>NC_091471.1:240781414-241381414 GCF_036971445.1 Narcine bancroftii
TTTTCCCCTGGGTCCACATGGGAAACCGGGGTATCTATCCCTTCCATCTCTACCCTTACATCATCCCCCCTTCTGTCTGTTTGGGAAATCTGCTGCCTTATAGGGCGGGCGTGAACAGGAGAGGGTAGTATGTTAGACACATGCTGAGGAGTATCTGCCTTATTACCATTGTCATTCCAGATATTCCCATCCCAATCCTCAATTACATCAGGATCGTCACCATTCCTTATCATGGCATGAATACGATATGGATCTGGTTCTACTCCATGCCTTTCCTTATCTGCACAGAGCTGCTGCCGGAGTTTAATATTACGGCAAATCATTTGGACATGCTTATCTTCCCATTCTTTGGGTCTGTCCTGACTGGTGCGAACAATTTCGCTCATCATGGAACAGCATTGTTGCAGGACTTCTAGCTCCTCCTCTAATTGCTTTCTTTTGCACTGAGATTCTACTTCTCTTTGAATTAATTCTGCTTCACGCTGAACGGAGTGGCGTAATGCTGTGGCCAGCAACCAAAAACCATTCGTCAGCGTTCCCTTTTTATCAGGAAATTTACTTTCTCGAAGGAGAGTGGCAACCCGCTCTCCCAGAGGTGCACTTGATGAGTCTAACTTCTCATCCCAACTAATGGGTGGTCCCAACAAAGACAGGGTATTGGCCAACATGCCAAACCCATCGTCTTTGGAAGTCCATCCAGGAATCAAGAACTGCTCAGGGCTCACCTCTTTCTTTCGGCGAAACATCTTGAGACCAACCCTGCTCGCAGCGCCAATTGTCTTGGGTAAACTTATACCTCTCATTTTGTTCATTTTAGATTGGTCACAGTGTTTGAGCTACCGAAAGAAAATAGACACACACACCGAGAGCAGTTCAGTTTATACAAATGTTTATTACTAATTCAAAAGCTGATTTCACACTACAATATGCAAGCCCTTCCCAACTATACTTATCAACGCTTGGACTGGTCCCAACTGCCGAAGCGAGGCAACGACTGCACACTTGTAGTAGGTTGTCAGGACGCTGGTAGCAGCTTCTCCACCTCCCCCGACCGGGACGTTGCTCGGACTCTGGCTGTTCTTCCTTCTTGACAAGGGGTGTTCCCACCCCTCGGAGAGTCTAAACTTCAGCAGCAGGACCACAGGCTTATATACCCCAAAAACAATTAATCATGCGCCTACTCCTTCTAATATTTGTCAGTCAAAATCAAAACTGAACATTACATTCTACAATTTAGAAGATTAATTATTATGGAACCAGGATGTTATAATTTCCTGGTTTATCTCGTAGATACAAGGACTCATTAAAACTTCTTGAGCAAGACAGGTTGTGACCAATACGTCAATTTCAGAGTGTCGTATTTGACAACTGCTTTCCCTGGGCCTCACGGTGGAATTCCATTTCAAAGTGTATCTTCAGATAAGTCCCCATGGCTGAGTTTAATTACATCTGCTAGTTCTGAAAGTAAGGTGACCTGCGTGTGGACCCAGTGTCGTCAGTTCCACATAAGCAAAAAGCATCTGGGTACATGGTTTTAATCCTCCATTACAGGGACTGAGTGGGATGAGGGTGGTGGGGGACAGAGCTGAGGACTTGATCTTTCAGATCATTCTGCATTTAAAAAATGTCTGCCACTTCTATTTCAGGAAGTCCCAAGGCCTTTCACAGTCACTGAGGTAGTTAAAACGGAGCCAGATGTGCAGAAAGCGCAGAAGACAATTTGCACACAGCAACCTCCCACATCCAGAGACGTGAGAACGGGCAAACAATCCATTTTGCAGAACTGTTCGAGGGATAAATATTGGCTTGGACCACGGGGATTGAACCAGGGCTGCAGAGAGGGAGGGAGAGTTTAGAGTCACAGGTCATTGTACACATTGTCTGATGATGGCAGTGGGAGAAAGGTTTCCACTCTGTGTGTGTGTGTGTGTGTGTGTGTGTGTGTGTGTGTGTGTGTGTTTCTCCAACTTCCTTCATGATTCAGCAAATCAGAAATTATCTTTGTGTTCAGCTTGAAGTTGTCTATCATAATCCCCCATTTTTTTTCAAGGAAGCAAACCTTTTGAAAAAATGAGTTGTCTAACGTTATTAACAATCTGCTTCATTCTCTGGTAGTTCCCCAGCACGTGACTGGGTGTTATATCGAGATCGGATGGATAGAGAGAAGCCCTTCTCCTACTGGATCGCTCAAAGACCATGCTATTTGCTGACACATCAGTCCATTTTGCTTAAATGCCTCGTCAGGTGCTGAAGGTCTTCAGTGAGGAAAGGGCGGTAGGAAAGAGAAGGGACGATGCTTGCAAACTGACACTGTCAGGCTGGAGATAGTGTCCACAGGAAAGCTAAAGCATCAGGGGAATGATAATCTCTGCTCAGAGGTCTGAACTGATTATAGATCATAGATCATCTACAAGATCATAGAGGCATTGTAGGGTGGACAGCAGCACCCTTATCCCAAAGCAACAGTAGCAAATACAGTGAAACCTCGTTAGAGCGCGATTTATTAATCTGCGGAATCGCTTATAGCACGGGTGTCTGTGGACCCCAAACATTGATTTTAGGATGCCAGGCTAACAGCGGCTAACAGCCACAAATTCAAAAATGGACTCTTAGACTCATTTACAAGAGGTGTATGTTAATATGTGGAGTTTAAAGGTCTTAAAGGTCTTCTTATAGGGTATGAGTCACAGTATTCTGTTTTCCTGCTTCCTGAATCATGACATGTATGTATCTGTTCCACGACTTGGCTATAATGCGGTATGAAATCTTGGACCCCAGCTACCGCGTTCTAACGAGGTTTTATTGTAGCATCTGTTTAAGGCGAAGGGAGGAACGTTCACTGGTGATGTCAGAGGTAAGAATTTTCAACAGAGATTGGTGGGTTCCTGGGATGCATTGCTGGAATGGTGGTGGAGGCTGGCTCAATAGGGACATTCAAAAGTCTCTTAGACATTTTTAGAAAAATAAAGGGTTATGGGTGTGAGGTAGGGAAAGGGTAGATTGTTGTGGAGTAGGTTCACAGAGATTGGCAAAGGGCCTGTATTGTGCTGTGTGCAAGCTTCCATTCTTAAGGAAGTGAAAGCGAAATCACCCCAATTCACATAATTTCCAATATGTTGTTTTGCCTTCGCTTTGCCTCTAGGTCTGCTCTGAGATTGCTTTTAACTGTATTATTCTCTTGCGTTTAGAAGCAGAAATGTGGCTGGGTTCAGCTCAGATCTCCAGGCTCCCTTGCCATTGGATCACACCATCATCCCTTCACAACCCAAGTTAAGCAAGAAAGTCTGTAAATGCCAGGAATGGTGCAATATTGCAGATGCTGGACCTACAACCAATGGTTTTCCACTTCAGGTAATCCTTACCTCGTGTGTTCATTTTTCCTTCCTCTCTAGTGTTGGTTCCCCCCACCCCTCCTTTTCTGTCCATTTCCTGTACATAAGAATATCAGAAATAAGAACAGGAGTCGGCCATCCGGCCCATCAAGTCTGCTCTGCCGTTCAACATGATCATGGCTGATCAGATGATAGACTCATCTCCACCTACCTGCCTTTTTCCTCATATCCCATTAATTTTCCTACTTTGTAAAAAATCTATCCAACCTTTTCTTAAATATATTCACTGAGGTCACCTCCACTGATTCAATTGGCAGCGAATTCCATAGATTCACCACCCTCTGGGAAAAACAGTTCCTCCTCATCTCTGTCCAAACTCTTCTACCTGGAATCTTGAGGCTATGTCCCCTACCAATGTAAACATCTTACCTACCTCTATCTTTCATAATTTTATGTTTCCACAAGACTCCCTCTCATTATTCTAAATTCCAGCAAGTACAGTCCCAGACGACTCAATCTCTCCTCATAGGAATCAACCTGGTGAATCTCCTCTGCACCGTTTCCAAAGCTAGTCCATCCTTCCTCAAGTAAGGAGACTAGAACTACACACAGTGCTCCAGATGCGGCCTCACCAGGACCTTGGATCAGAACCTCCCTGCTCCAAAATTCAATCCCTCCAGCAATGAAGGCCATTTGCCTACTTTGACAGCCTGCTGCACCTGCAAACCAACCTTTTGCAATTCATGCACAAGCCCTCCCAAGTCCTCCTTCACGGCAGCACGCTGCCATCGTTTGCCTCCTCATCACTCAGTATGATCCTCCTCCCCCCATTCCTGCTTCCTCCACCTACAACTCTCACAGTTCATCCATCAGATCATCTCGCTCCCCCCCTCTTGCGCCCTTCAACTCTCCCTTATTGGTTCCCATTAGCACCTTCCTTGCTAACTACATCCCTTAGTGAAAACACAAAAATGCTGGAGAGGCTCAGCAGGTCTAGCAGCATCCAGAGGAGTTAAAGATACATTACCGATGTTTTGGGCTTGAACCCTTCTTCAAGGTATGTGCAAAAAGGCAGGCAGGTACCTGAATAATTTGGCTGGGGAAGGAGGGAAGACAGGGCAGGGGGGGAGGAACACAGGGCAGCAGACAAAGAATGATAATAGGACATGGTCATAGAGCTTGAGGGCAGCAGGGAGTGCGGTGCAAGGGGGGAGGGGGCGCGACCCAGTCTTTTAATTCAGGTTCTTGCCTCCTTTTTGCTCAAGAAGGGGTCAGGGCCGAAAGGCCGGTATCTTTACCACTTATGGACGCTGTGAGATCTGCTGAGTTCCTCCAGAATCTTTGCCTTTGTACCATGATCACAGTGTTATCATGAGGCATTTCATTTTAGTGTGACTGTCACCCTAAATTGAGGGCTAGTATAAGATGCAGCCATTCACAACTATGGAGAGAACTGAGTTGGCAACAGTCAGAGGTTCATCCTCTGGAGGAAGCAAAGGAACATTTATTGCTTTTATCCAGGTCCAGGTTTGGACAGTCATGTAAGTTAAAGGAACAGCACTGTGTGAGCAGCAGCCACCTGAGGAACATTGCGCTGGAGTAGCTCCATGTGGTGATGGGCAATTTGTTTGACTTTCTCTGCTGGGGAAATTATTCAATCACACCATGTCCAAAAGAAAGGTCATTTTGATTGAACCTCACCTGGGAAAAAGCAAGTTGTGACAGTCACTCATCAGAAAGGGCATTTGCTCTGGAAGCAACTTGACCAGGTTTTGTGAGTTTTTTTTCAGCAGTCCAATCCCTCAGTTTCTACCACCTCATTTGTAATTACTTCTTTGCATCAGTTTGAGAGTCTTTGTGTGAACACTGGCTGTCTAAGACCAACTTTCCATAATTGTGCTTAAGCTGTAATGGTTTGGGGTATCACATTCACACACACATAAATGCATAGTTGGGGGTTAAGTTTTGATGTTAGAAAGGTGTTATATCATTAGTAATTAATAATATTATTTTAAAAGTAACACTGTCTTGGCGAATTTCTATTACATCCGTGACATAACAGCATCTTCAGACTTTCGTGCTTCACCCCACACTGATCACATTTAACACTCGTTCTGGTTCTGGATTTATCTTGCTTGTGTTCCACCAGCTGTTTAACAGGGAGAAAGCACAGCTAATGCCTGAACCCCTTATCCTCAATCCTCTCCCCAATAAAAGAAACACCTCACCAGTCAGCGGGGAAACCCTTCATGTCCTGACACGAGTTGGCGAGAATTTTTTTTATTGATGGTGGCAAGTTTTTCCAAGTGTGAAGAACTTCCATTCACAAATGGTTCAAAAGGATTTATTGCAATGCCAATGACTGATTAGGAAGTAAAAATATATTTACACGCATTTTAAGTCCGTTCACAACCCAAACAATACGGACTCAGTTGATGGTAAGTAATTTAAAAGTTGAGGAAAATCAAAAACAACGTACAAGGACCTGGATTAATTGAAACCAGAACACCTTTGTTGGGAAAACTTCTTCTTGAGCTGTGCAACCTCAGCAGAGAGTGAAGCAAGCTGATTCATGAGGCTGCTATTTTCAGATCTGAAAGGGGTGTCCTCTTTCACAGAATTCTTTGGGTCTAAGAAGGCCTGGCCACTGGCCTGAATGGCTTCCTGAAGGTATCTGTGACTCAGGCTTCTGCTGCTCTCACTGGGTAAAAATCCAACCTGAGCCCTCCACGTTGAGGGAACCAGGCCAATGCTAGACCCCTGGTCGGGGACAGGCATTGTGCTGTGGGTGCAACATCCTTGTAGTTGCTCCCTGATCTCACTAGCTGGATGCTCAGGGGCAGTCCTGGTGCTGGAATAGCCCACAGCCATTTGAAGACCCTTAAGCCTCACATCAACCTCGGCGTTCTCATCCAACCCAGCCCCGATCTTAAACCGAAGTTTATGGGGCAAACATTTGACCATCTCCATTAATTCCCGGGATCTTGCCGGCTTCTCGCTGGGGCCTATCCTGCCAAGGTCTACCTCTACATCTCTGGTGGAAGACAGATGGGCTTCAAAGTGACCAAGGGAGAACTTGTCTTGGTCGCTCAGATGGTCATCAAAAAAGACAGGGCTCCCAACGCTGGAACTTCCAGGAGTAGAGATACCAGAGTCCTCGGAGAGTGGAGAGGATTCTTGCTGTCCTGTGCCAAGAACAGCCCCTAGCTGTTGGTTATGAGGTGGGAAACTCTTACCATCCAGAGGACATGTGCCACAACCATTCTCAGACCCAGCCACAAAAGTCGATCGGTTGCTGGACAAACAGCAGAGAGGCGGTGGATTGTTTTGGGTGATGGGCAGCTCAGAAGGTTCCTTTACGAGGCCAAACCTGAACTTCAAGGCCAGGATTTCAGCCTTCAGCCTAGCATTTTCCTCAAGGAGCGCAATGACCCTCTGCTCCAGGACCATGTCATTGACTCGCCGTTTCTCCCGGGACCTTTTAGCTGCCTCGTTGTTTTTCTTGCGCTTGTCCCAGTAGCTGCTGTCTTTTTTCTCCTCCGGGATGAACTCTCGTTTCCTCCTGTTGATGGAACTGGTATCCTTGGGCTTGGTATGTCTCGTGGTCAACAAGGACCTGGTCAAAAGGCTGTTGGCAGTGAGTAGGGTCATGGCTTCTTTGTCGAAGGACATGCATGGGGGTCCCAACTCCGGGGTGGATGGAGGGTGGGCACATTCCTGGAGATGGTCCAATTTTATTTCTCTTCCCTCTTGGCAAGGTTTGGCTGTGGACACATCCATCCTTCCTGCCTCCAATAGCTCAACACGGCGAAGTAAGTGACCTGTTGAATAAATAAATGGAAAATTGTTTAATACATGTTATTGCTCTTGCACTGGCTGGTTTAAATCCCAAGATCGTTCCACCAACGAAACCCTTGGATTGCTCAAGCAATTATCAAAAACTATTTTGTTTCCTGGAGTAGGGGAGAAAGTCGAAAGTCTGCAGACGCTGCGATTGTTGTCAAAATGCAGAAATGCTGAAGGAACTCAGCCAGTCAAGCATCCGTCGGAGGTAAAGGTATATTTTGGGTCTGAGGACTTCTTCAAGGTAGAAGCAAAAAACAAGAAGGTGTCAGAATGAAGACTGAAGACTGGCTGGGGGGAGGAGTCCAGGCCAACAAAAGGTGTTAATTGGATGTAGTAAGAGAAGTGAAAGTTGATTTCGGCTCAGTGAAAAGGGAAGAGAGGGAGAGAAGGAGGGAGAGAGAGAGGGAGAGAGAAAGAGAGAGAGGAGAGAGAGAGAGGATGGAGAGCGAGAGCTGGGGGAAAGGCGACGGGGAAAGAATGATGGGGAGTGGTTTAACAAAAATTGGAGGTCTATGTTAATGCCATCCGGTTGGAGGGAGCCCAGACGGAAGATGAGATGTTGTTCCTCCAATTTGCGGGTGGTCTCAGTCTGGAAGTGCATGAGTCTGCCATTCTCCAGTCTTTATTCAGAAATATTCCAGTTTTTTTGCTTATACAGTACCTTGAAGAAGGGCTCAAGCCCGAAACATTGGTGTTCTATTTTTACCTCCTATGGACGCTGCGAGGCCAGCTGAGTTCCTCCAGCGTGTCTGTGCTTGGAGTAGAAGTGCCTGGCTTCTTAAAATATTGCACAGGATTCCTACTGACAAGATACAGGATTCCTACTGACAAGGTACACAGCAGATGCTGGAACCTGGTGGGGAAAAAACCCAACTTGCTGGAGGGTCGAGTAGCAGCAGTGGGAGAAGAACAGTCAACGTTTCAGGCTGGAACCTTCCACCAAGTCTTGGTTGAGTAGTGCAGACACTTCTGGTCATCACACTATAGGAAGGATGGGATGACACGAGAGAGGATGCAGAGAAACCACTCCAGGATGTTGCCTGGACTTAAAGATTTATAATAGTTAAGTTTATTGTCTCCTGTACCAAGAGGCAGCGTTATAAGGAGAGAGTGGATTGGTTTGCTTTGCTTTTTCTTAGTGTAGAGAAGGCTGACAGAGGTATATCAAATTTTGATGGGGGAGATGGAGGGGGAATGGGGAGGGAGGGATTGTTGGCTCAGTGAACGCAGAATTTAAGTAAAGGAGACAGAGGGAAAGGGAAGAGAGTGGGACGGAGCTCAGCTTTCCTTCATCCCCGCCTCTTCTCCACATCCAGACCTCTGAACTCCTCCTTCTGCCATTTTTTTAAATTCAGAAGCCTGCCTGCTTTTCCCACACCTCGAAGAAGGGCTTCAGGCCCGAACGTTGGTGATGTATCTTTACCTCCCTCAATTCCTCCAATCACAGAGTCTGCAGACTTTTTTTGCGTTTCACTCCTTGTTTAAGGAGACAGGAAATCGTGCTGAGGTTTAGCAAAGTTCCCATTGCTCATTCTACTAGCAAAGTGTTCTCCCCGCTGAAACTCCCTGAACACATTGTAATCCATTAGTAATCTTACTAGTTCTAATGTTAACTCTGCTACATTGTGCTCTATGGGTTCTTCTGTGTGTGGGCCTCCTTTCCTGGGCAGCGGGAGGTAGAGATGGGGTCCTCTGGTGCGAGCATTAACACCCCATTTACATCTGAGTGAGGGGGGAGTGAAAGGGAGGGAATGGGGTGGTGGGGTGGGAATGGGTGGGGGGGGGGTTGAAGAGGGGAATGGGGCAGGGGATGAAACTGTTATGAAGAAAGCTAATCATCTACATTGAACCAATTCAGTTAGCCCACAATTCAGGTACTGAATGTCATATTGGACCAAATAGGAGAATAAATAGGAATATTGTTGTCAATATAATAATTAGCTGGTGTGATAAAAATGAAAATCAAACAGAATTAGTGACGCCAAATTAAATATAGCAAATATATAAAGATTATCATAAATACTGTATGAACTGCATGCACCCCCTGTGCCCAGAGGAGGTGCAACACTTGTGGCCACACCTCCCCCTCAAGATAGTTGGGGAGGGGTGGGCGGCCCAAACAGGCCTTTCACGTGAAGCAACACTTCACCTGTACATCCAGAGAACTTATCTACTGCATCCGGTGCTCCCTTTGTGGCCTTCTCTACATCGGAGAGACCGGTCGCAGACCGGGAGGTCGCTTCACTCAGCACCTCCACTCCGTCCCCAACCACAGCGACCTCCCAGCGGCCGACCATTTCAATTCCGAGTCACACTCACATGTCTGTCCATGGCCTTATGTACTGTCCCACCCTGACCACCTGCAGATTGGAGGAACAACACCTTATATTCCAGCTGGGCACCCTCCAGCCACATGTGGTCTTAACATTGACTTTATTGCTTTCCATTAAACCTGCTCACCTTTTCTTCCCAACCTCCCCTTTTCCTGTCCTTCCAGTTCGTTCACCCACCCAGCCCCTCATTGCTGCCAACCCCTCCCTCCTTTCTCCACCTATCATCTCCTGCCTTGCCACCCCCCCTCCCCCCTTTCACCTTTGTTCGGACGCCTGCCAACATGATGAAGGGATTTAGCCTGAAACATCGGTTATATATCTTTAGCTTTGCTACATAAAAAGGATACTGTTTGACCTGCTGAGTTTCTCCAGCATCTGGTGTCCACAGAATGTTGTGATTTTACATTGTACCACTTCGCACCATAATAAATATTTTAGAAACTTAGAGAAATGGGCTGTTTATTAAGAGTGAGGCTGGGTTAAAGTACACAAATAATGCTATTGCAACAGACCAAATTGCAATTAGTGTAGTAATTTGACTAAATAACGTTGTGGGAAATAGGAACCGCAAACAAGATTCTGGAATAAAAACAAGCGCTGTCCTACCCCGTCTGCAGAGTCTGTGAAGAGGGGCAACGTTAAAGCGTCGGGACGGAGACCCTGCAACAGACTTCGACCGGAGACGCTGACGGTCTCCACAATCAGCCCAGCCTTGGCAACATTTATTTCTTGTTGAATTTATGCTCCGATTTACAAGATGCACGGCAATTCACCCGAATTAAATGGAAGTTTAATATTGGAGGGGTTTTGTGTGTGTTCTTCTCTGCTCAGTGAAACGCAGCGTGGCTGTGAGCCTCCTGGACCGCAGCGGGGATTTGAACTCGCCTCTCGCCCAGCTGCTGCTGGCCTCCGTGCTTTCCTGTGACAGATCCTGCTGGACGCGACCCGTCTTTCTCCACCACCGCCCTTTGAGAAGATTTACCAACGCGGCCAGCCAGGCAACCAATATTTCCCCTCCCCACTTCCCCCCTGGTTTAATTAAACTCAACAACGACTCCAATCTCATCTAAAGACACAATCCCACCACCACCCCCCCCCCCCCTCCCCTCACGCAGGCTTCTCCCTCCGTTCCAACACTTCATTGCCCCTCGCTTCAAGCTTAGAGTGGAAATGACTGACCTGGCTCCCACCAGCACAAAAGGCAAACTCTGCTCGTCCTGCCTGTCCAGAGAGAAACTATCTTGCATCCCTTCAGTTCCGAGTATAAGATTCTCCTTCCTCGAAAGCAGGTCTAATTCGGTCAGCAGGAGTTTTCTAGCTGTTGCAATATTTTTTTTCTTAATGTTACCCAATCATGAGAGCAGCTCCTCCCATGGCTGACAAAAGCAAGGCTCTCCCTTCCTCTACACACCATTTCTGTTGCTCTCTTGTGCCCTGCAGTTGTTATTTTCCACTGTGCACTGATCTGGAAATGTTTGGGGCACTTGGCTGTCTTCTTTCAGAATGGCATCATTGTCCCGTTGCTCGCACCAGAGGACCCTATCTACACCTCCCACTGTCCAGGAAAGGTAGCCCCACACAGGACCCATAGAGCACTGGTCTCTCTTCTCCCTCTCCTTTTAGAGAGATAGCTTGAGTGTGATAGCTTGCACTGACAGTCCCCTCTCCCCATAGCCATCAGCTCCTGAATAAACCCCACAACCATGATGCTCTTGCTTTCATTGTTTCAGTACAGTGAAGTTTATTGTTATCTGATTACAGAAGTACAACCTGACGAAACAGTGTTCTCTGGCCCTTGGTGCAAAACGTGCAGACACACAACCAGACTTAACACACATGCAGACAAACAATACATATGCAGGACGAGTATTCGTATATATAAAAATAAGTATATGTTTCATGAATACGAGTGTCTCGGAGGGTTAGTAAGAGCAGTCCCTTTGGGCGTTCAGCATTCTCACTGCCCGTGGGAAGAAGCTTTTCCTCACCTGGTGGAGCTGGCTTTGATACTCGTGTATCCCTTTCCTGATAGGAGCAGCAGAAGATGCTGTGTGCAGGGTGGAAGGGATCCTCAAATGAAGATCACGTTAATGAGGGATGGGAGGGGGAAAGGAAACTTCAGTGAAACTCTCTGTCACTCCTGTGGATTGACCTCCAATCCATTTCTCTGCAGCAACTGTACCACGCTGTGGTGCAGCCAGCCTGAACGCTCTTAATGGAGCTCCTGTGGAAGGTTCAGATGATGGGGGCCTGTAGCCTTGCCCGCCTCAGTCTTCTCAGGAAGTGCAGTCACTGTTGCGCCTTCCTGACCAGTGAGGAGAAGTTGTGTGTTATTAAGTGACCTCTGAAGAACTTGGTGCTCTCTACTCTCTCCACGACAGAGTTGTTGATGTGTAGTGGAGGATGGTCGTCCACCTGAAGTCCACGATCATCTCTTTTGTCTTGTCCGCATTGAGACTTGGTTGTTATTCTTGCACCACTTCAGGAGATTGTTCACCTCTTCTCTGAAGGGTGCGTACCTCCACAAAGCACCCTGCAGTGACTTCCCAGGCTAATCTGACAAGACCTCCCAAACTTTCTCACCAAAAAAGGACTAGGGTGGCGGGCTAAGGGAACTCCACCAACTGCAGATTGCCCTCCAAGGCACATGTTGCCAGTCTTAGAAATAATTGCCTTGGGTTGAAATCCTGCTGGACTGGAGGACAAATCAATTTCCCACCACCACTTAATAAGCCACAAGTGCTGTTGCCAAAACTGAGAAAATAAAAGATTATTGTGACAGTTATACAGGAATTTTTTTCATTTGCTCATCCATAGGTTCTGAGATTGTTGACAATATCCAGCCTGTATTGTGGAACTTGTTAAGAGATTCCAGTGGGTAACTAAAGGTTAACTCTATTGCTCAAAGTGTGGAGTCACATACAGACAAGACGGTAAAAAAATCATCAGATATTTTTGAGATTAGATTACCAGTCCATGTGTGCTTACAGACAGCAGAGCAAACAGGAGAGGCTCAGAGAGTCAAAGAGAAATGTTTGGGTCGGGATAGAGGTGGGAAAGGAAGATACTCTTCCTCTCTTTCATGAACGCTATATCTCCTTCATCAAACAGTAAAACAAGTGGGGGGGTGGGGGAAGGACTTAGGGCTGAGCTCCCCCACCACACTTCCAAGTACTCTCCAACTCCCCGACCACACACACTATTGCTGCCCCCAGGTTTATTTAATTAGCTCAAAAGCAGAGTTTTTAAGTCCTGATTACTTCAGCAATTAAATTGCCCAGAGGCCATGTTGGGATTTGAACTTGTGCCTCCCAGCTTTGGGGTGTGAGTCTGATAAAAACACACATGCCTTTCTGGTCAGGTTTGAAGAAGGGGATTAATGCAACCCCACTCAGAATGAGTCTTGTTTACAAATTTTCCATCTTTCTGTCCATCTCCCTCATTCTTTCCTTCTATGCCAACACTGTTCCTCCCTCATTTGATTTTGCATGTGCCTGTTTCACTCATTTCCCTCTCGATTTTAGTCTGGTTTGTGGTTTCCACATCTTTCTTGCTTTCTCTTCCTTTTCCTAAGCTTTCATTCTCCTCTCCCTCTCCCCCTTCCTCTCTCCTTTTCTGTCCCCTTTCTCCCCTTCTCCCTCTTGTTCTCTTCCCACCTTTACTTTTTCGCTCTAATTTTCCATTTCTCTCTCTCTCTCTCTCTCTCTCTCTCTCTCTGCCCCTTCTATCTCTCACAAACTCTATTTCTCCTTCACCAGAAGTCATCAGGGGATGAGATGTGTTGAGGGTTATGGTTTCTAGACCCCTGGAACCCAAAGGAGTGATTTGGAATGAGACACAAAAACTTTAACAGGGCATTTATTCCAATTCCTTCAAATAAGTTAATTTAACAATGTGTTCAGGAACAGAGAGCGTTAACTGAAAATAAATTCCCTTAATAGGAAACACTTTTTGAAATATCTACAAATTTGCTATAAAATAGCCCTGTCTGGTTTGATAGAAATGTTCAGAACCAAGAATGCTTGCGATTTACAGAGTTGCTTTAGAAAAGATTTGCTGTCGCAGAGTTCCAATGTAAATATGTACACAAAACATACCCCATCAGCCAGACCAGTTCAATCCCAACAGCCCATGTCAGACAAGTAACCCCCACACCCCACCAGTAACCCTCACACCTCAATAACCCACACATCCTACCAATAACCCCCACACCCCACTAGTAACCCCCGCACTCCACGTCAGATCTGTACACCCCAACAAGCCAGACCAGCAGATTGATCCTACCTCTGCCATCTCTTTTCCCAGTGAGACTTTAGGATAGCGAACACATACCCTAGTTGAGGGGTCCTTTGTCCTGCCACTTCGATCAACCTTCCTGCCTCTGCTCAAGTTTTCCAGAGGGTTCACACAGCACTCCCGACACCCTTTGCACCACCACCCGTCCTCTTGCCTTTTATCTGTGCCAATACCCGTCTTAGCCAGAGGGAGGGCATGGGGAGCAGCTCGGAACAGGGTGCCACCTGAAGCATGTCCGAGCTGTCAATCAGAGCGTGCTGTCGCCTTGGCAACTGCATCCCCCTGACAACCAATGCATTTGTGCATGGGAGCCAACGTGTATCAAACCCCAAACTGCCATGGCAACTCATGACGTCAAAAGATGCCAGAAATAGCCTTGAAATTTGCGAATGTTATTGTGTCTGATAAAGGATACTGGCCAAATCTGAACGAGTGTGTCTGTAAATAGATGAGCTGGAAGCAGGAGACTGCATGTTCACACCTGTTGGTTATTTCATTAACCTTCCTCCAATCACATCCTGAGCATTTATTCTCGTGAGGTGGATCACGAGCACACGAATCCAAAACGCAGAGATTTCCAAATGGAATTTAGCTCTATTAAACCAGCCAGACACCAGTATTAGAGTCACTTACATCCATGCTATTTTGGTGCACGTTTATAACGGGCCCTGCTCACGGTTATAAATGGGGCAGTGACGCAGGATCCTCTGATCTATTTCTGGGACTCAGATATGCATCCTGCCTGTTTTTAGCTTGTACCTTGAAGAAGGGCTCAGGCCCGAAATGTCGGTGATATATCTTTACCTCCTACGGACGCTGCGGGACCCACTGAGTTCCTCCAGCATTGTTATGTATTTTTACACACTCTGTAGTCTTGCCAAGATGGGCACTTAGTGGTGTCGGTGTAGTTATGTTCCGGTTGTCTGCTCCTTGACTCGCTCTCCTGCTCTCACCTCTTCAATTCAGTGATAATGGATGCATGATTGATAGTTCGTGCTGTACAATGTTCAAGGAGGTTGTATGTTCACCCCGTGTCTGCATGGTTTTCCTCTGCGGGCTCTGGTTTCCTCCCACCTATGTTAGTACGGGGGTGTGATTGAGCGGCATGGGTTCATGGGCTGGAAGGCCCTGTTTCTGTGCTGTATTAAATTCCATAAGACAATTAGACCACTAATTAGACCCATCGAGTCCATGTTGCCATTCAATCATGAGCTAATCCATTCTCCCACTCAGCCTTCTCCCCACACCCAGACTATTGAAATTTCTATCAATGTCTGCCTTAAATACACCCAACGACTTGGCCTCCACAGCTGCCTGTGGTAGCAAATTCCAGAGGTTCACTGCTCTCAAGATTTTGTGGCGGATTGGTATGACATCAGAAATCCTGGGAAATTTCTACAGGGGTGTGGCAGAAAGGGTTCTGACCAGCTGCATCACGGTCTGGTATGGATACTCCAATATCCCTGAGCCTAAAGCCCTCCAAAAGGTAGTGAACACAGTCCAGGACATCTCAGGCAAAATGCTCCCCACTATTGAGAACATCTACAGGGAATGCTGCCGTCGGAGAGCAGCAGCGATCATCAAGGATCCGCACCACCTGTTCTCGCTGCTGCCATCAGGAAAGAGGTCTCGGGGCCACAAGACTCGCACCCACCAGGTTCAGGAACAGCTGCTCCCCCTCATCAGACTCAACAAAAAACTCAATCAGACTCTTGTGCACTTTACTGATTTTCTTTTTGTTCTCTCTGTATTGCACAGTCAGTCTGTTGATATTTGCTGCCTGTTTACAGTTCTTTCTTTGTTTACATGTTTACCCCATGTACAGGTTTATTTGCACTACCAATTAGGGGTAATTTTGCCACACCTGCAGGAAAAAGAATCACCTGAATTTGAAATTTCTCCACATCTCTGTTTTAAATGGGCGCCTTTCAATCTTGAGGTTGTACCCTCTTGTCCTCGACTCCCCCCGCCACGGGAAACTCTGCACCTTTTTGCATCACCACCATCTTTGTGCTGCTCTGCTTTTGGCATCTCGAGTGACCGCACTATCCCACGCGTCTTCTGGATGTGGGAGGAGATCAGAGCACCCAGCAGAAACTGACACAGTCACAGGGAGAACGGACAAGCTCATTGTACATTGTACAACATGAACCATCGTCTCTGCCATCCGGACTAAGGGATTTGTCCCTTAAATTTCTCCTTTAATTTTCCTTCAGTAATATTAACCCTTGATTATAATTTTTCCTTCCTCTGAGGCAGTGGTTTGCAAACTTTTTCTTTCCACTCACGAAACCACTTTAAGTAATCCCTAGGCCATCGGTGCTCTGTAATTAGTAAGGGATTGCTTAAGGTGGAATGTGAGGAGGAGAGGAAGGTGGAGAATTACTGCTCTAGCCTGTACAAAGCGCCGGCATTTGAACCCTTCAGAGCAGTTCCCAGGTCCACACCAGCTGCCATTACAGCAGCTCTGGCAGTGCTATCCTTTTTGGTCATATCTTTTGAATATCTATTCAGACTGCTTGCAAAACACACTTTCTCACTAGAACATGTGACAATAAACCTGAACTTTTATGCCATCCTGCTCCCGGAATCAGTTCAGGTGAACTATCCAGATTAGATTTCAGAATGCTGCACAAAGCACAAATAGACCTTGGTTTACAGTATGTGCTGGTCAATGGAATAATGGTGCTGAACAAAACCGATTTGAATGGAAGTGAAGTGAGAAAGGGAAGGTGTGGGCAATGTGATGTCAAACAAAATGAAGATTTTGCTCATTCCAGAATCTTGCTGCAGAAGTGGAGTTGTTCAAGTGAACCGGTACGGACTTGAAGGGCCGACATGGCCTGTTTCCGTGCTGTAAACGGTTATATGGTTATTCTTTGGCTTGGCTTCGCGGACGAAGATTTATGGAGGGGGTAAAAAGTCCACGTCAGCTGCAGGCTCGTTTGTGGCTGACAAGTCCGATGCGGGACAGGCAGACACGATTGCAGCAGTTGCAGGGGAAAATTGGTTGGTTGGGGTTGGGTGTTGGGTTTTTCCTCCTTATGCTGGTTCATTATATCATGTTCAACTCTATTCCCATCCCCTCACAAGTGAATCAGAGGATCAGAATCGGAATCAGATTCAGGATTTATTGTCATGAACGAGTCATGAAATTCGGTACTTTGTGGCAGCAACATCAGGTGTGCAGTGCTGCCAGTGCTCACCGGAGCGCAGCTCCAGGCACCTCATGGGGCAGCTGCGGTACCTCCTTGACGCCGTTTTTGGTGAGCTCTAGGATCTAAAAAATGAGCCCTGCACCCCTGAGCATCTGGTGCAAACATTCATATTATAACCATCTTACAACATTACAATAAATAAAATAAATTAAAATAGTGCATCAAAAGTTAGGCAGCATCTTTGGTCATTGATCATTCAGGAATCTGATGGCGGAGGGGAAGACGCTGTCCTTGTGCTGCTGAGTTAGGCTCCTGTACCTTTTCCCTGATGGTAGCAGAGTGAAGAGGTGCATGGCCTGGGTGGTGGGGGTCCTTGAGGATAGAGGCTGCTTTCTGAAGGCATCGTCTCATGTAGACGTCCTCGATGGATTGAAGTCTGGTGCCCGTGATGTCGCAGGCTGAGTTAACAACCCTCTGGAGTTTGTTCTTGTCCTGAGTGTTGGCGCTCCATACCAGGCAGTGATGCAACCAGACAGAATGCTCTCCACGTTACACCTATAGAAGTTTACAAAAGCCTTTAGTGACATACCGAATCTCCTTGGACACCTCACAAAGTAGCCGCTGGCAAGCCTTCTTTGTGATTGCATCAACATGGAGCTTCCAGGACAGATCCTCGGAGATGTTGACACCCAGGAATTTGAAGTTCTCGACCCTCTCCACTACTGAGCCCTCGATATGGACTAGGTGGTGTTCCCCTGACTTACTTCTGAAGTTTCCAATCATCTCCTTGGCTTTGCTAACATTGAGCCCAAGGTTGTTGCTGTTACACCATCCAACGAGCCGATTCACCTCCCTCCTGTTGCTTCCTCATTGCCGTTTGTGATTCTGCCGACAACTGTGGTGTCATCGGAAAGACTTGTAGATGGTATTGGAATTGTGCCTGGCCGTACAGTCGTAGGTGTCTAACGGTAGAGCAGTGGGCTATGCACAAATCCTTGGGGTTAGAATCAGTTCACATCTGAATGCAACAAAACCTGGACCATATTTCCAATGAAAGATTTGTCATTCATCCGTTTGTTTTTTTCCCATCCTTGCACATTTCTTGGTTACATTAGATAATCTCCTGTAATTCTTTCCAGTGCCTCCATAGCTAGTTACGGAGACAGATTTAAATTTCTCAATAGATATCTGATGATGATGAAATATTTATATAAAAAACATTTACTATTCTGTCCAAGAATGG
The DNA here is from genome assembly GCF_036971445.1 of Narcine bancroftii. Lineage (NCBI taxonomy): Eukaryota > Metazoa > Chordata > Chondrichthyes > Torpediniformes > Narcinidae > Narcine > Narcine bancroftii. Next base: position 240,799,623 of record NC_091471.1, read on the forward strand.
GGCCACATTGGTTGACGTAGCGGTTAGTGCAACACCTTTACAGTGCCAACGATCGGGACTAGGGTTCGAGTCCCACACTGTCTGTAAGGAGTTGTACGTTCTGTATGGGGTTTCCCCAGGGGCTCCGGTTTCCTCCCAATGATCAAAATGTACTGGGAGTTGTAGGTAAATTGAGCAGCAGGGACTTGTGGGCTGAAATGGTCTGCAATCATACTGGATGTCTACATTTTAAAAATTTAAAATCTACTAATCTGATTGGCCAACTACTGTTGCCAATTCTCTCCTCATGCCCTTTTAAATGGTTTCTGTTGTCCATTTCTTCCCAGTTCTGGTCACTGTTAATGCCTTCCACAATCCCTCTCCCTCTCTGCCCGTTGACCATTCCACCTCCTCAAGGCCTCTCATCCAATAACACTGAAGATGCTGGAAACCTGAATGGAGAACATTTCAGTGAAACATGGAAGTCTGCAGACTGTAGTAAAAACGCACAGAAATGCTGGAGGAACTCAGCCGGTCTTGGAGCGCCCATGGGAGGTAAAGCCAAAGATATATTACTGGCGTTTCTTCAAGGAGTGAGTAAAATTCATGCAGGCATCTCAAACAAGAGAAAGAGAAAGAGGGAAGATCGAGAGGGAGAGGAGTCCAGGCCAACAGACAAAAGATGTTAATTGGAGATGATAAGAGGAAAGGAGAGAATTGATTTTGAAAGGAGACAGGGAAAAAGGAAAAGAGAGAGAGAGAGAAAGCTAGAGGAAAGGAGACAGGGATGAAAATTTGGGGAGGGGTTTCACGTTACTGTACAGAACAGGCCTTTCAGCCATGATGTTTGTGCCGACCTACATAAGCCCACTCAATAATCTAAATGTTCCCATCCTCACACCAATAACTCTCTATTTTTCTTCATTCATGTGCCTCAGAGTCTTTTAATTGTCCCTACTGCACCAGCCTGTACCACCACCTCCAACAATGTATTCCAGGCGCCACTCTCTGTGTAAAAAAAAAATCATACCGCTAGCATCTCCCCTAAACCTTCCTCCCCATGCTACAGAAATCACTCAGCTGCTCGGACAGCATCTCTGGGGCATGAAGCAGAGTTAACATTTCAGGTGGATGTCCCAGCTAGAAGGTTGAGCCATTAACTGTTCCTCTTTCCACAGATGATGCCTGACCTGCTGAGGATTTCCTGTGAGCTGTGCATTGTTCCCTGAAAGGACCTGTACTATTGCCCTGCTTCTCGTTTCTGAGGATTTGCGCTCCTCGGAAGCGTGATGTACACATACTTCTGGTTATTGAGTAGTCTATGTTGAGACATTGTGCTGAGAAACTTCCTTATTCTGAGAACAATGCTGTGCTGCTTGATAACTGTGGTTGACATAATTTCATGCCTGAATGTTTTGCAAGAGCATGCATATACTCTCCTGCGTGGGCCCCACACTGGTGCAATACATGGATGTGTGGCAAAGGGGAAGCCAGCAAAGTGCTCTCTTGCTTTCAGCTATCACTGGGATGGTGAAATGATGCCCCAAATGGGCGCCTTTTCCAAAGCGATATTAATTTTCCTCTGAATTATAAAGTCACGGCTTCACACATTCAGCTATTGGACGAGACATTACACCGGAGTCCAGTGCTCTCCTGGGTTCTCCCAGTAAAATCTGAGGATACCAGAGGGAGCAGAGTCCTGCCCAACACTTCTACCTTGGCCAACATCATCAACACAAGTTGTGCGTCACCCTGCATGGTTTTGGAATCTTATGTGTGCAGGTTGGTGAGATAGGTCCAAGATAACAGCAGCAAGTATTACTCACATAAAGCTAAGCACCCACGGATAAAGCAGATTTTAGAGTATAATAAAAATGTGAGTTTAAAATGTTGACTGGAAGAGGGACTGCGTTTGTGGGCTCCATTTTTATCAGCTTAGGAGTTGGTAAGGAGTTCTTTGTTTTGTCGTCTGGTTTGGGTGGTTTGAGAGATGGTGTGAGAGGTGGTGTGAGACGAACTAACGAATCCTAGGTAAATTTTGGGAGGGTGTGTGTGGGCTTGTACAGAACAATCAGTTTGATTGTTTCAGCCACCTGGAGATTAAAATGTATAAATAAGATGATGTTGTCAGCAACAAGCCGATCTCCCTTCAGTAAACATCATCCAAGCTCCTTGTCGTCGTGGCTATCCCTCGAGATCGAGGATGAGGGACTTCATTCTGTTGATCCACAGAGCAAAAATGCCCGTGCGTGTATTTGTTTAATGAGTACGTGACGCTGCAGTCCAACAAGTGCATGATACTTCACAAATCAACCAACTAGTTCCAATGGTATGGAAACCACGATGATCGGAGCTGATGGACTTCGTCCACCTTCACAGCCATTGAGTTCAAGATATAGGTAACACAGAGGTAGATAAGTTGTTTCCATTGGTGGGGGAGACTAGAACTAGGGGACATCGTGTCGATTCAGGGGAGTAGATTTAGGACGGAGATGAGGAGAAGCTGCTTTCCCCAGAGGATGGTGAATCTACAGAATTCGCTGCCCACTGAAGCAGTGGAGGCGACCACAGTAATTATATTTAAGACAAGGTAAAAGTTCCATTATAGTCATGTAATATTACATTTAGAATGTAACATATATGAAATGCTTTAACTGTCTACCGTAAGTCAGACAGAGAGTCTCCACTTTGTCCACCCACCCTCACAGAAATCTACTGCACCTGGTGTTCCAAGGCAGTCTCCCCTCCAAGTACTGACCAGGCCTGAGCCTGCTTAGCTTCTCAGATCAGACATCGCAGGCGTATTCAGGTTATTAGGTTGGATAGACTTGTATATAGTCAGGGAATTAAGGGATATGGTGGAGATGAGCCCATCATCAGATCAGCCATGATCTCATTGAATGATGGGGCAGGCTCGACGGGCCGGGTGGCCGACTCCTGCTCCAATTTTTTATGTTCTGTATGTTATACACAGATAAAAGTGAATATACCATCTTCCCCTGTTGGAATGTCCACCATATGACCAGCAGCATAAGCTGAGAATGGAGACGCGCTACCTCCAAGGATTTGGTGCGTGGGCTGTGTTCCAAGGAACTACAGCCCCTTTACTGTGTTTACTTGCCCTAGGCTTCCCCAAAAACATCTTCTAAATGTGGAAGGACAAGGGAGGAAGCAGCAGTTCCTGCAGGTTCCCTCTCCAAGATGCACTTCAATCTTACCCTAACACTTTGGGCTCCAACCATTTTTAATTTTTCATATATACCCAGACTGGGTCCATGGGTAAACCTTGATGGTATGTATGAAAATGGGGGAGATGGAGATTATGCGCTTGTTGGCAGCCACGGTAAACTAGGACACGGAGTATATGCACTGGTTGGAAGTTCCAGAAAATGGGTTTGGAGTCCAAAAGGCTAAGCCCATTTAAGAGTAAAACAGGGAGGTCTGCACACTCTGTGAATGAAGTGAAAATGCGACACTGGAGAAACTCAGCAAGTCGGACAGTGTCCTTTATATCGCAAGGATAAAGATACAGAACCAACATTTCAGGCTTGAGCCCTTCACCGAGGTAGGAGCAAATGAAGTGAAAATGCGACACTGGAGAAACTCAGCAAGTCGGACAGTGTCCTTTATATCGCAAGGATAAAGATACAGAACCAACATTTCGGGCTTGAGCCCTTCACCGAGGTAGGAGCAAAATGTTGGGAGGCGCCTGAACAAAGAAACCCATGCCTTCATTATGGACTCTTTTACCCTGGGAGAAAGATTGTGACCATTCACCTTATCCAGGCCCCTCATGATTTTATAAGCCTCGACGAAATCACCCCGCAGCCTTCTTCCCACCAAGGCAGATGATTGAATCTCTCCATACAACTCAAGCCATCGAGTACTGGCAACAACCTTACGAATCTTGTTGTGCAAGGTAAGTACAAAGTAACCAATGTACGTGCTGCAGAGAATGGCAGAGGGAGCTGGACCTTAAGTTCTTCCTCACCGAGGTCTATTTGGGCTTCCTATGACTGGTCAGACTTGGGACCCAGGTCTTGCTTGAAGAACTATGGGAAGAGGAGAGAGGGTGGGTGAAACAGATGTCCCCAGGACTCTGTGTGCCATTACTCAAGGACGGAGAAACCCCTGTCTCAATGAGCGGAAACTCAGATTTCAGATTCAGATTTATTCTCAGACTACATACATGATATCAGAATTACCACTTACTGGCAGTGCAAAAAAAAACTGAATGGAAACAAACCAACTGTGCAATACAGAGAGGAAAAATGTGCAATAAAGTGCAAAAGAGTCCTTATTTAAGGTCCCTGATTGACTGTGTTGTTGAGGAGTCTGATGGTGGAGGGGGAGCAGCTGTTCCTGAACCTGCTGGTGCGAGTCTTGTGGCGCCGAATCCTCTTTTCTGATGGCAGCAGCGAGAACAGAGCATGTGCTGGGTGGTGGGGATCCTTGACGATCGTTCCTGCTCTCCAACGGCAGCGCTCCCCCTAGATGTTCTCAATGGTGGGGAGGGTTTTGCCTGAGATGTCCTGGGCTGCTGTATCCACCCCCTTTTTTTAAGGCTCAGCAGTAACGGTGTCCCCGTATCAGACTGTGATGTAGCCGATCAGTACATTTTGCCGAAGTTCGCCGCTGATTTTAATCTCAGTGAAGGTTGGTGGCTCAGTGAGATCGGCGCACGTGCTGGAGAAGAAGAATGAAGGGCGAGCAGGAGAACTGAAGACAGTGTGCAAACAGATAACGATACCGCATACCCAGAAAGATCAAAATAAATGCAGCAGAAGCCACAGGCAGGGGGAAATGAAACAGAAAGCACAAGATTCTGAAAGATTGGCTCCAGTTCTGCGGCCTTGCTCCACAGAGACTGTCCCTCATGGGCTTGGTGAGGCTCCAGTGGGAGGTGGCCGCATTTTGCATTCACCCGAGAGGGCAGATGTTTGACAATTCTATGCAGGGAATGGCAGAATAATCTTTAAGTCAAGTCTAGTTTATTGTTAATTGATTGTGCAAGAACAACCCAACGAAGCAGCGTTCTCTGGTCGCTGGTGCAAAACACGCATACACACAACCAGGCATTACACACAATGAATATGCAGGACAAGTATTTTATTGATACAAATAAATAATGTTTAATGAATACGAGAGCCTCGGAGGGTCAGTGTGAGCAGTTCCTTTGGTCGTTCAGCATTCTTACTGACCGTGGAGAAAAGCTGTTCCTCAGCCTAGTGGTGCTGGCTCTGATCCTCCTGGATCTCTTTCCCGACGGCTGCAACTGAAAGACACTGCGCAGAGTGGAAAGGGTGTTTCCACTGGTGAAACCACCAACAAAAGTCTGGGGATCTATGGCATTACCGAATTTAATACAAGGAAATGAAATACATGAGCCCAATGGAGTTACATCCCTCCAATAATGTCTGGGAATACTTTGGACCTATTATCAACTGAATTACTGTAGATGTTCTGTGCCCTGTAGTAGCACTACATCCCATTCTCATCACCTTTGTGGTGGTACACTACTGGCCTATGAACATCTGTTCTCATTCCCCAGGAAGTCGGCGACTGGAATGTCCCTCCCAGCATGGCTCATGTCCCTGGGACATAAGCATGTAGAGACACACAAGGCCGAACCCCTGGTTGAGCAGGTCTTCCTTCTACAAGGAATCACAACTACGCCTACGTTAGTTTCAACAGTGGCAGGGAGGACACTGTCTCAACCAGGGACCTGGCACCAGCAGGAGCACCCACCACACCACGCCATCCTTCAGCCCAGGACGCCACTGACTGGGTATACATCCCCGTTCCCAGGCAGCTATAGAGCACACAGGACCTCCTTCAGCCCTGGGAGATGAACCTGCCCCCCCCCACCCATCCAATACGACCCTCTTACGTCGACCTTGGCCCCCACTGGCCACCCCTCCGCGCGGCACCACACCAATCACACAGACCCCTGCCACTAGCCCCCCCCCCAACTCCCCCTCTGACCAGTGACCAGGAGCCAGTCCTACGATGGTCACAGAGACCTTGGCGGCCGCCATATCGTCTCAACCTGTAAATATTGTATGTTGTATAGTGGGTATGATGCCTTGTTACTGCCCTCCCGGGACAATTTTAAAGAAGGGGGTGAATGTGGTGGTACACCACCGGCCTACTGCAGGGGGAAACCTCTGTACCTGCAGGAGTGTAAGGGAACAGGACAACACCTGGCTGACTGCCAATCAGTCGGCCTGAAGGGATCAAGCCCCACCCAGTCAGGTGTCAATCACCTTCCAGGATATAAGCCTGCGCCAGCCTCCCGAAGCTCACTCAGAGTTACTGCAGCTACAGCCAGCCTGGCTCTGTGGAAGTCTTTGTGGATTAAAGCCTGTTGTACAGTCTTTACCTTGTGTGTGTCTGATTCTGGCTAACAGCGCACCACAACCTTCCAAGACATGGACACCAACTCCTGCTCCCCAAACCTGCCCCTCAGCCACTGTGTGTGAGCAGAGTGGTGATACTTACTCTCTCACAGACCAGCAGCAATAGGAATTCACCAAGACAGTATTATTTTTTATTATTAATTACTAATAATATAACACCTTAATTAACATCTAAACTTAACCCCCAACTATGCACAAATCCTCATCGAGGGCTCAGTAGTGAAGGTGATCAAGAAACTCAAATTCCTGGGTGTCAACATCTCCAAGGATCTGTCCTGGAGACTCCATGTTGATGCAATCACAAAGAAGACTCGCCAGTGAGTCTTCTTTGTGAGGTGTCTGAGGAGATTTGGTATGTCATTGAAAACTTTCGTAACTTCTACAGGTGTACCATGGAGAGCATTCTGGCTGGTTGCATCACTGCCTGGTACGGAGGCTCCAACCCTCAGGACAAGAATAAACTCCACAGGGTTGTTAACTTGGCCTGAGATATCACAGGCACCAGGCTTCACTCCATCAAGGATATCTACATGAGGTGGTGTCTTAAAAGAGCAGCCTCTATCCTCAAAGACCCCCACCACCCAGACCATGCATTCTTCACTCTGCTACCATTGGGAAAAAGGTACAAGAGCTTCAAGATGAGCACTCAGCGGCACAAGGACAGCTTCTTCCCCGCCGCCATCAGGTTCCTGAATAATCAATGAACCAAAGACACTGCCTGACTTTTCATCCACTATTATTTTATATAATGTTGTAAGATGTTTATAATATGAATGTTTGCTCTATGACGCTGCCACAAAACACCGAATATCATGACCCGTTCATGACAATAATCCTGATTTTGATGTGTGTGTGTGTGTGTGTGTGTGTGTGTGTGTGTGTGTGTGTGTGTGTGTGTGTGTGTGTGTGTGTGTGTGTGTGTGTGTGTGTGTGTAAAATACCCAAACCATTACAGCTTAGCCACAATTCTGGAAAATCAGTTCAAAGTTCTGCCTTGGAAATCCTGTGTTCAAACTCAGGCTTTTAAATTAATGCCCAGAAGTAATCATGAAGTGGGTGGAAGAGACTGAGTGAATCTCACGAATCCTTCCAGCATTTTGATTTTACATAGGATGGTAAAAGGCTGATTAATTTCATCTTTACCCCAAAACATTGGTAATATATCTTTACCTCCAATGGACAGTGTGAGACCGGCTGAGTCCCTCCAGCATTTCTGTGTGTTTATACTACAATCACGGCGTTGGCAGACTTTTGTGTTTCACAGTTTATCCTGTACTCAGTGATCCTGGGCTGCTCCTTAGCATGTGTTGTGTTTCAAACCCAGTAACCTCTCCCAAGAGGATTAAAGGTTCCCTTTCTCCAGCGAGGTGAACGCAGTGAACTCCGCCACACCCAAGACCCCATTCTGGTGAACTCTTGCTGATCCTTGTACCTGCTGCAGCCTGCACTCCTATCCCTCTTGGTTCATGTCTACTTCTACTGTGGAATTTCAGATTAGGGCAGCACGGCTCATGCGACACTGTACCAGCACTAGTGACCCATGCTCGAATCTGGCGCTACCCATAAGGCGCTCGTACATTCTCCATGTGTCTATGTGAGTGTCCTCCGGGTTCTTCCCACCTTTCAGAAAAGTAGATCAATTGGATGCAATTGGGTGGCAGAGGCCTGTGGACCAGAAGGGCCCTATTACTGTGCTGTACGTCTAAATTTAATTTATTTTTAGCCACTCAAGTAAATGCTGTAAACAAGGAAGTTTGTAAAGTCCATAAATTCATACACAATTGTGCAACCCTCAGCAGTTTATCTAGTTTGGAAGGAGTTTGTTAATTTGCAGTTTAAAACCATAATTCCATGAAACAAACCACAAAGATATAAGATAGTTGTTGACCCTGGTAGTCAAGGCAACTACGTGGAAAGGACTGACAGTAAAGAAGCAATGAGAATGAATATATCAGGTACACGTCAAATATATGCCTTCCTGGCAAAATAAACCCACAGCAGGAACAGTGATCTAGTCAGGGCTATCAAGATAATATTTCAAAGCAAAGGAAATGGCTTCTAACATCAACAAAGCAGAGGTAGGAAACTGATTGTGGACTTCAGGAGGGGGAAATCAGGAGAATACAAACCAGTCCTCATCGAGGGTTCAGCAGTAGAGAGGGTCAAGGACTTCAAATTCTTGGATGTCAGCATCTCTGAGGATCTGTCCTGGAGCCTCCATGTTGATTCAATCAAAAAGAAGGCTCGTCAGTGGCTAGACTTCGTGAGGGGTTGGAGGAGATTTGGGATGTCACCAAAGAGTTGCAATTCTTGCCACGTGTACAGTGGAGAGCAAGCTGACTAGTGACATCACTGTCTGGTATAGAGGTGCCAATGGTCAGGACAGGTAAAGATTACAGGAAGTTGTGAACTCAGCCAGCGCCATCACGGACATTAGTCTTCACATCTACAAGAGGTGGTGTCTCAAGAAAGCAGCCTCTATCCTTAAGGACCCCCCACCACCCAGGCCATGCCCTCTTCTCACTGCTACCATCAGGAAGAAGGTACAGGAGTCTGAAGACGAGCACCCAGCAGCACAAGGACGGCTTCTTCCCCTCCACCATCAGATTCCTGAATGATCAATGAACCACAGACACTGCCTCATTTTCTTTTGCACAAAGCTATATATTGATCTTTACATGCAATTTATTGCAATATTTGCACCTGTGATGTTGCTGCAAAACAATGAATTTCAAGACATGTTCATGATGGATAAATTCTGATTCAGTAACCTTGAGGACTGGAACATTTTTATAGCTACACAAAGAAGGACAAAAGCAGCAGATAGGAACAATTCAAGGATGAACTGGGGAAGATCAGATTGCAAGCACTTCGACAGATTCGTGTAAAGGAAAAGATCCTCGAGGGAATAAGGTAATGACGGAGAAGATAAAGCAAATGGTGGAAGGCTACGTCTGGAAGGAATGAGGATCTTGCCTGAGAAGGAGAAGCAGTGGAGATGACCCTATGGGACGGTGACTCTGGTGGGGGGGACACTCTCGTTTACTTCTTTTTCTCTGACGGTAAGAGGCCATTTCAGCCGACGGCGAATCTGTCTGCCGTAAGGGCAGACAAAAACAAGTTTTGTGTAATATTGTACTGTTTTTATTACATGAAAATAAATTGAATCTTGAATCGGTACCGGGGGAATCAATGACCCATCTCAGAGGGTTTTGATAATGGAGATAGTGGATTGTCATCTCCCAAACTTACATAGCATTTTACAATGGTTCCCACTGATTGGAAGGCAGCCCCAATACTTCGGAAAGGAGTGAGGAACGAAAGGTCCCACTTAAAACTCGAGCTGACTGCATCGATGCTGCCTGATCCTCTGGGTCCCTCCAGCTTCCCATTGTTTACCTAGCATTCAAAATCTGTGCCCTGTCAATGGCCAAATGGCTTAATCTGGGATGAAGAGTAAATGGACAGGAAATCTGCAGTGGTCCAGGACTCACCCACATATTCTCACGCCAATTCCTACACACTTTAACCCAAGCACACACACAAACGTCCTCCCTCCCCTTCCCCACCCCATTGACGTGATCTACCGGGATCATCGTCTGAAGAGGGTGCGCAAAATCATTGAGGATCCCTTCCACCCAGCACATAGCATCTTTCAGCTGCTCCTGTCGGGGAAGAGATACAGGAGGATCAGAGCCAGTACCACCAGGCTGAGGAACAGCTTCTTCCCACGGGCAGTGAGAAAGCTGAACGACCAGAAGAACTGCTCACACTGACCCTCCGAGAATCTCGTATTCATGAAACAATATTAATTTATGTTTTAGATATAATACTTGTTCTGCATATGTATTGTTTGTCTGTATGTGTGTTATGTCTGATTGTGTGCCTGCATGTTTTTCACTGAGGATCGGAAAATGCTGTTTTGTCAGGTTGTACTTGTGCAATCAGATGATAATAAACTTGATCACATGAACTGGCAGAGCCTAGTAATATTCTTATGATGGAGATGGAGGCCATTTGGCCCATCGAGTCCATGGAAGCCCTCTCAGTCAGTCCCCCATCATTCTCTCTACCCCGCTTATTTCTCCATGACCTATTCGTTCCTAATTCCCAACAGCGATGGGCAACCTTTTGGAGGGGGGAAGGACATCAGAGCACCAGGAGGTAGCCCACAAGCTCAAGGAGAGGATGGAGCCTGGGTCCCAGAAATACAAAGGCCTTCCACACCCGACCCAACCTCCTGACCGACGTGAGCTGACGGGAACCAGGGCTGATTAATTCTAAAGCACTCTTTCTATTTATAGCAACACGTACATTCTGACAGCTCTTATCTCAATCCCCCACAACACATCAAAGGGTTTAAAATAAATCAGTTTTTTAAAAACATTGCCTTGTCAGTTACAGGAACGACATTTATTTATATCAAGTCAATGAATTTTGTTTTCAGATCTTTTGTGAAAGCTCAGGGTTACAGCTGCCAAGCTTCGAGGATAGTCCGGCATTTCTCTCAAAGAACTTCAAGATTATGGGGGCTGCTCCAAGCAAAAAGAGGAGGCAAACTAACGGGCTCTGTAATGATTGCTGGTTGCCAGCTGCTTGACTGACAGACAAAATTGTCCAGTAGATTTCTGACCTGTAGATACATACAGTGTGGAAACTTGCCCATGCCGGCCAAAATGCCCCATCCACAGTTGGAGTAGACGAGCCAAGTGGCCAATGGTGAGGCCCTGCGGAGAAGGAGGAAGGAGAAGGGAGTGTCCTGGGCTTGATGGGTTGGTCAGTGTGCTGGCTGCCGCCCCTGGGTCGAGGGTTTGTAGATAGAGTCGGAGAAGAGGAGGGAAGTTTGCATTATGCCACAACTCATGCCACCAAGTCATTCAATCTCTTTCCTGTATGCCGTCTCATAATTGTTTGATACCTGGTTTGAACTCAGCCAGCCCCATCTCAGGGCATCAGTCTCTGCTCCATCGAGGACAGCCTCAAGAGGCGGTGTCTCAAGTTCGTTAATTATTATCATAGAGTTGTAAAGTACAACTGGATGAAACAGCGTTATGTAGTCCCTAGTGTAAAAACATGTAAACACATATATTGACACAGCACACATGTTTACAAGTGATTTATTTGCAGTACATATATAAAATAAATAAATATTGTTAAATAATAGTGGAGTTATGGAGGGTTTGCATAAGCAGTTCATCAGTCATTCAGCATTTTCATTGCCCATGAAAATGCTGCCTATATCTCTATCCCAATAGGAGTAGCTGCAAGATGCTGTGAGCGGGGTCCTTAATGATTTTGTGAGCCCTCATCAGACAACAACGCTGGTAAATCTTGTCGATTGTGGAGGGAAGACCCAGTGATCCTCTCTGCTGCTCTTATGGTCCTGTGAATTGACCTCCGATCCAATGTTCTACAGCAGGGGTGTCAAACTCAAATTCACGGAGGGCCAAAATTAAAAACTTGGACTAAGTCGAGGGCCGAACTAAATATTTATTGAAAATTTTCAACAACATCTGCATGTTTTCTCTTCTTTCAACATATGTAATGTTAAACTTTAGGATATAACTTTAGGAGGATAATGTTACAGGTCAGGAGTAGGTAGCTCAAGTTCACCCTTTGCTTGACCTGAGGGAAACATATTTGGTCCCTGTGGAGATGTAGTCAGCATTCACAGGCTGTGTCCATTTTGGCCTGCATCAGGACTCAGCATTTCCTGCTCACTCCTCAGGCTCTCGGCCTCTATTCACCCTCGACCTACCATCCCTCAACCTGACCAGACCTTTACCCAACCTCTACTCACCCCTCACTTCCCTCGCTCTGCCTCTACCCACCCCATCCTATACACGCCCCTCTACTGCCTCTCCCCTCAACCTGTTCCTCCCTCTACCCGTCTCTCACCCTCTAATCACCCCTCCCCTACTCGCCCTGCCCCTCCCCTTTTACCTCTTCCCTATCCACCCCTCCTTCTACTCATTCCTCCCTCTAACTGCCCCTCGCACCACCATAACTTCCCCTGCCCATTACTCCTCACCTACACCTTCTGCCCACCCCTGCTTACCCACCCACTCAGGCCCAGCGTGCTGCCGATCAGCCTTTGCGGACAGCCACCATCTCTCTCTTCACGTACAGGGCCGAACCAGCCGTCCCTGGGGTCCGCGCGGGTGCATGCGCTGAAGGCCGTGGCGATCGGGAGAAGTGCGCTCGCGCTGTGGAAGGGCCATCCGGTGCCAGTCGCGTGGGGCTCGCGCTGCCCGGGGGCCGTGCGCAGCCTGCCATGCCCGTCGAGCCGACAGGAAATCACAGGCGCTCGCCCATCCGCCGTACCGCTCGACAGGTGGGAGAAGTGACTGGTTGTGCGGGGAGCCTTCCAACTGGCTTGCCGGCTGATGACATCGACAGACTTCTTTTTTTAAAAATTTTTTATTTTTCACACCATAAATCACATTAACCATGATACACACTTTTTCCTTTTCACACATATACAGTGCCATTTTCTCCCCCCCCTCCCTCCTCCCATCCCACCCTCCCTACCTCCCCCCTCCCGTCCATTTAAGGTACAAAATCTAGGATACATTAAACCAGTCAGACAATGTTGTCATTCAATAAAAATACACCAGAAATTCCACTGAGTCCATTCTTTTCATTTCCTTTTCCTTCCGTTAACTTAGGTAGTGATTGTCCCCGGTAGGTTTTCGCTATTGTGTTTCATGTAAGGCTCCCATATTTGTTCGAATATTTCAATATTATTTCTTAAACTATATGTTATTTTTTCTAATGGAATACATTTATTCATTTCTATATACCATTTTTGTATTTTCAAATTATCTTCCAATTTCCAGGTTGACATAATACATTTTTTTGCTACGGCTAGAGCTATCTTAACAAATCTTTTTTGTGCATCCTCCAAATCAATTCCAAATTCTTTGTTTTTTATGTTACTTAGGAGGAAGATCTCTGGATTCTTTGGTATATTGTTTTCTGTTATTTTATTTAATATCTGATTGAGATCTTCCCAAATTTTTCTACTTTCTCACATGTCCAGATTGCATGAATTGTTGTTCCCATTTCTTTTTTACATCGAAAACATCTATCAGATACTGTTGGGTCCCATTTATTTAACTTTTGAGGTGTAATGTATAGCCTGTGTATCCAGTTATATTGTATCATACGTAACCTCGTATTTATTGTATTTCTCATCGTTCCAGAGCATAACTTCTCCCATGTTTCCTTTTTTATCTTTATATTTAAATCTTGTTCCCATTTTTGTTTAGTTTTACCATTTGTTTCCTCATTCTCCTTTTCTTGCAGTTTAATATACATATTTGTTATAAATCTTTTGATTATCATTGTATCTGTAATCACATATTCAAAGTTACTTGCCTCTGGCAAACTCAAACTGCTTCCTAATTTATCCTTCAAGTAGGATCTCAATTGGTAATATGCCAGCGCTGTATCTTGAGTTATATTGTATTTATCTTTCATTTGTTCAAAGGATAATAATCTATTTCCTGAAAAACAATTTTCTATTCTTTTAATCCCTTTTTTCTCCCATTCTCTAAAGGAAAGGTTATCTATTGTAAAAGGGAGTAACTTGTTTTGCGTCAATATTAGTTTTGGTAATTGATAATTTGTTTTATTTCTTTCTACATGAATCTTCTTCCAAATATTGAGTAGATGATGTAATACTGGAGAACTTCTATGTTGTACCAATTTTTCATCCCATTTATATAATATGTGTTCAGGTATCTTTTCCCCTATTTTATCTAATTCTAATCTAGTCCAATCTGGCTTTTCCCTTGTTTGATAAAAATCTGATAGGTATCTTAATTGTACGGCTCTATCCATCGACAGACTTCTCATGTTACAATTTCTCGTGTTACAATGGGGAAGGATGTGCAATGAAGGGGGAGGATGGTGGGGGTGACATTACCAAAAAACAGCATCGGCTCTCGCTGCAGGGCGGGCCACCTCTAATACATTTTTGAAATGATCTTGCGGGCCAAATATAATTATATCGTGGGCCAAATTTGGCCCGTGGGCCAGAGTTTGACATGTGTGCTCTACAGCAACCATGCCATACTGTCATGCACCCTGGCGGGACACTCTCATTACAGCCTGTAGTGGCCTTGCCCGCCTTGGTCTTCTCAGGAAGTGCAGTTGTGGTTGCGCCTTCCTGACAAGTGAGGAGATGTTGAGTGTCCACGATAGATCTCTAGTTAAGTGGACTCCAAGGAACTCGGGGCTCTCCACTCTCTCAAGAAAGTGGTTCACTACATCACGAAAGCAGCCTCTATCCTCAAGGACCCTTAGCCCAGGCCACGCCCTCTTCACATCGCTACCATCGGGAAGGAGGTACAAGAGTCTGAAGATTAACTTCCAGAGGCACAAGGACAGCTTCTTCCCCTCCACCATCAGATTCCTGAACAGACAATACCTCATTTTATTTATTTTTAAATGTAATTTTATAGCAATATTTGCAGTGTAAAGTTGCTGAAAAGCAATACATTTCGTGACATGTTCAATGGTGATAAATTCTGATTCAGTGAATTTGAAGCATTGAAACGGAATTGGACTGTACAGTTGTGGGTGCAGAGGGAGTATAGTTGGGGACTAGTGCACTTCCTTGAGGAGCGCTGGTATTGAGTGTGGTTGTGGAGGAATGCATTCACTGTCTGTTAGGTGGGTAGTCAAGGATCCAGACCAGTGAGGGCATTGGGGCCTATATCCTAGTTTGGAGGCAAGCATGCCAGGGTCTATGGTATTAAAGGCGGAAATGTAGTCTATGAACGGATGTTAAAGCCAAGCACAAGATGGCTGAGAGCACATTTGCCAGGGGCGATGGGACAAGAAAGAGAAAAGATGCATGTGTGCAAAGAACCGGCAAAGAGGGCGGTGGCTGCAGAGACAGGAGGGAATGGAAGGTTTAAAAGTTCCATTATTTAGAGGCAAGACAGACTTGATGGGCTGAATAGCCTATTTCACCTCGTATGTCTTATGGTCTTATAACTGCCTGATCTACCATGCTGCTTCCTTCAGAGATCCCTGCACAAGCACACCAATGTCCTTCAGTTCAGAGCCTTCCTTACGTGTTATGAATATCCCTGTCCCTGTTTGTCTTCCTAAAAATGACCTCAGAATTGTTTCATCCACCACTTCTCTGTGAATCTTGCTAATTCATCAGTAATGTCCTGCTGTCAAGAATTCTCTACGCACTATTTGAGGAAGGATGTACTGGCTTTGGAGAGGAGGTTCACCAGGTTGATTCCAGAGATGAGGAGAGATTGAGTCATCTGGGACTGTACTCACTGGAATTGAGAAGAATGAGAGGGGATCATAGAAATGTATAAAATTATGAAAGGCATAGATAAGATAGAGGTAGGTAAGTCAAGTCCATTGGTGAGGGAGAACAGAACTAGGGGACGTAGCCTCAAGATCCAGGGGAGTAGATTTAGGATGGAGATGAGGGGGTACTGCTTTTCCCAGAGGGTGGTGAATCTATGGAGTTTACTGCCTGTTGAAGCAGTGCAGGTGACCTCAGTAAATCTATATAAGACAAGGTTGGATAGATTTTTACATAGTAGGGGAATTAAGGGATATGGGGAGATGAGCCTATTATCGGATCAGCCATGATCTCATTGAATGGCGGAACAGGCTCGACGGACCGGGTGGCCAACTCCTGCTCCTGTTTCTGATGTTCTTAAGTTCTACCAACAACAGAACAAACATATTTCAAATTAAAGCTTCCTCTCCACTCACCATGGGATATATCAGATCCTCTTTTGCTGGGGTATTATTAAGCAGAAGCTTTATTTATAAGATTCAAGTTCAAATGTCAATGTTCAGGATTGCTACCAGGGTACATACATGAAATCACATGCAACCCTGAGATTCTTTTTCCTTTGGGCGTGGCAGAATAATTGGTAGTGCAAAAAAAATTATCTTGTACTCAAGATAACATACATACATAAAGGCCAGAAATGTAAACAAAGAAAAAAATGTAAACTGACTGTGCAATGTAGAAAATAAATATTCAATAATAAATGTGTAAAGTAAGAGTTCTTCAATGAGTCCCTGATTGAGTTTGTCGTTGAGGGGTCTGATGGTGGAGGGGGAGCAGCTGTTCTGGAACCTGGTGGGTTGAGTCTAGTGGCACTGATACCTGATGACAGCAGCGAGGACAGAGCGAGTGCTGGGTGGCGTGGATCCCTGATGATTGCTGCTGCTCCCCAACGTTTATAGATATTGTCCATAAATTAAAGGTACAATCTTGCATGTTTGCGGCTGATCATGGGGTTAGTTTTATAGTTGTTATTCTGCATTCCTTTTAATTCAAGGTGCCTGAGTGCATTAGGTACAGCGAGTAGAGGCACTGCCTCACAGATCCTGTTCACTTCATTCAATCCTGATCTGCACGTTCACCCTGTGACCTCCCAGTGTTCTAGTTTTCTCCCCCATCACAAATGGTCAAATGGCTGCTGCAAGTTTCAGCTAGAGTGCAGGTGATCGAGGGAGAATAAATTGGGAGTAGTGTAGCCTGTGTACAGAATGGACTCAATGGGCTGAATGGTGTGTTTTTAATGTCTGTGATAATGATCTAATGTTTCTAATCAACTTTATATTAGTGGCTATAATTTGCTTAGGATCCCGATTAAATGTTTGACAGAATTACAAAAATAAAATAGATTAGACAGAGGGTAAAGCTTAAAGCTCCATCCACAACGTTCCATCACACACAGTGCAGGAGTTCAGGTTAGACAGAGGGTAAAGCTCCCTCCACAACCTCCCATCACACACTGTGCAGGAGTTCAGGTTAGACAGAGGGTAAAGCTCCCTCCACAACCTCCCATCACACACTGTGCAGGAGTTCAGGTTAGTCAGAGGGTAAAGCTCTCTCCACAACCTCCCATCACACACTGTGCAGGAGTTCAGGTTAGACAAAGGGTCAAGCTCCCTCCACAACGTCACGTCACACACAGTGCAGGAGTTCAGGTTAGACAGAGGGTAAAGCTCCCTCCACAACCTCCCATCACGCACAGTGCAAGTGTTCAGGTTAGGCGGAGGGTAAATCTCCCTCCACAACCTCCCATCACACACTGTGCAGGAGTTCAGGTTAGACAGAGGGTAAAGCTCTCTCCACAACCTCCCATCACACACTGTGCAGGAGTTCAGGTTAGACAGAGGGTAAAGCTCTCTCCACAACCTCCCATCACACACTGTGCAGGAGTTCAGGTTAGACAAAGGGTCAAGCTCCCTCCACAACGTCACGTCACACACAGTGCAGGAGTTCAGGTTAGACAGAGGGTAAAGCTCCCTCCACAACCTCCCATCACGCACAGTGCAAGTGTTCAGGTTAGGCGGAGGGTAAATCTCCCTCCACAACGTCCCATCACACACTGTGCAGGAGTTCAGGTTAGACAAAGGGTCAAGCTCTCTCCACAACCTCCCATCACACACTGTGCAGGAGTTCAGGTTAGACAGAGGGTAAATCTACCTCCACAACGTCCCATCACACACAGTGCAGGAGTTCAGGTTAGACAGAGGGTAAATCTCCCTCCACAACGTCCCATCACACACTGTGCAGGAGTTCAGGTTAGACAGAGGGTAAATCTACCTCCACAACGTCCCATCACACAGTCAGAGTGCAGGTTTGTCATTGACCTCTACACTCCCTCCTCTGTCACGCATGCCCAGGATCGTGGTGTTGGTCAGTGAGCAGTGTTTTGAACTGTATGTAGTTTCCTTATATCAGGACACCTCGTCTTTTACCAATGACCTTTGTGCAGCTTAGCACCTGAAAATGTTCCACGAACACCCTGTAAATGCAAAGGTTAAACCTTGCCTTGCGCAACCCTCACAGTTTGATTCTTCCCCTCACTGCAGAAAAGCTGTGGGCTTTATTTACATATCATCAATACAATCTCTCAAAGATTAATTTAAGTGTGTATCTCTGTCCCGTTTATTTCTGCTGCTCCAAAAAGTTCTGTTCCCTGCTCCCTCCCCCACCTTACACTGACAACATTCCTTTAATCCTTGAAGACTGTGGCAACTGAGTGATTCATGGTACCTTCTGTGTTAAATCAGGAGATTACATAACCTGCTACAATTTGCTGTGACTAAGACCCTTTATGTAAGATGTTGACTGCAGCCATGACTTGAATTAATGTAACACGATCAAGAGCAGCTCTCTTTTTTTCCGTGCATTATGTAACTGATTATCAAGGGAGCTGAGCAATGCTGTGCAGTGATTTATGTAACTGTTGGAGTTTAGCTCTGCTAATTGGGCTCATGGACTCTGACTTGCATTCAGTTTAGCTCCGATCCTACTGGACTCCCTCTGTGGGGCAAATGGCAGGAGTGACCTGCACCTCACCTGCTCTTTCTGTGGAACAGACTCCGCACTGTAAGATACTGTGAACGTGGCTCCTTTCATTACACAATGTCCCCCTCCCCTGCATCACTGTATCTACACCCCCCTCCCCTCCATCTACCCCCTCCTCTCCATCAACATCCTCCTCCTCTCCATCAACATCCCTCCCCTCTATCTACACCCCCCTCCTCTCCATCAATACCCCTCCCCTCCATCTACATCCCCTCCCCTGCATCAACTGAATCTACACCCCTCCTCTCCATCCCCTTCCCCTGCATCAACTGAATCTACACCCCCTCACCTCCATCAATTGTATCTAAATTTCCCTCCCCTCCATCCATATCCCCCTCCCCTCCATCACTTCCATCTACATCCCCTCCCCTCCAACAACCGCATCTACACCCCCTCCCCTCCATCAACTGCATCTACATCCCCTCCATCCACATCCCCCTCCCCACCATCCACATTCCCCCCCTCCATCAACCCCATCTACATCCCCTCCCCTCCATCGACTCCATCTTCAACCCCCCCTGAATTTCGATGCATGTGTACACGGTACTTATGTATATGACAACAAATTCATCTAGCTGAACTGCTCATGGGTGGAGTCACGTGATGGAGTAGTGGCCAGACGGTGAACTCCAGCCCTCTCCAGAAAAGTCAAAAAAAAACAAAGGAAAACACAAAGGCACAGAAATAAAAGTTAAAGAAAAGTGAGTATAAAGGTGGAAAGAAGATGGTGACAAAAAAAGAAAAATCGAAATCAACGGTAAGAAGAGAGGAAGAGAAGACAACGGAGGAAGAAGGAGAAGGCCTTACCTGTTCGAAGAGGCCCGCGGTGGAGAGAGAAACCCGCTCCCTCAGGTCGGTAGAAAGTGGACTACAAAAATGGCTCGTTGAGCCGAGTAAAAGTGCGCGGTGCGCATGAATAAAAACACACCGACGGGAGGGGTGACCAGCTGGGGAGTCGATCTCCACAGCCGGCAACGACAGCTGCAGAACACCTGCAGCAAGAAGAGACCACAGAAGACAATGGAAACAAGAAAAAAGAGAAGAGCAACAAAGAAACAACAGATGGCCAACCCAGAGGAAGAAGAAGAGGAAGAGGAAGAGTACAGTGAAATAGAAGAAGAAGGGAAAGGCAAGATAAAGGTTGTACTTTCTCTTATTAAAGGATACATGGAGTCATTTAAAGAATGGCAAACACAGGAATTTAATGATTTAAGAAGAAGAATAAACAACACAGAAGAGAAAATGAATAAAATAGATATGACCTTAACAGAAATGGGAAAGAAAATGGACAAGATGGAAGAGCGGGCAGTAGCAGCAGAAATGGAGGTAGAGGACTTAAAAAAGAAATTAGAGGAATCTAATAAAAAAGTTATAGAGACACAAGAACTGTTAGCTCAGAAAATAGATATAATGGAAAATTATAACAGAAGAAATAACATAAAGATAGTGGGCCTTAAGGAAGATGAAGAAGGCAAGAATATGAGAGAGTTTATAAAAGATTGGATCCCTAGGATCCTAGGATGTCCAGAACTACAGCAAGAAATGGAAATAGAAAGGGCACATAGAGCACTGGCCTTTAAACCACAACCACAACAAAAACCAAGATCTATTTTAGTAAAATTCCTAAGATATACTACAAGAGAAAAGGTACTGGAGAAGACAATGGAAAAAGTAAGAGAGGGCAACAAGCCACTGGAGTACAAAGGGCAAAAAATCTTCATTTATCCAGATATAAGTTTTGAACTCCTAAAGAAGAGAAAGGAGTTCAATACAGCAAAGGCGATTTTATGGAAGAAAGGGTATAAATTTATACTAAAGCATCCAGCGGTATTGAAAATATTTATTCCAGGACAACAAAACAGACTATTCTCGGATCCAGAAGAAGCACGAAAATTTGCAGAACAATTACAAAATAGACTGAGGGATGAAGACGTGTAATGAGAGTAAAAATTACCACGATTTATATGTATGTGGGTAAAGAGGTATAATGTGCATACGTGAATGTATCCGTATTTAGAGAAAAATATAGATAGTATAGACAAGAATTAATAAGGGAAGGAAATGGAATAGAGGGAATAAGGAGGGAACTAAAAGAGTGACCTTTGTTACATATGAAAAGTGAAATATTTTCTGGGGGGGGCTGGGTGGGGAGGAGTTGTGGTCACTGCAAAATCAGCTGACGCTTGCGAGTGAATTCGCAAACCCAAATGGAGAGGGGAGATGTGGTTGTCCGACAAGGGATAAAGGACAACTCAGGAGGGGAAGGGGAGATTGGAGCTAAAGAAGTTTTAAATAGGAGAATAAGGAAAATGTTTGATGTTTTAGGAATGTTGTCTTATAAAGGGTTTAAAATAAGAAAACAGAAATGGAAAAGGAGGAAAGGTAATGATGGAAAAACGGAAAGGGAAGATAAACAAAGTATAAAATGGCTACGTTGAACTATATGACTTTAAATATTAATGGAATACATAATCAAATTAAAAGGAAGAAACTGCTAAATTTACTGAAAAAAGAAAAAATTGATATAGCATTTGTGCAAGAAACGCACTTAACTGAATTGGAGCACAAGAAATTAAAGAGAGATTGGGTAGGACATGTAACAGCAACATCGTATAATTCAAAAGCAAGAGGAGTGGCTATATTAATTAGTAAAAATGTGCCATTTAAAATAGAAGAGGAAATAATAGATCCAGCAGGGAGATATGTAATGATAAAATGTCAGATATATTCGGAGTTTTGGAATCTACTCAATGTATACTCACCTAACGAAGAAGATCAAAAGTTTATGCAAGATATCTTTTTGAAGGTAGCAAATACACAAGGGAACATATTAATAGGAGGAGATTTCAACCTGAATTTGGATTCAAATATGGATAAAACTGGGGAAAAAATTAACAGAAAGAACAAAGTAACCAAATTTATAATTAAATCAATGGAAGAAATGCAACTTTTGGATATATGGAGGAAACAACACCCAAAAGAAAAGGAATATTCATATTACTCGGCTAGACATAAAACATACTCAAGAATAGACCTATTTTTGTTATCAGCTAGTATGCAAGATAGAGTAAGAAAAACAGAATATAAAGCTAGAATACTATCGGACCATTCACCCTTAATATTGACAGTAAGCTAGAGGACATCCCTCCAAGAATGTATAGATGGAGATTAAACCCCATGTTACTTAAAAGGCAGGATTTTAGAGAATTTATTGAAAAACAAATAAAAATGTATTTTTAAATAAATACGGAATCAGTGGAAGATAAGTTTATACTATGGGATGCAATGAAAGCATTCATTAGAGGGCAAATAATAAGTTATGTAACCAAGATGAAGAAGGACTATAATCAGGAAACAGAGCAGTTGGAAAGGGAAATAGTAAATATAGAAAAAAAATTAGCAATGAAGGAAGATACAACTAAAAGAAGAGAATTGGCGAATAAAAAAATAAAATATGAAACACTACAAACATATAAGGTGGAGAAGAATATAATGAAGACAAAACAGAAATATTATGAACTAGGTGAAAAAACGCACAAAATCCTAGCATGGCAGCTTAAGACAGAACAAGCTAAGAAAATGGTATTGGCATCAAGGAAAAAAGACAAACAAATTACATATAATCCAAAAGAAATTAAGGAAAACTTCAGAGAATTCTATGAACAATTATACCGAACTGAAAACGAAGGGAAAGAAGGGAAAATAGATGAATTTCTGACTAAAATTGAACTACCAAAACTACAAATAGAGAAACAAAATAAATTAACAGAGCCATTTGGAATAGTAGAAATACAAGAGATAATAAAAAAATTACTAAATAATAAGACACCAGGAGAGGATGGATTCCCAATAGAATTCTACAAAACATTTAAAGACTTATTAATTCCGCCCCTCCTGGATGTAATCAACCAGATTGATGAAACACAAAGCTTACCAGATTCATGTAAAACAGCAATAATTACAGTAATACTAAAGCAAGGGAAAGATCCACTCTCACCAGCGTCATATAGACCAATATCTTTACTAAACACAGATTATAAGATAATAGCTAAACTATTAGCAAACAGATTAGCAGAGCATGTACCGAAAATGGTAAATTTAGACCAAACTGGATTTATCAAAAAAAGACGCACAACAGACAATATTTGTAAATTTATTAACTTAATTCATGCAGTAGAAGGAAATAAAGCACCTACAGTAGCAGTTGCTTTAGACGCAGAGAAGGCCTTTGACAGAGTAGAATGGAATTATTTGTTCAAAGTATTGCAAAAATTCAGTTTACCGGAGAAGTATATTAATTGGATTAAAGCATTATATAAGGGACAGTTCGTGAAAGTGACAGTAAATGGACATGTATCAAAGCAATTTAACTTAAGCAGGTCAACACGGCAGGGATGCCCACTATCACCTTTATTGTTTGCGTTAGCTATAGAACCACTAGCAGAATTGATAAAAATAGATAATAATATGAAAGGAATAAATATAAAAGACAAGGAATATAAAATCAGTCTATTTGCGGATGATGTTATAGTGTACTTAACAGAACCAGAACTATCAATAAAAGAATTATATAAGAAATTGAAAGAATATGGAGAAGTGTCGGGTTACAAGATAAACGTAAATAAAAGTGAAGCAATGCCTATGAATAATGCGGATTTCTCAAAATTTAAGAAGGAATCTCCATTTAGATGGCAAATGCAGGCAATAAGATACCTAGGTGTACAAATAAACAAAAATCTCGGCCAACTATATAAACTCAATTATTATCCACTAATGAAAAAATTACAGGACGATTTAGAGCATTAGAAAGATTTACCACTAACACTAATAGGAAGGATAAACTGTATTAAAATGAACATTTTTCCAAGGATATTATACTTATTTCAGGCATTGCCAATACAACTGACAGAAAAATTCTCCAAGGAGTTGAAGAAAATAATAAGGAAATTTTTATGGAGAGGGGGAAACCGAGGATAGCACTAGATAAATTAACAGAATGGTATAAACAAGGAGGCTTACAACTGCCAAACTTTAAAAATTATTATAGAGCCGCACAATTAAGATACCTATCAGATTTTTATCAAACAAGGGAAAAACCAGACTGGACGAGATTAGAATTAGATACAATAGGGGAAAAGATACCTGAACACATATTATATAAATGGGATGAAAAATTGGTACAACATAGAAGTTCTCCAGTATTACATCATCTCCTCAATATTTGGAAGAAGATTCATGTAGAAAGAAATAAAACAAATTATCAATTACCAAAACTAATATTGACGCAAAACAAGTTACTCCCTTTTACAATAGATAACCTTTCCTTTAGAGAATGGGAAAAAAAAGGGATTAAAAGAATAGAAAATTGTTTTTCAGGAAATAGATTATTATCCTTTGAACAAATGAAAGATAAATACAATATAACTCAAGATACAGCGCTGGCATATTACCAATTGAGATCCTACTTGAAGGATAAATTAGGAAGCAGTTTGAGTTTGCCAGAGGCAAGTAACCTTGAATATGTGATTACAGATACAATGATAATCAAAAGATTTATAACAAATATGTATATTAAACTGCAAGAAAAGGAGAATGAGGAAACAAATGGTAAAACTAAACAAAAATGGGAACAAGATTTAAATATAAAGATAAAAAAGGAAACATGGGAGAAATTATGTTCTGGAAAGATGAGAAATACAATAAATACGAGGTTACGTATGATACAATATAACTGGATACGCAGACTATACATTACACCTCAAAAGTTAAATAAATGGGACCCAACAGTATCTGATAGATGTTTTCGATGTAAAAAAGAAATGGGAACAACAATTCATGCAATCTGGACATGTGAGAAAGTAGAAAAATTTTGGGAAGATCTCAATCAGATATTAAATAAAATAACAGAAAACAATATACCAAAGAATCCAGAGATCTTTCTCCTAAGTAACATAAAAAACAAAGAATTTGGAATTGATTTGGAGGATGCACAAAAAAGATTTGTTAAGATAGCTCTAGCCGTAGCAAAAAAATGTATTATGTCAACCTAGCTGAACTGCTCATAAAACAAACTTAGTCAGCACAAAATTATGAGGGGATAGACAGACTAAATGTAGGTCGACTTTTTCCACTGAGGGTGGGTGAGATACAAACCAGAGGACATGGGTTAAGGGTAAAAGGGAAATTGTTTAGAGGGAAACTTCTTCACACAGAGAGTGGTGGGGGTGTGGAATGAGCTGCCAGCTGAAGTGGTGAATATGGCCTCAATTTTCCAATTTTGAAAGAATTTGAAAAGGTACATGGATAGGAGGGGTATAGACTGGATGCAGGTCAGTGGGATTAGGCAGAAGGATAGTTCAACACAGACTAGAAGGGCCGAAGGGTGTGTTTCTGTGATTTACTTTGGCACATGTGACAATAAACTTGAACTTGTTTTCTTCCCACTGCTTTTGCCCACTGTAAACAACATAGGGTAGAGTCGTGTTGGACGCGCACCCAGAAATCTGGGGCTCTTCACCCATAAAGAGAGTACTAAGGGCAACTGTAGGAGTCTGGGTGGCTAGGATCTTGACAGAGTGGGGGGCGGGGGGGGGTTGTCCTGACAAGGGATCAAGACCCGAAACACTGACTGGAGACTGGGCAAAGGGTGCTGACTTGACTCAGCATTTCCCTCCTGACCTGCTGATCTCTCCATTTTCTCTTTGTTCACTCATCTGCAGTTCTTGTGATTTCTCCAGAAGACAAAGCAGAGAAGATAAATGGCACTCAGGCACATGAAATCAAAACTAGTATGGCCTCCCTCTCGTATTGATCTTCCTGTGTACCAGACTCAAGGGGCTGAATGTCCTCTCAGAATCGATGGACTGAATGGGGTCATTTTCCCCAAACTCTTTTTGGTCTTTCTGTGCACCAGGCTCAAAGGAACTTTCCCAGTTCTGATGAATGATCTTTGGCCTCACTCTGTTTCCCTTTCCACAGACGCTGGCTGGCCGGCTGAGTAATAGAGCTACAAAGTTGAACAGCACAAAGACAGACTCTTCAGCCCACCATGTCCATATTGTTGCCCTTTGACTCTAATCCCATTTGCCCCCTTTAAGTCCTTTTCATTGTATACTTGCGGCTCTGTCTGCCACAATAGCGGGGATCTCCACTTCAACTCCCCGCCCCATTCCCTTGCTGACATCTACAAGAGGCGGTGTCTTAAGAAAGCAGTTTCTATCCTCAAAGACCCCCACCACCCAGGCCATGCCCTCTTCACTCTGCTTCTGTTGGGAAGGAGGAACAGGAGTCTGAAAACGAACACTTAGTAGCACAAGGACAGCTTCTTCCCCTCAGCTATCAGATTCCTGAATGGACAATGGACCAAAGACAATGCTCTGCTTTGACTTTTTCTTGCACTATTTTTATTTATTTTGTAAGGTGTTTTATATAAATGTTTGCAACTGTCTGCAACTGTGCAAACATTTATATAAAACACAAAACAACGGATTTTGTGACTTCTTTATGACAATAAAATCTGATTCTGATCTCATAGACACATATAAAATATGAAAGGAATAGATAAGAGAGAAGCAGAGAGGTTGTTTCCACTGGCAGTGAGACTAGAGACTAGATTTGGATGAGAAGGTTTAAGGTAGAGATGAGGAAGAGCTGCTTCTCCCAGAGATTAGCGAATCTGGGATCCCACAAGGCGGTAGAAGCTGCCTCATTAAATGCACTTAAGATACCAATAGATTGATTTTGAATTGTCAGGGAATTTAGAGTCAGGGGTTACAGGCAGGTAGGTGAAGCTGAGCCAGCGGCCAGATCAACCATCATCTCATTGAATGGCAGAGCAGGCTCGACCGGCCGAATATGGTCCTTGAATCTGGCCGTGTTTTAAGATCTGCTTATTCCTTGAAAAAGGCCTCAGGCCCGAAACATTGGCAGTACATCTTTGTCTCTCATGGATGTTGCAAGACCAGTCAAGTTCCTCCAGCATTTTGGTGTGTTTTTACTACAATCACAGTGTCTGCAAACTTCTGTGTTTCTCTCATTTTTGGGATCTTGCCATGTGCATAGCGAGAGCTACACTGAAAGAATATTTAAACCTCAATGACAACAGCTGGTGATGGCAGACACTCTGGCTTCCAAGCAACACTGACAGCATTCTGGGATGACACATGGACTATAAGGAGGTTCCCAATGTCTTGAGAATATATAGCAGGTGAAACAAACTGATAGTTGTGGATATTCCTTCTGCTCCTACAGTTGCAGATTGCTTTTCTAGCTTTCTCTGGTGAACATTGACTACGTCACCTAATTTAATATGTTTTTTTTCCCATGGCTAAGCAGAAGTAACTGAGAGGGACACCAAAGATTAACTCTCCTGGGAATCAACGCAAACACTAAGGATGTAGGAACATGCATACTTCTTTTCATCGTGACAGTATATGAGATTAGCTGAGTAAATGGATCAGAGGTCAATCCACTTGACCGTAAGAATGGCAGAGAGGATCACTGGAGTCTCCCCCCACCATCGGTGTGATCTCCCACCCCTTCTACCCTGCAGACATCTTTCAGCTGCTCCCATCGGGGAAGAGATAGAGGAGGATTAGAGCCAGAACCACCAGGCTGAGGAACAGCTTCTTCCCACGGGCAGTGAGAATCCTGAACGACCATAGGAACTGCTCACACGAACCTTCAGAAACTCACATATTCTTAAAACAATATTTATTTGTATATATGAATATTTGTCCTGCATATGCATTGTCTGTATGTGTGCTATGTCTGGTTGATTCAGATTTATTGTCAGAGTACATACATGAGATTATTTTTCCTGTGGGCCAGGCAGAATTACTACTTATTGGTAGTACAAAAAAACTGTACACAACGTATACATATCTGCATGTTTTGCACCGAGGACTGGAGAACACTGTTTTGTCAGGTTTAACTTGTGCAATCAGATGACAATAAACTTGACTTGAAATCCTCTGGTGTCATTAATGAAGAGGCTACAAGCTCACACCAAGACACAAGAGAAACTTGTCCGTGAACTACTCTTTGCAGACGATGCCGCTTTAGTTGCCCATTCAGAGCCAGCTCTTCAGCACTTGACGTCCTGTTTTGCGGAAACTGCCAAAATGTTTGGCCTGGAAGTCAGCCTGAAGAAAACGGAGGTCCTCCGTCAGCCAGCTCCCCACCATGACTACCAGCCCCCCCACATCTCCATCGGGCACACAAAACTCAAAACGGTCAACCAGTTTACCTATCTCGGCTGCGCCATTTCATCAGATGCAAGGATTGACAACGAGATAGACAACAGACTCGCAAAGGCAAATAGCGCCTTTGGAAGACTACACAAAAGAGTCTGGAAAAACAACCAACTGAAAAACCTCACAAAGATAAGCGTATACAGAGCCGTTGTCATACCCACACTCCTGTTCGGCTCCGAATCATGGGTCCTCTACCGGCTTCACCTACGGCTCCTAGAACGCTTCCACCAGCGTTGTCTCCGCTCCATCCTCAACATTCATTGGAGCGCCTTCAACCCTAACATCAAAGTACTCGAGATGGCAGAGGCCGACAGCATCGAGTCCACGCTGCTGAAGATCCAGCTGCGCTGGGTGGGTCACGTCTCCAGAATGGAGGACCATCGCCTTCCCAAGATCGTGTTATATGTCGAGCTCTCCACTGGCCACCGTGACAGAGGTGCACCAAAGAAGAGGTACAAGGACTGCCTAAAGAAATCTCTTGGTGCCTGCCACATTGACCATCGCCAGTGGGCTGATATCGCCTCAAACCATACATCTTGGTGCCTCACAGTTTGGCGGGCAGCAACCTCCTTTGAAGAAATCCGCAGAGCCCACCTCACTGACAAAAGACAAAGGAGGAAAAACCCAACACCCAACCCCAACCAACCAATTTTCTCCTGCAACCGCTGCAACCGTGTCTGTCTGTCCCGCATCGGACTTGTCAGCCACAAACGAGCCTGCAGCTGACGTGGACATTTACCCCCCTCCATAAATCTTCGTCCGCGAAGCCAAGCCAAAGAAGAAGAGGAACTATTCACTGCTGAGGAGAGGGGTCCGAGGGGTGGCGTATGCCCTGACCTTACATTGCGCAGGTAAGTTCTCAATACGCCGATCGCCTTCCTTCCCTGACGTAAACGTTGTGTGATGACGTGCTGCAAATATCCCCCCCCTCCCCTGAACTACTGGGCCACATGTTCTGGAAAATTGTGCAATACACTTATGCCCTAGTTGACAGAGTGCAATTAAATGTTATTAAATCTGATTGGTATTTATGATGGTGATCAGCAGACCTGAAGTTAAAAATAGAGGCTGTGGAACACAGAGTTTTCTTGGACAGAGCAGGTTGCATGTTGAAACCCCAGGATAAAACTAAACCAGCTCAACAAGTCCCTTCTCAAAGACATCTTTCAAGGTGATTTTTTTTTTCCAAATCCAACTTGTTGGGCCATTCAACTCCTCAGACCTGTACTGGCAGTAAGAAGAATTTAGATCAGCAAATCTCAACCTTTTTCTTTCCACTCACATACCAGCTGTTATTTTTTTATTTTTAAAAAAAATTTAGACATACAGCACGGTCACAGGCCCCTTTCAGCCCACAAACCCGTGGCGCCCATTTACAGCCAATTGACCGACAACCCGCTGGCATGTTTTGAGGATGGGAGGAAACCAGAGGCCTCAGGGAAAACCCACACAGACACGGGGAGAACATACAAACTCCTTACAGACTGCGCGGGATTTGAACCCCGGTCCCGATCACTGCTGCTGCAACAGTGTTATGCTAACCACTACGTTAACCATGTCACCCCATCCTAGGCCATAGGTGCTCTGTGGTTAGTAAGGGATTAAGGTGGTATGTGAATGGAATAAAGATGGTTGAGAACCACTGTCCTAGATGGTAAAGGAAAATTATCATTTATCCCTGCCAGTTCTTCTCCTTGACTACCATTCTTCATGTTTCATATTAAGTCATTTCATATTACAGGGGAGGAGAACAGGTTAACAGGAAAGAGGTCATAAGTGGGAGGGCAGAAGAGAATAAAGCTCAGAAGGTGAGATGGGGAGGGGTTAGCCTTCTGAAAGGAGAGGGAGGTGAAGAAACAGAGGGATAGGGAAAGAGAGGGACTCAGGGGGGAGGGGATTCATGGAAAGTGGTGGTCGATATTTCTGCCATCTAGTTGGGGAGTACCCAGATGGAATATAAGGTGTTGCTGCAGAGATTTTGCATTTGCCTCAACATTCCAGCATCTCTACGATTTCTGTATACTTGGAAAGCATAGTTTTGTGCAGAGAAGTGATTTTTGAGGAGATCTGTGACCAATTGTATACATCAAGGACCAGATCTGGGACCTTCATTGTTTGTGGAACACTTTTATGATTGAGATATGAATGTTGGAGGTATGATTGGTAGGTTTGCAGATGACACACAAGTTCGTGATGTTGCTATGAGTGAGGAAGGTTGTCTAAGGCTACAGCAGGATAAAGATCAGATGGAAAATTGTGTGGAGAGTTGGAAGAGTTCACACACAAGCAAACACACAAACACACTGTAAATGGTATGGATTGTATATGCTAATTGGCTCAAGCTGGTCCACCCCCTGATGACACACTTACCTGGACTCCTCCCCTGGGACCCAGGCCATAAAGGTCGGATCACCTTTCCCTTCTCTAGTTTGGATCCAGGTCAGTTCAAGCCTTTTGTGCAATAAAGCCTATTGTTCCCCTCAAGTCTTTGTCATTGCTATCTTTGGGGCAACTGATAGTGCCCAACACACGCACAGAGAAACACACTCAGAGATAAATATATATATATATACTCACAAACACACACACACAAATTCTCATGCACACACACACTTGCATACAAATACCCTCACACATATACATATACTCACACACATGCACAAACACAGACACCCAGACACAGACACACACACACATCTCTCAGACCTATTTGAGTTCAGTAATGTACATTAAATCTTTCTGAGAACTATGAGTCAATCAGTACTGGCACAGCACTTGTGTATAATGAGTTTCTCCTTGGTCAGGGCTCAAATCAAGCGGCAGTGTTTTTCCAGCCCGTCAGTACAAAGTGTTCCTAACACTAAGACCATTCCTGGAAAGAGAAGTCACTGCCCTTGTGTTAAGGTGATATCGATAAACCTGATCAGCACAGGATGTGTTTAGTCATCAGTCCTGGAAGCATTACTGTAGTTAGCCAGATCCTACAGCCATGAGCTGTGGGTTTAGCGAGCCTCTTAGCTAGAGGGAATGGTATTCTTGGTGGACGTCACGACAAATATAGCTTGTAAAAAGGAATTTAGTCTCCATCAGCATTACCAGCCCCTGCTATAGAGAGATTCTAGAGCCCCTACAAACTGAAAATATTCCTTACAGCCCGATACTTTGGTTTCAACAGCATTTTCTAGGGAGATATGTCTCAGCTTCCTTTTATCATTAGCTGCTATCCCACAAGTCACCTTCTTGCTTTCAGAAGTGAAGCAGCAAATACCGTGGCTGATAAAAGCTGACAAATTACGCAAAATAAGTTATCGAGAGTGACTTCCAGTGAAATTCAAGCTTCTTCCTTCAACTAGGCTAAAAGAGAAATATTAAATGAGGCTTCTCTTTTTTGGTTAATTTCACTGGATTTTCAATTGTTAATTTAAAGAGAAAAGGGAATAAAAAGTTATCTTCCATTTTACATGGTGAGTTCTACAAATTTTTGGCCTCTTTATTACTCAGAGTTCCAGCAACTGTTATCGTCTGCTCAAAGTTACTCAGTGACCACAGGTCATGAAATTTGGGTGAAGGTTGAAGGGAGATTAGTTTTAAGGTTACAAGCTATCAGGGGTAAAAGGTACAGTCCCTGATGAGGACTGAGGGGAACTGGTTGGTGTCAAAGAGTTGGGGAGCTAGAAGCAGACCTGAGGGTTGGAGAGGGAGATTAAGCCTCCAGAAATGCGACTCATATGCAGTCTGTGTGCGGTCACCTGAGTGTAAATTCAGGTTTCAGAATCAGAATAAGAATTTACTGTCGTGAACAAGTCATGAAATTCATTGTTTTGCATCACAGAGCAAACATTCATATAAACCACCTTACAAAAATAAATAAAAATAGTCCACAAAATGTCAAGGTGAGGTAGTGTCTTTGGTTCATTGTTCATTCAGGAATCTGATGGCAGAGGGGGAAAAGCTGTCCCTGTGCCACTGGGTGCTCGTCTTCAGGCTCCTGTACCTTTTCCCCCCGATGGCAGCAGAGTGAAGAGGGCATGGCCTGGGTGGGGGGGGGGGGTGTCTTTGAGGATAGAGGCTACTTTCCTCATGCATTGCCTATTGTAGATGTCCTCAATGGAGTGAAAACTGGTGCCCGTGATGTTGCTGGCTGAGTTAACAACCCTCTGGATTGTTTTTTCTTGTCCTGAGCGTTGGTACCTTCGTAGCGGGAGTGATGGAACCAGCCAGAAAGCTCTCTATGGTACATCTGTGGAAGTTTTCACGAATTCAGTGACAAACTGAATCTCCTCAAACTCCTCAGAAAGTATAGCCACTGTCAAGCCTTCTTTATGTTTGCATCAACATGGAGACTTCAGATCCTTGGAGATGATGGCACCCAGGAATTTGAAGTTCTTGACCCTCTCCACTTCTGAGCCCTCGACGAAGACTGGGTCGTGTTCTCCTGACTTCCTCCTGAAGTCCACAATCATCTCCTTGGTTTTGCTAAAGCTGAGTACAAGATTGTTGGTGTGACACCATTTAATGAGCTGAACTATCTCCCTCCTGTACACTTCCTCTTCCTGTTTGTGATTCTGCCAACAGCCATGGTGTCATCAGGAAATTTATAGAGAGCATTGAAATTGTGCCTGGCCACACAGTCATGGGTGAATAGCAGGTAAAGCAGTGGGCCAAGGACGCATCCTTGAAGTGCACCTGTGTTGATAGTGAGGAGGGAACATAGTTTCCAATTTATACTGACTGTGGTCTTCCGATGAGGAAGTCAGTGATCCAGATGCAGGGGTTTGTGTGCAGGCTGCCCGCAAGCCAGTTTCCTGAGCAAAACCTCTTGCAGCAAGTGGTGCCAAGCTGGTGAAAGTCAGTGGCAGACTTGGGGAGAAAGGCAGGGGGAAAGACTGGGCATCCACACAGGTGACCTCAGGATTGTGGTGCAATCTCAGGGCGGGAAGGGGCAGAGGTGAACGCCTTCGCCACCCACATGTGGCGATGGGGAGCCATTGGATTCATCAGGTATACACAGTGAAGGCTTTTTACCAATGGATGGGGAAGGTTAAGAGATATGAGCCAAACGCAAGCAATTCAGTTGACAAATGAGTTAGCAGGGACGAGGGCCCTGTTTCTGAGTTGTGGAGCCCCATGACTCTATCGGACATAAAAACACACTCAAATTCTCGTGTTTCCAGCCTCCAACCAGGGAATGAAGTCAAAAGATACCATCCATCACGCAACTTGCTAATACTATAAAGGTGGATCGAAAAGTTGTGAGAAGGAGACTACGAAAGGATCAATGGTTCTTGTTCCATTGATTCTCTGTCATCCCTACACCTCTGTGTGAAAGGAATGCTGATCGAATTAGACACATTCGAATACTATTGCGCCTTCAAAGACTAGATGGCATGATACCTCAATGAAGCGCCCAGGTCCAAAACATTGGTTACCATTTATTTCCTACAGATGCTGCCATGACCTGCTGAGTTTCACCAACACCATGGTGTATTGCATTGCAAACCCCAGAATCTTTCTGGTTTAAGGCAAAGTCACACCAATAGGCCTCCCCTCCATCAGATGTCACAAAGATTGGAGGAGCAGTGGACACCGAGGAAGGCTTTCAGGACCTGCAGAGGGATCTGTGCCAGCTAGAAAAATGGGCTGCAAAATGGTGGATAGAATTTAATGGACACAAGTGTGAGGTGCTGCACTTTGGAAGGACAAGCCAAGGTAGGACATACATGGTAGGTTGCTGAGGAGTGTTGCAGATACAAAATTCCCTGTAAGTGGTATCAGAGTTAGATTGAGTCGTAAAGAGAGCTTTGGGCACATTGGCCTTCATAAATAAAAGCATTGAGTAAAGGAGTTGGGATGTTATGGTGAAGTTGTATAAGATATTGGTGAGGCCAAACCATGTGCAGTTTTAGTCACCAAACTACAGAAAAAATATCAAAATGATTGAAAGAGTGCAGAGGATATTTACAAGGACGTTCCTGGGACTTGAGGAACTGAGTTACAGGGAAAGGTTAAACAGGTTAGGACTTGATTCCCTGGAATGCAGAAGACTGAGGGGAGATTTGATACAAAATTATGAGGGGAGTAGATAGAGTAGGAGAGAGAAAAACTAGAGGATATGAGTTAATGGGGAAAGGGGAAAGGTTTAGGGGAACTTCCTCGCAGAGGGAGTGGTGGGAGTGTGGAACGAACTGCCAACTGAATTAGCAAATGCAGGCTCATTTTAAAAATATGGACAGGTACATGGATGGGAGGGGTATGGCAGGATGTGGTCCGGGTGTGGGTCAGTGGGATTAAGCACAGACTAGAAGTGCTGTATCTGTGTTGTACTGTAGCGGCGTTCCATCTCCTGCTGTCTCCGGAAAGCTGCCAACAAAAGGACCAGACCCGCCTAGGTCACACTCTCTTCTCTCACTTTTCATCAGGCAGAAGATACAAGAGCATCTCAAGATTCAAGGACATTTTCTTCCTAACAGGTGACCCCGGGTAGATGGGAGTCAATGGTTACAATCAGATCAACCTGAACTTGGTAAATGATGGAAAGTGAAGAGGAACTGAAAGTTTATTCTTGTTTATGTAGGTAGGCAGTAGGATGTACAACGAGCAAAAACAAGTAGATCTTCACTCCGGTTTAATTGTTAAGATTTGATCCAGGTATCTATTTAAATTTTATTTTATTTACACATGGTATTAATTTAATTTTCTAAAATGTAGACATACAGCACAGTAACAGGCCATTTTGGCCCACAAGTCCATGCCACCCAATTTACACCCCTGGTATGTTTTGAACGATGGGAGGAAACCAGAGCCCATGGGGAAAACCCACGTAGACATGGGATGAACATACAAACTCCTTACAAACAGCATGGGATTCGAACGCCCGTCCAGTCCTGATTGCTGGCATTGTATTGTGCTAACTGCTATGCAAACTGTAGAATTGGTAGAACCCAATTCTGCCCATTTAAACCTGTGCTACCCAATTTCATGCAGTTAACCTACAACCTCATACATTTTTGATGGTGGGAGGAAACTGGAGGAAACTCACCCAGGTCACGAGGTACAAACTCCTTCCACACCGTTCGCCGGATTCGAACTCAGGTCACTGGCACTGTAATAGCATCGCACTAACCACCAGGCTTACTGTGCCACCTTTGCACATAGAACATTACAACACAGTGCAGGCCCTTCGGTCCACAATGTGGTGCTAACCTATGTAAACCTACTCCACGCAGTCCCTGGGTTACAAACAAGATCCGTTCTAAAGTTGAATTTATAGGTAAGTCGGAACAGGTCTTATTTAGCAGCAGTCAGTCAAACGTTTGTCTTTATATAGTGTATATTTTACCGTTTCTATGAAAAATAAAAAGAAAAAAAGATCATGATTAAAAGTTAACACTTACTCTCTTTCCATCCATGCCTTACATTCCAGAACAGGCATTGGTGACATTATGCCATGCGCGAATTGGGGACACAAGTTGTTCATAAGTACGAGTTGTCCCTAAGTCGGATGTTCATAATCGGGGGCTGTCTGTACACAACAAACTAATTCTTCTCTACCTCACATCCATAACCCTCTGTTTTTACATCCATGTGCTTATCTTTCGAATGTCCCTATTGCACCAGCCTTCAACACTACCCCCAGCAATGCATTCCAGGCAGCCACCACTCTCAGTAAAAGACTTAGCTTGATGTCTCCCCTGAACTTTCCTCCACTCACCTTAAACAGATGTCCTCTGGAATTTGATATTGTCACCCTGTCCACCCTATCTAAGTCCCTCATACTCTTATACACCTCTACTAAGTCACCTCCCATTTCTTCTTCACTCATAGAAGACCCAGCTCTCAACCTTGCTTCTTAAGGGATGTTCTCCAGTCCAGGCAATATCCTGATAAATTTCCTCTGAACCCTCTCCAAAGCAGCTACACCCTTCCAGTAATGAGGCGACCATAGCTGAATGCAATACTCAAATGTGTGGTCCAACCAGGATCATGTTCACATCCATGTCGATGCAATCATGAAGAAGGCTTGCCAACGACAATACTTCGTGAGGAGTTTGAGGAGATTCGGTATATTACCAAAGGCAATATACAGGTGTATGTGGGGGGCATTTTGACTGGTGGCATCACTGCCTGGTACGGAGGTGCCAACGCACAGGACAGAGGAAGGCTGCAGAGTCATGAACTCGGCCTGCGACATCACAGGCACCAGTCTTCATTCCATCGAGGACATCTGCAGGAGGCGGCATCTTAATAAAGCAACCTCTATCCTCAAGTACCCCACCACCCAGACCATGCCCTCTTCACTCTGCTACCATCAGGAAGGAGGTACAGGAGCCTGAAGATGAACACCCAGCGGCACAAGGACAGCTTCTTCCCACCGCTATCAGATTTCTGAATGGACAATGAACTCACCTTCTCTTCTTTTTGCACATTTATTTTTTTAATGTAACTTATAGCTTTAATGTTTGTGCTGTGAAGCTGCCACAAAACAACAAATTTTACGACATGTTCACGCCAATAAATTCTGATCCTGATTCAGCCACAATCTTGCCTTTTCTTCTGGGGCAACCATAGCAAATACTGTTCAAGGTGAGTGGAGGGAATGGATTGAGAGTGGGACAGGGAATGGACTGGGAGTGGGGGGTGGAATGGATAGGAGTGGGGGGGGAATGGACCAGGTGAGAGGGGGGAATGGGCCGGGAGTGGGGGGGGGGATGGTCTGGGAGTGAGGGGGGAATGGAGTGGGAGTAGGGGGGGGTCGAATGGACTGGGAGTAGGAGGGAATGGACCAGGAGTGGGGGGGGGAATGATCTGGGATGGGGGGTGGGGAATAGACCGTGAGTAGGGGGTTGGAATGGACCGGGTGTAGTGGGGGGATGGAACAGGAGTGGGGATGGACTGGGAGTGGGGGGGGGTGGAATGGACCGGGTGTT
Source organism: Narcine bancroftii (assembly GCF_036971445.1). Taxonomy (NCBI): domain Eukaryota; kingdom Metazoa; phylum Chordata; class Chondrichthyes; order Torpediniformes; family Narcinidae; genus Narcine; species Narcine bancroftii. The sequence goes on from NC_091471.1 coordinate 240,836,581, forward strand.
GAGGGTGGAATGGACTAGGAGTTAGGGGGTGGGGAATGGACTGGGAGTAGGGGGGTGGAATGGACCAGGAGTAGGGGGGGGTGGAATGGACCAGGAGTAGGGGGGATGGAATGGATCAGGAGTAGGGGGGGGAATGGACGGGGAGTAGGGAGTGATCTTAAGCCTGGCTGTCACCAGTCTGGATTAGACTTGTGACCTCAGATCCCTGACACTGTGTAGCTGAAGAGAAACCTGACTGTGTAGCTGAAGAGAGGGGAGTAACCGTGTTTCTGTGAACCTCTGGGTCACTGATATCTGACTCAATCAATTGAAGGAGAGTTACATAATCAGTCTGACAAACAAAGAGTTGGCATGTTACAGCACAGGGCTGTTTTGATTGAGAGATAATTGTGCTGGAGTGAATAATTCTCTTAAAGAGGCAGTCCACAACACTCCATCTCCACAATGTGAATTAAAGGGATCTGCTGTAGAACTACAGCACAGTACAGGCCCTTTGGCCCATGATGTTGTGCTGACATACATATTCCTACCAAAAAAAATACGAAAACTTTTTTTTCCATCCACGTGCCTGCCTTAGAGTCTCTTAAATGCCTCTAATGTTCCAGCTTCCACCCTCCACCCCTGGCAAGGCATTGCAGGCACCCACAACACTCTGTGTAAAAAAAAACTTACCCCTGAAGTCTCCACTAAACTGCTCTCCATTCCCTTTGTCCAGATGTACTCTCACCCTGAGAAAAAGGCTCTGGCTGTCCACCTTATCTAAGCCTCTCAGAATCTTGCAGACCTCTATTAAGTCACCTTTCCAAAGAGAAAAGCCCCATCTAAGCAAACCTTGCTTCATCGGACTTGTTTTCCAATCCAGACAACATCCTGGTAAATCTCCTCTGCCCCCTCTCTGTAGCTTCCACATCCTTCCTGTAATCAGGTGACCAGACCTGAACACAATACTCTGAGTGTGGTCACCAGAGATTTGTAGAGTTGCAATATGGCCATTTGACTCTTGGACTCAATCCTGCGACTAATGAGGCTCAGCATCCCATAGGCCATATTAACAATCCTAAGAACCTGCCCGGCCACGCGTCAACCTTGGGAGATGTATGGATTTGGACCCCAAGGTCTCTCTGTTCTTCAACACTGTTAAGTATCTAGCCATTAATCTTGTCAGCGTCCATCAGGCCAGAGAGGGGAGTTCCAAATAGCGAGACACAAAAGTATTAGGGAAACTCAGTGGGTCCTGCAGCATCCATGGAAAGCAACAGCCAGTTAAACAAGAAAGTCTGTGGATGCTGGGTTGGAGACCAATACACAAATCTCCGCCCCCACCCACACCCCCGAAATTCCAAAGATACTGCGTGACCTGCTGAGTTTCTCCAGCACACTTGAGTATTGAAAGCAATAGGCCATCAACATTTGGAACCTGAGCCCTTCCTCGGGAACCCGCTGAGATTCCCCAATACTTTTGTGTCCCACTATTTACAACTCCCCTCTCTGGCCTGATGGACGTTGACAAGATTAATGGCTAGATACTTAACAGTGTGGAAGAACAGAGAGACCTTGGGGTCCAAATCCATACATCTCCCAAGGTTGACGCATTGCCGGGCAGGTTCATAGGATTGTTAATATGGTCTATGGGATGCTGGGCCTCATTAGTCACAGGATTGAGTCCAAGAGTCAATTGCTGCCTTTTACTTCCTACAGACATTGTATGACCTGCTGAGTTTCTCCAGCACTTCTATGCGCTGCACTAGACCCCGGCATCTGCAGAGCTTATTTACCCCTCGATTCAGAAGCCAATCTGCAACTGTTACTTCTCAGTTCAGTCCACTCAACCAGACCTAACCTTGTCAATATAACCAATGTTTTGGCCCTGAGCCCTTCATTGAGATATCAGAAGAATGTAGGCAGGCCCCCGAAGCAAATGGTGGTGAGAGTCAGGGGAGGAGCACAGGCAAGAGGTAACAGGTGGATAAGGGAGGGAGGGCACACCAGCAAGTAGGGGAAGGGGTTTGGCTCTGTGATTGGAGAGGGGAGGTGTGGAGAGCTGGTGGGAGGAAGACAGAGGGATGGGAAAGAGAGAGAAAATTGGGAGCAGAAACCAGAAAAGTCGACATTAATACCATCTGGCTGGAGAGTCTCCAGATTGGAGGTGGTGCTCCTCCAATTTACAGGTGTCCTTGGTTTAGCAGTGCATGAGGCCATGGACAGACATGTCAGCGTGGGAGTGGGGCGCAGAATTGAAATGGTTAACCATTGGAGTGAAGGAGAAGGCCACAACAAGAGCACCGGATGCAAAAGACGACTACCGCAGATATACACGTGAGGTGTTTGTGGTGTGCTGTTAGACAGAAGCAAATACACAAAACCGAAAAGACTGTACAACAGGCTTTAATCGACAAAGACGTGCACAGAGCAGGGCTGGTTGTCCTGCTGTAAACTCTGAGTGAGGCCTCGGAGGGCCAGCTCAGGCTTGTATCCCGGAGGGTGATTGACACCCGACTGGGTGGGGCTTGATCCATTCAGGTCGGCTGATTGACAGCCAGCCAGGTGTTGTCCTGTCCCCCATACTCTCCTGCAGGTACAGAGGTTGCCCCCTGCAGTAGGCCGGTGGTGGACCACCACAGCGTTGCTTCACCTGAAATGACTGTTTGAGGCCCCCAAATGGTGAGTGCAAGTGTGGCACTTCCTGTAGACACAGGGGAAGGTGCCGGGGCAATTAATGGGAAAGGATAAGTGGATGAGGAGTCACAGAGGGAGCTGTCCCTACAGAAGACAGAGAGGGGAAGGAATGCCTGGTTGTGGAGGGTGGGGGGTGGAAATCATGTTGTAGGTGACAGAAATCCTGAGGGAGTAATAAAAAACAAGAGCAGGAGTTAGCCTTCCAGCCCGTCGACCCTGCTCCGCCAATCAATGAGATCACGGCTGATCTGATGAGAGGCTCATCTCCATCGACCTGCCTTTTCCCCATATCCTTTAATTCCCCTTCTTTGTAGAAATCTGTCCATCCTTGTCTTAAATATATTTACTGAGGTCACCTCCACTGCTTTAATGGGCAGCGAATTCCACAGATTCCCCACCCTCTGCGAAAACCAGCTCCTCCTCATCTCCACCCTAAATCTACTTCCCTGAATCTTGAGGCTATGCCCCCTAGTTGTGGCCTCCCCCACCAATGGGAACAACTTGCCCACCTCTATCTTATTATCTATGCCTTTCATAATTCTATATATTTCTATCCCCTCTTGTGCTTCTAAATTCCAGCGGGTTCAGACCCAGACGATTCAATCTCTCCTCAAAGGCCAACCCCCTCATCTCTGGAATCGACCTGGTGAACCTCCTCTGCACCACCTCCAAAGCCTCAAATAAGGAGACCAGAACTGCATGCAGTTTTCTAGATGCAGCCTCACCAGTACCTTGTACGTAGCAGCGTATCCTCCCTGCTCTTAAATTCATCCCTCCAGCAATAAAGCCCAACCTTCCATTTGCTGCCTTGATAACTTGCAAACCCACCTTTTGTGACACCGTGAGCAGGAAAGGGCTTTGGCAAATAATAGAGTGCCTCGGATGCCCCCCAGAGTTCATCAACATGGTTATCCAACTGCACGAAAACCAACAAGGTCGGGTCAGATACAGCAATGAGCTCGCTGAACCCTTCTCCATTAACAATGGCATGAAGCAAGGCTGTGTTCTCGCACCAACCCTCTTTTCAATCTTCTTCAGCATGATGCTGAAACAAGCCCTGAAAGACCTCGACAATGAAGACACTGTTTACATCCGGTACTGCACGGATGGCAGTCTCTTCAATCTGAGGCGCCTGCAAGCTCACACCAAGACACAAGAGCAACTTGTCCGTGAACTACTCTTTGCAGATGATGCCACTTTAGTTGCCCATTCAGAGCCAGCTCTTCAGCGCTTGACGCCCTGTTTTGCGGAAACTGCCCAAATGTTTGGCCTGGAAGTTAGCCTGAAGAAAACTGAGGTCCTCCATCAGCCAGCTCCCCACCATGACTACCAGCCCCCCCACATCTCCATCGGGCACACAAAACTCAAAACGGTCAACCAGTTTACCTATCTCGGCTGCACCATTTCATCGGATGCAAGGATCGACAATGAGATAGACAACAGACTCGCAAAGGCAAATAGTGCCTTTGGAAGACTACACAAAAGAGTCTGGAAAAACAACCAACTGAAAAGCCTCACAAAGATTAGCATATACAGAGCCGTTGTCATACCCACACTCCTGTTCGGCTCCGAATCATGGGTCCTTTACTGGCATCACCTACAGCTCCGAGAACGCTTCCACCAGCGTTGTCTCCGCTCCATCCTCAACATTCATTGGAGCGACTTCATCTCCAACATCGAAGTACTCGAGATGGCAGAGGCCGACATCATCGAATCCACACTGCGCTGGGTAGGCCACGTCTCCAGAATTGAGGACCATCGCCTTCCCAAGATCGTGTTATACGGCGAGCTCTCCACTGGCCACCATGACAGAGGTGCACCAAAGAAGAGGTACAAGGACTGCCTAAAGAAATCTCTTGGTGCCTGCCACATTGACCACCGCCAGTGGGCTGATATCGCTCAAACCGTGCATCTTGGCGCCTCACAGTTCGGCGGGCAGCAACCTCCTTTGAAGAAGACCGCAGAGCCCACCTCACTGACAAAAGACAAAAGAGGAAAAACCCAACACCCAACCCCAACCAACCAATTTTCCCCTGCAACCGCTGCAATCGTGTCTGCCTGTCCCGCATCGGACTTGTCAGCCACAAACGAGCCTGCAGCTGACGTGGACATTACCCTCCATAAATCTTCGTCCGCGAAGCCAAGCCAAAGATTCATGGACAAGCACTCCCAAGTCCTTCTGCACAACAGCATGCTGCATTCACCTGCCATTTAAATAATAATCTGATCTTCCAGATGTAAACTGCCACTCATATTCCTGTGGTGGGTTTGATGATAACAAATCCCTGACTCAATTAAGCTTCATTCAGCTTAATTAAGCTTCATTAAGCGTGGCCAGTGCTGGAAGTGTTTACACATGCTCAGAAAAACTATTGCCCTTCCTTATTTTCCATGTGGGGATGATGGTCAGAACTGAATCGCTGCAGTCATTACAGAACATCACAGGAACAGGCCCTTCAGCCCAGCATGTCTGTGCTGACCATGGCCACCAAAACTAAGGAGCTAATTGTTAATTGGTAGATGAGGTAAAATGCAGCCAATGGCCTCCCTGGTTTCCCCCAAGCAAACCTGATGTAGGGTTCCAGCCAGAAATGTTGGCATTCCTTTTTTCCCACTGATGCTGCTTCCTGCAGAAGATGGGGTATTTTTGCTTGGAATTCCAGCGTCTGCAATCACTCGTGATCTCCTGGCCCAGTCATTCATCAAGGGGGTGAAACTCGAAAGCCTGCAGACGGTTCAATTGAAGTTAAAAAATGCTGGAGGATCTCAGCCGATCTCGCAACGTCAAGATATATTACTGACATTTCAGGCCTGAGCCCTATAATGTATAAGCAAAGAAAAGGAACTGAAGACTGTCTGGGGGAGGAGTCCAGACCAACAAAAGGTGTTAATTGGATGTGATAAGAGGAAAGGTGAGAGTTGATTTTGGCTCTGTGCAAGGACTGGGGGGAAAAGGGGGGGAGAGAGAGAGAGAGAGAGAGAGAGATGGGGGAAAGGCAACAAGGGAAGAAAAATGGGGTGGGGTTCCAAATGGAAACCAAAGAATTCGACGTTAATCCCATCCAGTTGAAGGGTGCTCGGGCTTTAGATGAGGTGTGGTTCCTCCAATCTGTGGGGGGGTCTCAGTCTGGCAGAGCATGAGACCACAGAAAAACATGTCAGCAAGGTAACGGGGCATGGAATTGAAATGGACGGCCACTGGGGGATCCATGCTATTGGACGGCCAGAGACAAAGTGATATTCCAGTCTGCAGCGCCCTGATCTCTCTAATGGAGAGACCAAGCAAGGGACCAAGCTCAGCACCACCATCTGCTGTCCAGAGGGTGACATTGCAAGGCAGACACACTGCCACCACAGTGCAGTGGGGATTGAAGAGAATCAGGTGAAGGAATGATGGAGGCCAGGGGCATGAACACGGGGAAATTGTGGAAAAATTGAGGCAGTCTTTTGAACTTCCTTTCAATGGTACTTACAGACACGAATGTGATTCCTTTTATCACGGCGCTGAGTGCTTGCAGTTCAAGGGAAGTCAGCCTTGTCTGGAGTTTTGTGCCTGAGAATTTGCTTGGTAACTCTGTGTAGACCTGTAGTATCCTCAGCTGTGTCTCTGTGAATGGCGCCATTTAAGATTGAGGAGGCCAAGTGCATTTTTAAGCCCAAGGCAACATGTCTTCACCCTGACATAGCACGAAGGCAAAAGGATGTTTGCACTGTGACACTGCCGCTAAACAATAAATATTATAACAATAAATTAAGATTCTGATTCTAAAATGTGAAGGTTGAGCAGTCAACTATCCCATGGTGTTTATATATCCCAACTTCAGGGTCACTAAAGAAAATAGAACATTCCAGCACAGTGCAGACCCTTCAGCCCACAATGACCTATAGAAACCTAGTCAACAAACTAAACCTCCAGTCCCTCATACCCACAACCCTTGCATCAATGTGCCTGAGCAAGGCTACTGGCCCTCATTAAGTCTACCTTCTACAGGAGCTCCATCGAGAGCGTCCTGGCCGGCTGTATCACTGTGTGGTACGGTTGCTGCAGAGAAATGGATCACAGGTCAATCCACAGGACCAAAAGAGCAGCAGAGAGGATAGCTGGAGGCTCCTTCCTCCTCCTCCCATATTGACGTGATCATTGTCTGAAGAGAGCGCACAAAATCATTGAGCATCCTTCAACTGCTCCCATCGGGGAAGAGATACAGGAGTGTGTTATATCTGGTTGTGTTTGTACAATAAATCAGATGACAATAAACTTGAATTTGAACTGTCTTAGAATGTTTTTAATGTTCCTTTTGTTCCAGCCACCCCACCACCCCTGGCAACACATTCCATACTCAATAGAAAAAAAACGTACCCTTGACTTTTTCCCTAAACGTTCCTCCCTCATCTCATTGGTGTTTGTTACTGCACAGAACTTTAAGTTACATTGCTGGGGAATGGGAGTAGATGGGAAAGGCAGTATCCTGACCTGTCTTGGTAAAGGCTCTCAAGTGGAAATGTTGACTGACCATTTCCCTCCACGGGTGTCACCTGACCTGCCCAGTTCCTCCAACTTCTCTTTGTTCACTTCAGATTCAGTGCCTGCAGATTTTATTTATCTTCAGTCCAGAGTGGGTGGGTGGGTGGGTGTGGGTGTGTGTTTTAGAGAGATAGGGAGAGAGAGGGAGAGGGAGAGTGGGGAAGGAAGAGAGAGAAAGGGAGAGGGGGATGAGAGAGAGAGAGAGAAAGAGAGGTAACAGCCTGGTCCCATGGAGCAGGAATTAACACCTTGGGCCTGAATCTCCCTTTCTGAGTCCTCCAGCTCCCCACCTCCCTCACTTCCCCCTCTGTATCATCCTCACTGAGCAGCCTGATTTTCCACAAACTCTGGATTTAGTTCAACTTCAAATAGTTTTTTGAAATTTTAATGAGGTTAGTTTTTAAAAGAAGACACACAAAATGTGAGTCCATAGTACACAAATCATGGTTAGAGACAAGTGTAGAATGTGTTTCATGAAGTTAGATCTTATAAATATGCATTACTTTTATGTGTGTGTGTGTGTGTGTGTGTGTGTGTGTGTGTGTGTGTGTGTGTGTGTGTGCACGCACTCGTGTGTGTGGGTGCGGATTAGACTTAGATCGGGAATATCCTGGTAATGGAATGATCTTAAACCTTATAATCTCAAAAAATCCATTTTAGGAGGTTAGTGGTGAGCTGGAATTAAACATTCGTAAAAAAAAGTCTGCTGACTTGGTTTGTTGATTTTGTCTTTTAGCAGAGAGAGGGAGGGAGAGAGAGTGTGTGAGAGCAGGAAAGAGAGCTTTTGTGTGTGTATGTGTGTGAGATAGATACCCTGTAGATAGGAGAGAGAGAGAGAGAGAGAGAGCTGACCGCTCAGTTCCATGGAGTTGCTCTCCCCAAGACCCATTGATATGACAGTTGGACAGCCCAGGGTAAGAGAATCTTCTTTTCTTCAGTGTCTTCGAGACTGGAGATTTATTTTTGTATTCAGTTGCGAATTTTAAAAGAATGTCCAAGAAATCTTGAAGTAATGTTGATTACCAGAAGGAAGTGGGAGGGAGCAGGGAGGGTTTGATAACCGATTGAGGGGGAGATCACTTTCACGCTCAGTTCTGTGACAGAGATTTCCCCCTCCTCCATCAGGTCCACTCACTGTCTCCTAAATCCCGCTGCCAGGAATAATCTTGGCACTCTCTCCTTACTTAAATCCTGAGTAGACAAATCTGCAGCAGCCCTCCGTCCGCACGACACTGAACAAGGGGTGCCGTAGCCAACCCCTGTGGCCGACACAGGGTGGATCTCCCCCCACCCCCCTTGCAGTGCTGTGGTGATTCTGGCAGTGGATAGAGTGGCTGAGTGGCATCTCTGGTGGAGCCACCACCTTGCTTCAGAATTGCCGGTTCAATCCCGACCTTGGGTGCAGTCCATACGGAGCTTGTACGTTCACCCTGTTGATGGTCAGCTGGCCTCTGTTGGATGTCCCCAGTGTGTTCGGGGGGAGTGGAGGAACATGGGGGAGCAGAGAGGTGGGGGGAGTCACCAGGATAAGATAAATGGGATTACTGTTGGATTATTTGAAAGGTTGATGGTCTTCTTGGCCTGGGGGTGGGGGGGGGGTCTGAGTCCTCTAACTGTGAGCAGTTTTGAGCCCTGGTTCTAAGGAAGGATGATGGTGTTGGAGAATGTCCACAGGAGGTTTTAAGGATAATCCCGGGCATGAGGGGGTTAATGTTTGAGGAGCGTTTGATGGCTCTGGAGCGATACTTGCTGTATTTTAGAGGGATGGGGAGAGATCTCATTGAAACCTACTGAATATTGAAAAGGCTGGATAGAGTGGAGGTGGAGAAGATGTTTACCTGTAACTGGAGTGTCTAGGATCAGAGGGCACAGGCCTCAGAATAAAACAGAGATGAGGTGGTGTTTCTTCAGCCAGAGGGCAGGAAATCTGTGGAATTCAGTCTCACAGACAGCTGTGGAGGGCAGGAAATCTGTGGAATTCAGTCTCACAGACAGCTGTGGAGACCAAGCCATTGGGCAGATTTAAAGCGGAGGCTGATAGGTTCTTGATTAGTGAGGGGGAGGTTCAAAGATCATGGGGAAAAGGCAGAGAACGGGGCAGAAAATACATCAGCCATGATTCAAAGGGCAGAGCAGTCTCGAAGGGCCAGGCATAATTCTTCTCATTGGTTTTTTTGTCTTCCATGGTGATCTGATCCTATAACTGTCAGACTGTGGGAAATATAGTGGTTGATTTGAGCAGGGCAAGATCCCACAAACAGCAATGTTGACTAACGTCGGCCACATCACTGGAAGACTATGAATCTTGTGGTCCCCTATTCCAGGTAAAGGGCTACATAATGTCAAATGGAAGTGCATTGTGGGATGAGGTTGGTGAGGTAGAGGAGCAGGGAAGTGTTGGGACATTTGGAGGTTTGTAGGTGAGTTGGGACAATGGGCCAAGAGGGAGCTCAATTCTTGAAATCAGGACAACCTATCTTGTCTTCTCCAGGTGATACGCTGGGGGCCCCTTCTGCTTGTCTATTTGATGACCATCCCCCCTGTATCTCCTGCACCTGCTAATGATGAGGACGAGCTCCCGACAATCCCAGGTGACAAGGAGACTGGCTGTCCATCCAGATGCATCTGCACGCTGGAGGCAACGGTGGACTGCAGCGGCATGGATCTCCAATTATTCCCAAGTAACCTGTCCGCAACCACCCAGCACTTGTCCCTCCAGGTATCGAACCCATGCATGGTCCCATCTTCTCCAGAAGGTCAGGAGCAGGGATCTGATTTGGCATCAGTGCCTGGGGGTGTGAAGCCCAACGCTGGCACTGAAATGACCATTCCAATGAAGACAAGATTGTCTCCGAGACTCCTATACCTTGGCCTGTGTCTTTGCACCTTCCTGGGCATGTGTAAGATCTCCAGAAATATCGGGAGGACCAGAAATATCTCAATATTGGTGGCTAAGCAAAGAAGAAGCTTCCTGGGGATACAAACCTGGTCTCATCAAACACAGAGACACACATCACTGTGATTATTGGGTGATTTATTACCTGGGATAGACAGGGATGGTGATTATGACTGGGTTAAGATTATGCCCCTCATAATCTGATACACTAAGGTCAGATACAGTGTAAAACTCCCTCTATACTGCCCATTTGTGCCCTACGAGGGTATGGGTTAGACAAAATAAACTATTCTCCATACTGTTCCATCACTCACTCCTAGTTTAAGGTCACCATGCATTAATCCCAGAGTAAAGCTGTCCCTCCCCTGTCCAATCACGTACTGCCAGGGGACAGGGGTTAGACACAGAGTGAAGCTCCCTCTACGCCTTCTTGTCACATATTTCCAGGGCAGGGACAGCATGGACCAGACACAGACTAAATCACCAGGTACAGAGGAAAACTCTCTCTACACTGCCCCGTCACACATTCCTAGGGAAGGGGGTAGACACAGAGGGAACTTCCCTTCTATACTGTCCCATCAAACATTCCCAGGGAAGGGGGTAGTCACAGAGGGAACTTCCCTTCTATACTGTCCCATCAAACATTCCCAGGGAAGGGGGTAGACACAGAGGGAACCTCCCTTCTACAATGCCCCATCGCACATTCCCAGGGAAGGGGGTAGACACAGAGGGAACCTCCCTTCTACAATGCCCCGTCGCACATTCCCAGGGAAGGGGGTAGACACAGAGGGATCCTCCCTTCTACATTGCCCCATCATGCATTCCCAGGGAAGGGGGTAGACACAGAGAGGAACTCCCTTTTATACTGTCCCATCACACATTCCCAGAGAAGAGGTAGACCCAGAGGGGAACTTCCTCAAAACCAGACATTCTCAATCTTTATTCATCTATGCCTCACACCCTCACCCCGACCCCCACCTAACCCAGGACTCTGCTCCAAGATTATGGCCCTCTTCGCTGTAAAGCAGTCAAGTTTTGGTTTCTTCCATACTTCTCTCCTACCGACCACATTTAAAAAAAACAAGAAATTATTTATGTTACATGAGGTGGAAAGAAAACAAAGCTTTTACTTTAATGTGCTGTGGTCCCCAGTTGGGTTCGTAGGGACCCCACTGAAAATGGCTGTTCCACACTATCCCATCACACCTTCCCAAGCAAGGGGCAGCACAGATCAGATCCTCTGCATTGTCCCATCATACAATCCAAAGGAAGGAACAGCGAAGTTTGGAAAGAAACGGAGATGAAAACAAACAGGTTAGACACAGAACAGCTTCCTCACTGGATCCTTGATCTTGACTGAGAGGCAGTTACTCCCTATCGAACTCTAAGTAGCTGAAGCCAACAACAACAAAGCCCATGTAGCTGAAGAGCCCACAGGTTTTCCCCATAAGGAACATAGGGCCAAGAGTCTGGGACCCCCAGTCCTGGTAAAAATGGAGAGAGGAAAATTCAGAAGTATGGAGGAATAATGTAGGGGAAGCTTTTCCAGAGAGATGGGAATTGTTCTGGGTTCACGATTTGCTTTCTCTGCAGAATAACCAACTGGAAAACATTCCCAGCAAGGACCTCGCAAAGCTCACCAAACTGAAGACACTCAGCTTGCACAACAACAAGCTTCTGTCTCGAGGTATGGGACTGGAGGGAGAGGTGGGGGTGTCTACTGTCTGTTCCCTGGCTCTCAGTAACAGCGCCTGTGATCCAAACCCAGGGAAGAGATGAGTTCTGTTCATTGTATTTGGCTTTGATGAGACCATCCTGGATACAGTCCCAATGTTGGAGGATAGTATTCAGTTGAGAGAGGAAGAGATTTCAGGAACACCTTAACACAGAATGTGGTGGGTATATGGAATGAGCTGCCACAGGAAGTGGTAGAGGTGGGGACAATCGTTAAAAGGCAGGTAAATAAAAGGAAAGGTTCTTTTTAATTAAAAAAAATGAAGACATACAGCATGATAACAGGACATTTCAGCCCACAAGTCCACGCCGCCCAATATACACCCAATTAATCTATACCCCCAATAAGTTTCAAACGGTGGGAGGAAACCAGAGCCCCCAGAGAAAACCCACACAGACACAGGGAGAATGTACAAATTCTGTACAGACAGCATGGGATTTGAACCCTGGTCCCGATCGCTGGCGCTGAAAGGTGTTGCACTAACCGTTACGTCAACTGTGTCACTCTGAAGGATATGAGCCAAAGGCAGGAAAATGTGACTTAGTCAGCACAGAATAAGTAGGCCGAAGGAGCTAGCGTAAACTTGAGATGAATAGCCTCTTTCTGCATAACAAGAAAGAGCTATATGTTTTTTTTGTATTTTATTTACAGCACAGTAGAAGCCAATTCCAGCCATTGAAACCTGGCGCCCAATCACGCCCATTTGCTCTACATCCCCAGATGTTTCAGAAGATTGGAGGAAACTGGAGCACTTGTTGAGAACCTGCACAGGTCACGGGGAGAATGCACAAGCAGACATTCTCACTCAGTGGGGCATTATTTTAAGAATTTTAAAAATATAAAATTTAAATTTAGACATACAGCACGGTAACAGGCCCTTCTGGTCCACAAACCTGTGCCGCCCAATTACACCCAAATGACCCATAATCCCGGTACGGGGAGAAAGTACAAACTCCTAACAGACAGCGCTGGATTCAACCTCTGATTGCTGGTGCTCTAACACTGTTGCACTAACCGTTACGCTAACTGAACAGCCTAACTTCTGCTCCTCTTTCAAGCTGTTATGTCCTTACAGGGTTACCAGACAAGGCTTTCAAGTTTCTGCAGGAGCTGGAGAACCTCTATCTGTCCAATAACAAGGTGAGCATCCTGGCAATCCCCCATCCCGCTAGGATAGGCTTCACAGGCCACGGTCAAGGGAGCCAAGGACAGGTGGGAAGGGGTGGGGGGGGGAGGTCAGAAGGAGATGGCTGAATTCTCATGGGCTCCTTAAATCCCAACTCTTCTCCACATTGTGCACATTAGGAAGAAAACATGTTGACAGAAGCACAATTGAAAGGAAAAAGATCAACTTTTCTCCAATAGAGTTATAGCTCCTTTCACACTGCCAGTTGAACATGGACTGAACCTGGCAATTTATCTGGAATTTAGCGGTTCACCTGCCAGTGTGAATGCTCTAAACCTGGAAGGGGGTACAAATCAAACCAGGAGATTGTATTGTTGATTCAACTCCAATGTAATTGGGCTAACAGCACTCGGGATGTGACCGCTGGAGGTTGGGCCCCCCTTAGATCTGTGATGGTAGGTTATTTAATGCACAGACCTGGGATTTCAATGGTCCAAAGTCAACAAACCACCCATATTTCAACATGGGGTCATTCACATGCCTATTTAGTGGGTTGGCAGTGTGAAAGGAGCTTAGAAACACAAGTGGAGAGTGGAGACACAGTGTTGCACACAGGGCCCTTCTGCCCTGGTCTTGATGATGATGCCCTCTGAAAAGGTTTTAAACAACCTGTTAGAGGAGCTGGGTTTTTTTAAACATTCTGTAACTATGGAGGTCTGTGCCCAAGATGGTGATACCCGTGCTGGGCAGCGAACCACGACGGGCTGAAGACTCCAGGGGTGCAGCAGATCAACGCAGAGCACCAGAAACAGGGGGTCTTCAAAGAGCGCTAAACATCAATGCATGCGCAGCATGGATGACATAGCCATTTGCACAACGCCTTTACAGTGCCAGCAATCGTGACCGGACCAGGGTTCGAGTCTCACGCTGTCTGTAAGGAGTTTGTACGTTCTCCCCACGTCTATGTGAGTTTTCCCTGGGGGGGGGGTCCGATTTCCTCCCACCATTCAAAATGTAGCAGGGGTGGAGGTTAATGGGGTGTAAATTGGGCGGCACGGATTCGTAGGCCAAAATGATCTGTTACTGTGCTGTATGATTAAATTAAATCAACTTAATCTGGAAGAGTATTTTCCAGTTAGACCTGCCGTGCGTCTGCTGTTGAACAGAATCACTCTTAATAGTTCTGCACAAAGCTCTGTCTGGAGTTAAATGGCTGATTACAGCCTTGGTTTATTAAATCCGTCTCCAGGATCAGTTTTGGAACCATTGGTAGAAACAAGAAAATGAAGATTAGGCAACTGAGAATGAGGATCATATTGCATCTAAGAACGTTGTTTATTTAAGAACTCTTCACCGAGTGTAAAGACGAGAGTTGTTGAGTCGTCACAGATTTGTCTGCTCAGGAACTTACCAATACCAGATCCATAAATGCACATTTCATTAGTCCTTGCCTCCAAAATGGATCCCACAATTTTAAATTGAACTAATATTATTTAAAGTCACATGTATTGAGACAGAGAAAAGCTTAGGTACAACAGATAGAGTAATAATAAAGGAAAAATTCAGGTTGTGGTGTTACAGTGAGTCACAGAGTGCAGGTGGGGTGTTTCAGTGAATTACAGAGAACAGGGGGCGGGGTTACAGTGAATCATAGAGAGCAGTGTGGGGTATTACAGTGAGTCACAGAGTGTGGGGTTACAAATGCAAAGTGCAGGATGTGGGGAATAGTACAGTAAAACAGTGCAGGGGCATCATCCTTCACCAATGTGATACCCATCTGAGTCCAATTACAGGAAATAAACTATCATTGTACCTGGGGCTTCGTGTTTTCAAGGCCATTTATCTTCCTCCCGAAGGAAGGGGGTGGGGAGTGTGAGACTGGGAGCCTTTGCCAAAAATATTTAATTCTCCCTCTCCTGCCCAAGCAGTGGCTTCTACTGGGGTCCATGCATCCCTTCCTCATCCCTTCTCTACCCATGAGGAGCTGCTGACGGGACATTAAACCAGGAGCTCCCTGTGTCTGCTGGCCTAGAAATGAAAGGAACAGGAGCTCTCAGGCTCCCCAACGACATACAATCAGATACAAACATATTAGCTTCACATCCGTACAGATTGTTGGGTGTAAATTCTCCACCATCTGGAATTATATTGGCTTGATTAGCTTTTGGAAAACAGAGAGGTAACAACCAATATGTAAATACAAGACTCCTCTCTTTAACATACCAAATGGTTTGTCCAAATGAATGGCTGTAAGAACTACGTTGGAGATTTGCAGTTACTCATGGCCTGGGGCCTGGTTGAGGGGCTGAAGAACCAAAGCAGGAGGGTATTTGAGTGGGGGCGGGGGGAAGAGGGCTTTTGGGCTGGTTTAAGTGAATGGCCTGGGAAACTGCGCTCGAAGCATGAAGAGGAATTGCAATTCAACAATGCCCTTCCTGTTGTTGTGTTCAGCTGACGGTGACACCACGGAGACTGCCCAGCACTTTGCAGATCGTCGACTTTGCTGCCAACCATCTCAAGGAGGTTTTCCCACCCACCTTCAGCCACAAACCAAGGCTCAGGTAAACTGCAGAGCAAATGGAAGCGGGAGTTTGCTCACACCTGCGCTGCCATCTGATCCTTTCCGATCTCTCCTGCTCTTGTGTTGACACCCCCACGTCTATCCCATTGCAGCCACTTCCTGGAGAGGCCAAGGTAACCCGAGAACCAACACTGGCAGGTTTAGTTGGAATGTAGACCTGCAGCACGGTTACAGGCCATTTCGGCCCACAAGTCCATGTCGCCAAATTAACCTGGTATGTACTCGTGGGCCGAAATGGCCTGCTACCGTACTGCATGTCTAAATTAAAAATTAAAAGGTTGGCCATCCATGTCTCTTAGACCAATGAGAGGTTAATTTAAGAGCCTGATAGAGGAAAGATACTGTCCTTGAATCTGGTGCTGCATGTTTTCAAGCCTGCGTGTCCTCTGCCTGAAGGAAGAGGAGTGTGACAGGGATGGGATGTGTCCCTTAATGTGTTGATTACATTTCCTTGCGGCCTCAGGTGCCGCAGTTCAAGATCGGCTCCAGTTCTTTCCATTTACCAACTTTACCATTCACTCAGGTAAATCGCAGGGCTCCTCCAGCCCAACTGTACTTATGCTGATGTGCCAATTACCCAGTCCACAGCTGAATATGCTCCTGGACAGTGCATGTGATCATGAGGTTCACCAATATTCACCAAAGGTTTGGAACTCCCAAAGAGCTAATCGCTCTGCACAGGAAGGAATTCAATAATGACACAGTTGGACAAGTTACACGGACATTTTCAAAATGCAGACCTCTAGCACCTGGCAGTAGAAACATAGACAGAGAGAAGAATTTTATTTACAATCACTGCCCATTGGTTGAACCCCAAAGGATTTCTCAAAGCTGAGACAGAACTCGGTTCTGTGCGGAGAGGAGACGGCCCAGTAGAGCAGTAAGTAGTGCTGTTGTCCCACCGCTCCAGCAACTCAGGCTTGACTCTGACCTCCAGCGCTGTGACACGAACTCTGCACCTTGACCCAGAGGGTCTGTCGCGTGGCCGGTACATCTGGCAGCAGGAGGAACCTCCAACACTCCGGCACTTACACTGAACTTGCCTTTGATATTTGTGAAGTTCGAGAGACCCATAGGCTCAGGCGTTGACCGTGGAGAGAACTGTTAAGTCAACATTTCAGGTCTGGACCTTTTATTGAGGCTCACTGACTTCCTGTTCTCTTTGTTCAGTCTAGATTCCAGTTCCTGTCCTTGTGTTTTTCTCATTCACAGCAGGAATTGACAGTGTCTCTCTCTCCCCCTCCCTCCCCTCCCCTCTCTTTTTATCCTTTTCTCTCTCTCCTTCCCTCTCCCCTCCCCCCCCTCTCTCCACCTCCACCCCCACCCCCCAACTCTAGGTTTATCTACCTCCACAACAACAAGCTGACAAATGCAGGCCTACCCAAGGCCATGTTCAATGGTTCTCAAATGGTGACCACCTTAATTCTATCCAACAACAATTTAAGACAAGTGCCTGAGAACCTCCCACCTCTGCTTGACCAGCTACATTTACAGGTAGGTAGCATCATGTCACTCAATGGATCCTCCTAACTGCCTCTGTGGAGGACAATCTGACCGGTTGCATCACTGTCTGGTGCGGAGGACAGGAAAAAAACCAATAAAGTTGTGATATTAGAGGCACCAGTCTTCACTCCATCAAATAATATTAATGGGATTTAGAAGAGTCAACAGGAATTTATAAAAGGGAAATCCTGTTTCCATATACGCTGGTTGGAATTGAATCACGTGCACTGAGATGCAATAAGCAGTTTTATTTTGCACACTATCCATGCAAGTCAACACATGTTGCAGGGAGTGCAGTAATAATAAATACCACATGTACTCCTATAATAGTTAAGTTTTGGGAACCAGTTTTTGGGTCAGATATGGGGGGGGCGGTGGGCGGGGTTGACTATAACACGGATACCACAGTTGACCGCAGTAAGTACCTGCATTGTTCAAGGCATCAGGAGCTGGGATGGCCGGGACCAGGTGGTAAGCCCACATTCGGGGCGACAATGGCTGAGATGGGCAGATGGCCAAGGTGAGGATTTGCGGCCAGGGCATCGGGAGCTCCGGTGAGTGGGTGGTCCAGGCCCAGGAGTGAGTCTGTGGGCAGTGGATCGGGAGTATGGATAGGTGGGAGGTCGGGGTGTTGGGAGCTTGGATGCATGGGTGGTTTGGGTGAGGGTTCACGGTCAGGGCAAGGATCTGTAGTCAGGGTGTTGGGAGCTTGGAAGGGTGGGTGGCTGAGACCAAATATGGGGGGGAGGGGGAAATCAACTTTTACACAGGATCAACTATTACATGAGTATACACAGTAAATAAATGAACACTGTAGGGAGTAATGCAACAAAAAGTCAAGACATGCAGTGTATAGTGAAAAGTACAAAAACATAGTGCAGGGGATGGAGAATTGTTCAATTAAAATACAGCGCAGGAGCATAATGTTTTGCCAGTGGGAGATGCACTGATTACAGCACCTGTAGCTCTGCCAGACAGAACAGGGAAAAGTTCAACTTCAAGTTAAGTTATTGTCATTTGATTGCCCAAGTACAACCCGACAAGACAGTGTTCTCCAGTCCTCGGTACAAAACACGCAGACACACAACCAGATCCTCTGCAATCCTCAGCATTCTCACTGCCCACGGGAAGAAGCTGTTCCTCAGCCTGGTGGTGCTGGCTCTGATCCTCCTGGATCTCTTCCCCGACGGGACCAGCTGAAAGGTGCTGTGTGCAGGATGGAAGGGGTCCTCAATAACTTTGCGCGCCCTCTTCAGACAATGATCCTAGATTATCATGTCAATGGGGGGAAGAAAGGAATTTACCGGAGAGTGTGGAACCGAGGTGGGATGGCACCTTTAGCATGTTAGCAGTTTTCCCAAGACAGAATTTACTGGACCTTGAGTAAATTATTCTAGAATATTTATACATATTTATTTTAGATTATCTTTCTATGTATATGCGTGATCATGTGTTGTGTGAGAAATGTACTGTGTGTGCTCGGGAGAAACACTGATTCATCTGGTTGTACGTGTACGGTCAGCTATAATAAACAAACTTGGATGCAAAGCTAGTTGCCAATGCAAGCACTGAGATGAAGGCAGAATCTTAAGAGTGATATTACTTAGATGGGGAGAAAATTCAAAATTCGGAAGTGCAAAGGTATTTGGGAGTCCTCATACAGAATACCCTAAAGGTTGACCTCCAGGATGAGTTGGTGGTGAAGAAGGCAATGTTGGCATTCATTTCTAGAATATCCTCTAAGAGCAGGGATGTAATGTTGAGACTCTATAAAGCACTGGTGAGACCTCACCAAGTACTGTGTTCAGTTTTGAGTGCCTTACTTGAGAAAAGTGGTGGTGTTAGAGAGGGTTCAGAGATTTACTAGAATGATACCATGAATGAAAGGGTTAGCATAATGAGGAATGATTGTCAACTCTTGGACTGTACTCATAGGAGTACAAGGAGTACAGAAGAATAATGGGGGTACCTCATTGAGGCATTTTGAATGCTGAAAGGCCTGGACAGAGCAGATGTGGCAAGGGTGTTCCCCATGGTTGGGGAGTCTAGGACAAGAGGGCACAACCTCAGGATAAAAGGGATCAATTTAAAACAGAGATATGGAAAAAAATTTTTAAGTCGTGTGTCTGTGGAACTTGTTGTCGCAGGTGGCTGTGGAAGCGAAGTCGTTGGGTGCATTTAGATTAGTCAGGGCATCGAGGGCTACGGGGAGAAAGCCAGGGAGTGGATGAGTGGGAGGACGGATCAGCTCATGATTAGAATGGCGGAGCAGACTCGATGGGCTAATGGGCCCCCTACTGCTCCTATACCTAATGACACCGAAAGCCCAGGTGAATGGTAGGCAGAAAATTGAAAAAATGTGAGGATGGCAGAAATAGTAGAAAGGCAGAGTATTTTTGTAAATGATGAGTCATTGAAAGGTGTTGATGAACTGGGCGTCTTGTTCATGAATTAGTGACAGTTAATGGAAGGCAAATGGTCTGTTGATCTTTTTTGCCATTGAGTTTGAGTGCATCTTTCTCCTCCTATACAAGGTGCTGGTAAGATCACATTCGATTATGTCTCCCCACCCAGAGACAATTCAACGAATGTTCCTCAGATTGATTCCTGAGATGGAGGGTTTGCTATGCGAGGAAGAGATTAGACCAGTGGTTTTTAACCTTTTTATTTCCACTCACATACCACTTTAAGTAATCCCTATGCTCTTGGTGCTCTGTGATTAGTAAGGGATTGCTTAAGGTGGTATGTTGGTGGGAAGGTTGAGAATTACTGCTCCAGACCCAATTGTTACTGAAATATTTTTGCTTGAGAAAAATTGTCATTGGCCCATTTCCTTTGGAGTTCTGAAACTGGACCCATAACGAGTCAAATCAGGGACGATTAAAACACTGGCTTTCAAACTTTTTCTTTCCACTCTACTGCCACTTTAAGTAATCCCTTAATTATCATGGCATAGGGATTACTTAAGGTAGGTGAGTGGAAAGTAAAAGTTTGAAAGCCACTGGATTAGAACTTTACTTGCTAGAGTGTAGAATGATGAGCAATGATCTCATCACAGAATTCCCACACTTGACAGGCTGGATGTGGAGCAGATACTTCCCCTGGCTGGGGGGTGGGGGAAGGTGTGGTAGTTAGAACCAGGGGAATCACTATCTCGAGCCAATCAGGACCTTAATGAGAAGATGAATCTTTGGAATTCTCTAACCAAGAGATCTGCACTGAGCATGTTTAGAAAAGGTTTTTGGACTTTAAAAGATTCAGGAGAAATGGGGTTGTGTTAGGAAGAGATAAAAGACTAGCAGGGGACGGACAAGGGGCCAGACGGCCAACTATTAGTTCTTCTGCATTTTGAATCGAGACGCGATGGGTGCAATTCCCTGCTCTGCCTATTGAACAAGGGTCTGGGTCTCTGGAATGGTCTCAGCTCCTGACAGAAGCACAGCAGGCACAAACCTCTGTGCAGACAGTGCACAACTGCTTTCATTGAGAAAGAGCGGGCCTTGATCCAGGTCAGCAAACAAACCACGACAAGCAGAGATTGATCAGGCCACACTGAATCAGTGTCACCAGGCAATGAAGGAAGTGCACCGAAGCTCAGTTGATTTGCTTCTTTGTAACAGAACAACAGAATTGCGAAGATTCCCAAAGGGGCCTTCAGTAATTTGCAGCAACTTCGAGAACTCTACCTACAACACAACCGGCTGACCAACTCGGGCATTACCGCACAAACCTTCAGGTGAGCACTGTAGAGGAATGCACCTAGTGCGGCCCAGCCAAGGTTCCCTGGGATTCAACCACTCTCCCACTCTGGTAATGAGCCCCAAATTCCTCTTCTGTTTCTTTGTAGAAGAGGCCTCATTCAGCGCGTTGCTGCTTCCAGCAATTTGTTCATCTCTATCTCTGAATCCTCTGCACTGTTTGTGAAATTGATTAAATTTAAACATACAGCATGATAACAGGTCATTTCAGTGCACGAGTTCCTGTCCCGCCCAATTTTCACCCAATTAACGCCATTCCCCACCCCCCCCCCCCGTACATTTCGAACAGTGGGAGGAAACCGGAGCCCCCAGAGAAAACCCACGCAGACATGGGGAGAATGTACAAACTCCTTACAGACAGCGGGGGATTCAAACCCAAACACTGGTGCTATAAAGGCATTGCGCTAACCGTTATATCAACCGTGTCACCCCTTGATCTTCCAGCCATGTGTCCAAATCAAATGCTATTCACCAATCATGTGCCATTTTTGTTAAATGATGTCTTCCTGGTCCATTGCTTGCATCCCTCTACACAACGTTGCCTGCTGTGGTCCTTACAGCAGTTTTGATAGGACATCACTACCTTCCAGCTTGTAATCAATTTGCTGCCTGCTTACTTTCTCCCCAAGTTCTGGCCTTAATAAACTCAAGAATATGTGATATGTACATAAAAAAAGTTAAATATTCAATATTGCATCCATTCTTGTCGAGCCTAGGTTACTTCTTCAAGTCATTCACTCAAGCTCAGACAATACGACCTTTCTTCTAGATATCCATAGACTCTACAGCAGCACGGTGCACGTACAGCAGGAAGAGCCGCTGCCTCAAGGTACCAAAGACCTTGGTCCAGACCTTGGGCTCTGCCTGCGTGGAGTTTACCCATTCCCCCTGTGGCTGGATAACTGGCCCAGTGTGTAGGTCAGTGGTGGACCAGTGTCAATAGGTGGTTGTAAAAACACACAGAAATGCTGGAGGAACTCAGCCGGTCTTGTAGCGTCCGCAGGGGGGGGGGGGTAAAGGTATATTACTGACGTTTCGGGTCGGAGCCCTTCTTCAAGGTATAAGCAAAGAACAGGAAAGTGTCAGAATAAAGACTGGCGGGGGGGGGGGGGAGGAGTGCGGACTCACGGTCAAAAGGTGTTAATTGGATAAGAGGAAAGGTGAGAATTGATTTTGGTTCTGTGAAAGGGAAAATGGGGAGAGAGAGAGAGAGCGCGCGAGCGCAGGAAAAGGCAACAGGAGAAAGAAAAGGGGGAGGGGGGGTTTAAAGGAAACAGGAGAAGTCAATCTTAATTCCATCTGGTTGGAGGGTGACCAGATGGGTGTTGTTCTCCAATTTGCAATGGATTCAGTCTGACAGTGCATGAGTGCTGTTGGGCTCGACTCCTCCCCTGCCATTTTCCAGTCTTTATTCAGGCGCCTTCCAGATTTTTTTTGCTTCTACCTTTAAGAAGGGCTCAGACCTGAAAGGTCGTTAATATATCTTTTCCTCTTATGGACGCTGGAGACTGGCAGAGTTCCTCCAGTAATTCTGTGTTTTTACTACAATCACAGAATCTGTAGATTTTCATGTTTCACTCAATAGGTCAGGAGTGGGCAACCTTTTTTTTAGAAAACTCACATTCCACTTTAAGTAATCCCTATGCCGTCGGTGCTGTGATAAATAGGGGATTGCTTAAGGTGGGATATGAGTGGGAAGGGAAGGTTGAAAATCACTGCTCTACACCCAATTGTTACTGAGATATTTTTGCTTGAGAAAAATTGTCATTGGCCCATTTCCTTTTGGAGTTCTGAAACCATGGACAAAATAAGTCCATTAGGTACGATTAAAACAGTGGTTTTCAAACCTTTTCTTTCAACTCGGATACTCGGATACCACCTTAAGCAATCCCTTACTAATCGCAGAGTACTTATGGCACAAGGATTACTTAAGGTGGAATATAAATTTTTAAAAAAAGGTTGCCCACCCCTCCAATAGATGGTTGTTGCGCGGCATAGGCTCAATGGGCCGAAAGGCCTGACTCTGTCCAGATGATGTGACTCTAATGCAGGGGTGGCCAATCTTTTAATTTTTAATATAAATATATAATTGGGCCCACGAGACTGTGCTGCCCAACTAACCTACACCCCCAGTATGGACTCGTGGGCCGAAATGGCCTGTTACCGTGATGTTTGTCTAAATTTAAAAGTTGCCCACCTCTTCTACACCCAGATGTTTTTCTGTTGCACCTTTGTTTAAGGATACCGCTGTTTTTCCTACTTGGCAGTAAAATGAAAAGGATGGAATTCCTGGATCTATCCAGCAACAACCTGGTGAAGGTTCCCGAAGGGCTCCCCCCGAACATAGTCATCTTGCAGTTGAGGAAAAACCGCATCACCTCAATCTCCAAGAGCAGTGTCAACAGGATCCGCAACTTGCAGTACCTGCTGCTTCAAAACAACAGGATCACTGCCTCTGGAGTCCACAAGAGCGCTTTTGCAAAGCTGAAGAAGTTGCACACCCTTCACCTCTTTAACAACCCATTGAGCAGGGTCCCAGACAGTCTCCCTCGCCGTGTCAACTCCCTCATGCTCCTCCACAATGGCATTGAGCAAATCGGCATCAAGGACTTTGCTGCCACTTGCCACCTGACTGACCTGAACCTGAGTTACAACAAGCTCCAAAACGCACGTGTTCACCGGCTGGCTTTCCGGAAGCTTCGCCATCTGAAGAAGATCGACCTGTCCGGGAATCGCCTGACTTTGCTTCCCAGTGGCTTGCCCCCCAGTCTGGAGGTTCTCAACGTGCAGTTCAACCAGATCAACCAGCTCTCCTCCAGGGTGCTGCACAACATGAAGACTCTGGAGGAACTCCGTCTCAATCACAACAAGCTAACCATCGGCCAGATAGAGCCAGGAACCTGGGGAGAAGTGTCCAATCTCAAGGCAAGTACCAGAACTGGCAAATAACTCCTCTGGGGAAAAAAAAACATACTGAAATGCTGGAGGAACTCAGCTGGTCTTTGCAGTGTCCATAAAATGCAATGATATATTGCCGAGGTTTCAGGCCTGAGCCTTTCTTCAAGGAAGAAACAGAATGTTCATCATCTTATTCCTTGAAGGAGGACTCGGGGTCCGAAATGTTGCCAATATATCTTCGCTTTTATGGACGCTGAAAAGACCGGCTGAGTTCTTCCAGCATTTCCATGTGTTTTTATTACAATCATAGACTTTTGTGTTTCACTCTCTTCAAGAAATCCTCTGTGTATTTCAAAAGTCCCTGGGAATGCCCAGGGCATTGTTCAGCATCCTTGAGACCGAATTTGTGTACAGGAAGGTTCCAAACTCAGAACAGCGACACAGTTGTTAAACATCTGCAGACACTGGGGTTAAAGTAAAAACACAGCTCTGGAGAAACTCAGCAGGTCCTTTATGTAGCAAAAGATACATAACCAACATTTCAGGCCTAAGCCCTTCATCGTGCGGACACAACCTAGGCAAGTGCGCAAACGGGAGCATCAACACCTAATTTTCCACCTGGGCCTCTCCAGCCAGATGACATTAACATCAACTTTTCAGGTTTCTGATAACCTGCTCTCTTCTTCCCCCTCCCCTTCCCGTTCTCCTCCTTCCCTTCCCCCTCTATTCACCCAGCCATCCCTCCCTCCTCCACCTATCACCTCCTGCCTTTGACCCCGGTTTTTATTTGGACGCCTGCTGACATTCTTCCACACCTTGATGAAGGGTTCAAGCCTGAAGCGTTGGTTATGTATCTTTTTTGTTGCTAAATAAAGTACCCACTTTGACCAGCCGAGTTTATCCAGCATTACGTGTTTTCAGGTCAAACAGTGTCCCTTATCTAGCAACGATAAAGATATATAATCAACTTTTTGGGCTTGAGCCCTTCATCAAAGTATGGAGACAATGTAGACAGGTGCCCCAAATGGGAGCATCAACACCTAATTTTCCATCTGGCCTCTCCATTCGGTTGGCATTAACATCAACTTCTCCACTAGCCCACTCCCCATTCTCTCTCCCTTCCCCATCCCTCTGTCTTCTCTCCTCCCGCTCTCCACCCTATTCCATCTCCATTTGCAGAGCCAACCCTCCACCCCCAGGTTGCTGCTGTGCCCTCCCTCCCTTCTCCACCTATTGCCTCCTGCCTCTGGGTCTGGGCTCCTCCCTCTGCCTCACGCCTCCCTCTGCCTCACGCCTCCCTCTGCCTCACGCCTCCCTCTGCCTCACGCCTCCCTCTGCCTCACGCCTCCCTCTGCCTCACGCCTCCCTCTGCCTCACGCCTCCCTCTGCCTCACGCCTCCCTCTGCCTCACGCCTCCCTCTGCCTCACGCCTCCCTCTGCCTCACGCCTCCCTCTGCCTCACGCCTCCCTCTGCCTCACGCCTCCCTCTGCCTCACGCCTCCCTCTGCCTCACGCCTCCCTCTGCCTCACGCCTCCCTCTGCCTCACGCCTCCCTCTGCCTCACGCCTCCCTCTGCCTCACGCCTCCCTCTGCCTCACGCCTCCCTCTGCCTCACGCCTCCCTCTGCCTCACGCCTCCCTCTGCCTCACGCCTCCCTCTGCCTCACGCCTCCCTCTGCCTCACGCCTCCCTCTGCCTCACGCCTCCCTCTGCCTCACGCCTCCCTCTGCCTCACGCCTCCCTCTGCCTCACGCCTCCCTCTGCCTCACGCCTCCCTCTGCCTCACGCCTCCCTCTGCCTCACGCCTCCCTCTGCCTCACGCCTCCCTCTGCCTCACGCCTCCCTCTGCCTCACGCCTCCCTCTGCCTCACGCCTCCCTCTGCCTCACGCCTCCCTCTGCCTCACGCCTCCCTCTGCCTCACGCCTCCCTCTGCCTCACGCCTCCCTCTGCCTCACGCCTCCCTCTGCCTCACGCCTCCCTCTGCCTCACGCCTCCCTCTGCCTCACGCCTCCCTCTGCCTCACGCCTCCCTCTGCCTCACGCCTCCCTCTGCCTCACGCCTCCCTCTGCCTCACGCCTCCCTCTGCCTCACGCCTCCCTCTGCCTCACGCCTCCCTCTGCCTCACGCCTCCCTCTGCCTCACGCCTCCCTCTGCCTCACGCCTCCCTCTGCCTCACGCCTCCCTCTGCCTCACGCCTCCCTCTGCCTCACGCCTCCCTCTGCCTCACGCCTCCCTCTGCCTCACGCCTCCCTCTGCCTCACGCCTCCCTCTGCCTCACGCCTCCCTCTGCCTCACGCCTCCCTCTGCCTCACGCCTCCCTCTGCCTCACGCCTCCCTCTGCCTCACGCCTCCCTCTGCCTCACGCCTCCCTCTGCCTCACGCCTCCCTCTGCCTCACGCCTCCCTCTGCCTCACGCCTCCCTCTGCCTCACGCCTCCCTCTGCCTCACGCCTCCCTCTGCCTCACGCCTCCCTCTGCCTCACGCCTCCCTCTGCCTCACGCCTCCCTCTGCCTCACGCCTCCCTCTGCCTCACGCCTCCCTCTGCCTCACGCCTCCCTCTGCCTCACGCCTCCCTCTGCCTCACGCCTCCCTCTGCCTCACGCCTCCCTCTGCCTCACGCCTCCCTCTGCCTCACGCCTCCCTCTGCCTCACGCCTCCCTCTGCCTCACGCCTCCCTCTGCCTCACGCCTCCCTCTGCCTCACGCCTCCCTCTGCCTCACGCCTCCCTCTGCCTCACGCCTCCCTCTGCCTCACGCCTCCCTCTGCCTCACGCCTCCCTCTGCCTCACGCCTCCCTCTGCCTCACGCCTCCCTCTGCCTCACGCCTCCCTCTGCCTCACGCCTCCCTCTGCCTCACGCCTCCCTCTGCCTCACGCCTCCCTCTGCCTCACGCCTCCCTCTGCCTCACGCCTCCCTCTGCCTCACGCCTCCCTCTGCCTCACGCCTCCCTCTGCCTCACGCCTCCCTCTGCCTCACGCCTCCCTCTGCCTCACGCCTCCCTCTGCCTCACGCCTCCCTCTGCCTCACGCCTCCCTCTGCCTCACGCCTCCCTCTGCCTCACGCCTCCCTCTGCCTCACGCCTCCCTCTGCCTCACGCCTCCCTCTGCCTCACGCCTCCCTCTGCCTCACGCCTCCCTCTGCCTCACGCCTCCCTCTGCCTCACGCCTCCCTCTGCCTCACGCCTCCCTCTGCCTCACGCCTCCCTCTGCCTCACGCCTCCCTCTGCCTCACGCCTCCCTCTGCCTCACGCCTCCCTCTGCCTCACGCCTCCCTCTGCCTCACGCCTCCCTCTGCCTCACGCCTCCCTCTGCCTCACGCCTCCCTCTGCCTCACGCCTCCCTCTGCCTCACGCCTCCCTCTGCCTCACGCCTCCCTCTGCCTCACGCCTCCCTCTGCCTCACGCCTCCCTCTGCCTCACGCCTCCCTCTGCCTCACGCCTCCCTCTGCCTCACGCCTCCCTCTGCCTCACGCCTCCCTCTGCCTCACGCCTCCCTCTGCCTCACGCCTCCCTCTGCCTCACGCCTCCCTCTGCCTCACGCCTCCCTCTGCCTCACGCCTCCCTCTGCCTCACGCCTCCCTCTGCCTCACGCCTCCCTCTGCCTCACGCCTCCCTCTGCCTCACGCCTCCCTCTGCCTCACGCCTCCCTCTGCCTCACGCCTCCCTCTGCCTCACGCCTCCCTCTGCCTCACGCCTCCCTCTGCCTCACGCCTCCCTCTGCCTCACGCCTCCCTCTGCCTCACGCCTCCCTCTGCCTCACGCCTCCCTCTGCCTCACGCCTCCCTCTGCCTCACGCCTCCCTCTGCCTCACGCCTCCCTCTGCCTCACGCCTCCCTCTGCCTCACGCCTCCCTCTGCCTCACGCCTCCCTCTGCCTCACGCCTCCCTCTGCCTCACGCCTCCCTCTGCCTCACGCCTCCCTCTGCCTCACGCCTCCCTCTGCCTCACGCCTCCCTCTGCCTCACGCCTCCCTCTGCCTCACGCCTCCCTCTGCCTCACGCCTCCCTCTGCCTCACGCCTCCCTCTGCCTCACGCCTCCCTCTGCCTCACGCCTCCCTCTGCCTCACGCCTCCCTCTGCCTCACGCCTCCCTCTGCCTCACGCCTCCCTCTGCCTCACGCCTCCCTCTGCCTCACGCCTCCCTCTGCCTCACGCCTCCCTCTGCCTCACGCCTCCCTCTGCCTCACGCCTCCCTCTGCCTCACGCCTCCCTCTGCCTCACGCCTCCCTCTGCCTCACGCCTCCCTCTGCCTCACGCCTCCCTCTGCCTCACGCCTCCCTCTGCCTCACGCCTCCCTCTGCCTCACGCCTCCCTCTGCCTCACGCCTCCCTCTGCCTCACGCCTCCCTCTGCCTCACGCCTCCCTCTGCCTCACGCCTCCCTCTGCCTCACGCCTCCCTCTGCCTCACGCCTCCCTCTGCCTCACGCCTCCCTCTGCCTCACGCCTCCCTCTGCCTCACGCCTCCCTCTGCCTCACGCCTCCCTCTGCCTCACGCCTCCCTCTGCCTCACGCCTCCCTCTGCCTCACGCCTCCCTCTGCCTCACGCCTCCCTCTGCCTCACGCCTCCCTCTGCCTCACGCCTCCCTCTGCCTCACGCCTCCCTCTGCCTCACGCCTCCCTCTGCCTCACGCCTCCCTCTGCCTCACGCCTCCCTCTGCCTCACGCCTCCCTCTGCCTCACGCCTCCCTCTGCCTCACGCCTCCCTCTGCCTCACGCCTCCCTCTGCCTCACGCCTCCCTCTGCCTCACGCCTCCCTCTGCCTCACGCCTCCCTCTGCCTCACGCCTCCCTCTGCCTCACGCCTCCCTCTGCCTCACGCCTCCCTCTGCCTCACGCCTCCCTCTGCCTCACGCCTCCCTCTGCCTCACGCCTCCCTCTGCCTCACGCCTCCCTCTGCCTCACGCCTCCCTCTGCCTCACGCCTCCCTCTGCCTCACGCCTCCCTCTGCCTCACGCCTCCCTCTGCCTCACGCCTCCCTCTGCCTCACGCCTCCCTCTGCCTCACGCCTCCCTCTGCCTCACGCCTCCCTCTGCCTCACGCCTCCCTCTGCCTCACGCCTCCCTCTGCCTCACGCCTCCCTCTGCCTCACGCCTCCCTCTGCCTCACGCCTCCCTCTGCTTCACGCCTCCCTCCATTTTGTTCCGAGTGCCTGCCGACATTTTGCTCACACTTTGATGAAGGACTCAAGCCTGAAACTTTGATTATGTACTTTTGCTACATAAAGTCCACTGTTTGACCTGCTGAGTTTCCCCTGCGTTGTGTTTGTACAGTGACGTAGCTGTATCAGTGCTGCCGTACAGAGCCACTGACCCGGTTTTGATTCTATCCTCCGGTGCAGTTAGCGTAATTTTCCACTTCCCGTCGTGATCATGTGGGTTTCCCACCCTCTCCTATATGCTTGGGTTTCTACTCACGTCCCAAAAGATGAAAGTTGGGCACTAAACCGTGCCCAGGATTGAGAGAGTGCCGAGGGGGCTGAAGGGTTCCTGATCGTGTTGGAGGTTCAGATCTGGAGCCCGGGGTGCCAATGGCTTGAACTGTGGGGGTATGAGGGAGTGCTGGAGGTGAATCCATAGACACTCAGTGACTGTTTTGCTTCTCTTTCTCTGCTAAAGCAAATTTTGTATAATATTACAATGGTTTATATTACATGACAATAAAGTGATCTTGAATCAACATGTCTTAGCCAGCACCCAGCAGGTAAACCCCATTCCCCCCCCCTCCCCATTCCCCCCCCCTCCCCATTCCCCCCCCCTCCCCATTCCCCCCCCCTCCCCATTCCCCCCTCCTCCCCATTCCCCCCCTCTCCCCATTCCCCCCCTCTCCCCATTCCCCCCCTCTCCCCATTCCCCCCCTCTCCCCATTCCCCCCCTCTCCCCATTCCCCCCCTCTCCCCATTCCCCCCCTCTCCCCATTCCCCCCCTCTCCCCATTCCCCCCCTCTCCCCATTCCCCCCCTCTCCCCATTCCCCCCCTCTCCCCATTCCCCCCCTCTCCCCATTCCCCCCCTCTCCCCATTCCCCCCCTCTCCCCATTCCCTCCCTCTCCCCATTCCCCCCCTCTCCCCATTCCCCCCCTCTCCCCATTCCCCCCCTCTCCCCATTCCCCCCCTCTCCCCATTCCCCCCCTCTCCCCATTCCCCCCCTCTCCCCATTCCCCCCCTCTCCCCATTCCCCCCCTCTCCCCATTCCCCCCCTCTCCCCATTCCCCCCTCTCCCCATTCCCCCCCTCTCCCCATTCCCCCCTCTCCCCATTCCCCCCCTCTCCCCATTCCCCCCTCTCCCCATTCCCCCCCTCTCCCCATTCCCCCCTCTCCCCATTCCCCTGGAGCCTTGCAGCTTATTCTCTTTCACCAGCTCCAACTCCCCTTTGCATTTTTTTTTTAACCTTTCACTGATGCCAACAGCTAATTAAATCTACCAGTAGTATGTCTTTGTGATGAGGAAACTGGGAACATATGCATGGAAACCCCACGAATTGGAGGAAGCTTATGACAAAGAGTTGACTTCCAAATTGAAAAGCGAGCATGTGAGAAGTAAGAGCTTGTGGAGAGAAACTCTGGCACGTGCTAAATAGGTACTCACTCCAAACATTTAGTTCCAATGGTCAACTGGCAAATGACATACCCACTTAGTATGAGCAACCAAAGGCCGATTTCTCCTGCAGTTAATGTTTAACATCGATTATAATTGTAATTAATCTACTTTTATTGCTTTTAGTTATTAGATCTGGGATACAACGAATTATCCTACGTCCCTCCAGATCTCCCCGAGTCCCTGGAGTACATCTACCTTCAGAATAACCGTATTTCAGCAATCACTTCACACTCCTTTGCCTCGGCAACAAATATTCAAGTTATAGTCCTGAGGTAAGCAGAAACTACCCGCTGCTTTGATTGCGCCACTGAAGTCTTGGCACCTTGGAAAACCTCTGCCAAGGCAGATGCTGCACAGTGAAGCTCTTCACTGTGGAGACGAACGAGGAAGGATAATAAAGAGATGAGATGGGGATTTATTGTCCCAAGTAAAATGTCTATATGCTCCAAAAGTCTTGCTTGCTGCAGCTTGGTATTCAAGATGCTCCAACTACAATAGTACAGTAAAACCCCTGCTATCCAACACCTATTGGGATTGGTAGATGCCGGATAAATTAGTTTTCTGGTTGCTTGAGACTGCTTGTTGTGTGAAACGAACAGCGAGGCGCACCAATTTTAAACTTCCGTGTTTTTATCCATGTATTTTCCACAATTTTTTTTAATGCTGGTTGCTTGAGGTTGCTGGTTGCTTGGCTAACAGGGATCTTACTGTATAAATGACCCCCAATATCCCAAAATAGAAAATGAGATAATAGACATAAAAAGATAGATGGATAAATATTCACAGTTGCAATTGGTGGTGGAAAAAAATTCACGAAGATGGCTCCTGACATGAGGATGGATAACTAGAGTCGTAGTTCTATAGAACAGAAAGAGGTCCTTCATCCCAACTTGACCAAGTTGTCCACTCAAGGTAGTCCACTTTGCCAGTGTTCGTCTCAAACCTTTCCTGCCTATGTACCTGTCTCAACATCTTAAACGTGACAACTGTACCTGCCTCTAGGGGCAGCTCATTCCACAGAACACCGCCTGCTGTGTGAAAATATGTCTCCCCATTTCTGAAGAGCTTTGAAGAATGAGGCAAGGTACAAAATTCTTGGAGGGTTCAAGGACACCGTTTCCCCAGGGTGAGGAGTCTAGCATGAGTCATTAGTCTCAGAATAAGGTGGGTCATTTTGGACAGAGATGAGGAGGATTTTCTTCACAAAAACCTTTGAAATTTTCCATTTCAGTGATCATCATTGATTTGGATTCAAACTGGAGATTATTAGATTTCTGGATATCATAGGAATCAAGGGGTAGGATGGGGAATGGTGTCAAGGGAGATAGTCATGGTCTTATTGCAGGGTAGAGCCAAATGGCCTACTTCTGCTCTCACCTCTTGTGATTTTATGAGTGGGTGCAGGCCAGAATTCACCTGGGTCACTGGTGTTGGGCTGAGATAGTGATGAGATAAGCTTAAAGGTGGCAGCAATTGGTTGAGCGTTCAAATCCCCTGGCTGAGTCTGGTTGAAACTGGGTCGCCCAACACTAACTAGCATCCATATGTCAAGTCCAGAGTCCATCATTTCACACATTGGTCTTACTACACTGACCAGACAGTTTCTACATTTCAATAAAACTCAAACCACTATATTTGTTTGCCCGAGTCAATCAGAGGCCTATAGTTAACAACAAATTTACCAGGAGTAAAACATGAAAGTCTGCAGATACCGCAAATGAATTAAAAACACAACGCTGGAGAAACTCAGCAGGTCAAACAGTGTACTTTACGCAGCAACGATAAAGATACAGAAGCAATGTTTCAGGCTTGAGCCCTTCATCAAGGTATGAGCAAAATGTAGATTGTCATCTTCTGCATCAGGTGCTCCCATTGTGGCTTTCTCTATATTGGAGAGACGACGCAGATTGGGAGATCGCTTCGCTAAGCACCTTCACCCTGAATGCATCAGTAACAAGGATCTCTCAATGGCCGACCACTTCAATTCTGTTCCCCCTGCCCTGCGCCTATATGTCTGTCCGTGGCCTAGTGTACTGTTAAACCAAGGCCGCCCTTAAATGGGAGGAGCAACACCTAATATTCCATCCAGGCACTCTTCCCCCGGATGGCATTAACATCGACTTCTCCGGATTCTTCTAGCCACTCCCTGTTCTCCCTCCCTTCCCCATCCCTCTGTCTTCTTTCCTCCAGCTCTCCACCCCCTTACCCCTCCATTCAAGAAGCGAAACCCCTCCCCCTTATTTGCTGGTGTGCCATCCCTCCCTTATCCACACATTACCTCTTGCCCGTGGGCCTGTGCTCCTCCTTCCCATTTTAATCAGGTGCCTGCCCACATTTTGCTCCTACCTTGACGAAGGGCTCAAGCCTGAAACATTGGTTATGTACCTTTATCATTGCTACATAAAGTTTACTGTCTGACCTGCTGAACTTCTCCAGGATTCGTTTTTACTAACATATTGCTCAGGACGTCGTCAGGACTGGAGGGTTTGAGTTATAGGAATAGGCTGGGTTTTCACTCCTTGGAGTGCAAGAGACAAAGGGGTAACCTAAAGGAGATTTATAAAAAAACAAGAGGCATGGGTCAAGCAAATGCTCACAATTCTTTTCCCAATGTAATCAATTCTATAACTGGAGGGCATACATTTAATGTGAGAGGGGAGGTTTAAGAGGGCCCAGAAGGGCAAGTTTTTCCACTGAGGATGGAGCCAATATGGAATGAGCTGCCAAAGCTGTAGAAATGGGTACAATTACAATGTTCAGGACATTTGGATGCAAGGTTTTAAAACGATATGGGCCTAATGCATACAAATGGGTCCTGGCTGGATGCCAACATGGTTAGCATGGACAAATTAGGCCAAAGGGACTGTTTCACGCTGCATGATTCAACAATAATGACTTCTAAATCCACTGCGGCTCTGAGACACTGACTCTCAGGAGGCCTGTCCACCCTGCTGGGTTCCATCCGTGCAAGCCCCATCATTCTGGAGCATGTTTGGACCTGGGTTGAAATTGGAGTACAGGCTATCGGCACAATCCCTTCCCTCAGAACTTTGCTGCTCTATGTTAAACTCAATAAAAATATTTTAAAAAGAAGCTTTGCTGCCAGGATCCATTGCTGTGGCTGGTTTATTCCACAGGTCGAACCGGTTGACATCTGCTGGCCTGGAGAAGACAGCATTCAAGGGGCTGCAACATTTGCAGGTTCTGGATCTGAACGGCAACCTTGAGCACATCAGTATCCTTCTGCACACCATCTCAGGAGAGCCAACACAAGCACGCAGCAACAGCACAGCAGCCGTGCAATGAACTACAACCAACTAGCTAAGCGGAGGCAAGCAGACACTGTCCATCTGGCAAGAACCGTGCATAACACAATCATGGAACAGCAACTTCTTCTTTGGCTTGGCTTCGCGGACGAAGATTTATGGAGGGGGTAAAAAGTCCACGTCAGCTGCAGGCTCGTTTGTGGCTGACAAGTCCGATGCGGGACAGGCAGACGTAGCTTAACAGCGGAATTATCTGCATCTATGCTTAAAATTCACCATCTGACCAGCTTCAACCATCATATCACTGCATACAGTCATAACCTCAACTTATATTCTGCTGATTATAACACTTTTATATTAAATGTTTTTTTTTAAAAAAACCTCTATTTGTCAATAAAATTGAAGGATTCAACCGAAAACTGCTCAGCTACATCAGAATACCATATACATTTGCCTAATAGCCAACCCTTTCTTTTTTGGCCCAAAAATCACTTTAATTGAGTTAATTTCTGCCACAAAGGTTTATCTTTCAATAAAAGCAGAAAATGCCAGAAGCAACTCTGCAAGTCAGGTAGTATCTGTGGAGGGAGAAACAGGTAACATTTCAGACATTCATCAGTTGCTCTGACCACAGGTGCTGAATTTTTCAGTGTTTTATATTTTATTTTGGATTTCCAAAATATGAACTTTTTTTAAACACGTTAATACCCGTGTAAAAGTCAACCCCCCATTTTTGGCACTGACTGTTCGCCCGCCCATCTGAGCCACCGATGCTCCGACCGCAGGTCCTCGCCCTGGCCACCCACCCTTCCGAGTTCCCGACGGCCAAACTGCAGATCTTCACCCTGGCTACCTGCCCATCCGAGCTCCCGATGACCCGAACACAAGCTTACCATCCGGTTCCAGCCACCCGAGCTCCCAACTTCTTGAACGATGTATGTATTTAGCATGGTCAAAAGTATGACCCATATAAAAGCCAAACCCCCCCCCCCCCACCACCTTTTGACCCGAAAAACTTGACTGTTACACGAGTATGTACCATTATGATAAACCTGAATTAAAATGTTCAAAAAAAAAGTTTATATATTGGAAATCCAAAATAAAACAGAAAATGATGGAAACGTCAACACCTGTGGACAGAGAAACTGATGAACGCCTGAAATGTTACCTGTTTCTCCCTCCACAGATACTACCTGACTTGCTGAATGCTTCTGGCATTTTCTGCCTTTATCAAAAGATTAACCTTTGTTGCAGAAATTAACTCAAAGACTGAGATGTCGAGGTTCGCTCTGAGAGCTTATTAACATGATATCATGGTGATGGCCTAAACCACCATCAGAACTCCAAATTTTAGCTGTTTACATTTATAAAGCAGAAAACAGACAAGCTGGCCTAATTCACGAATCTTTCAAAGGGTTAACTCAATCAGTCAAGTGAAACACAAAAATCTGCAGACGCTGAGATTGTCGTAAAACTCACACAGAAATGCTGGAGGAACCCAGCTGGTCTCAAGTGTCCATAGGAGACAACAATGCAAAAGACTGAGTACCATACTTAATTAAAAACACGACAAATAGTGCATGATTAAGCAAAGATAAAGGTACAGAACCAAGCTTTTGGATGACATTTCAACTTTGGTGAAGGGCTCATCATATCCACCTCGGTCCTTATGCCTGTGGGCTCCTTCCCTTGCCTCTCCCTCTGGCGTTTTTGTTCATGCTCATGCCTAGTGATTGTACCTTGATAAAAAACGATGGTCCTGTATCTTTATCAGAACATCGTTCAAGAGGGTGAACCCTTGCAATGCGTCAGGCCCTGACAATGTAACTGGCAGGGTACTGAAAATCGGTGCAAACCAACTGGCCAGATTGTTCACGGACATTTTCAACCTCTCATTGTGGCAGTCAGAGGTTTCCGCCAGCTTCAAAAGGGCATCAAGCATCCAGGTACCCAAGGAGAGTAGCATGGGCTGCCTCAAAGACTACCGCCCAGTAGCATCAACTTCTACTGTGGTGAAATGCTTCAAGAGGCTGGTCATGGCCAGAATTAACATGGACCTAAGTAATTTGCCCATCAACACAATCGCTCTAAGGTAGATGCAATATTGCTGGCTCTCCACTCAGCTTTGGATCACCTCGAAAACAGCAATTCATACATAGGGCTGCTCTTTATCGACTACAAATCAGCCTTCAATACCATTATCCCCTTAGTGCTGATCAAGAAGCTACAAACTCCAGGCCTCTGTACCTACCTCTGCAACTGGCTCCTTGACTTTCTCATTGGAAGACTGTAGTCGGTTCAAATTGGAAACAACATCTCCTCCCTGATCAACATGTGTACCCCTGGGATGCAAGCTTAGCCCACTGCTCTACTCGTTATACACCCACGACTGTGTGGCCAGGCACAATTCCAATGCCATCTACATTTGTCGATGACACCAGTTGTCGGCAGAATCACAAACGGCAATGAGGATGCATAGAGGAGGGAGATAGCTCAGCTCTTTGAATAGTGTAATGGCAACAACCCGCTCAACGTCAGCAGAACCAAAGAGGTAATTGTGGACTTCAGGAGGAAGTCAGGGGAACACCACCCAGTCCTCATCCCCAATTGCGGAGAGGGTCAAGAACCAACTCTCAGTAGTGGAGAGGATCCAGAACTTCAAATTCCTGGGTGTCAACATCTCTGGGGATCTTTTCTGGAGCCAGCGGCTATACTTTGTGAGTTGTCTGAGGAGATTTGGTCTGTCACTGAAGACTCTCGTAAACTTCTACAGGTGTACAGTGGAGAGCATTCCGGCTGGTTACATCACTGCCTGGTACGGAGGCACCAACCCTCAGGACAAGAATAAGCTCCAGAGGGTCGTTAACTCAGCCTGTGACATGACAGGAACCAGACTTCACTCCATCCAGGACATCTGCATGAGGCGGTGTCTTAAGAAAGCAGGCTCTATCCTCAAGGTCCGCCACCACCCAGGCCATGCCTTCTTCACTCTGCGACCATCGGGGAAGAGGTACAGGAGCCTAAAGATGAGCACCCAACAACACAAGGATGGCTTCTTCCCCTCCGCCATCAGATTCCTGAATGATCAATGAATCAAAGACATGGCCTCACTTTTCGTGCACGATTATTATTATTTTTTTATATAGTAAATGTCGTAAGATGGTTATAATATGCATGTTTGAACTATGATGTTGTCGAATTTCTTGACAATAAATCCTGATTCTGACCAGCTGGGTTTCTCAGCATTCATTGTGTTCGTGCTTCACTCCAGAAATACATCGAATTTGCTTACAAATAAACACTTGCCATGACTACATTCGCAGCTGTGAAATTTGTGATTTGAATAACTGTTGATAGCAGCCCTAAGCTCCTTTGGTGAACTGGAGAGGTTGATATTACAGAATAATTAGATAACTCACTAGTCATTCTACTGAGAGAAACATTAGCTAGGACTTCAAATATGATGGGCCAATATTCCCTTGAACCAATAGGGCAGACAAAAGGCATTATCTAAGGGCATTATCTATATTGCTGTGATAAATCATTACCATCTTGCATGCTAATTCCAATCACAGAACCACAAATCGTTACAGCATGAAAATCAGCCCTTCTATCTGGTGTCTAATGTCACTGACCTGCATGCAGCCCACTCCTCACGTCCATGAACTTGCCCAAATTTTTCTTAAATGTTAAAATTGAGCCTGCATTCACCAATTCAGCTCATTCCACACTCCCCACTCTCTGAGTGAAGACATTTCCCTTAAACTTTTCTTTCACCCTTAATCTATGTCCTCTGCTTTGTATCTCACCTAACCTTAGTGGAAAAAGATGCATTTCCAGTCCCACCAACCCAGTCATTCCCTGTTCTTCTACAGGAGCTCTATTGAGAGCATCCTGGCTGGTTGCAAAACAGTGTGGTATGGTTGCTGCAGAGAAATAGATCGGAGATCAATCCACAGGACTGTGAATGGCAGAGAGGATCATGGTGTCTTCCCTCCCATACATTGACGTGATCTATTGGGATAGTTGTCTGAAGAGGGTGCACACACTTGCTGAGGACCCCTTCCACCCTACCCATAGCATCTTTCAGCTGCTCCCGTCAGGAAAGATACAGGAGTATCAGAGACAGCTCCACCAGGCTGAGGAACAGCTTCTTTCCACAAGCAGTGAGAATGCTGAACGACCAAAGGAACTGCTCACACTGACCATCTGAATCTCACATATTAATGAAACAATATTTATTTATTTGTATATATGAATATTTGTCCTGCACATGTATTGCTTGTTTGTATGTGTGTTATGTCTGGTTGTGTGTCTGTGTGTTTTTGCACCGAGGACTGGAGAACGCCGTTGCATTAGGTTGTACTTATGCAATCAGATGACAATAAACTCGACTACTTGAATTGCTGAACTTTAAACAAAATCCCAAGGGGTAATGATTCTCAACCCAGCCAATCAGCTCAACTTGTCCTGGTCATTGTATACATCAAGACCTGACAAACCTACATTTATAAAGGTATAAAGGTACAGGTGTGGCGGATCAGCCCCGCTTGTAATCCATGCAGCGGGGCAGCTGGCCAAAATGGTGCTGCCGGGGGTTTCCCCTTCTTCTCAGCACCGGGATCAGAAGGCTGCGCTGGGGGACCACGTGACGTCGACGCCCCCCAGTGCGGTTCTCAGCCAGGTCCGGGCTGGGAGTACAAGTCCAGCCCAGCAGCCAGCAATAAACCAGTTTTCTGCTCACTGAGCTCAACCCGTCTGGTTGTGTGTTCTTTCAGTAGCAGTGTAGCTGCCGCTACACAGGTTCAGTTATTGTCATGTAATACATTTAGAATGTAACATACATGAAATTTTTTGTCTACCATAAGACAGAGAATTGCCACTTTGTCCAACGCCCCTCACAGAAACCTACAGCACCTGGTGTTCCCAGGTGGCCTCCGCTCCAAGTACAACCAGGCCTGAGCCTGCTTAGTTTCCGAGATCAGACAATCCCAGGCATATTCAGGCTATGAGGTGCTGTATAGGACCTTTTGCAACAGTACAAGGTTTTAAAAGAAAGACCAAGGACATTTATTTTAAAATAAATTTAGACAAACAGCATGGTAACAGGCTCTTTCGGCCAACAAGCCCATGCCACCTAATTATACCCAATAAATCTACAATCCCTGCAGGTTTTGAAGGGTGGGAGGGAACCGGAGCCTCCGGGGAAAATCTACGCAGACACGGGGAGAACGTACAAACTCCTTGCAGACAGTGCCAGATTTGAACCCCAGTCCCAATCATTGGTGCTGTAACAGCGTTGCGCCAACCGCTCTGCTCACCATGCCACCCCATATTTATGTTAGAAGAGCACCAGAATTGAAATGTTTGCAACTGACTGCACACAGGAAGGTGCCGCAAACGTTTTACCCAAAGCATTGACAAACCATTTCTTCCCATGGAAGCCGCCTGGACCCACTGAATCCCTCCACTTTCACATTAGTTTTTTCCATTTTGGATGAAAGAACAAACTAAAGGGCAGGGGTGAGGTGTAGAAATAGACCCCAAATTGTTTCCCACGATAGATAGAAGCTGCTAATAAAGGGAAAGCTGATAGCGGCCCACGAAACGGCCGGCAAACACGGCAATCACAAGGGCCCCGCAGGGAACCAACAGCCGTCGTCCCATGTGACCTCCCGCACTGCAGGGAACAGCTGTGGTGTCATCACTCCTGTCGTCAGAGGCAGAGAATGAATATAAACAGAGCTGGCAGTGCAACAAATCAGTCTTCAACTTCGTCTCAACTGTGTGCGTGTCGTTCTTACTTCACACTTCGCGTAGCGCGCACACTGCAAGCTACTGCAAATGATCAAGCACAACTGTTTACAAAATCTTCATGTATCTTTTTATTATCTATAGTCATCTCCATTTTTATACATTTATTTTCCAAACAGTAAAACAATTCAGTACAGAGTTAACAGGCACTTCACCAAATTCTGAACATCTCCACCAACTCCCATCTGATCAAAACACATCCCCCCCCCAACCCCACCTCAGCACCAAAGTCTCAGTCAAGTCAGGGGTGAGAAAGGAAGCATTACACTGTATACTCTCAGTATTGGAGGAAGATCATGAACTCTCTCCAGTTCCTGACACAAGACTGGAATAGTTCTCTCATCCCCAAGTTATGATTGTTTAGGACAGTTTCCAATAAAGATACAATGAGTTAGTGTAAAATTTCCCATAAACATAGACAAGGATGAAGAGCCAGAAACACCATCTTATTCAGTTGCTAATTCAGCAGGCTTGGTGCAGTGAAAACCCACACACAACTCTTTGGAGCTTTCTTTTAAAGCGGGAAATACAAGTGAGAGGTGTCCACTGCAACTGGCCCAACATGGAAAGCTGGAGAGGCACTTCATGCCCTACCTTTAACCAACCACCCCATCAGGCCACAGCAGGTGAATGAGATGATGTGGAGAGGAACTGCAAACACCAGAGGACACATATAGAAAGTGAAGTTCAGGGGAGACATCAGGGGTAAGGTTTTTTTTAAAATAAATGCAAAAAATTGCAGGTGGCTGCAATACCTTGCTGGGCATGCTGGTGGAAGCTGAAACGGGCATTTAAGAGACTCTAGATACATGGATGGTGGAAAAGTGGAGAGTTATGGGTAGGGGGCGGTTAGAACTTCTTTTTAGGAATAGATGTGTCAGCACAACATCAAGGGCTGAAGGGCCTGTACTGTGCTGTAGCGTTTGATGTTCTCCCTCATACTGAGAAAAGCTTCCACAACTCAGCAAGTGGTTGGTCGAGAAAGTATTTATGAATGGGATTGGTGTGCAGTCACACCATGTGCACAGTGACGAACGAGGCTTATCTAGTAGGCTGCATTCACTGGGCTGATCCAGTTTAGTGTGAGCGAACTGCCATGCAAGAGTTGTCGTACACTCTGTGAATGGGAGGACTGGCCTCTGAATACAATGCCATTCCCTGGCTCAGCCCACTTCCAATGAAGTCCTAATCCAAATTCATATTTAGATAGATCAGTGCAGGAAGATACTCAGAATTTAAGAAAACAAAAAATGTTATCACTGATAGGCTATAGGAATATAGGGTTGGTTTGGTTCTGATCCATTTTACTAGCAAAGTTCCTCGTGGTCACAGATAAATGGGTCTGTCTCAATGCTCTTTTAAAGGGTCAACACAGGCACAGAGAAACAAATCGGCTGTGCTGTTTAACTCTGCTGGCAGACACTCCGTCCGTTCAACAAAGTTTTATTTCAAATCTTCCTTTCGCCTCTTCTCACTCTGGTGCAAGAGCAGTACACAAGTGAGAGGAGACTGCAAGAGCCACTCCTCTTTTACTTGTGAGATGGAATGCCTAGAGGTCATGGAGACAGCAAATCAGCTTCAAACGACGGAGCTGATTGGGAGCACAACCTTGTGTGACACACCACCTGACCAGATCTGCCACAACATCCTTGCATTTAAGCGTTTACATTGCCATAATGAAACCAGGCAGAAGTAGCTCAATCCCGTCTTCCTCGATCGACATTCCGACAGATTTGACTCCTGAAGATATTCATATTATTCAAACACACAGTAGCAAGCCATTTCGGCTCACGAGTAACATTTGTATATAAATATACATACATGTACTTCAATCTGGGGCACCCACTGGGAATAATGTTATATCCTATAACCTTTTTATACTCTGGCACAACTCAATTACCAATTCATACAAAAATATATTTATTAAAATAACAATGCAAGTTGTGTTCATCCCACAAAGCTAATTGTGGAGGATGATTTCCTATCGCTTGTACTGGTTATGAGCACTTCATCGTGCATCAAGCATCAAGCATCAAGGCCAGCAAAATGTCCAATGGGTTTCATTCAGTGGCTTGGCCAGTGTCGCATTTCCCTCCCCTCATAATTTAGTGAGGCTGCTGGTGTGGCTATGGCTTTGTGCACCGCTGTGCTGGCCAGAAGAGGCCAGCGTATGCAAATATTTGGGGAAGGAAGCAGTTAAGGGGTCCAGTGAGCTGATCAGAAAAGCATTGGGAAGAAGTCTCCACTCGCGCACTGGGTTCACGCAGAGGAGGTCATTGGATACTCTCCAGTGCTCACACAACACAGACTATTGGTTTGCAGATGGGGGTTGCACTATGCCCACCTCCAAAAGGGAAGCAGAAAAACTAACGATAGTCAGTTTATTCAATAAAACTGAACATCCCTTACAGAAGGCCAAAAGCACCAGGAAAAAAAAGGCATCTAGTAAGCCCTCACCTGAACATTCCAAAATCAGGACCCGACAAATCCACAACCTTCTCCTTCACTTCCAGATGGACAACCAAGTCCCATCTAAGTCCAAGGCCCAACTCATTACCATTCTCTTGCTAAGACACCGCATTTATAAACCTCAATAATGGACAGTCACAAGTCATTGCTGGGCTACAGTAGGCAGAAAAGGCACACATTCTCCAACACTGAACAGAATGGACTGTATATACAATGGGGATGTGATGTTCTTCTCCACCACTTTAATTTGGAAGAGTTTCAAGGCAAACAAAATACTGTTCCTTCTTTTAAACAGCCTGCTGATTAGAGTCAAAACTGGAATTTGTATTGTTTATGGGAAACCATCCCGTCCCTCCATCCACTGCACAGCATCAGTGTTTCCTGAGTCACACAATTAATGATGGAACCGGACTGTTTTTTTTGCAAATTTTTCTTATGATCTTTCTCAAAGTATCAACAGTTGGCAGCTGACAGGATCAATAATTCCAACCTGGCACGCCATCAACTCCTAAAGAGTTCCAGGAGCTGCTCAAATTCTGTGGCAATCCATTATTATAGGGGCCCCTCTCACTGCACATGACTCCATTCAATAAATGAGAAACCATAAAGGAAATATTGTTCACATCAGTCATACATCAGCAACTGGCCAGAGAATACAGCACACCCAATCATGGGGACATGGAAGAAAACTTTAGATGAAAACATTACAGAATCGCTCAAGATAAAAACAAATTTGAATTAATGCAAGGTTGGGCCAATTCTAGTTCTTACATAGATCAGGTGGGAGGATATTACGAAGGTACTAAACAGACTGTTGGGATGTTGCCTTTATGGAGATCGTCTCAAGCATCAGAAAGTGACAATGAGTATCATCTTCCTCTGTTAGACAGGACAGAGGTTAGTTACTGCGAGGGATGGAGGGAGCAAGGCAAGTCAATTCGTGGTTTCAAACTTGTGTTCCAGTCTCTAATGACAGGTGGTGCAAGCAGGGACACAGTCTGTGGGCACTTTGATAGATCTCCATGATGTAGTTTCCAGATGTCTGTTCTTCTGCCACTGTTCAGCTTGGAATCCAAATGTGCAGGGGGAATGAAGACTTCAGAGAGTTCCAGGGCCAGAAGGCTTGTCCAGATCCTGTGCTAGTTAATAGGTCTTTGCCACTCAGTTAATCCGATAGCGCTAGCTCACCTTAAAGATGGTGTGATGAAGCAGCTTCAAATGACAGTTTAGTGTGAAATACGAAGGAGGATGTGATAGCAACTCAAGTAGTGCAGCCATTAGCGTCGGAATCTCTGCAACTAGGCAGGGGAGAGAGAGGGACAGAGAGCAAGGGAGATTACATGTGCGTGAAGGCAATTAGATGTAAAGGGAGAGTAAAGGAGCAGAGGTGGAAAATGGAACAGAGGATTTAAAAAAAAAGGGAAAAAGTGAGTTAATTATTTTGTCAAAAGTTCGGGCTAGTCCAAGAGCGCCCAAAATCTACCAGTGGCATTTTAATGCCAACAAAATCATACGTGGGCCATTTGAGGAGATGAGTGCCTGATCACTTCGTGCGGAATCATTGTGAAGCCCCCTGCAAGGCACAGACACTCTTGGACCAACGTTACACAGTAGCAGGCAGGTAAAAGCGGGCAGTGGAACAAGAATACTCCCATTGGCAGGTAAATGAATGTCAGCTCATCCAAGTGCTGCATAGAAGCATCAGCCTCCACAAGTTAAACTCACTGATGAGCACTGCGG
Organism: Narcine bancroftii; assembly: GCF_036971445.1. NCBI lineage: Eukaryota > Metazoa > Chordata > Chondrichthyes > Torpediniformes > Narcinidae > Narcine > Narcine bancroftii. Next base: position 240,880,157 of record NC_091471.1, read on the forward strand.
GACCTGCTGAACTTCTCCAGAAATTTTGTGTATTTAAACTCATGGACTACTGATTCAGAGTGAGATGGATACTCACAGCCAACTTACACCTGTTTTAGATTGTTTTATTTTATTTATTTACAGCACGGTAGGAGTCATTTCCAACCATTTAAACCCGTGCCACCCAATTACACCCAAATTAACCTACAACCCCCATATGTTTTGGAGGGTAGGAGGAAATGGGAGCACCAAGGGAAAACCCACACACACTGGAAGGACAAACAAACTCCTCTAGTCTAAAAGGATTCAAACCTGGGTCACTGACACTGTAACAGCATCGCGCTAACTGCGCCATTCTTGGGTGGTGTGGCAGGAAGGTTAAACACAAGAGTGTTGTGAATAAAGTAGCAGTAGGTGTGGTAGCTCACCTCGTCAGTCACCAACTTCCTCTTATATAATGCTTCCTTGGCCAAATCCTGCTCAGAAAGGAGAACAAAATCAGTCAGAGTATAAAAAGAAAAGTTGTGTAACACACTGCACTCTGAATGGTTGGAATTATGCAACCACCTTTGCAGAAATTATCCGCTTCCCCCTCTCAAGTTCTAGGAAGAAATAGCCCCTTCAAAGAGGGAAAAGGAGGAAAATTAAAAAATTCATGGCTGTAAGGACAATTGGCGAGACTGGACAATGAAAATTGAGTGGTCAGAAATGGAGACTGCACATCTGAAGAGGTTTACAGAGATAGCGAATGGAGAAGCCAGGCAAACTACAGTAGAACCCCTGTTCGTATCCGGCAAAAAAAATTTATGGAAAATAAATATGTAAAAAAAATAAAGGTTTAAAATTGGCACGCCCTGCCAATAGTTCGCCAATTTTGTGACACGCAAACACAAGCAACCGGAAAATTCACTTATCCGCCATCTACCAATCTCCATGGGTGCCAGATACCAGGGGTTTTAAGGTGGTTGGAGAACTTAAGGTTGAAACTGTGGCAACTTCACCACCACTATGGATCAATGCACAGAAGACTGACGGGTTGAGTGAAGTGACAATTTTAAAGATTTTCAAAGGTGGGCTGTTGGTTGGACCCCAAGATACTGAGTCAAGTCTTCAGAGATCTGTAGCCAGCTGGCTCACTGCCACAGACGAAGCAGTCCAGTTAGCAGCTCTCAGTTGATGTTTCTCCTGGATCAGGCTATTGGGAAATAAAAGTAACGTTCCCTCAGAGGATGCGGGATTCTGATAAATAGAAGAATACAAACTCCTCCCGATCTGTTCAGCCATGCATTTTCCAGCCATGAAATCAAGAGATTCTTGTCACTTACCCGATTTCCTTCATTGCCGAGCCGCTTCGCTGCATCAGTATAATGGTTCACATATCTCTCCAACTCCGCCAAATACTCTACAAAAAAAAAAAACCATGATGATTGAACTCACAAAATTTGCTTTTGTCTGCCTGAAGGCAGGCAGATTCACCATCGGCAGAAATTGTCTGAACTGCCTCTTACACTTAAAGAAAGAGAAGCAAAAGACAGTCCCTGCAGAGTCATCGAGTGTCTGTGGATTCACCTCCAGCATTTCCGCAGCTCCCACAGCTACAGTCCGGTCCAAACCATCAGCAGCGCCACCTCCAGCACAATCAGAAGCTCTTCAGCCCCCTCTCGCATCCTGGTCTCAATACCTGGTACCTCTTCAGCCTGTCTCCAGTCCACAGCCTGGCGTAAATCCCTTAATCGCAGTCAGGCAGCAGCCTCCGTGTTTTTTAAATCACAGAACCCCTCATTGGTCCGGCACCAGTGATCATTGTCCCATGGGTCATCTCCTCTGCTTCTCCAACAGGGAATGGTCTCTGTGTTCTGGTGCCCTGTGACAGTCCTTTGCGTCCCTGGAGCCTGCAATCCCTCGTGCTGCTCTGATCACAGACACTGCCATCTTGGGCGCAGACCCCAGGGTTGCTTCAAATTAACCTAAACATTGCTTTTATACGGTGCAGAAAATTGAAATCACCATTTTGTTCAGGTTAATTGCTTCAAATAACTTGAAACATAGAAGCAAAGGCTGAAATCTTCTGGACTTCAATTCTATTGTGGTTCAGGAGGAATCCAAGAACAGCTACTGCATAAAAATAGAGCAACAGTCAAAGAGGAGGGTTCCAGCAAGCGCTGCTGCTTCTGGGGTCTTGTATCAGCTTCACAGAAGGCACACACAGGTCTGTCCTCTGACCTCCCTAGCCCTCAAACCCTCCCCCCCCCCACCCCCCGTTTCTCCATCCCTCAATTCTTCCCCCCGTCTGGCTTCCCTATTCTCCAATCTGCTCCACCAACACCCCCCAGCTTCCTCAGTCTTCCTCTTCATCCCCTCCCCCCAGACTCCCAAGCACCCTCCTTCTTGTGCCCTCTCTCCCATGACCACCTGACGTTATCCCTGTGGGCTCCTTCCCTTTCCCCTCCCCCTGTCATTTATTCAGGGGCATATTGACCATACCTTAATGAATGGCTCAGGCTCGAACTATCAGTTTTGCATCTTTATCTTTACTATGCTGTGTGACCTGCATTGGGTCTATACTTGCAAACTGAGCCTCGTGTTGGCTTTTCCTCCTACTCCCTGCTGCTGGATGCGTTACCAGAGCTCATTTTGATCTGCACTTCAAAGCTCTATCCCAGCCATTCTCAACCCTTTCCCCCCCCCCGGTATCCCTCTTCAAAGATTCTGCTCAGTTTATGGACTCCTTCCCTGTGAAACAGTCAAGTTTAGGTGTCTTCAATACCTCTCTCCAACCAACTACACTACTTGTGATAGTGGGAGATTGCTGGGATAATTTAGTTCAGCAAATATACTGGGGTGATTGTGTTGGGAAGGGATGGGGAGAAGAAACGGGAAGAGATCACAGCACGGATGGGACAGATAATTTCCAGAAAATCTCTTGTTGATCTGGATTCCTCCCCCTCCCATTCTTCCCCCTTTCTCTCCCTAGCCTTTAATTCAGACGCCTGCCTGCTTTTTGCCTACACCTTGAAGAAAGGGCTCAGACCCGAAATGTCAGTAATGTATCTTTATCTCCTATGGATGCTGCGAGACTGGCTGAGTTCCTCCAGCATTTCTATTTTTTTTAAACTCCAATCATAGCATCTTCAGACTTTTGTTTCACCCCCTTAAATCCATACCTTAACACTTCACACAATCATGTAAATAACAAACACACTTCAGTTGAAAACAAAAAATAAAATTGGATTTTAAGCCCAGAGAGGAGAGACTAGTGGTCTACCTTTCAAAGCCTTGGAGTTTCCATGATCCAGCTGGGATTTCTGCCATTGGATCCGCTGTTTAATGTCACGGTGTTGATTCAGGAGCTCTTCCGGAGGAGCTTTGTGCTCCTGTTTGAACAGATGGATCTAGAGAAATGATTGGAATGATATTAAAGCCAATGGGCTTTCCCACAACATTCTGGAAAAAGTTCATGTATTCACAAATCAAACTTGTGTGTGCGTGAGTCTTTGTTTACAATAGCTGCTCTCCATCCACCATCAGACCCCTCAACAACAAACTTAATCAGGGACTCATTTAAGCCCTCTTACTTTGGCAGTTTATTAATTTTTTCTCTCTCTCTGAATTGCAGTCCATTTGTTTTCATTTCTTTATTTGTTTCATGTGTACACTGTGTATTTTTTTTTGCACTACCAATAAGTAGTAATTCTGCCTCGCTCACAGGAAAAAGAACCTCAGGGTTGTATGATATCATGCATGTCCTGTAACAATAAATCTGACATACAAGGAACATGCATCTTTAAATTCAGCAGTTTATCAAAATTACAGGAGATAAACAGTTCAATAGATTGAATAAGCAAAACTGATCATTAACATACCTTGATGAAGGGTTTAAGAACAAAATGTTGGTTATGTATTTTTATTTTGCTACATTAAGTAGACTGTATGATCTGCTGAGTTTCTCCAGCATTGTTTTTACTGATAATTAATATATGTGATCTTGTGTACAACAAAACCAAGGCACATTTCTCCCGACCAGCCTTTTACACAGCACCCCAACAGAAAACAGATCACTAACATGGGAATTACAGCTGATAAAATGGATCCTTAACCTTCATGTTGCTAAGTCCTTGGTGTAAATAAGTTATTCAGAGAAATTATCCAGATAACCAGATCACTCCTCTGTCCCATTCTTCTGAAATTTGAGATTTTGAATTCAAGCTCTCAAACATCCAAGGAATGGGAGACAGGAAAGGCTTTTTTCCCTTGTCCCACCAATTTATTCGCAAAACCTCCCCACTATTGAGTGCATCTACAGGGAATGCTGCCTTCGAAGAACAGCAGCAAACATCAAAGACAGACCCCACCCAGCTCACGCTCTGTTCTCCTACCATCAGGAAAGAGGTATAGATGCCACAGACTTGCTCTAGCAGGTTCAGGAATAGCTGCTCCCCCTCCACCATCAGACTCCTCAACAATAAACTCAATCAGGGACTCACTTAAGGACTCTTATTTGTGCACTTTATTGATTTTCTTTTATTCTCTGTGTATTGCAGTTTGTTTACATTCGTTATCTGTTTAAAGTTTTTTATTTGTTTACATGTTTACGCCATGTAGAGTATTTTTAAAATCACTACCAATTAGTGGTGATTCTGCCGCGCCAACAGGGTTGTATGTGATTTTGTATTCGATTTTGTATCTGACAATAAATTTGAAATATGAATCCTTTTCGAAAGGAACTGCTCCATACGACAGAACAGCCAACTACTCAATGAGGCCCTACGCCCATGGTTCCCCTCCCCCCCCCCCCCCCCCCCCCACTGGGGGCCAGAGCAGATTTAAGTAAAAGTCTTGTTCATTTTCACCTTATGTAATATATATTTTAATGGTTTTTTTAATGTAGTCAGTAGAAGTACAGGAGAAACTTGACTGTTTCGCAGGGAAGGGGACCCATGAACTGAGCAGAATCGTAGGGGTAAGAACGGCTGTGATAGCGCATTGAAGTGCAGGTCAAAATGTCCTCTGGTAGATTAGACAAGCCACAGAGAGTAGGCTGCACAACTAGAGAGAATGGTATTCAACCCCAATACAAGCACAAATCTTGGTACATCAATCATAGACCCATTTTTGTAGCTATTGGCTATGAACCCAGCATATTCTTTTTATATCCCAGTCTGTTGGTCCTTCATGGAGTTTACAAATATCTTTGTAAAACCTCTTAACTTTCTCTGCAATGTGTATTGTTTACTGGAGTTACTTAGCTAGGATACTCTAAAAAAAATCTTCTAAACCCATGACCTCCAGCATTGAAAAGGATAAGAAAAGCAGACAACTGAAAACATCGAAACATGCTGACCGCCCCCCCCCCCACCCCCACCCCCCACCCCAGCAAGACGCACATCGCCCTTTAAGTAAATACGTCACAGCTTCTTCATCAAAACAAACTACTGGAGGAAAGGAATTCATTGTTAACCTTTTGGGATCTCAGAAGGACAAGATTTCATGGATCATTTCCATGGACAACATTTCTGGATCTAAACCCTGGAAACTGCTCCCTCACTGTGCCATGGGGCATTTTCACTGGACGGACTGCAGCAGTTCAAGAAAGCTGCACTAGATTTTATCACCACACAATCACAGTGCTCTCAGACTTCACTCACCTTCTTTTCAATGCGCTCTTTTTCAAATTTAAGGACATTGAAGCTTTGTAGAGAGTAGGCGGGTTTGCTGGAAATGACAGTAAAAAAAGAACTGAAATCAGGTCAAAAATTAATTGCACAATTATGTCATCAGCTCAGGCCTTGAACTAGTTTAAGGAGCACAGATGAGAGCCTACACACTAATGGCATCGTGAAGAAAGCACGTCAGCGTCTCTACTTCCTTAGGAGTTTGTGACGGCTTGGTATGACATCGGAAACCCTAGCAAATTTCTACCGTCTGGTATGGGGACACCAATACTCCTGAGCATAAAGCCCTGCAAAAGGTCGTGGACACAGTTGAGAGCATCACAGGCAAAACCTTCCCCACCATCAAGAACATCTACAGGGAATGCCGCTGTCAGAGTGCAGCAGCAATCATCAAGGATCCACAACACCCAACAAACGCTCTATTCTCGATGTTTGAGGGCTGACCCTGGGAAAAACTATTTTTCCAGATCTGTACAGCTAAAGCATTTGGCGTACTGTATAGGCATTAACCCTGCCCTTGTTAGCTTCATGAAAGTGATAATCCTGCCACGCCATCAGGGATGAAATTTCCAGACAACATCATACCGTAAGTACAGCTCACTTCACCACACAATACAACGCAGAATCCAACAACCAACCTGTTCAAGGACTTGCCATTGTGTGACATCAAACGGGCATTTATCCCATAAACCACTAAAACTCTGAACTGACATCAAGTGCTTAGCAGCTTCCTTCATTCACACAGCAGTTAGCATAGGGCTGTTACAGCACCAGTGACCTGGGTTTAAATCTGTAAAGAGTTTGTTCGTTCTATGTTTGCATGGGTTTCCTCCCACCCTTCAAAATGTACAGGGGTTGTAGGTTAATTGGATTTAATTGGGTGGCACAGGCTCATGGGCTGGAACTGTATGTCTACATTTTTTAAAAAATTAGATCACAAACAACACTTTAATGACATAGGAATTAAATCGTGCTACTTCACATCAATGACAGTTTACAAACAAGCTTCTTAAACCTGCAATTAAACCATCTCTGGGCAAAAATTAGATGGTATGTTTGATTGGAAAATGGATAGAACAGCAGAATGTGATTCATAGATCCTGGTGTACAGATTCAGGATAAATCTGGTCTGTTAACGAAGAGATTAGAGCAAATGGTACCATGGAATGTCTGGAATCTTGCATTTAACTAATGGTGGTTTGACTCAAGGGATGTTGACTGTCAGCTCAAGCAAAGACCATTTTTGGGTAAAAGAGCACAAGAAATCCTTGCAAAAGACTCAAATCTTTTAGCTCCTTCCAAGGTCACTGATCTACCATGATTTTTCAAACTTCATTCTTCAGATGATCTTTCCTCATGCAGAGAGTGTGCAATGAACTGTCAGCTGAAGTGGTGAACCCGGGCTACATTTTGACATTTTTTTTTAAATTGGAGAGGTCCATGGATGGGAGGCATCTGGAAGGCTATGATCTAGGTGCAGGTCAGGGGAACTAGGCAGAATAACAGTTCGGCACTAGATGGGGTGAAAGGTCTGATTCAGTGCTGTAGTGTTCTATGGTTCTATATACTGCTCTTGTCCCAAATCATTGATTGATAAGCAGAAAGCAATCCAGTTCAGATTTATCAATAACAGGGAGGTGAGTTCCAAAATTCTCAGAAGCAGGCAGAAAAGTGCCAGGCAATGACCACCTCCAACAAGCAAATATCTTGCCCCTGATGCTCACTAGCATTACTGTTAACATCACACGAGGTTCACCATGAACTAGAAGCTCAGTCAGGAGAGCCACATGGAGGCTGTATAGCCTGCAGCAAGCAACTCACCTCCTGTCACTCCTGACTTCCACCCTGTTGATGGAGGAAAGGTTGGAATAGGACCCAATCTACAACCTTAAACATTTCTTCCCTCCACTACCAATTCGCAGCTCCTGTTTTTTTTTAAATTTAAAAACGTAATTAAAAAAAAATTAGACATTTAGCATGGTAATAGCCCCTTCCGGTCCAAGAACCCGTGTCACCCAATTGACCTACAACCCTTATATGTTTCAAAGGGTGGGGAGAATCTGGAGCACCCAGCAGAAACCCATGCAGACGTGGGGAGAACATCCAAAATCTTTACAGTCAACACCAAAGCTGGGTCACTGGTGCTGTAACAGCATTGCGTTAACTACCTAACTGTGCTGTTAGTCTACAAAATACACTCAACATTTCAAAAGCATTAACCAAATTCGCAACATCTAGTACAAAAGGAAAACAGCACCCTGAAAGTCACACTGCCACCCAAAAATGCCAGTTGAACAAAATACCCATTCTAAGTTGTCACAACTATAAACCTGTTCTGAATTTTCATAATTTAACTATTTGGTATAAATATTATTGTTAAATCCTTGCTGTACTTCTTTTCTCTGAGCCCAGGACATCTTACCTAAGGTATGGTGGCCAGAATCGCTCAACATGTTCCAGGTGTAGTTGATCGACGCAACCCCAAATCCATAGATGTTTGGAAGATGATGGTCAGCCTATCAGTTATCCATCACCTTGCTTCCCTCAGCAGCCCAACTTCCATCCATCTGTACCAGATGATTTATCCTGCCTGCCTTTCTAATACTCTATCAGGTTTTTAGTCCGTCCAGAATCTCAGCCATATCGCCTTTGTCGACACTCCAAAAGTGTCACCTCACTGAGTGAGCACAGATGCCAAGCAATCATGCCATAGCTCACTCTGTGAGCAGAATTGGGTTTATCGTCATTAACACATGTCACAATATTGGTTGCTTGACAGCAGCAGTATTGTGCATTATAAATGAGTAATTCCTTTTTCATTTAAATTGAGACATACAGCACGGTAACAGCCCCTTCTGGCCCTCAAGCCTGTGCTCCCAATACAATTAATTCCAGAACCCTGGAATTTGTAGTCAAATTTGTATCAACTTGAAAGGAGGGTACAAATGTGAATGTTATAATGGGTATCAAATGGACCCAGTTAATGGAGTCTGCAAAGCAATAGGTAAAGAGCCTCATTTAATGTTCACCAACCGTCGTGATATCAGGCGAATAGGATTGGAACACAAAGAGTATACCCATACATCTGTCTTGAAAGGGGGGGGGAGGAAACCAGAGCACCTGGAGAAAACCCAGGCAGACATCAGGAGAATGTATAAACTCTTGACAAACAACAACCTGGGTTGCTGGCACAGTAATAGCAATCCAGTGTTTCCATTTGGGTCTTTCAAAAAAATGTGGAATCAATTTCTTTAAATTAGATAAAGATGTGTTTCTTACAGAGCTACCTTCGACTTGAAAAGTTTGCTGTCATTGCCACGAGTGGACCATGGCATGTGAGGCCAGAAACCAGATGGGCCATAGACCAAAAAAGACTGAAGACCACTACACTGACTGTTACACTAACTGTGTTCATTTCTAACCAGCCTCGCCTCTCCTTGTACAACCCACTTCCAAAACACAACCGTATAAAATGTTCTTGACTTTTCAGCTGATGAATCATTGGGCTCTGAAACTATCCTCTAATAAAATATGTTTTATTAAAAATTGGTAATGTTATCTTCCACTCTATAGCCCACTTCAACAAGGTAATTCAACAGCAATTAATTCATCCATGTACACAGCAACAATAATCGAATGTCTGTCAGGAAGCTGTCCAAACCATCATAAATGACTACGCATTCAGAAGACATTGAAGGGTATATATTACATTTTTAAGTAGTCATTGTCACAATTTCAAAGAATAATAGCACTCAAAAAAGTGCATTAATTTTAAATTATTAATACTGGAAATCATCAAGTGTTTGAAATGCTTCAAATGATATCGACTGGCTTGGGTTCTCAATTGCTCATTTGCTACTCAAAGCCTGAAATGCCGAACTCGAGAAGCTCCTACGTACTCTTCAGAGCCTGATAAACATTCTGCTGGACCACAGTGGATTGTGCTTCCTGACAAGTTGTCTGCTCACTGAAATGCGTTTGAATATGAAATACAGGTACTTTTGGAGTGAGTTGTGAATGGCATAGTCAGTACACTAATTTTCTCATTTTTCTCATCACCTCTCAGTTACAGGAAGATCTGAGCAAATGAAACGAGATTGGGCAGCTTGAAAGAACAGGCCGGATGTCATACCAGAACCTTGTGTTGGTGTCTTGCAAAGTTATTTGAGAATATCCAACCACGCAGATTCGTCGATGAGATCAGGACTAAAACCACTAATCACTGCAACTTCAACAATCTCAAAAGATGCACTCTAAGTTCGTGCTTCTGGCTCACATCCTCAAAGACAATCCTGACCTCTGCAACTGCACACACAGTCTATAAGTCTCCCTATTACTTCATGAGTCAGTGCTGGGTGCTCCAGTTCCCTCCGCACGCCAAAGATGTGCTAGTAGGTTAATCTGCTACTCTAATTACCCACCCACTCACCCCCCCAACAGGCATTCATCGAAAAAAAAAGATCGCAGTCTTGGATAGATTTAATAATTCAGAGCAAGAGTTAAAGTGCAGTAAAATCCCCGGTATCTGGAATTCAAGCAACCGGCAACCCAATCAACGGGCAAAACAAAACCGATGGAATAGATAAATAAAAATGCTAATAAAAGTTTAAAAGTAAAGGTTCTCTGAAACAACTTACAACCCCTTGGTGAAGATGGGAGCAAACATTCTGCCAGCGGAGCGCCCTAGACGTGCCCCGCCCGCAGTAGCTGTTTGAATAACGTGTTGGAATGAAATGCTGGCCGATACCGCTCTCCGCTGGGGGTACTCTCCCAAAGTGTCTCCCTATCCCTGCCTGGTAAAAACCTTTATCTTTATTTGTATTAAGTATATTAGAAAGGATTAATCTACAAACTTGGATGAGGGTTAGGTGGGGGTTTATTATGATGGAGGCAAAGTTACAGTGCCAGCGACTGGGGTTCAAATTTAAATTATGCAAATTATGGAAATTATCTGATTAAAATGAATCTTACATAATTAACTACAATATGATTTTTCCAAATTATATTTTGCACTATCTTTTAAACTCTTTATTCTTTTTTTTTTATTTTTTTTTCACACCATAAATCACATTAGCCATGATACACACTTTTTCCTTTTCACACATATACAGTGACATTTTCTCCCCCCCCCCTCCCTCCTCCCAACCCACCCCCCCCACTCCCCCCTCCCATCCATTTAAGGTATACAATCTAGGATACATTAAACCAGTCAGACAATGTTGTCACTCGAAAAAAAAACATCAGAAATTCTACTGAGTCCATTCTTTTCTTTCCTTCTCCTTCCATCAACTTAGGTAATGATTGTCCCCGGTAGGTTTTTGCTATTGTATTTAATGTAAGGCTCCCATATTTGTTCAAATATTTCAATATTATTTCTTAAACTATATGTTATTTTTTCTAATGGAATACATTTATTCATTTCTATATACCATTGTTGTATTTTCAAATTATCTTCCAATTTCCAGGTTGACATAATACATTTTTTTGCTACGGCTAGAGCTATCTTAACAAATCTTTTTTGTGCATCCTCCAAATCAATTCCAAATTCTTTGTTTTTTATGTTACTTAGGAGAAAGATCTCTGGATTCTTTGGTATATTGTTTTCTGTTATTTTATTTAATATCTGGTTGAGATCTTCCCAAAATTTTTCTACTTTCTCACATGTCCAGATTGCATGAATTGTTGTTCCCATTTCTTTTTTACATCGAAAACATCTGTCAGATACTGTTGGGTCCCATTGATTTAACTTTTGAGGTGTAATGTATAGTCTGTGTAACCAATTATATTGTATCATACGCAGCCTCGTATTTATTGTATTTCTCATCGTTCCAGAACATAAACTCTTTATTCTTAATGCGGGTGTATTAGTTAGGCATTGTCTCAGTCAACCAGAAAATTTGCATATCCGGCATCCGCGATCCCCATAGGTGCTGGATACTGGGGATTTTATGGTATACCTCTTTAGGAACACTAGAACCTCAACCTGAACTATTAGAACATCCTTCACAAGAAAGATCTGCAGGCAATGTATGATAGCTCAGATCAGGGCAACTATTTGATCCAAGCATTCTTCATTCAGGACCTATGTACAGATGAATCCCTAATCACCAGCTTCTCTGTGCTGTAACACAAAAACTTTCAGCTGCATGGAGTTAAAAGGGAAAGAATGAACTATGAGCAGATGAAAAATGGACAGAGCTTTCCACTGAGGATTGGAGATGTCCATGCTGACACTGTCCCTCTACACTTACCTTCCTCCCACCACCTGTGTAGCATCCCGCTGCTCCTTTGACTTTGGAACCGCAATCTGTAAGAAAACAACAGTTTTGCTTTATTACCTGCAGATGTAGCAACAGACACCCTCCCTCACAGTGGCGGCAGACACTTCAATGCTGCGTAGAGGGTCTGATGCCCTGTCACTCCCATCTTAAACCAAGCTCCCTCTGCTAATGCCAAAGGCCTTGTGGCATCATCAAAAGATGGCAATTAAGATCTTGGCCAATGTTTTTGCACCAATCAACAGCAATGTGATAAAGACCCGTCCCTCTTTGTCTGCACGATAAAATAAAGGCTAACTATTTTGGAACTGGTGACCTTTCTATAACCTGCATGCAGATGCCTCCAAGTTCAATATCCATAGGACCATTTCCTCTCAGACTCCCCAACACGTGGAATTAAACTCGAAGTATCACTGCACTCCCCCTATCCCAAGTATATCCTACAACTGCATTCTCAATGTTCCAGGTGCTGCTGTATCAGGGCTCCATATAATTACTGTGACGTCTTCATAGAGTCAAAGTTCAGAGTGCATACATGACATCACATACAACCCTGAGATTCTTTTTCCCGCAAGCCTGGCAGGATTTCTACTTAGTGGTAATACAAAAACTATACTTAATACAAAAACTATACTCAAGGAAAGATATACGTACACAAAAGAGTTAAAACACAGGATTCTGTTGACACCATGGTTAGTGAACACACAAATGCTGTTATTTTGTGGGTGGTCAGGGTGGGGTAGTGTGAAAGGCATGGACAGGCATGTGAGCTTGAGAGTGTGACTCTGAATTGAAATGGTTGGCTACAGGGAGGTCACTTTTGTTGCGGACGGAGAGGAGGTGCTCCAGCATTTATGTGTTTTTTTAAAATAAATACGAAAGAGTGAAATGTAAACAAAGAAGAAGTACAAACAAACTCTCGATGGTGGGGAGAATTTTGCCAGTGATGTCCTGGGCTGTGACCACTACCTTTTGCAGGGCTTTACACTCAAGTGTATTGGTGCCCCCAGACCATTCTGTGATGCATGCAGCTGGTCAGCACACTTTCCACCAAACATCTGTAGAAGTTTGCCAATTGTATTAAAGGTCAATGTACCAGTTCTTTCCTAACTGTACTTGCATGCATGCTAATTTTCAGTGATCCATATACAAGGAAACCCATACTCCTCTGTACAGCAACATTTTTTAACTCACCATTGGAAAAAAAATCTCTTCCAATTTTTTTCTCTATTAGGGTGGATGACTTTACATCTTATTCAATCTGCCAAGTCTTCACACATTGACATGATCTGTCTATTGTGAAGGATCTTTGAATCCCATTTATCTCACACTTGCCACCCACCTTGCATTAATGGCAAACCTGGATATGTTACATTTGGAACTCCCATTCAAATACTGAAGCTGGAAAATATGCCATCCACTCCTATCCAAAAATCAAAGATGCACGCAGAAAGCCCAATATGGTGAGAGGGCTTTCTAGTGAACCTAAAAATCCTCCATCAACCCTGCATGGCAGGGTTGTAGAGAGGTGGAGCAGCTCATCATTCTAGCCACGGTCCAAAGCTCAAGGGAAGCTTCCAAAACGACACAATCCCTTTCAGGGAAACAACTTTGCAATTAAGTAAAGAAACAATACTTTAAATATATTAAAACTAAAACCCACATATCAGTGACTCAGAAGGAAATTTCTTTGGCCTCTCTTTCTCTGACTGCAAGAGGCTCCAGGCAATTTCTGTCGATGGCAAATCTTTTTTTGCCTTGTGGCAGACTAAATACAATTTTGTGTAATTTTTTTTAAAAAATAGACATTCAGCAAGTTAACAAGTCCTTCCAGCCCATGAGCCCATGCTGCTCAATTACTGACCTACAACCCCCGTACGTTTTGAAGGGTGGGATGAAACCAGAGCCCCTGGGGGAAACCCACACAAACACGGGGAGAACATGCAAACCCTTTACAGACAGCGTGGAATTTGAGCCCGGGTTGCTGGTACTGTAATTGCGCTGCACTAGCCACTATGCTAACTGGGCCGCCCTTTTAATGACATGTAACATTACATCTGTTTTATTACGTGATAATAAAATAATCTTGAATTTTATTGATAATTTAAATTTTTCAATTTAGACATACAGCATGGTAACAGGTCATTTTGGCCCACAGTCCTTGCCATCCAATTTACCTATACCCCTTGTACATTTCAAGGTGGAAGCCCCTGGGGAAAATCCATGCAGGCAGACACGGGGAGAATATACACTCCTTATAGACAGCATTGGATTCAAACCATGTCTCAATCGCTGGTACTATAAAGGTGTTGCACTAACTGCTACGCCAACCGTGTCTAGTTCTATAAATATTTCCACCTTAGCTTCCCTGCTCCATACGAAGGAAGCAACAGATACATTTGCTACTGTGACAGCCTTAAATTATTATGTTTACAAAATGACATCGAAATCTCTGTAACAACTTCAAAGAGCTTTAACTTTTAATGTTACACAGATGTGTCTGTACCACTGGCAAGCTCTGGGGGTCAATGACGAGCCACTTCTCTGTCACGGTCTCGAGCTGTTGGGAACTTAGCGGCTCCCGGATATTTACAATCACCTCCAGCCGACCTCCGGTGGTCTTCCTGCCGTCCAGCACCTGGGAAGAAGCTTTTAAAAGTTATTGCATGCTGCGATGATAGAAACACCAATCAATTAGACTTCTGCCCTGATAAAGAAATGAAAATGAAAGAGAGTGATTCAAATGGGTTTGAACAAAAGCCAATTCTATGCACAGTAACTCACGGAATACGTGAGAATAAATGTTAATTTGCCAAAAATATCATCTATAATCCAAATGATCCTCATTGAGTCTAGTTACTTTGACATCTGGCAGCAATGATATGCGATTTCATTGTGTGCCTGCAAATACAGCCATTGATCAGATAGATGCCAGATCCCCTTCTATTGTCTGTTCACTACTTGTTAACTGTCCCTGCAGATAGTGTCTGGATGAACAGTTGATGGTCACAATTGATGGTCTTGACTCTCTCTACACAGTGAATTCCAATCAACACAACACGTTGGCCAGGCTGCCTTGAACAGGTTGAAATTCCGCAGCTGTGCCCGTGTGGGCCACTGTCACGCAATTTTGGACATCTTCCTCTCTAAGAGTCCTTCAATCTTAGCTAAATTTTAGTCAAAATGTTAACTGTATATGCCTGTGTATAAGACAACTTGTGTGCAAGACGAAGGCACAGAATTTCCACCCAAAAGGTTTTAAGCTATACTCGCTGTATACGACTACCCCAGGTCTGGCACTTACTGCTAACCAGTGGGGTGATGCTGCTAGGCACATTTAATATACTAATTCATGACATTTTAAAACAAAATTACCCGATAAAGATTTTAAATTTTATTAGCATATTAACTTCTTTAATGGGCCTTTTAAAGCATGAGCAGAGCTGACAGCAGTCAAACTCGGCAGATGGACCTTATAGGGGAGCGCTGAGACTTCGATGTTAAGGTTTGGATTTTATACTTGGGGTATAAGACGACCCCTGGTTTTGGGGTAATGGTTTTAAGATTCAATTACCATCTTATATGCCGACATATATGGTAGTTTGAAAAGCAATTTGAGAATGCAAACCAATTAACAACAGATCTCATTAAACCTTATCTCATCCAAGGAGACCTCTGCCATGGCTAGAAGACTGTACTTGTGCATCAAAGAATCCACAGGAGCATAGGCATAGCAGCAGGTTATTGATCACCTCAAACCTAATCTGTTCTTGGGGGAAATCAGATTATAACAGACCTGAAGTAAAATCACAAGGCTGGAGAAACACTGCAGGTCAAAGAGTGCACTTTATTTAGCAAATATAAAGATTCATAACCAACGTTTTGGGCTTGAGCCCTTCATCAAGGTATGACAAATATAGGCAGGTGCCTGAATAAAATGGTGGGGGGGGGGGGGAGGAACATGGACCAAAAGGCAGGAAGTTATAAGTGGATATGGAAGGGAGGGGGAACACCAGCAAGCAGGGGGAGAGGGAAAGAGGTGGCGAGCTGGAGGAAAGACAACAAAGGGAAATTGAAGAGAGGGAGAATGGAGACTAGGCTAGCAGAAACCAGAAAAGTTGAGGTTAATCCCATCTGGTTGGAGAGTGCCTAAACAAAAAATCAAATGGTGCTCCTCCAATTTACGGGTGCTCTTGGTGGGATAGTACATTAGGCCAAGGACAGACATGTGAGCATGGAAGTAGGGTGCAGAATTGAAGTGGTTAGCTACTAGGAGATCCTTGTCACTGAGCATCAGGAGTAGAACTAGCTGGATTGTGTATAGACATAATAGGCCAAACACCCTCCTTCCCTCCAGTAACCAAGGGAGGCTGCACAGAGTCCTTATAGTGAGTGGTGCTTTATTTATTCAATCACAAAACTTTTCCAAGAGATTTCTCTTCAATTCTAGTTTCTAATCACTAGAAACCAGCAAGTCACTGATACATCAAACAATATCACAAAATATGAAACTTGCCTCCAGGATTTCCCGAATCTCACACCGCGATTCTAGTTTATCCAGTTTAAGCTGAGCTGTTCCCACAACACGATCATTCTTGAAAAGCCCCCTGTCAAGGGAAAAAGGAACAATTATTTCAGATTTAAAAAGAAACACATCTTTAATATAACAGCGTTGGGACCTGGCCATTGCCAGGCCACAGAAAATTCCGGAAAACAGAAATTGACCCCTAAAGGAGCCCCTATGTAAACATAAGAAAGGTAGAACAAAGCTTGAAACAGGAAATGATACTGTAGGGCTGCACGGTTATTGCAATGCCTTTACAGCGCCAGTGACTGGAACTGGGGTTTGAGTCCTGCACTGCCTGTAAGGAGCTTATACTAATGCCAGCAGATTCAAAACATGCCAGACCATGGAGTTGCAGGACCACAGAGTGCCAGATAAGAGAGGTACAACCTATAGAGTGCCAGATAAGAGAGGTACAACCTATAGAGTGCCAGATAAGAGAGGTACAACCTATAGAGTGCCAGATAAGAGAGGTACAACCTATAGAGTGCCAGATAAGAGAGGTACAACCTATAGAGTGCCAGATAAGAGAGGTACAACCTATAGAGTGCCAGATAAGAGAGGTACAACCTATAGAGTGCCAGATAAGAGAGGTACAACCTATAGAGTGCCAGATAAGAGAGGTACAACCTATACTATTTTTTTCCTGGGTAACATACAATGATAAAATCCAGATAGACATTGTGTGGTGTTGGTAAGAATTCTAGGGGATATGTACATTGTACAATGTGTACAGCAATAAACACTATTACCTCATGCACTGAGTAGTAACTAAGATACAACACAGAAATGCAGAGTTAGAGAGAGATCAGATGATACTGAGCAAAGGCAACATTATTTTTACTATTGTGAAGTTCATTCAGGAAAATCTGGTGGGTAAGAAACCAGATTGAATCTGGTGGTGCAAGGTTGTACACTCTTCAATCTTCTCTCTGCTGGATATAGGTGAAGAGAGAGTGGCTAGAAACATTAGGGGCATCTAAGACTCTTAGACAGACACGAAGGATGAAAAAGAAATAGAGGGGTAGGGAGGGTTTTGAATTTTTTTTAAGGAAGGAATATTGTTCTATGTTATAATAATAGCACAAATCTTTCGATAAGGCAGCAGGAGATAAAAATTGAGTCACTGGAGAGAGTTTTTGTTCTGGACTGATATCTTGAAGGCTTTTTTAGGTAGGGGAAAGGTTGGGAACGGAGTGAGTCATTTAACCTGGAGACTTTTCCTTGGACAGAAATCCAAAATCAGGTTACCTTACCAATGTACAATAGCATATGGTAGGGAGGATGGGAACAAAAAAACACAAAAGCATCTTAAGAAAGCAACCTCTATCGTCAAGGACCCCCACCATCCAGGTCATGCCCTCTTCACTCGGCTACCATCGAAAAATTTCACGGATTAAAAAAAAAATTATTTAATAAATGGTTTTATACAAATGTTTGAACTGTGATGCTGCCACAAAACAATGAATTTGATGACAATAAGTTTTGATTCTGAACTCTCAACTTCCCTTCTCCCCTCACCCATTTCACTGAAAACTAGGTTACAATACTGCATAGCATAAAAAAGTCCGTTTAAGTGCGGTGTTGAAGCAATAGAAATAACATCATTGCTTCTCGGCCTTTAGGCTAAGATCAAGTGCAGTGATAGAAATAACTTCCGATGAGCCAGAAAATTTGCTAGCCTGCCACCAAAGGGGAGAGAGGGGGATTGCGATGATCGGAGTTTGGAAATCAGCTATTGCATCAAAGATTTGGCTCTCATGCCATCATGTGGCTGACTTAGGAAAATAAGTAGATCAACACAACATTCTTCATTCTCAGTCTAGAAAATACATTAAGATCACATGCAGTGCAGAACGGCATTGAGCAAACATTCTATTTATTAAAGTGCATTGAAAAGTGAAAATTCATACCCTTTATGAAGTATTTCAAATTTAATTCCTTTGGTCTGTACCACCCGTTTGAATGCTCGATGTTCTCGGTTGATGTTCAATTTAAACTTCTCTTTGAATTCTAATATTGCAAACAAATTAGAGTTAGAAGTAGGCTGCATGGATTGAATCTTCAGAGCCAAAAAAACTAGATTACTCTCTATCAATAGAGTGCAGGATGACAGCCTTTCTCACTGACACTCTGGTCATTCCATTTTATTGCTGCTCGTTAATGACTGCTTTCCCCCAACACTCTCTTCCCTTCAAATGTATTAATAAATCCTCATATCTGTCCTGCAATTTAATAAGCCATGGTTGGTCTTATTAGAATCCCAATTTCCCCCTTTCTGCAGCACTGTCTGTCACAATAACCACCCAGTGGCCACCCATTTCAATTCCCCATCCCATTCCCTTGCTGACAAGTCTGTCCATGGTCTCACGCACTGCCAGACAGAGACCACACGCAGATTTGAAGAATAACACCTCATCTTCCATCTGAGCACTCTCTAACAGTATGGCATTAACATCAACTTCTCCGGTTTCTGTTAACCTCCCCTTCGCCTTTCCACCAGCTGTCTCCCTCTTCCTTCTGTCTTATTTCAGAGCCCAAAATCAATTCTCACCTTTCCTCATCATATCCAATTAACACCTTTTGTTGGTCTTGATTCCTCTCCCTGCTGGTCTTGTCTTCATTCTGACATCTTCCTATTCTTTGAAGAAGGGCTCAGGCCCGAAACCTATGAAAACTATGAGACTGGCTGAGTTCCTCCAGCATTTCTGTGATTTTTACTACACATCAGAGGACCTGCAGACTTTTCTGTTTCACCCCCTTTCTAACTAGCCCTAGTAACTCAAGAATTTATCTATTGGTGCCTAAAAAAAAATGCCAAAGAATCTCTTTCCACCACCTATTGAGGAAGAGAATTCCAAATAATCTCAACCATGCATCAGAGGAAAAAAAATTGCCACATCTTTGCTTTACTTAGGGCCCCCCAAGCTTTACAGAAACAAGATTCTCTCAAAACAGGAAATATCCAGGAGATGAGGAGGATCTGCTTCTCCCAGAAAGTAGTGAATCTGTGGAATTCTCTGCTCAATGAAGCAGCAGAGCCAGCCTTATTAAACAAATTTTAGTCAAGAATTTTAGAAAAGATAGAAAAAGGGGGGGGGGGGGGGTGGTGAAATAATAAGTGGTGAGTCCATGGCCACATCAGCCATAATCTTATTGAATGGATGAGCAGCCTCAATGGACCAGAAGCCGACTCTTATTTCTCATCTTCTTATCCCCTCCATGATCCCTTGTTTCAATCAAGGACCTTCTCACTCTCACCAACTAATGCTATATAGATAGACTCCATGTTTATTCTATGCCTCAATTCACAAAGGAAAGGAACCCATGTGCCATTGACCTGACATGCTACTCCCAAGGATGAGCATGCTCAGGCACACACACACACATCCATATCCACAAGCGCGCGGGCGTGCACACACACACTACTCCAAGATTCCTCCGATACTCCACACAAGTCGATTAGCCCCTTTTACTGAGTACGCCCATGCTCAGTTGTACCGCCCAAATGCATTACCTTACACTTCTGTCACTGAAATTCCATCGACTCCTGCCCCCAGACTAGTCTGCAGCTTTCCTCATACCCAACATATTCAACAATGCAGTGGGGTCATTTATACCAGTATTCAGATTTATGCCTGCTTGTAGCAGCCTTTTCCAAGTGGAACTGCAGAGGTAGCATGTGAACGGCACTTCGGCAGTCCAGATGTGCTTCTGTGCCACTTCTCACCACATCTGCGGCAACCGTAGCTCACCTGCTTTACGTACCTGGGCAGTTTGTATTCTTCACAACACTGGTTTTGTCCTTCTGCGCATCTTCCTGTTGAAAGAAACAGAGCAACCACCATGATGGCAGCTGGACAGATTCACAAAACCACAGGGGCATCAACCAAGAGGTACTAAAATTGTAATGAGATCTGCTGGACCTTATAGAACTTAAAGCAATTGTACATTGGAAAAAAATCAGGTAGGAATTAGGACTAAATTTAAGGCCACACCACACAGTCTATATATACACACCCACTGCATTCCAGGAAATTAATCCCAAATTCCCAGAACACATCTGTGTAAAAAGATTGGAATGGAAATTTCCCTTCCCGAAATTTTATCTGCAGCACCCCTAGACATTATCTCAGACCACCTGCAGTCTAAATTGAACTGCAGGTGGTCTGCAACAATGGGCTAACGAATACAATGAAAGTACCACGTACTTAGGTACTTCGTCTGAACACACGGCAATATCTGTGCACAGGACAGATCATCCTGTGTGAACGGCCAATCCAGAGACAAGTGCAAATATTGATGATGGAAAAACATTATTTATATGTAAGAAAACATAAGTCTAACGTCCCAGTGCAACCTAACAAAATTGACGGCAAGTCAGAGATAAAAGAAGTGTGTGGCGGCACACCACTAGGCAGGCGAACCGGAAACGTTTGCACTGGAATGCTACTGCAAAACAATGAATTGCGTGAGATGTTCATGATAATAAATTCTGATTCTGAATTTTTCTAGTTCTCTGTTCACACTTAGAGTGAAACACGAAACTCTGCAGATTCTGTGATTGTAGTAAAAACACAATGAAATGCTGGAGGAACTCAACCAGTCTCGCAGCGTCCATAGGGGACAAAGATATATTGCCGACATTTCAGGCCTGAGACCTTCTTCAAAGAATAAGCAGAATAAACCAGAAGCGGGAAATCTCAGAATTCAGACAATACTGGCTTGGGGAGGAATACAGACCCCAACAAAAGGTGTTAATTGGATATGATAAGGGACAGGTAAGAATTTATCATGTTTGTGTGAAAGGAGCTGGGAGAGAAAGAGCTGGGGAAAGGTGACAGGGAAGAAGTGAGGGGGCAGGTGGTGGGGGTGGGGGGTGGGCGGGGTGGTTTAGGAAAACCAGAGAAGTCGATATTAATGCTATTAGTTCATGATTAGACCCACTAATACTATCCATCCTCCCCACTTACTGTTCTTTCCTTTCATATGAAATTCACAAATGTCATCAGCAAATCACACAGAGTATGAAGTTTAGTAGAACACAATACATCATCGCATTAAGCCACTCACTTTACTGAAATAAAGATTATTAAATATTTAGTAATGGTCTTTTCATAAGGCATCTGAGAAGCATATCTGCTGCAATAAATTTAAATTCAATAATGTTTAATATTTAAATTTAGACATACAGCATGATAACAAGTCATTCCAGCCCACGAGTCTGTGCTACCCAACTTACACCCAATTAACCTACACCCCCAGTACATTTCTAATGGTGGGAGGTAACCAGAGACCCCGGGGAAAAACCCCCACAGACACAAGAACGTACTAATTTCTTTCAGACAGGGCAAGATTTGAACCCTGGTGCCAATTGCTTGCATTGCAAAGATATTGTGCTAACGCCCTTTTCCAAGGCGGTACGGTTGACATAGCGGTTAGCGCAACGCATTTACAGCGCCAATAATTGGGATTTGAATCTCATGCTGACTGTAAGGAGTTTCTACGTTCTCCCCATGTCTGCGTGGGTTTTCCCAGGGGGCTCCGTTTTCCACCCACCATTCGAGATGTACCAGGGGTTGTAGGTTAATTGGGTATAAATTGGAAAACACAGACTTGTGGGCCAAAATGGCCTGATACTGCGCTGTATGCCCAAATTTTAAAAATTAAACGTACTTTCACAGGATCTAAAAGCATGTTTCTCCAAGATAATGGTTTCTAAATTGAAACTGTAATCTGTAGCCCTAGAATTATCCTATTTGTGTTCTTGGTTGTCCTGAGCTTCGCCTGATACTCCAGTCCACAGATGGGCCAATGTGCAGCTTCTGAGCCCCGTTGTACTTACCAAGTTTGGGAAGGCAAATTCAAACTTGACAAAGGCATCTAGATCATTTGATGCAACACCTGTGGAGAATAGGAAATGGTCATGATGCAACACACTTCCAATCAGCATAGAAGTCAGGCTGGCTTTTACACCCCATAACTGATCAACGAACGGCACTCGCTGAGTACTGCCACTATCACCCACAACAACGCCACTCGCTTTTCAAACATTAAAGCATGCTCCACTCGTGTATTCCTTTGTCACGTAATATCAATACAACCACGAAGGCAGCCTGCCAGCAGTTTTACTTCGTGAGGAGTTTGAGGGGAAGACTCAAAAACTTCCACGGGTGTACTGTGGAGAACATTCTGGCTAGTTGCATCACTGTCTGGTACTGAGGTGCCAATGCTCAGGACAATTTAAAAAAAAACTCCAGAGGGTTGTTAATTTGGACTGCGACATTAAGGGGACCAGACTTCACTCCATCGAGGACATTTCTTCTCAAGGACACCCATCACCGAGGAGTCACGTGATGGAGTAATGGCGGGTAGAAGAATACCAGCACTCTGCGGAAAAGAAGAAAAAAAGTGAAGGAAAAGCAAAGCCCCAGATACACAAAACACAACAAATAAAAGATAAAGGTGTGGAGAAAAGAAAGAAAATGGCATCCAAGAAAAACCAAAAACAATGGAGAAAAAAGGAAATATGCCAAAAGAGAAAGGGGAAGGCCTTACCTGCACGAAGAAGCAGGGACCCGCTGTGGACAGAGGAGCCCGCTCCCCAAGGTTAGTGGAGACCCCGCAGGATTGCGACCTCCCGACCGCAGGACTGCAAAAATGGCTCACTGAGCCAAATAGAGATGCGCAATGCGCACAACAAGGAAAAGGAGAACACCGACGGGAGGGGGGACCAGCTGTGGAGTGAATCTACACAGCACAAACAGCTCAGAGATGCTCCACAGCAGGGCTCCCAGCTGGAAGAAAAGGAAAGCAACAGGAAAGGGAGGGATGAGAAAGAAAAGCAAACGCAGGAGGCCCAACAGATAACTAGCCCAGAAGAAGAGGACCAACATCAAGAAGCCATGAAAAAAAAACCCAACAAACTGAGGCAAGCAGTTCAATAAGAAAGTCAGAAGAGACACAGATACAAGGAAGAGAAGTAGAAGACACAAACCCAAGAGCAGACACAGAAGAAAAAGAAGAATACCAAGCTCTGCACAGAAGAATAGAAGGTAAAATGAATGGACAGCACATAGATTAAAAAAAAATTTCATGAACAAATGAAAGCATTAAAAGAATGGTTGACACTAGAATTTAGTGAAATGAAAAGAAAAATGAAAAGTACAGAAGAAGAAGTGAGTAGAATAGAGCTGGTCATAACAGATGTAGAGAAAGGATTAGAAAATGTAGAAGAAAGTGTAATGGCGGTAGAAATGGAAGTGAACGACAAAAAGAAAATTGGAAGAAAGTGACAAAGAAGTTAAAGAAACACAAAAGTTGTTAGCTCAGAAATATAATGGAAAACTATAGTAGGTGAAACAATATAAAGATAGTGGGCCTAAAGGAAGACGAAAAAGGCAAAGATATGAAAGAATTTATAAAAGAGTGGATCCCAAAAGTCCTGGGAATGCCAGAAATGCAAGAAGGAATGGAAATAGAAAGGGCACACATAACATTAGCCCCGAAACCACAGTCACAACAAAAACCAAGATCCGTTGTAGTAAAATTTCTGAAATACACAAGAGAAAATATATTGGAGAAGGCAATGAATAAAATTAGAGAAGACAAAAAAAAACTGGAATACAAAGGTCAAAAAAAAATTTTCTACCCAGACACAAGTTTCAAACTCCGAAAGAAGAGTACTGTTGAGGAGGACATCAAAGTTGGGGGAGAGCAGCAGTGGCTGTGCCTCTGGCACGGGGTCAGCCCCTGTAGCTCAGAAAGGTAGGGAAAGGAAGAGGAGGGCAATAGTGGTAGGGGACTCCATAGTTAAGAGGACAGATAGGGGATTCTGTGGACGCAGCAAGGAGAACCGGATGGTGGTTTGTCTCCCTGGTGCCAGGGTCCGGGATGTTGCTGCTCGTGTCCCGGATATCCTAAAGTGGGAGGGACAGGTGCCAGAGGTCGTGGTACATGTAGGTACCAATGACACAGGGAGGAATTGAGAAGAGGTCCTAAAAAGTGAGTACAGGCAGTTAGGTAGGGAGTTAAAAAGGACCGCAAAGGGGGTAATTTCTCGATTACTCCCTGTGCCACGTGACAGTGAGAATAGAAATAGAATGAGGTGGAGGATTAACACGTGGCTGAAGGGGTGGGGTAAGGGGCAGGGTTTCAAGTTTCTGGATCACTGGAACCTTTTTTGGGGAAGATGTGACCTGTACAGTAAGGACAGGTTACACTTAAATCCCAGGGGGACCAGAATCCTGGCAGGGGTATTTGCTAGGGCTACTCAGGATCCTTTAAACTAGAATGGTTGGGGGGAGGGAGCAAAATAGTACAGAGCAGTAAGGAGAAGGTTAGAATGCAAACAAAGAAAGTTTGTAGTAAGTATTTGAATATGGATGGGAAGGTGATAGAGAAAGGAAATGCTCTGGAAGAAGATGAAGGGCAATTGGCAGGAAAAGGAAATAATGTTGTCATTAAAGAAGAGGGAAAACAGAGATTAAGAATTGGGAAATCTCTGAAATTCATATATTTTAATGCCAGAAGTATTGTAAAAAAGGTGGATGAGCTGAAGGTGTGGATTGAAACTTGGAAGTATGATGTGGTAGCGATTAGTGAGATAAGCACAGGGTTGTAATTATGTGAGATTTTAATTTTCCACATATAGATTGGGAAACACATTCTGTGAAAGGGCTGGATGGGTTAGAGTTTGTGAAATGTGTGCAAGATAGTTTTTACAACATGTAGAGGTGTCGACCAGAGAAGGAGCAGTGTTAGATCTACTGTTGGCAAATGGGATGGGTCAAGTGACGGAGGTTAGTGTTGGCGAGCACTTCGGGTCCAGTGATCATAATGCCATCAGCTTTAATGTCATTATGGAAAGAGAGAAGTCAGGGCCAAGGGTTGAGGTTTTTGATTGGGGAAAAGCTAGATTTGTGGAGATGCGAAAGGACTTACAGGGTGGGCATTGGGACAATTTGTTTTATAGGCAGGATGTAGTAGAGAGATGGAAGTCTTTTAAAGATCAGATTTTGAGAGTGCAAAAGCTTTATGTTCCTGTTAGGTTAAAAGGAGGGGCAAAAGGTTTGAGAGAGCCGTGGTTTTCAAGGAATATTGGAAACTTGGTTCGAAGAAAAAGGGAGGCGTACATTAGGTATAAGAAGCATGGAATTAAGGAGATGTTTGAAAAATACATTGAATGTAAGAGGAATCTTAAGAGAGGAATTAGGAAAGCTAAAAGGTACGAGGAGACTATAGCAAGCAGGGTGAAAATTAATCCAAAAGGGTTCTACAAATATGTTAATGGTAAGAGGAAAGCAAGAGACAAAATTGGTCCCTTAGAGAATCAGAGCGGAAAACTGTGTGTGGAGCCTAGAGAAATGGGGGAGATATTGAACAGTTTCTTTTCTTCAGTATTCACCAAGGAGAAGGATATTGGGATATGTGAGATAAAAAAAGCAAATTGGATAAATATGGAGAATATAGTGATTACGAAAGATGTAGTGTTAGGGCTTTTGAGGAATTATAAAGGTGGATAAGTCTCCGGGACCAGACGGAATCTTCCCCAGGAAATTGAGAGAAGTAAAGGAGGAAATAGCAGAGGCTCTGACAGTAATTTTCCAAATGTCATTAGAGATGGGGATAGTGCCGGAGGATTGGCGTATTGCGCATGTGGTTCTGTTATTTAAAAAGGGTTCAAGGAGGAAGCCTGGCAATTATCGGCCTGTAAGTTTGACGTCTGTGGTAGGTAAATTAATGGAGAAAGTTTTTAGAGATAGTACTTATAAATATCTGGATAGACAGGGTCTGATCAGGAGCACTCAACATGGATTTGTGGGCGGAAGGTCCTGTTTGACCAATCTGATTGAATTTTTTGAAGAGGTGACTAGGAATGTGGATGAGGGTAGCGCGGTGGATGTTGTCTATATGGACTTCAGTAAGGCCTTCGATAAGGTACCACATGGAAGGTTAGTTAGGAAGGTGCAGTCTTTAGGTATAAATTTTGAGATGGTCAAGTGGATTGAACGTTGGCTGAAAGGGAGAGGCCAGAGAGTGGTAGTGGAAAACTGTCTGTCAGGTTGGAGGCCGGTGACCAGTGGTGTGCCTCAGGGATCTGTATTGGGCCCATTGTTATTCGTTAGATATATTAATGATCTAGATGATGGGGTGGTTAATTGGATTAGTAAATATGCAGACGATACTAAGATAGGTGGAATAGTGGATAATGAAGAAGGTTTTCAAGGATTGCAGAGGGATTTGGGCTGCTTAGAAAAGTGGGCTGAAAAATGGCAGATGGAATTTAATGCTGATAAGTGTGAGGTGCTTCATTTTGGTAAGAAGAATCAGAACAGGACATACGTAGTAAATGGGAGAGCATTGATGAATACAGAAGAGCAGAAGGATTTAGGAGTAACGGTACATCGTTCCCTGAAGGTAGAAACTCATGTGAATAGGGTGGTGAAGAAGGCTTTTAGTATGCTGGCCTTTATCAATCATTGCATGGAATATAGGAGTTGGGAAGTGATGTTGAGATTGTATAAGGCGTTGGTGCGGCCTAATTTGGAATTCTGTGTGCAGTTCTGGTCGCCAAATTATAGGAAGGATATAAACAGAGAGAGTGCAGAGAAGATTTACCAGAATGTTACCTGGGTTTAAGCATCTAGAGTACAGGGAGAGATTGGGCAGATTAGGTCTTTATTCTTTGGAGCGTAGAAGGTTGAGAAGGGATTTGATAGAAGTATTTAAGATTATGAAAGGGATAGACAGAGTGGATGTGGATAGACTATTTCCATTAAGAGTAGGAGAGATTGAAACAAGAGGACATAAGTTAAGAGTTAAGGGGCAGAGGTTTAGAAGTAACATGAGGGAGAACTTCTTTACTCAGAGAGTGGTAGCCGTGTGGAATGAGCTTCCGGGAGAAATAGTGGTGGCAGAGTCAATTGTATTATTTAAGAAAAAGCTGGACAGGTATATGGATGAGAAGAAGGTGGAGGGTTATGGTGGGACTAGAGAGGAGTGTTTGGTTCGGTGCGGACTAGAAGGGCATAATGGCCTGTTTCTGTGCTGTAATTGTTATGTTATGAGTTTAATACAGCAAAATTGATCCTATAGAAAAAAGGCTATAAATTTATGTTAAGGTATCCAGCGGTGCTTAAAATAGTTATCCCGGTGGAGCAAAGCATTTGATTCTCGGATCCGGAGAAAGCACGAGAATTTGCAGAATGCCTGCAGGACAGAAAGAAAGATGAAGAGATGTAATAAGAACGAAGAATGACGACAAACTACAGATAAAGATGTAAAAAGGGCAGATAATAAGTTATGTAACTAAGATGAAAAAGGACTACAATCAGGAAATAGAGCAGTTGGAAAGGGAGATAGCAAGTACAGAAAAAGAACTAGTAAAAAGGGATGATATAATGAAAAAGGGAGAATTGGCAGACAAAAAAAATAAGAAAATTACAAACGTATAAGGTGGAGAAGAACATAATGAAAATAAAGCAAAAGTATTACGAACTAGGAGAAAATACACACAAAATATTAGCCTGGCAACTTAAAACAGAACACGCTAAAAGAACTGTATTGGCATCAAGGAAAAAGGTCAAACAAATTACATATAACCCAATAGAGATTAATAAAAACTTTAAGGAATTTTATGAACAATTATACCAAACTGAGAATGAGGGGAAAGACAATAAAATAGAAGAGTTTTTAGCTAAAATTGAACTGCCGAAATTGCAAGAGGAACAAAACAAACTGATAAAACCATTTGAAATAGAGGAAGTACAGGATATATTAAAAAAGCTGCTGAACAATAAAACACCTGGAGAGGATGGATTCCCAATAGAATTGTATAAAACATTTAAAGAATTTTTAATTCCTCCTCTCCTGGAAGTAATGAATCAGATAGAAGAAACACAAAACTTGCCAGATTCATGTAAGACAGCAATAATTACAGTAATACCAAAGACGGGGAAGGTTCCATTAATACCAGCATCATATAGATCAATATCTCTACTTAATTCAGATTATGAGGTCATAGCATGGAACTGATAAGAACTGAAAATAAAATAAAAGGGATAAAAATAGAGAAGGAGTATAAGATCAGTTTATTTGCAGATCACATCATAGTATACTTAACATAACCAGAGATATCAATAAAAGAATTACATAAGAAATTGAAGGAGTATGGAGAAATATCAGAGTACAAGATCCACACAAATAAAAAAAAGTGAAGTGATGCCACTGAGTAATGAGGATTATACAGAATTTAAAAAAGAATCACCATTTAAATGGCAAACACAAGCAATCCGATACCTAGGGATCAGGTTAGATAATAACTTAAGCCACCTGTACAAACTAAATTATCATCCACTAATAAAGAAATTGCAGGAAGACTTAGAACATTGGAAAGAATTACCGCTAACGTTGATAGGGAGGGTAAATTGCATTAAAATGAATGTCTTCCCAAGGATACAATACTTATTTCAATCATTACCAATTCTGTTAACAGAGAAATTCTTTAATAAACTAAAGAGAATAATAAGGAAATTCTTGTGGAAAGGGGGGGAAACTGAGGATAGTGCTGGATAAATTAACAGAATGGTACAAACAAGGTGGTTTGCAGCTACCAAATTTTAAAATTTATTCTAGAGCAGCACAATTAAGATATCTATCAGATTTTTATCAAACAAGGGAAAAACCAGATTGGACCAAGATAGAGCTAGATAAAATAGGGGAGAAGGTACCAGAACATATACTTTATAAGTGGGATGAAAAACTGGTGCAATATAGAAGTTCACCAGTACTACATCATTTACTCGACATTTGGAAGAAGATTCACGTAGAAAGGAAAAAACAAATTACCAACTACCAAAATTATTATTGACGCAAAATCACTTAATCCCTTTCACAATAGATAACCTTTCCTTTATAGAATGGGAGAGAAAAAAGGAATTAAAAGAATAGAGAATTGTTTTTTGGGAAATAATTTATTATCATTTGAACAGATGAAGTACAAATATGGAATAACTCACAGTACAATGTTTGCATACCACCAACTGAAAACCTACTTAAAGGACAAATTGGGAACCAAACTGAGATTACCAGAAGGAAGCAGCTTTGAATATGTGATTACAGACACATATAAATATTTATAACAAACATGTACATCAAGCTGCGAGAGAAAGAAAATGATGAAATAAGCTATAAACCCAAATAAAAGTGAGAAAAAGATCCAAACATAAAGATAAAAAATGAAATATGGGAAAAGCTATGTTCCGGAACTATGAGAAATATAATAAATACGAGGTTACGCATGATACAATATAATTGGTTACACAGACTATATATCACGCTCAAAAAGTTAAATAAATGGGGTCCAACATTATCAGATAGATGTTTTCGCTGTAAGAAGGAAACGGGAACAACAGTACATGCAATTTGGGCATGTGAGAAGGTGAAAAAGTTTTGGGAAGATCTAAATCAGGTATTAAATAAAATCACAAAAAGCAACATACCAAAAAATCCAGAGATCTTTCTTCTAAGTAATATAAGAAGTAAAGAATTAGGCCTCAAACTGGATGAAGCGCAAAAAAGATTTATTATGATAGCCTTAGCTGTAGCAAAAAAAATGTATGTCAACTTGGAAATCAGAAGAGAACCTGAGAGTACAGCAATGGTACATGGAAATGAATAAATGTATTCCATTGGAAAAAATAACATATAATTTAAAAAATAAAGTCACATTAATTGAACAAATTTGGGAACCGTACATGGAACACAACAGAGAGGGCCTACCGCGGACCTCCACCCCCTAAAATGATAGAATGAGAAGACGACAAAATGAACTGACCCAGTGTGTAAAAGTAGATGACACAATTTTCTTGTTTATTTTCATTGTGTGATGATATTGTTTAATGGGCTTATTGTATTGGATATGTTGAACGTATAATGGGTTTGGAGGGGGTTGGGACGGAGGGAGGGAAGAGAGGGGGGGAAAGGGGAGAAAATGCCACTGTGTATATTCAAGAGGGAAATGTTTGTGTGTATTTTGATTAATATGGTTCATAGTGTGAAAAATAAAAAAATTTAAAAAAAAGCACACCTATCAGCCTGGCCATTCCCTCTTCTACCACTGGGAAGGAGGTACAGGAGCTGAAGACGAGCACCCAGCGGACAAGGGCAGCTTTTTCCAATGAACCACAGACACTGCCTCACTTTGACTTTTCATGCACTATTTTTATCTATTTTGTAAGGTGGTTTATTTAAATGTTTTCACTATGAAGCTGCTTTAAAACAACAAATTTCCTGACTTGTTCATGACAAATTCTGATTCTAATCATACAGAACATTTAATATTACACTAAATTGTCTTCTGCCATTAGTGTTGTAAAGCGCCCCTTTCAGTACAAGAGAAAGAAAAGCAAGAGTCCCTTCTGAGTCACTGGCTGTCCATGGATGGAGCACTCCCACAGCCTCTGCAGCCACAAAGACTCCTGCTCTATCCAGCAGCAACCCAAGCTCCAGATCCAAACCTTCGACACAATCGGGAATCCTTCAACGCCCAAGACCCTTTGGAAGTCCTTTTTGCCCTCAGCACCCTCTCCAATTCCAGCTCTGATATACCAGGTTCCCATGAGCCAGTCTCCAGCATCCTGCAGTGAGTGCAGGTCTCCCGATTGCAAGTCGCCTGCAGCCCATGTGGGTCCCTCAGCCACTGAGCCCCTGACTGATCCCCCTCCGTGGTCTCTGTCCTATAGGGTCATCTCCACTGCTTCTCCTTCTCTTGACTTAAAGCAAAATAAACACAATCAGCCCCCGCAGCGAAGCAGCCCCCGCAGCTGGCCTTTTGTAAGTCACCTGCATGCATGATACACAACTCAGGCAAGCACTAGTTGCCCTGCATTATTCAAGAGGATTCAGAGGAGGTTTGAGAGGATTTGAAGGATGTTCACAAGGATTATTCCGGGAATGAAAGGGTTATCATATGAATAACGTTTGACAGCTCTTGGCCTGCACTCGGGGAAATTTCATTGAAACATATTGAAGGTCGAAAAGCAAGGACAATGTAGATGTAGAAAGGTTGTTTTCCATGGTGGGAGAGTCTAGGACAAGAGGGCACGAATTCAGGATTGAAGGGTGTCTGCTTGGAACAGAGATGCAGAGGAATTTCTTCAGCCAGAGGGTGGTGAATTTGTGGAATTTGTTGGGTGTATTTAAGGGAGAAAATTATAGGTTCTTGACATGAGGACATCAAAGGTTATAGGGAGAAAGCAGCACAGTGCGGCGGAGTGGGAAAATGGGTCAGCTCAAGATTAAATGGCGGGGAAGACTCGATGGGCTCAGTGGCCTATTTCTGCTCCTAGGTCATAGTCTGTAGTCTTTTCACTCTAATGGCCAATCTAGGCCTTGCGCCCGGAAATGCTGAGTTTATAAACAGAGGTTAATTACATTACCTGAAGGAGGAGGCAGGTTGATTCCTTTAACAATAAAAAGGATCAAATCACTGTTTGAGAGGTCAGGAAATATCCTGAAACAAAGCAAAAACAGACATTAAAGCACACCCCAACATCAGGATAACCAAAGGTGTGAGCTCTAGGTATATCGGTCAAATGGTCAGACACACACCAGGACTAGATGTAATTCTGCAGGATAATCCAGTGTGGGAATGTTATGTTCCAATCTGAAGCCATGACTGTCCATTCCAGATAGATGCTAGTAATCTTATGATGTTTTCTGAATGATGAGGACAAGGCAAGACGTCCTCATCTATTTCCCTCCACAATCTTTCCATTACGGAATGCAGTTCATTCTGCACATTATTCTGATGTTTACAAAAATAGACTTCCATGTCCATTTACCAGGATATTGCCTGGATTAGAAAGTAAGTCTTATGAGGCAAGGTTAGCAGAGCTGGGACTTATCCCTTTGCAGTGTAGAAGGTGGAGAAGAGGTCTACGAGATTATGAGAGGCATAGTGCCTTTATCCCAGGGCAGGAATGGCAAAAACCAGAGGACATATGTACAAACTGAAAGGAGAGAAGTTTTGGGGAGACAGCAATTTTTAAAAATTTGGACATATAGCATGGTAACAGGCCATTTCAGCCCAGGAACCTTCACCCCCAGTAGGTTTCAAAACCTGAATCCCTGGGGAAAACCTACACACATGCAGGGAGAATGTACAAATCCTTTACACACAGCACAAGATTCAAACCCCAGTCATGATCGTTGGCACTGAAATGGCATTGCACTAACCACTACACCAACCTTGCCACTCCAGGGGCAAGTTTCTTTTAATATACACAGAGTTGTGGGTGCCTGGAATGTCTTGCTAGGGATAATGGTGGAGAAAGAAACATGAGGGACATTTTTAAGAGACTCTCAGATAGTCACATGGATGGAAGAAAACTTAAACTCAGCAGAAAGGCTACCTACATAATATACAATATAAACAGTGGTAAAAGAATTGAGTTTTTGCCATATAAATGTATTTGAATTTATACATTGCTTTAAACAGATTAAATCCAAGGGAATGTACTACGCCAATATTACACAAAACCAAGAGAAGGCATTTGGTTCCTGAAGGATGCCACACAAGTCATCCTCTCCTCCACCTTCCCAGATCCCCAAGGCCCTCCATCCACTCCCCAGAACCCCATGGCCCTGCAGCCACTCCTCCCCCTACCCAGATCCCCATGGCCCTCAATACTCCAATCTTGAAAAAAGTAATCTGCCCCCAATTTAAATACTTTTAATGAGTGGCCTTTACAACCCTTTGGGACAGAGAATTCCAGAGCTTCACCACCCTTTGTGAGAAGTTTCTAATGCACTTCGGTTTTAAATGGCCACCCCCTTAGCTTGAAACAATATTTATTTTAGCTGCAGCTTTCCAACAATTCCATCTGATTAAGATTTGCCCATTAATTTTACTCAAAAGTAATTATTTCAAAATTATTTCTGAATATTTACAACAGCAGAAGATAATGAATCCTACCAATGAATCATTCCCAATCCTTTGGCACATTACTTGAGCCGTTACTCACTTGATCACTTGGAAAGTCCTCTCCTCCTGGTGGTACCTGGGTAAAGGGCAGCCCTGGGCATGTGCCTGTTTCAGGATCTCAATATTCTTTTTGCAGTCATCTGCCATTTTCTCAAATCTTTAACACAAACATTGGAACAAATTGATTAAAAAGTGTTGCTTAATCTTCCTCATCGCCGGCACTGCTACAGATACTACTTAATGTCATGTAATAAAACTGAAATGTAATATTACACAATATTGCCTTCAAGGCAGACAAAGATTCACCATTAGCATTTCCCGGCATCCCTTACAGTCAGAGGAAGAAAAGCAAAAGTGTATTCTCCTACCCCCCCCCCCCCCCCACACTGCACCCCCTCCCTTTCCGCAGAGTCACCGAGTGTCCGTGGATTCACCTCCAGCGCTCCCAATTATACTGGTTATGGTACACTTGCTAGAAAGAAATTTGCTATAAAGAATTATACACCCATCTCCAACAAACCAAGAATACATATCATATATGCCAGCATACAAGACGACTTGTTTATAAGACAATCCCATGAATTTCCACCTAAAATGTATGTTTTGAGACTACCCAGTCTTACTGCCCCAGTAGTCCTTTACCATCCATCCCACTAATCACTCCACTGTCACAATAGTTTAAAAGGAAATTACCCAATTATATTTTATTAGCATATTTTAAAATAAACCACTGTCAGCTCCTTTAATAGGCCTTTTAAAACCTGTACAGAGCCGATTGCAGATGGACATCACGGAGGGAGAGCTGAGACTTCGTCGTTAGGGTTCGGACTTTACACTCTGCGTGGGGGAGCACTGAGACTTCACTCTCAAGGTTCGGATTTTATACTTGGCATATAAGACAATCCCTGGTTTTTGGTGATACACCAGCATACATGACATTTACAAAAATCTGCAGATCCTGCAAATCTTAACTAAAAGCAGAATATTTTGAAAACACTCAGCGGGTCAGGCAGCATCTATATAAAGAGAAACAGAGTTAAAATTTCGGGTAAAGACAAACTGACTCACTTCTGACAAAGGGGATTTCTAACCTGGAGGCTTAACTGCTTTTCTCTTTTCACAGAGTACTTAACCTACTGTGTATTCCTCACACCATCCGTTGTATGATAGCTTTAATCCTTCTGCTCCCTGGAAGATTTAAACCTCAGGGCCACATTCTGGACTTCAGTGAAATTTTAAAGTAATATCAATGATTGGCAACAATGAAAACCCAGATGGTCACTGAAGCTGCTCAACAACCAGAGAAAGGATTGAGAAAAATACTATCATTTACTAGGCCTTTTGATCTTAATACCTAAAATGAAAGTCAATTAAAATCCAGGGAAGCAACCTAAAAATGAGAATATATACATTTTTTTTTTTAAAATACAGAAGTATTCACTTCAATGATACTGCTTAAAATTAAAAATTCTCAGAAACTGAATTCACAGGAACTGGGCTCCAACTTTTAACTTTTCTTGAGTAAGTGCCAGAAACAGATTTGACTTTTCTGTATTTATAGAAAAATCCCATAATGCTTGAGCCAAAGACCTCAGTCAAACAACACAAATCTAACCCAAGGAAGCCTTCCGTAATCTTTGTTGTGTTAATAACCAGACTAAATCTTGACATTTTTTTAAAAAAAACATGACATTTAGAGATACAGCACAGTAACAGGGCCTTGTGGCCCACGAGTCCACGCTGCTGAAATATACCCGTGATCAATCAACCTACGACCCCTTGCATCTTTGGAGAAAACCGGAGCATCTTGAGGAAGCCCACGCAGGGCACGGGGAGTACATACAAACTCCTTATAGACAGTGGCAGATTTAAACCTGCGTCGTTGGCACTTTAAAAGCACTGGGCTAACCGCGACACTAGCTGTGCTGCACCCTAACACTTTAGGATAGCAACAGGTAGATCAAAACTAGATAGCCAAATGACTTACATTACAAACTTAATCCTCCAATGCTTAAATAGACAGCTAAAACATGGTTTGCAATCTTCACTGTCATTTCATCTCAAACACATAATTAAAGATGGTGCTCATGAACATAGTCCAGTAAAATGCATATACCAGTGGATATTTTCAATTTGTATCCTCCAGTTTAAAGGTAGTTAGGCAATAAATCCCCTATAACATTTTTTTTTTTAAATAAGATTTTCACCTAAAGGAAATATAAACTTTTGATAGATTTTGCAGAATACAGGATGTTGCTCCAAAGAAATTTCACTTTTTTTGTTTTAAATCTTTCCCGCTTTCCAGCAAATCAGAAGCTAAACCTTTGGGATTTTTGTACATGGAATTTTACTGAACCCTGTATTATCTTATTAAAATGACAACTTTGTAATTTGGTTTTCTGAAATAAATACTGAATGCAGGGTGGACAAGCAAGGGTGAAAGGAGATACTCACTTGGTCGTCTCTGACAAGTTGCCAAGGTGTGTGTACTGCTTGGAGTACTTCATGCATTTCTGTGGGAAGTCACACAATAAGCAAACAGAATACTGTATTCCCCCAAATATATTTAATCACCAATACATTCAATTTTCTTCATACACAGTAAAGCCCCTGGTATCCCGCACTTAAGGGACTAGTAGATGACAGGTAAGAGAATTTTCCGATTGCTTAAGACTTGCAATGCCTAATATACCTTCATTAAGGTCCATTGTAAAAGGCAAAAATACTATACTGTTCTTGCACTGAATTTCACTTGCATGAATATATAAACAAAGCATTTCACTTCATTTTCAGTCACTTTCTTTGAAAACATTTAACCATCACTGCATGTGCAGTTTCCTCCCCCTCCCTGGAGCCGCCCGAAAGATGAACAATAACATTATAGATAATTAACCACTTCCCCTCCTCCAAGTTTACAGAAAACCCCTCTGACCAGGGTGTTGAGGAGACACATTAAGAGAGTCACCCCAATGGTGAGTGGCATCAACCAACTCTTCATCCTGGGCAACAGCATCACTGTTTCACACAATTTTATTCAAATAGCTGCTACGAGCAAAACCCGACCAAGACACTTCGCTGGCTGAATATTTGCTCCCATCTTCACCAAAGGTTTGTGTGTTACTTGTGTGAGAACATTTACTTTTACAATTTTAAACACTTATTTTTTACCTATTATTTTATTTTTATTTATTTTCCTCAATTGTTTTGCTGAATTCTAGCTAACTAGGATTTTTACTGTATGTGTGAAAATTTAACTTTACATTTTTGAGAGAAAAAGTTAAAAAATCAATATTCTTGTCACCAGTCTGTTCACAATGTGGCCACAATTAATTAACATTTATCGTATCTATTGTTATTCTAACGTGCATCGGCAGACCAAGACACAAAAGTGATTTACCCTAATCTATTCAAATCATGGAGGCAACTAAACATGTAGAACTTTAAAGTGCAGAACTGACTGAATGTTCATTGTGAAAAATCAACAGTGCTCAGTTACAATGTTAAAGGAGCTGGTAGAAGAATCAGTAAGATAGGTAAAAATACAGAATGCTGGAGGAACTCAGCAGATCTTGCAGCGTCCACAGGAGGTAAAGATTTATCACCGATGTTTCAGACCTGAGCCCTTCTTCAAGGTGTAAGTGAAAAGCAGGTAGGCATGAATTCAGTAAGGTAGGTATTTGGTGAGGGGACTGAAGGTACTTGATCACTGCACCTCAATTCACCATTCTCTATTTACCTCACCCAATTCAAAAATTCTTGCCCTGTGATTGAAGAATTTTCCTTTCTGACATCACCTTGCTCAATGCCAGTTCATCAATACCTGTTAATATCAAGTGACACAATTTGAACATTTATTTCCCATCCTTGTCATTAAAGAATGATGTGATCACTTCAATTAAACATTTTTCCCCATTTTCTACCCTCTAAAGTTCTCACTGTTGCCAGAGATACTGCAATCCACAGCCCAACAGGTCATCTTAAAATGTCAACATAGTTCATCATCACGAGAGATGATGGTCCACTAACCTACGTCGCCCAAATACACCAATTAACCTACAACCTGCAGATGTATTGAAGGGTGGGAGGAAACTGGAGCACATGGAGGAAACCCAATCAGACACAGGGAGAACGTACAAACTCCTTACAGACAGCGCCAGATACGTACCCAGGTCGCTGGTGCTGTAATAGTGTTGAGCTAACCGTGCCACCCAATATTTATCTATCTATATGAAAAAAAACGGGGGGCGTGGCAAGATGGCGTAGAGTCTAGACGAGTAATCTCGACCTCTCTGGCCAGACTTTTAAGAACCCGTTTTTAACTGTTTTCAGGTTTAAATTTTTTTTTAAACTTAGTTTAAAGTATCAAGGAATTGTTATGGCTATTAATGGTAAAAAGATTAAACATCAAGTGCAGAAGAAACTATATTTTCGGAGTGTTGAAGATTTAGGGCCTGAGCAGTCTGCTCCAGTTTCAAGTTTGCTTTCTTTCAAGCCTAAACCACAGAGATTGCCTGTGGGAGCTGATAAAATGACTACTACTCACCAGGAGAAGGACATCACTGGAATTACCCGTTCTCAGAAGGAAGATGCATGTCCCCCTGATGTGGACCCTGATCCTGGCAGCCTGCCAAATTCAACGGAGAAGGCAGGCAAGAAGATGTCTCCATTGCTGGAAAACTGCCTGTTGCTGAGATGCAGCAGGAGCTGCAGTTACCTGATTTTGCCACTACGCAAGGGAAAGCAGGGCTGAGCTTTTCTGAATTACATTGTAAACAGCTAAGCCTTATCATTCAGCCTATGCTGAATGAAATGTCTCAGAGGCTCAGTTTGGAACTGGATACAGTTAAAATACATGTGGAAACTTCTTGTGAGTATTTTAAACAATTTCAGGCTGCTTTTTTGAAATGTCAACAAGTGACTTCTAATACAGAAAAAATGTTGGAGGTGGAAAAATCCATTAAAGAATTGCGAGAACGTGAGAAGGAGTTAGAGGAAAGTAGATTATTTGGAGAATCAAAGTAGAAGGAATAATGTGAAGATTGTTGGTTTGCCAGAAGGCATGGAAGAACAAGATCCTCTTCGTGTTTTTACCGAATGGATTCCACAAATACTGGGGCAGGAATTTTTCTCTGGAGGCTTGGTATTGGAAAGAGCTCAGAGCCTTAAGAAGAAGACCTCTGCCTGGTCAGCCACCGAGACCCGTGATAATTCGATGCTTGAATTATTTGGACAGAGAAACGATACTTCGTTTAGCAATGCAAAATGCAAGACAACGACAAGCTCCATTAATGATTCAGAATAGTAGTTTTTTTCTACCCTGATTTGAGTCAAGAGGTTATTCAGCATCGGTGCCGATTTAATCCAGTTAAAGAAGTTTTGTGGCGTAAAGGCCATAAATCTACGTTTTGCTATCCGGCAGTGTTGAAGGTGTTCTGTGGAGACTTTCAATCTCGGTTTTTTGAGAATGAGCGTGAGGCAATGATTTTTGCTGATTCGTTGCCAGATGTAAGAGGACAAAGTCGTAGTCCACCATTGTCTAGTTGTTCTGGAAATGGAAGAAATGATAGAAATGGAAGAAATGGGAATGGAAAGAATCCAACTTCTCTTGAAATAGAGTCACCGAGTCTGCAATCTCTTGGATGAATAGAAGAACCTTTTTCTTTTTACTTTAATTTTATGTCATTATGATATCTTGTTGTTAGTTTTTGTTTGGCTGGGGAGGGAGAGATTTGCTCTATGTTCTATTAGTCATCAGCCACAGGTGGGTGATCCACACCCAAGTTTTGTTTAGGGATTACTACCTTTTGGTAGTTTTTTTGGGTTTTTTTTTTCCCTTTCTTTTTATTTTCTTTTTTATTAGACTTTAATTTGTAGTTTTTTTTTCTCCTATTGGAGGGCCTATTTACGTTGATCTGAGTTTTTATATATTGATATTATTAGTTCTTAGTTATATTAGTAGGTATGTCAAAGTTGAAGTTTGCTACTTTTAATGTTCGAGGTTTAAACAGTCCGATTAAGCGTAAACGTATTTTGGCGTATATTAAGAATTGATATCGCTTTTTCACAAGAAACACATTTGAATGTCAAAGAAAGTATGAAATTGAAAAGGGATTGGGTAGGACATGTATTATTTTTTCTGAGGATGATTGGTCAGATATTTGTTATGATACTGTAACTAGACTGATAAATGCACATTATGCAATGATTAATTATAATTTTTTACATCAACTATATTTAACACCTGAAAAACTAAAAAAAATGGTTTTATGACTCAAGATTTGTGTTTTAGATGTGGTAACGCGGTTGGAACTTTTTTTCATGTGGTTTGGTCAAGTATAAATATACAATCATTTTGGAAAAAATTCAATTGTTTTTAGAATACCTGTATAAGATTAAAATACCTTTAGACCCGACGGTATTTTTATTGGGTAGTTTGCAACCTTTGAAAGGTCTGGGATTAGATAAATTTCAACTTGCTTTTGTATATTTAGCATTATCTGTAGCAAAAAATGTATTGCTAGTACGTGGAAGGATATGAATATGATTGATATTATAGGTGGCATAATGAGATGAAATATTGTTTAATAATGGGAAAAATGACATATGTTTCGCGTGATAATTATAATTTTTTTCTTCATAAGTGGTTTTTATATTCAGAATATTTACATTTTGATTTACATTGATTAGATTTTAATAAGTATGCTTCATTTTTCTTTATTTTTTTTTCTCTTTTTTTCATGGGTCTCCTTCGGAGAGTTGGCTGAAGGGGGGGGGGGTTTTCTCTTTTTTCTTTTATATAAAATGTAATGTTCATGTCTAGTTTATTGTTATATATGTTACATATTACCTGTATCTTGAGTGAATAAATAAAGTTTGAAAAAAAAATTAATATTAAAAATTGAATAATGCAGTTCATGATTGGCTGATATAATCAACCTTCCACTAGTTCAGCCATTCTCAATTTTTTTTTGTCTATGGCCTCCTTAGGACTCTGCTTAATGTTTTTACTGTAAAGCTGTTAAGTTTTGGTTCTTTTCTTACTTTTCAAAACAAAGCTGAAGGAACTCAACCGGACTTCCAGCGTTCATAGGAGGTAAAGATATATTACCGATGCTTCGGGCCTGAGTTGGTAATACATCTTTACCGCCTATGGACGCTGCAAGACCGGCTGAGTTCCTCCAGCATTTCTGTGTTTAGACACAGCATCTGCAGACTTTCATTTTTCACTCTCTTCTGCACTTCTCTACTACCAACTACATAAAAATAAATTTAAAAATACTTGCTACTTCAGGTGAAAACAAAATAAGCCTTTTACTTAAATGTGCCGTGGCCCACAGTGGATTCCACTTTGGAATCTGACAGTCATTACATGCAGATGGTCTATTGCACTAAGGAATGGAGTATTTGAGGTTTTATTTAATTGTTGGAATAAAAATGGGTTACAAATGAATGTAAAATTCCTACAGAATCCCTTCCGCATGCAAATTGCTCCCGTCGGGGAAGAGATCCAGGAGGATCAGAGCCAGCACCACCAGGCTGAGGAACAGCTTCTTCCCACGGGCAGGGAGACTTCGACCAAAGGAACCGCTCACACTGACCCTCCGAGATGCTCATACTCACATAACAATAGTTATTTATTTATTGTAGATATGATACTTGTCTTGCTTGTGTATGTGTGCCATCTCTGCGTGTTCTGCACTGAGGACCAGAGAACGTTGTGTTTGTCAGGTTGTACTTGTGGAAAAAAAAAATCAGATGACGAGAAACTTGTCTTGATATGAGATATGCTCCTACTTTACTATTCTTCTGTTGTCTTAACTGAGATCACCGAGACTACGGGCAGCAGGACCCAGAGTCCCTGTGAAAATGTGGAAGGAGCACTTAACCTCCCAGATCTACCCACCTGGTCAGTCACCACCAAGAAAGAGGCTGCGAGTCATTTCAGGCACCAGGAGAGCAGAGCGGAATAAATCATCTTGGAGCCTGGGATAATGTTTCAGAGGAAGGTCCCCATAAGGTGGCGGATGCTTTGCTACCCTCCATCCCCCAGTCTTTGCTGTGATTTTACCTCATACTGTTGTTTCAGGATTTCCATCAGGTGACCATATTGTTCTGCTGTTTTCGGGGGGACGTGCACACCTTTTTGTCGCACTAACATAAAGTCTTCCTCATTTTCTGGGGCTGCTGGTACCTAGAAATTTAAAGGGTGCCACAAACATTAAGCATTTCTCACTATCAAATCACTTCAATACCACTATTCCCTTTGTAGTGATCAGTAAGTTACACACTTCAGGCCTCTGTACCCCCCTCTGCAACTGGATCCTTGACTTTCTCATTGGAAGACCACAGTCAGTACAAATTGGAAACCTCCTCACCGATTATCAACATAGGCGTACCCCAAGGATATGTGCTTAGCCCACTACTCTACTCATACACCCACGACCGTGCGGCCAGACACAATTCCATCTACAAGTTTGCCAATGACACCACAGTTGTCGGCAGAATCACAAACAGCAATGAGGAAGCGACAGGAGGGTGATCGATCAGCTCGTTGACCGGTGTAACGGCAACAACCTTGTTCTCAATGTCAGCAAAATCAAGGAGATGATTGTAAACTTCAGGAGGAAGTCAGGGAAACACGGTCCAGTCTTCATCAAGGGCTCAGTAGTAGAGAGTCAAGAACCTCAAATTCCTGGGGATCTGTCCTGGAGCCTCCACTTTGATGCAATCACAAAGCAGGCTCACCAGCGGCTAGACTTTATCAGGTGTCTGAGGAGATTCGGTATGTCACTAAGACTCTCAGAAACTTCTACAGGTATTCCGTGGAAAGAATTCCAGCTGGTTACATCACTGTCTGGTACGGAGGTGTCAACTCTCAGGATAAGAATGGACACCAGACTTTACTCCATCAAGGACATCTACATGAGACTGTGTCTTAAAAAAGAGCCTCTATCCTCAAAGACCCCCATCATCTAGGCCATGCCATTTTCACTCTGCTACTATCGGGAAAGAGGTACAGGAGCTTAAAGATTAGCACTCAGCGGCACAACGACAGCTTCTTCTGCTCCGCCATCAGATTCCTGAATGATCAATG
Organism: Narcine bancroftii; assembly: GCF_036971445.1. NCBI lineage: Eukaryota > Metazoa > Chordata > Chondrichthyes > Torpediniformes > Narcinidae > Narcine > Narcine bancroftii. The sequence continues at coordinate 240,922,731 of NC_091471.1, forward strand.
AACCATAGATACTGCCTTACTTTTCATGCACTATAATTTTTACTATTTTTATAGTAATGTTGTAAGATGGTTACAATATGTATGATTGCTCTATGACACTGCCAGAAAACAACGAATTTCATGACTTGTTCATGACAATAAATCCTGATTCTGACTTCTTTAGTTCAGTTAACTACACAACCATCAATGTCAATAAGAGTTCATGTCAACCTGGCTCTGTGGGTGACCAGCTGTTCACCCCACCTGGAAGCAATACAGTGGCTTCTCCACGTCAGCAGGTCGTTTACCTATCACTAAATTCAGCTTCCAGTTTACTGGTCACAGAAACATACACATCAACTCTGTGAGAAGCGGGTGTATTTATGAATGAAAACTTCACCAGAACTCGCCCACGCTGTCAGATGGACAAAGTGACACCATGACATAATTCACATCAGAACCAATATTTATTGTCATGAACAAGTCACGAAAATCGTTGTTTTGCACAGCATTACAGGTCAAATCTTCTTCAGCATGATGCTGAACCAAGCCATGAAAGACCCCAACAATGAAGACGTTGTTTACATCCGGTACCGCACGGATGGCAGTCTCTTCAATCTGAGGCGCCTGCAAGCTCACACCAAGACACAAGAGAAACTTGTCCGTGAACTACTCTTTGCAGACGATGCCGCTTTAGTTGCCCATTCAGAGCCAGCTCTTCAGCGCTTGACGTCCTGCTTTGCGGAAACTGCCAAAATGTTTGGCCTGGAAGTCAGCCTGAAGAAAATTGAGGTCCTCCATCAGCCAGCTCCCCACCATGACTACCAGCCCCCCCACATCTCCATCGGGCACACAAAACTCAAAACGGTCAACCAGTTTACCTATCTCGGCTGCACCATTTCATCAGATGCAAGGATCGACAATGAGATAGACAACAGACTCGCCAAGGCAAATAGCGCCTTTGGAAGACTACACAAAAGAGTCTGGAAAAACAACCAACTGAAAAACCTCACAAAGATAAGCGTATACAGAGCCGTTGTCATACCCACACTCCTGTTCGGCTCCGAATCATGGGTCCTCTACCGGCATCACCTACGGCTCCTAGAACGCTTCCACCAGCGTTGTCTCTGCTCCATCCTCAACATCCATTGGAGCGCTTTCATCCCTAGCATCGAAGTACTCGAGATGGCAGAGGTCGACAGCATCGAGTCCACGCTGCTGAAGATCCAGCTGCGCTGGATGGGTCACGTCTCCAGAATGGAGGACCATCGCCTTCCCAAGATCGTGTTATATGGCGAGCTCTCCACTGGCCACCGTGACAGAGGTGCACCAAAGAAAAGGTACAAGGACTGCCTAAAGAAATCTCTTGGTGCCTGCCACATTGACCACCGCCAGTGGGCTGATATCGCCTCAAACCGTGCACCTTGGCGCCTCACAGTTTGGCGGGCAGCAACCTCCTTTGAAGAAGACTGCAGAGCCCACCTCTCTGACAAAAGGCAAAGGAGGAAAAACCCAACACCCAACCCCAACCAACCAATTTTCCCCTGCAGCCACTGCAACCGTGTCTACCTGTCCCGCATCGGACTTGTCAGCCACAAACGAGCCTGCAGCTGACGTGGACTTTTACCCCCTCCATAAATCTTCGTCCGCGAAGCCAAGCCAAAGAAACAGGTCAAATCTTGCTATGGGGTGGAGGCTGTTGCCTGTGACACTGGTCTTGTTTAGTTTTTTTTTTGTCCAGTGCATTGGCACTTTCATACCAGACATTGATGCAACTAGTCAGAATGCTCTCCCTGTACACCTTTAGAAATTTGCAAGACTTTGGTGTCATACCAAATCTCTTCAAACTCCTCACAAAGTATAGCTGCTGATGAGCCCTCTTAGCGATTGCATCGACGTGGAGACCCAGCAGGACAGATCCTCAGCGATGATGATACCCGGAACATGAAGTTCTTAGCACGTTCGAATGCTGAACCTTTGATGAAGACTGGTTCACGTTTTCCTGATTTCCTCTTCCTGATGTCCACAATTAGCTCCTTGGCTTTGCTAACATTGAGTGCAGGGTTGTTGTTGTGGCACCACTCAACAAGCCGATCCACCTCCCTCCTATATGTTTCCTCATTGGTTCTGAGGATTGCTTTTCCTATTGTCCATCAAACATCAGATGTTCGTAGAAATTTTATGTTCATATTGGCCATCATTTGCATATCATTATTACAATGCTTCAAAATAAGGAGCTATTTCAGTGGGTTTAAGTCTTTGGGACATCCATTTGTAAAATGCTTTCCCAACCACACCGGTTTTTATTGAAAACCAAGGACATTATTTTAACAAAGCACATTCTTTACCTTGGTAATATTTATTGGCAGCCCAGCTTTGGCAGCCTCAATCATGGGATCCAGGCCTTTAGCCTGCCGAAGATACAATTTTGCTCCATCCAAATCATTTTTCTGCTTTTTGTGCAGTGCTGCTTGCATGAACTGCTTTTTCCTGTTCTGCAAGAACTGTAACTGCTGCTGAGCTGTCACATGGAACAAAAACAAACAAGGAAGGGTTTTAATCTGATCAATTATTGTTTTTTTAAACATACTGTATAAATATTTTTCCATTGTCAATTTTCAAACTTCCGGAATGGCCATTCACACAGAACGACCCGTGTAGTGATATTGCCACCTTTAGACTAAGTACCTTGCATGTGGTACTTGCGTAAGTCAATGTCGCCTGTTGCGCCGTATTCATTAGCCCATTGTTGTGGACCACCTGCAGTTCAGTTTAGACCTCAATAATGTCTAGGAGTCCTGCAGGTAAAATTTCGGAACAGGAATGAATCACTAATTTCCCTTCCAATCTTTTTGGACAGATTGCGTTCCAGGAATTTGGGAATAATTTTAAGGAATGCAGCAGCTGGGTGTAAAAAAAAAACCTTAACAGATTCTGTACACTGCAATGCCATGGTGACAAGCATGACGTGACGCAGTGCTGAGCCACACGCACACAGAGGTGCATCTCTGGGATATACAGTAGAAGTCCAAACATCTAGATGCCAGAAATCCAGACCACCTGAGAATCCAGAGTTTGAAAACTCTCAATCTTTTTAAATTTAGCATGCTTTCATGTGCGTACACGTAACTGACTTGTGATTTTGCAGCTAATCAAATTTATAAAGCTGATGAAACAGGGGTTTGAGTGGAAGTGTTTGCCTATAAAAACTTTGGCTGAAAACCAAAGTATAAATGCAACAGGGTTTAAGTTTAATAAGGAATCATAAATTCAAGCATTACATGCTTTTTTTGTTGTGAAAAAATTTTGCTTACATTTTTAAAAAATTTAATTTATACATTTTAAAAATTTAGACATATAGCACAGTAACAGGCCCTTTCAGCCCAAAAGCCCGTGCCGACTAATAACATCCTACATATGGTAGGATACTTACAACCCCTGGTATGTTTTGAAGGGTGGGAGGCAATGTACCCTCTAATTTTTAGTAGTCAGTGTGCGCAAAAATATTTTGTGCAAATGTTTTTTCCTGTGGCAAAAGCATGTGCACATTGACTGGTTGTGAAAATGTAAACTTGAAATTGTTTCAAGATAATTTTGGCACAGCCCATCTCTCATGGCTAATAAAACTGTATTGGCATGTTTTAATCCAATACAAGTACGAATACAAGTTAACAGAAACAGTGAGTTAAGAGATTATTTTCAATAAGCATGATCATGAATTGCTCCATTATTTTCGATCCCAAAACTTTTGTGCGCACATTAATTTCCTTTGTGCACTGGTTGCGAAATGTGTGCACATGCACCCAGCCTGGAGGGAACAGTGGTGGGAGGTCACCCTCACAGACACGGGGAGAACGCACAAACTCCTCACAGAACCCTGGTCCTGATCGCTGGCGCTGTAACAGCGTTGTGCTAACTGCTATGCTAACCGTGCCACCCATTTTTGTCACGTGTTGGCTTTTATTTTTCTTTAAAGCTGCTTATTTTGATCAATAAAGCACGCTGTATTTGCTAATGAATAAACTGTCAAAATTTACCTGTTCATCTCTTCTTTATTCATCCTTAAATTTGAATTTTAAAACTACTGCCCGAGAACTCGCTCGGAAAACCTGGCCCAATCCCCGAGCTGTCTGGATTTTTGGACTTCTACTCTAACAGCAAATGAAAGAGAAGGGCTACAAGAGTTCAGGCCAATTCTGACAAGGGAGACTGGGAATTGAAAGAAAAACAATCAGAACTGGGAAAGAAAGTCAGAACTTCTAACATTTAGTTCCATGACTCTGCAAGATGATGGCTGTGAATGTGAGACCCTGCTCAGAGTGCAGGGTGACAAGAGTCAAATATTCAACAGATGGGTCACTTGAGAGTAGAAGTCAGGGAGTGAGAGACTCTTACTCGACAGCCACAGAAATGGAAGGAAATTTGATAACAAGAATAATTTTAAGCATCCAATTTTAATTTCTTAAATAACTTTGGTAACTTTTACAAAACTTTAGCTTTAAATATATTTGTATTTCATTATTTTAATACTTTTCTTTGCTAATCAGAATTTGGATTTAACTCAAGTCCCCAGGTTAGGCCTCATTGATTGAACTTACAGATTTTAGCATGAATCAAATCAGGGCAGGGCATTTGTGGCTCATTGTCCAGTTTCAGGAGCTTCAGATCCACATAAATAGACCAGTGAGTGGAAATATGTTTAGTGCTACAGGAGAGCTTGTACATTTTTACATCAGGTAAGTTTTGGAAACTGTGGCTGCTCTTCACAGTTCAACTTCAATGCTACCTTTGCTTGACATCTGCTTTGGTGCTGGATTCTCAGAGCCACTGGGGGCAGATGGCAATACTCTTGGTGCTGATGTCCGGGGTTGCGCTTGCTGAGATCTGGAAGCAGGTGTCCTTTGTGCTGGCTTAAGACAGAACGGGGGGGGGGAGAGAAAATGCATTACTATTCACGTTCTTGGACGGTGCAAAATCTAAACATCAGAAGTTTTGATTGTTCACATAATAAATTTGAAATAATTCTCTTTGGGCAGAAAGAAAACAATATATCCACAAGCAAACAAAAGCAGTAGAGCTTCATTATCTTCAGCAAACCTCCTCCTTCACCAAGTTGTCAGAGAACATCCTCTTCTCCTCACCACATTCTTTTTGTTCCTCCTTCCATCTCCAACTGCCATGTTCCTTCTCGTAATTTCCGAGGAAACCACAGGATGTCCAACACATGCCATTTTACATCTGTCCTTCCCACCGTTCGGAAACTCTAATAGTCCTTCCAGACAAAAGCAGCAATCCATTTACAGGTCTTCTATTTCAAGGGTCTCCTCTGCATGGAATAAACCAATGCAGATTGGGTAATCTCCATTCAATCCACAATCCACAATTCAATCCACAAGGGTAATCCTGAGGTTCAAATTCATTTCACTAGTGCATTTCTGGTCTCCTTGCTTTGGAGGTGGTGCAGATGGGGTTCACCAGGTTGATTCCAGGGATGAAGGGATTAGCCTATGAGGAGAGATTGAGTTGTCTGGGACAGTACTCGCTGGAATTTAGAAAAATGAGAGGCGATCTTAGGAAACAAAATTATGAAAGGCATCGATAAGATTGAGGTAGGCAAGTTGTTTCCATTGGTTGTGGAGAACAGAACTAGGGGACATAGCCCCAAGATTCAGAATAGTAGATTTAGGACAGAGATGAGGAGGTACTACTTTTCACAGAGGATGGCGAGTCTATGGAATTCGGTGCCCATTGAAGAAGTGGAGACAATCTCTAAATATATTTAAGACCAGATTGGATATATTTTTTCATTGTAGGGGAATTAAGGATATGGGGAAAAGGCAGGGAGGTGGAGATGAGCCTATCATCAGATCAGCTTTGATCACATTGAATGGCGGAGCAGGTTCGACGGGCCAAATGGCCGACTCTTGATCCTATTCCTTATGTTCTTCTTTCTCCACCCTTCTGACACTTTGATCTTTGACCCGTTATTGTGTTTCAACAAAACCATTTGAGGAACTTTCTTCTAGTCACCACAGCAAATTTAAAGACGGTGCAGGAATCTACATTCAATTGAGCAAGTGCCGCAAACATCACCTTGGCCAAACAGTTAACCAACAGGAGTTCCACACAGGTGGATCATTTTATTGTATATAAACCACAGAATTAATCTTTACAGCACCTTGCTTCTGTGCTGATTGACCACACCTTTACAAATTAGATTTTAACACAGAGGAAGACAGACACGAAAACATTTCAATAGCAAGGAGATTTTGAAATTTAATTTAATTTTTTTAAGTTTATACATAGCACGGCAACAGACTCTTCCAGCCCATTTTTCCCAAATACCCCAATTAACCTACAACCCACCTATGTTTTGAAAGGTGGGAGGAAACTCGAGTCCTCAGAGAAGACACAGGGAGAATGTACAAACTCCTTACAGACAGCGCGAGATCCGAACCTGGGTTGCTGGTAATGGAACAGTTTTGCTCTAACCACTACACTTACTGTGCAATAGGATAGGATTTTTTTTTGCCACCTGTGGAAGCTTACCTCCTCTGCCTCAGGGTCAGCATCTTCATTCACGTCCTGGTTGGCCAACTTCATTGCATTCTCCAGCACTCCCACAATGTTCTGATTCTGCGCACCACTTTCTAATCCCTGAAGTGGTGGGAAACCTGGAGGTACATGGTGGGGGGGGAGAGACAAAAGATATAATCCTACACAATCACCTTTTCAGACACCATACTATCTATTTGATTGACAGACCAGTGAGGCTGGAGTGGCAAAGCCCATCTTTAGGTCTGACCAGGGCTATTTTAAATATTTGAGATGTGAGAAGTGCCCCAACACCTAGAGAAAACCCATGCAGTCACAGGGAGAACATGCAGACTCCACTCAGATGGCACCAGAGGTTGGAATTGAATCTGGGTCATTGGAGGTGTGAAACAGTATCTTTACTAGCTGAGCTACTTTTTTGGCCTGTTGTAATTCTCTGGATATAGGGCTTTGTGCCTAAACCAGTCACTTCACATATTGCTGCAAGAAAGCTGGTTAAAATGACTAACCAGAGTCATGGAATATTCCTAACAGACCAGATGGAAATTCCAACTCCGTCATCACATTCCACACACTTGTAATGCCATAAAAATACATTTTCCAGTTGTTAGACTGATGCATTCACAGTAGAAAAGGGAAATGAAGTTAGAATTGCTGTACTCCTGAAGGTGTTCCTCAGCCTGGTGGTGCTAGCTCTGATACACCTGTATCTCTTTCCTGATAGGAGTATTTGAAAGATGCTGTGTGGGGTGGTAGGGGTCCTCAATGATTTTGTGCGCCCTCTTCATGCCACAATCCGGCAACCTTATTCTGCAGATGCTGTTCGTAACTCAAGACATTTATGCCAACACGAATGACCAAAAAAATATTCCTTCAAAACAAATAGCATATTTTCTTCTGACAACTCAGACTGATGGGCAATAACCACGTTCAGGGTTCAAGGCAGGAAAGTTAGTCACAGGGTTCTACAGTATGTAACTGGCCCTTTGATCCAATTTGTCCATGCTGACAAAGTGATCGGAACAAAATTGGAAACAGTAAATGTAAGTGCAGAAATCAAACCTCAAGGTCAGGGAACTTTTCTTAACAAATCTGCAAATGTAGATATAAAGGATTTGATTTCTCCTCTTCCTAAAGAAAAGGGACATACTCTCCCAGAAAAGTCACCTCCCTGGTGTGTTCACTCTGTTTCTTGCTCGAGACCAGGCAAGGCCGGCGCCAAAGGGGAGGGGGCATAGGCAGGCATTTCCCCACAAATTAGTTATTGTGCCCCCCCACCCACAGCACTAGCATCACTAATGTCAGTACACGATATAAACATGCACGTTTGTGTGTTCCGTTGGAGAGAGGATGAAGTGTGACAGCGGTGGATAGAGGTTTATGGCCGGAAAGGCACCCACACCACGACCACCCTCAAGTTTCGAATGTCAGTTTGTGCCTCCCCTCAACCCCGCAGTTATCCTAATGCCCCCCCACCCCATTAGACTTGTTCTGACACCGACCCCGAGAGCAGGGGCGGCCACCTTTTAATTTTTAATTGAGACGTACAGCACAGTAACAGGCCATTTTGGCCCACGAGTATGTACCGGGGTGTAGACGGACTCGTGAGCCAAAATGACCTGTTACAGTGCTGTATGTCTCAATTAAAAATTAAAACGTCGGCCACCCCTGCTCTGGAGTTTTTTCTGAACTGATAAGTGAAACATGAAAGTCTGCAGATGCTGTGATTGTCATTAAAAAAAACCAGAAACGCTGGAGGAGCTCAACCGGTCTCACAGCCTCCAGGGGAGGTAAAGATATATTAGGCCTGAGCCCTTTCTCAAGGAAGTGGTTCCAACATTTTCTGTCTGATTTTCACTCTGCGTACCATGGTTCAATCTAACAACATGACAGAAATTAACCAAAGCCTCCTCTTTACCTGGTGGCACAGGCAGTTCGCTGAGGTTAACATTTCTTCCTGCTTTGTGTGCTCGAATGGCATCCTGGTATTGCTGGAAAAGATTGCAAAACATTGGTCAAGAAAGCAGAGAATTGTTATACTGGGGATTCTACTCCGGCATCTAATTTGCCCATGATCGGCAGCAAACCCGAGGGGTTGCAGATTCCAGGGGAGCGGAGGACTGGCACTGGGCAGGAAGACTATTCCCTGTCTGAGAAGGAGAAGCAGAGATGACCCATGGGACGGTGACCACAAAGGCAGACCAGTGAAGAGGATCTGTAGCAGGCTGCTGGCAACTCAAGGTGAGAAACTCGAGGAGACCACGGGCTGCGGGAGACTGCTGTCGGGGGACTCCAGCGGTCTGCTGGAGACTGGCTGAAGGGGTACCAGATATCAAAACCAGGATGTAAGGGGGTGCCCAGGGCACTGAAGGGTTCCTGACCATGTCGGAGGTTCGGATCAGGAGCTCAGGTCCCCAACGGTATTGGACTGGATTTTGTGGGGCTGCAGATGTGCTGGAGGTGAATCTACGGACACTCAGTGACTCCAGGGGGGGGGGGGGGGGGAAGACTCTTCTTTCTTTCTCTTTCTCCGACTGTAAGAGGTGCTTCAGGCAAATTCTGCCGATGGCAAATCGGTCCGCCTTACAGCAGGCAAAAGCAATTTATGTAATAAGACACTGCTGTATTACATGACAATAAATTGAATCTTGATCATGAGTGCAAAGCAACAAGATGCCCACAAAGATGACTTTGTGTGAGGTCAGCACAGTTAGTATAGCAGTTCACGCAATGCAACTACAGCACCAGTGACCTGGGTTTGAATCCAGCACTGTCGAGAAGGAGTTTGTACATTCTCCCCATGTCTGCGTGAGTTTCCTCCAGGTGCTCCAGATACCTCCCACCTTTCATAAAAAGTTCAGGGGTTGTCGGTCAATTGGGGTATTTGGCTGGCCAGAAAGGCCTGTACCACACTGCATGTCTATATTTTAAAATGAATTAAGGAAGATAAGGAATGAGGGGGAGAGAGGTCGAGAGGTAATTTCACAAGCTCGCATACAGCTGTGGAGCCGAAAGTGAGTTAGCAGACTAATTGTTTTAATTCTATTGAAAACTGACAATTAAGATTAAAATGACCTGCCAACTCACTAGACCAAAGAGAAGTGGTCTCAACAAAGAGAGCAGCTTAATCTCTTATTTAAAAGAGAAACAATAGGTTAATCAATAGGTTTGAGCAAACAGTGTCACTCTGGAAACTTACTTACTTTAACTATGCGTTCATGCATTCTTGCTTTCCGGTCATTGCCTGCACTCTTAGCCTGGGCAGCAGCCGCTTTATATTTGTCCATCCTCTGTTGAAGAGCCTCCATAACATCTTTAGGAGGAGGGGGAACTGCTGTGGATAAGAAAATTAATAGAAGGAGGGTTAATCGCCATCTGGACAGGGCAGAATTTAAAGATCCCTGAAGTCAGGATACTTGACCAAGTATTACAGCATGGTATCGAATCCATGTAAGAGGTGCTTCAGGCAAATTCTGCCAATGGCACATCGGTCTGCCTTACAGCAGGCAAAAGTAATTTATGTAATAAGACACTGCTGTATTACATGACAATAAATTAAATCTTGATCATGAGAGTAAAGCAACAAGCACCTGTCAACAATGTACAGTAAAACCCCTGTTATCTGGAATTCAAGCAATTGGTACCCTCAAGCAACTGGCATAAAAAAAAGAGGAAAATAAATAGGTTAAAAAAAATACACAAGTTTAAAATTGGTACGCCTTGCTATTAGTTCGCCAATCACAGAACCATTTAATCTCAAGCAACCAGAAAATACATTTATTTGGCATCCCCATAGATGTTGGATACCAGGGGTTTTATCGTAGTTTCACTGATCAGTCCCAGTGCAGGTGGTGGAAAGTACATACATCACATCCTACCCTGAGATTCTTTTACCCTGTGGGCTAAGCAGAATTTCTATTTATTGGTATTTCAAAAAACTGTACTCAAGTGAAATGTAAGCAAAGAAAAGTGCAAACAAACTGACCGTGCAATGCAGAAAATAAACATTCAGTCATAAATAATGTGGAAAGTAAGAGACCTTTGATTCAGCTTGTTGTTTGGTGGAGGATAGCAAATGAACCTGGTGATCCGAGTTTTGTGGCACCTATACCCCTTTCCTAATGGCACCATCAAGAAAAGAGAATGTCCTGGGTGCTGATGCACATATGTGCATAGACAAGTGGCCATTTGTACTGGAATTGCAGTGAGACTTGCACACAGTGCAAGAACCATTGATGCATTCTGTAGATACCAGGTACAATGGAGGAATTATGGGTGCATAAGTGGAATGCTAGGACTATAACAATATTTCCAGTGATTATTAGGAATGGCAGTGCAGCAACAGCAAAACACCCAAGACTGTTACCAGGGGTAGGCATTGAAAAAAAAATCATCCCCAATTCCCTCATAGTGGCTCATACAGAAAAGCAAGACAAGAGAAGGATTACACCTGGTTGCCACAGCACGTGAAGAATTGCTCAAATGAATGAGAAGGTGCTGAGAGCAAAAAGAGCTCCTAAAGGGCCTCAGGTGCTGAAGGCTTCCTGATCACATCGGAGGTTTGAACTGGAGTCTCTGTTGCCACAGAGGCTGCGGGAGGGCTGGAGGAACATCCACGGACACTCAGTGTCTCTGAAGGGACTCTCTTTTGCTTCTCTTTCTCCTATTGCTAAGGGGCACCGGGCAATACTCATGGCGACTCCTGGTCTGCCTTATGGCAGGCAAAGGTTGAAGTGTAGGATGCCTCTTACATTTTAATGTATTATTACTTGAAAGCAACAGGAGCCTCTGAACCTGTGAATCTGGAATAGAAGGCCACCTGAACCTGCAGTCTGCTCCACCATTTAACAAGATCGTGCTTGATTCGACTGTAATCAACTCCACATTCCGGCCCTCTGCTTACAAAACATCTATCTGCCACTGCCTTAAAAATATTCCAAGGCTCTGCTACCACTGCCCTTTGATTAACAGCTCCAAAAAACTCAAATTCAGTGAGAAAAAAAAATGTCTCGTGTCCCAAAAGAGCAACCATTTTTTTTAAATAAAAATGAGCCCTAGATTTTCACACGTGGAAACATTCTCTCTATGCACGCTGTCAAACCCTCTTGTCAAGTAGACTCCCACTCTAAACTGCAGCATATACAAGCCTAACCTGTCCAACCTTGTTTTATCTGGATTCCTCCCCCCAGCCAGCACTATCTGAATTCTGAGATTTCCTGCTTCTGGTTCATTCTGCTTATTCTTTGAAGAAGAGCTCAGGCCTGGAATGTCAGCAATATATCTTTGTCTCTTATGGATGCTGAAAAGACCGGCTGAGTTCCTCCAGCATTTCAGTGTGTTTTTACTATAATCAGTGTCTGCAGATTTTTGTGTTTTACTTGTGACACAAGCTGCCCATTCCACTATTAATCTAGTTAACCTTCTCTGAACTGCTCCAAAGACATTATTAAATAAAGAGATGAATATTATGCACAGTACTTCCCATGTGGTCGCACAAATGCCCTGCAGAAATGAATTATAACTTCCATTTTCAATTCCCTTAACAATAAACAGTTACCTCTCCTAACTACTTGTAGTACCTCCAATGTACACCAGGATTGTTGGTAGAATAATAGACAGCAATGAGGAAATTTACAGGAGGAAGATAGATCAGCTAGCTGAGCGATGTCACAACCACCACCTTGCACAGTGTCAGCAAAACTAAGGAATTGATTACGAACTTCAGGAAGGGGAAACCAGGAGAATACAGGAGGGGTCAGCAGTGGAGAGGGCAAGACGCTTCAAATTCCTGGGTGTCAACTTCTCCAAACATACTGGGGCCATCATGTCGATGCAATCATGAAGAAGGCACATCAGTGGCTGTATTTTGTTAGGAGTTTGAGGACATTGGTATAGCTCCAAAGACTTGCAAATTTCAACAAATGTACTGTGGAGAGCATTCTGATTGGTTGCATCACTGTCTGGTATGGACAGGACAGGACCAGACGACAGAGGGTTGTAAACTCAGTCAGCACCATCATGAGCATTGGTCTTCATTCCATTAAGGACATCCTCAAGAGGCGGTGCCTCAAGAAAGCAGCTTCCATCATCAAGGACCCTCACCACGCAAGCCATGCCCTTTTCTCATTGCTACCATCGGGAAGGACATACAGGAGCCTGAAGACACACACTCAACGTAACAAAAACAGCTTCTTCCCCTCCATCATCAGATTTCTCTCTTTTTTCCATTTTTTTTACACTGATTATTTGTTTTAAATCTTTTATTTACAACATTATAATTTAAAGTAATTTTGCTCTTTGTCCTGCACAATATTGCTGCTACAAAACAACAAATTCCATGACATGTTCATGACAATAAACCTGATTCTGACACTACCCCTTTGCCATTCATGTATGCAAGATCCCTTCATTTGTCAATGCTTCAATCACTTGCCATTTTTTTATTTTCCTGTCAAAATAGGAAATTTCATAATTTCCTATGTAATCCTCTTTTTGCTATACTTTATCCTACTTACTCAGACCATCGACCTTTCTTTGAAGCCTTCTTGGGACCTCTTTGCAAATTACTCTTTTTCTTTTCTTTGGCTTGGCTTCGCAAACGAAGATTTATGGAGGGGTAAATGTCCACGTCAGCTGCAGGCTCGTTTGTGGCTGACAAGTCCGATGCGGGACAGGCAGACACGGTTGCAGTGGTTGCAGGGGAAAATTGGTGGGTTGGGGTTGGGTGTTGGGTTTTTCCTCCTTTGTCTTTTGCCAGTGAGGTGGGCTCTGCGGTCTTCTTCAAAGGAGGTTGCTACCCTAAATTACTCTACTAGCTATCTTTATGACACCAAAAAATTTAAGATTCAGATTTATTGTCAGCATACAGACATAACTGAGGAGAGCGGAGGAACAAAGGGATCTTGGAATACAGATTCTTAATTCCCTGAAAATGGCATAATAGGTAAACAGGGTTGTAAAGAAAGCTTTTGGCATCTTGGCCTTCATAAATCAAAGTGGTGGAACGAGCTGCCATCTGACATGCTAAATGTGGGCTTACTCTAAGTTTTAAGAATAAATTGGATAGATTCATGGGTAGGAGAGGTCTGGAGGGTTATGGAATGGGTCCAGGCCAGTGGGACTAGTGGAATGTTGTTTCAGCAGACTAGAGTGGCCCGAATGGCCTGTTTTCTGTGCTATAGTGTTCTATAAACAGCCCTAGCACGAGATCCCCATATCACTCTGCCCATTCCATATTGCCAGCCATATATCTTCATGCTCTCTCACTTGGCATACGCACAATACTAAGATGCATATTCCCAAAAAAGTACTTTGAAAGAACAGAGAGAGAACTGGAAGAAAATCATCAGGATTATTCTGTACTAACAGAAAGATTCTCCAAAGGCATTCAAGACCTACCTGATGTAGTCACCGACTGTGCAGGAGAGGCTACTGGTACTGAGAGAACAGGCACATTAGATGGAGGAAGGGTTGGTTGTTGGGCCTTTGGTATGCCATCTAGGAAAAAAAACACACCCAAAAAAATGGCAGCAGATAAATTAATTCTACATTTCTAAACTATTTCCTAAAATCAATACAATTCCATTCAGGCCCCAGATTAAACCCAGTTAAGAACTAACCCTAGTGTCACTTCACAAGGATTATGGATTCCTGTAATCAAAGCATAAAGATCCACTGAAACAGAGATGACCAATAAATGCATACCAAAAGGAGGCGGCAAGTCACTGAGATTCACAGTCTCTCCTCTGTCCAGTGCTTCAAGAATAGGATCAAATTTCTAGTTTGAACAGAAAAAACAAAATGGTGTTATAACTGCAAGGAGAATTTACATAATCTGGACAGATTCCAATGCACATGAAGTCAGTGGAAATAATCACACCATCACCTTTTTCTCTATGCTAAAATGTAGAAAGGATAGGAAAATATTCACTTCCTTCAAGCCTGTTCTCCATTCAATGTCAGGTCTACATCTACCATCTTAATCCATAAACCTCAACACCCTGCTCGATAAAAATCCAACTAACTTTGGTGAAAGTCCATCTTCTGAATTACTTCAGTACGATAGAACACTATAAGCACAGAAAATAGGCCATTCAACCCTGTATTGAAACATCATTCCGCTAGTCCCACAGACCTGCTCCCATTCCATAACCCTCCAGACCTCTTCCATCCATGTAGCAATCTAATTTTTTCTTAAAAATTAATGGTGACTTGTGGTCGAAGGACTCACACCAGGCTGCAGGCTATTGGGGACTGGCTGATGGGTATCAGATATTGGGACTGGGATTCATGAGTGAGCTGAGGGGGGGGTGGGGGGTGGCTGGAGGGCCTATCATGCCAGAGATTTGGATCTGAAGTTCGGGTTGAACTAGTCTCTGTGCGGCTGCAGAGGCTGCGCTGGAGGTGAATCCATGGCCCCTCAGTGTCTCTGAAGCGTCTCTCTTTCTCCCGTTATTAGGGATGCCAGGCAATGCTCAAGGGGAGTCGTTTGCCTCATGGCAGACAAATATTGAAGTATATCATGTATTCATATGTTATTACATGACAATAAAACAAACCTTGAACCTTTGGACGTTACTTTAGTGACAAGTTGGTTACATGAAAGTTATGGAAGCAAAACAGACTGACCAAATACATTTAGTATCAGATCTATGCTACTAACAAGCAGATGTTCAAACAAATGTGGACAGTTACGCTCAATATGAAAAGAAGAGAAACTCAGCAGGTCAAATAGCGTCCTTTATATAGCAAAGATAAACATTATGTATCTTCATCTTTGCTACATACAGTACATTTTTTGACCTCTAGCATTTCTTTAGCATTGTGTTTTTTCTTCAATCACTGCTTCTGCAGACTTTCATATTTTACTACGCCCAGTACGTCTTTGGTTCCCTCACTGCCCTATTCAATATTTTAACATGAATCTCAACATCACTGAAAACTGAACACATATATTGGGAAATATATTATATCCCTCATTCCAATATACAATTTCATGCAACTCGTGTCTTGCTCAAATTGCTGTTGTTTAAAAACTCAGTGATTAATATTGCTTAACCTCACCTTGCTTATTTGGTAGTATTTTATTGCAATCTCTGTGTCCCCATTGCGTTTGGCTTGCAGGGCAGCGAGCTTGTATTCTTTTTGTCTGCTCATTGCATTCTCTTTCATGCTGGAATTCATTGATACTAAATAAAATTGTAGGAACAGAGCTGAAAGTTTTTTCCAAGGTAATAGAATACAATCGCGCACATTGGTTCATGGAATGATAATACCTCACATTTATTCTGTGAAGCGCACTGTAACAGCTCTGGATCAAATCTCTTTAAACCTGTGCAGTTAATGAATGAAGAGAGATTTATACCCAAACAGTAAAATCAGCCAGTCACCTATGAAATCAGCCATTGACATTAGACACACAAAATCACAAATAATCAAAGCAATGTTTTAACAGTTAAATAATACAAAATCATTGGGTCTTAGTGTAGTATCCAAGGGCACATCTGTAAACAATCCAAATCCTTGTGCCACTGGGTGTTTGTCCTCAGTCTCCTGTACCTCCTTCCCGATTCAGTGAAATCAAATTTTCTGATCAACTTTCCGGAGTGGCATTTGAACTCAAGCTTCTAACTCAGGGGATGAACACTCAACACATAACCCAAACATAATTTTTTTTTAATAAAACCTTCAAGAAATGGAAACCTACTGACAGAATTCCAAACCTACCTGCTTTGTAATTTGATGTAGGGATGGTTGCTTCTATTTTTGCAGGACCTGGCTGAGGAGGAAGAGCTTGGGGTACAGATATCTTTGGCTTGGGTAACAGAGGAGGAGCTGCAGGCTTGGCTGCTGGCACAGGACACTCCCTGGACTCAGAGACGTCCGTCGACGAAGACTGGTCCCTTGCTGTAGAATTTGAGATCTCCAAGGTAGATGGAGCTGTTGCGTTATTGTTTTTCCCAAAAGCCACAGCAGGTGGAATGTCTTCTTCATTGATCTGTTTCCCTTTCTTCACAGATGTAAGCATGGTTTGGAGGGTCTTTTTAAAAAAAGTAAATCAGTTATGAAAATGATGATTTTGCTTATTTGCCTTTTTCCACAATACAAGTAGCCATGACTATCAAAAGGGCACGAGGCTACTAATGGTGATGACTCTAGCCTCATTTCAGAACTTAAGGATAAAATAGGCTGACACAACCCCGAAAAAAGATTCTGAACCCAATATTCAACTAGCATTGAGCCACAGATATAGATTAGGTCTATCAACTCTAATTGCACAGGTGCGTCAACTGACGCATTTCACCAAAAACAATTTTTTTTTTTTTTAAAACAACCTTAAGGCCACGTTCATATCTTCGCATTTTGGAGCTCTCGCCCGATCGTTTAGCATTGTCTATTGCACATCTGTACATCTCAATCCTCTCTGTCAGAGTACCTTCCAGTTCATCTGCAGGTGCTGTAGTGGACTGAAATTTAAAAAAAAAGCACACTTCATTAGTTAATGATGCGAGAGCAAAATACTATCAAACAATTGGTTCGTTTTAGATATCAAGAATATATACAGTACATTTCCCCAGATCTAAAAAGCTTGGTACCAGCCAGTTTTCTGTTATTAGGTTTTGTGGTTAACGGAACAATGGGTTTGGAACAGCTCAGTAGCCTCAGCAGTGTACTTGTATCAGCAATTAAACAATGGCAGGCTTTTTGAGCATGAAATAATGTTTAATCTGTACCATGAAACAACTTGATCTCTATTTACAAAGTAAGATAAATGGAGCATCAAACAAAATGGTGCCAACAGAGCCTATATGGGAAATTCTGGAGATTTTTTTTCAACTTGTGACGCTGTATTGGCACCACAAAAACGTTCAATTAATGAATCATTTTGGTTACAGAACTTCGGATAAGGGGAAACGTACTGTGTTAACTTTTCCCAGGTCACTGCCAGGGCAAGAGATCCCTATACGGAACAAATGAAATAGGAGCAGTAACTAATTTCTTCAAACTGTGAGGAGTGAATAAGAAAGTCTGCAGACGCTGTGATTGGAGTAAATCCACAAAAATACTCAAGAAATTCAGCAGGTCCCACAGCATCCATAGGAATCAGATATATAACCAGCATTTCGGATCTGAGCCTTGCATAAAGGTACAAGCAAAAAGCAGGGAGGCGCCTGAATAAAAAGGTAGGGGGGAAGGAGAGAAGGGGCAGGGGGAGGTGAAGAGGCCAACTACCACTCATCAGGGCAGCAGGAAGTGCAAATGAGAAGCAGTGAGCTGTTGGTCTGTTCTCCTATCCTGCCCATTCCTACTTCCTCTCCCTACCTTTTTATTCAGGCGACAGCCTGCTTTTTGTTCCTACCTTGACAAAACATTGGTAATATAGCTTTGCCTTCTATGGACGCTGCAGGACCAGCTGGGTTTCGCTAGCACTTTTGTGTATTTACTTCCCCCGAGCTATAACCACAGTTCTGTGGAGAACATAATCCCAAAGAGTTACATCCCTCGGAATTAGTTATTCCTCATCTCAGATTCAAATGGCCAATTCTTTCCTCTTGACACAACTCACCAAGCAGCATTTTGCTGCAGGTATAGATTTACCATAACAGTCTGTCAACTGGTTCTAACCAGGTCGTACTATGCACTGAAATCCTATTAAGAATGTTAACAGCTTTGTTTAAATCCAGTACAAATTGCTGGCAAGACGAAAAATCAAGATTCTGGCAACACTCTGGAGGTCAGAAAAAAGATTCAGTTAACACTTTAAGATCGGAGGACAACTATTAGCCCTAAAAGATCAAAATTGATTCCTGAAAATTAATCAGGACAGATACCCTAAAAATTAAATTTTACCATCAAATATGACACTAAGGCCTCCAATTTCACCATTCCGCCCAGAAGAGATGGTCACTGCAATATCCTAGGTTATGGACCGACAATATAATGAACTGGAAGATTGGATTAGTACAATTACACAATGGTCAGCATGGATGTGCAGGGCTGAAGGGCCTGTTTCTGTGCTGAATGGCCTCATGACTCAAATATGGAGAGCACTCTGAAGCAATAAATGACTATTGTCCAAATGTAAGCAATTACCAGACTGCTACAGATTAGCAATTGCTTATTTGAAAAACCAATGTTTTCTCAAAGCTGACTTTATGGTTTCTGCTGAAGGTGGACACTGCGCCAAAGGCAACACTGGACATTGAAGATTTTGCTTCTTGAACACTTGTGGATTGTGGATTTTGGATTTTGGGCTGCTGATCACGAAATCACCATAAAACTTTCCTATCACATACCTTTTTTTTTTACATATAACCTATTATTGTGATTCCTGTCATCTTTTTAACATGCTTTAAGCAGACAAAACTATGAACTGCAACATATCATTAAAAATTCTTTTTCTGCATTCGCACTTGGACGTCTTCCCTGCTGATCTTGGTACCGCCAGACAAACCTGGGGAAAAGTTTCACCGGGACACTGCGACCATGGCAAAGCGATATCAGGGGAACTGGAATCCATCAATGTTGGTCGATTATTGTTGGACACTGACATGAGGGGCATCAGATGCTGAGTACAAACGAAAATCAGTGGCAAAATATTTTTAGGTCAGTATCATTTAGTGTCAGTATCATTACGTGATTAAATTCCATCAAAATTAATTTAACTTTTCTCCGACATCCTACATGATACAGCAAATCTGAAATTATCTCTGTATTCAGCTTGAAGTTACCCATCATAATCCCCAATTCAGGAAGCAAACCTTTTGAAAAAATATGTTGTCCAGCGCAATTTTATACTTGCTCCCCAAAACTAAATTTCTCTTTTTACACTCTATTTCTTCTTGAATGTATTGTCTATTTTACAGTTCCACACAAAACTACGTTAATTTTATGCTTCTTTATGCTGGCCCTAATGCTTGGCATCCCTGAACAAGAACAAGTTCTTGAATGAAAGATCCTAAATGGGGATTTTAGTATCCTCTTGAAACTCAGAGTTAAAACATAGAGATGCTGGTGAAACTCAGCCCGTCTCGCTGCGTACATAGGAGGTAATGAAATTGTATTCCGCCTGGGCACCCTCCAACCAGATGGCATCAACATTGAATCTGCCACCACCCACCCACCCAATCCTCTTTTCCATCTCCTCTCCTCCAGTTCCAACTCTCTCTCCTCTCCACCACCCTCTGTCACCCCTCAAAGACTGGCTGAGGTCCTCCAGCATCTCTGCGTTTTTACTACATCACAGCATCTTTAGACTTTTGAGCTTTACTCTAAAAAAAAAATTAAGAGTTACACAGCATAGAAAAAAAGACCATCACCTGCTAACCTTCATGGAAATAATAACAGAAGCAAAACTTGGATACCGGTACTGTTCATTGCTAAATACACAATCCTTCAGAGGAGAGGCAGCAAATTAAGTTCCTGTCAATTGTAATAAGTGCAATCTTAATGAATTTGTTTTGTTTTTAAACCCAAGAATGAAAATGAGATTTAATCTACCTGTGAAATTCTGTCAGGCGTAGTATTCTTCTCTGCATGGGAAGTGACATTCACACTTGGTGTATCATCTTCAAGAACTTCATTCAATTCTGCCTAGAAAAGTAGTAACTTTAAAACAGTTCAGTATTATAAATATTGGAAAAAAAACCAACAGTCAGAGTTTTAAGAAACAAAATGGATTTCAATCTGGCAGAAGGGCTTATTTCTGCCATTCGTTTGTATAGATAAATTATCATTTGTTCAGAGAGATGTTAACCCAGTTGTACTGGAGTTCCTTTTCCTCCGACAGTAAACCTCCAATGGAAGTCAAAGTTGAACATTTTATTCCAGAAAACTAGAATGTTATTGTACTAAGATTTAGAAAATATAAAACTAGCTCTTTATTGAAAAACAAAGTCCCAAAACAATTCTAGCCAAGGAACTTATAGATTTATTTCTTAAACATGGTCATGCATTGTGTGAGATCTCCAAATCCCAATTTCTTCAGAGCATGAAGATGAAGAGAAACAACCTCTTATGCCCACAGAATGTTCCAGTCGGCCATAGAGTTAATGACAGCAGCTATGTAGAAAACAAGACGACCAATTTGTACAGAACAAGATCCCAAGAAACAAGGTGGCAGTCATTAGGCAATCTCTTATTTTCATAATTGAAGAAATACTGTTAGCCAGAACTCCAGAGGGCGATATGGAATCTGTTCTGTCTAATTTTACTTGGTCTGCCAAAAAGCAGCACTATTTTTATGCTACACTAAAGTTACAATAAGTTGCTCTGGTCGGTGGTTAGATATAAGGCCTTAAAACTGTTCTTTGGCTGTCTCACCAGTGGCAATTCCCAGATGTTAAATTAAAACTAAGACAAGATAGAGAAAACAAATGCGTCTGAAAAGTATGATGACATACAGAGGGAGAGCAAGTAATGGCATGTGTTAGACACATTGGGTAGCACACAACATACATCCCTGTAATTGTGTGCCACAAGAGAATGTAATGTTAATTATGGTTAATACATTGCCCCTAACCTTTTGTACCACATAATAAAAATGAGCTCTTCACCATAAGCATGTTGATAACATGTGGAAAATATGTTGTAGCACAAAAAGGTTGGGCCGTAATACCCCTGAATATTTTAAATATTTTAGTCTTTACACAATCAAACTAATAAATTATTCATCAGCACTTGCTTTCTTAAATCACTAAAGTATTGAAAGCCGTTGGTGACTCGAGGCGAGGAACCCACAGACTGTGAGTGAATTGCAGTCAATGGGCTCACACTGGCTCGAGACTAACTGAAGGGGTACCAGGTATAGGAACTGAGATGCGAGAGGGAGTCAAGGGCCTAGGGCGCAGAGACCATCCTGATCATTTCAAAGGTTTGGATCTGGGGCTCAGGCGGCCGATGGATCGAACAGGAATCTGTGCAGCTACAGAGGCTGTGGGAGCGCTGGAGAAGAATCCACAGACATTCAGTGACTCTGAAGGGACTCTCCTTTGCTTTTTCTTCTTTGACTATAAGGGGCAGCAGGCAATTTCTGTTAATGGCAAACCTTTGTCTGCCTTAAGGTAGAATAAATGGAATTTCAAGTCATCACCTTTCTGTCGTTCATACCATGCATTGCATGGTAAAGACGAGATAGTTTTTCCACAGAGCAGATTTTCATAAATACAAGTTAAAACAGAAGTTAAAATATTAAGACATATACAGTAAAAGTCCACAGTATACTATCCACATATGGGAATTCAGGAGTCTGATGGCTTGGGAGAAAAAACTGTTGTCCAATCTGGAAGAAAGGGGCCGAGTGCTACTGTACCTCCTACCAGATGGCAGAAGGGAGAACAGTTTACATGCGGGATGTGTGGAGTCTTTCACAATGTTTATTGCTTTCTGTGAGTATCAAGTGTCGCAGATGTCCGTCGTGGTAGGAAGTGAGCCCCCAATGATCTCTTCCGCTGACTTCACCATCCTCTTCCTAACCAGGTGGTGATGCAATTGCTCGGAATGCTCTTGATCCATCCTCTGTTGAATGTGGTGAGGATGGAAGGTGGGAGATGAACTTTCCTCAGCCTTTTCAGGAAGTAGAAGCATTTCTGGGTTTTTTGGGTATGGAGTTGGAGTTAAGGGACAAGGTGAGATTCTCCGCCAAGTGCACATCTAGGAACTTTATACTCTTGACAACCTCAACGGAAGAGTCATCAATGGTCAGTGGAGAGTTATTTCCCCTCCCACCCCCCCCACACTCCCCTCAATCCCTCCTGTAATATTAGATCTATTTTATTACATGACAACAAAAGAAGCCCAAAGGCAGGGCGAGATGGAAGTTTCCAGTGACAGCAATCAGGTGCTCCCATTATGGCTTCCTGTAAGTTGGGGAGACTGGACACAGACTGGAAGATCATTTCGTTGAGCACCTTTGTTTTGACTGTTCTAATTGTGGGGATCGCCCACTGGCAACTCATTTCAATTTCCTGCCCCACCACCATGCCGACATGTCTGTCCCTACGCTACCCAAGTGAGACCATCCACAAATTGGAGGAATAACACCTCATAATTCATCTGGGCACCTTCCAACCAGATGGCATTAACATCAAATTCTTCAGTTTCCATTAGACAACCCCTCCCCCAGTTCCTCATCCCAATGTCTCCTTTCCTCCAGTTCCTCATCCCTTCTCTATCTCATAGAAACATAGAAGATAGGAGCAGGAGTAGGTCATTCGACCCTTCGAGCCTGCTCCGCCATTCAACGAGATCATGGCTGATCTTAAAGTTCAGTATCCCGTCCCCGCCTTCTCTCCGTAACCTTTAATACCCTTATACTGAAGAAATATATCTAATTCCCTCTTAAATATATTTAATGAACCTGCCTCTACTGTCCTCTGTGGCAATGAATTCCACAGATTCACCACCCTCTGGGTAAAGAAATTTCTCCTCATCTCGGTCCTAAATGGTTTGCCTATTATCCTCAAACCATGGCCCCGGGTTCTGGATTTTCCCATCCTTGGAAACATCCCTTCCACATCCATTCTGTCCAGTCCTGCCAAAATTTTATATGTCTCTATGAGATCCCCTCTCAATCTTCTAAACTCCAGCGGGTACAATCCCAATTTGCGCAATCTTTCCTCATAAGTCATTCCTGCCATTCCAGGTATCAGCCTGGTGAATCGCCTCTGCACTCCCTCCATTGCAAGAACATCCTTCCTTAGATCAGGTGACCAAAACTGCACACAATACCCCAGGTGTGGTCTCACCAAGGCCCTGTACAGCTGCAGTAAGGTATCCTTGTTCCTCTACTCAAACCCTCTTGATATGAAGGCCAACATACCATTTGTCTTTTTAACCGCCTGCTGTTCCTGCATGCTCGCCTTCAGAGACTGGTGTACAAGTACCCCTAGTTCTCTCTGCACTTCTCCATCTCTTAATCTATTGCCATTCGAATAGTAATCTGCCCTCCAGTTTGTATTACCAAAGTGGATAACCTCACATTTATCCACATTGTAGTGCATTTGCCATGGATCTGCCCTGTCCCTCAATTTATCCAAATCACACTGGAGCTTCCTGACCCCCTCTTCCGTGCACACAACCCCTCCTAGCTTAGTGTCATCTGCAAATTTGGAGCTATTACATCCAATCCCCTCATCCAGATCATTAATGTAAATTGTGAACAGCTGGGGTCCCAGTACAGATCCCTGTGGTACCCCACTGGTCACCGCCTGCCACTCAGAAAATGAGCCATTTATCCCAATTCTCTGTCTTCTACCTGCCAGCCAGTTCTCAATCCACATCAATACTTTGCCCCCAATCCCATGAGCCTTGATTCTGGAAGCCAGTCGTTTTTGCGGGACCTTATCGAAGGCCTTTTGGAAGTCCAGGTACACCACATCCACTGGCTCTTCCCCATCTATTTTACCTGTCACCATCTCAAAGAATTCCAATAGATTTGTCAAGCACGATTTACCTTTTGTAAATCCATGCTGACTCCGTCCGATCCCTTCTCTGCTAGTCATATGCTCCGCTATTACATCCTTAATAATGGATTCCATCATTTTACCCACTATTGCTGTAAGGCTACCCCCCTTTTTAAATAGTGGGGTAACATTAGCTACCCTCCAATCCATGGGTACTGATCCTGAGTCTATCGAGTTCTGGAAAATAATTCTTAAAGCATCTGCTATCTGAATGGCCACTTCCTTAAGTACCCTAGGATGTAGATTATCAGGCCCTTGGGATTTATCTGCCTTCAATCCCATCAATTTCCCCAAGACCATGTCCTTAGAGATACTGATTTCTTTCAGTTCCTCCCTTGCATTAGTCTCTATGTTTCCCAACATCCTTGGGAGGTTATTTGTATCCTCTCTTGTAAAAACAGAACTAAAGTAAGAATTTAATTGGTCTGCCATTTCCTTATTCCCCATTATATATTCCCCTGATTCCAACTGCAAAGGACCTAACTCTTTCCCTATCCCTCTGTCTCCTTTTATCCAGGTCTGCATTCACAGAGCTACTCCCTTTTCCCAATCAATTATTTTCTTTTCTCTCCTGCCCATGTTCTTGCCTGTGCTCCTCCCCCATCTTTTTAATTCAGGTGCCTGTCTGGTTTTTTCTCCCCTCATACCTTAACCAAGGGCTCAGGCCCGAAACGTTGCCTGCTGAGTTTCTCCAGCACTGTAAAATTTCAGCAATAATCCTTTTGGAAAGCAAATACAATAACAGGCACAATGGCCCATTTTATTTGATGCTTCACAAGTAACAAAGCAGATCCCCAAAACAAATCCTACTCTTCAGATAATAGTTTCTGCTGATACCAGATATACAGTATCTGTTTGGAGCTCCTCCTGTTGGGTTTTTTTTTGTGGGTTTAATAGATAAGATACACAATGCTGGAGAAACTCAGCAGGTCAGCAAAAATAAAGATACATTACCAACATTTCTGGCTTGAGCCCTTCATCATGGTGTGGTAAAAATGAATTTAGTAGGTGATCAGCTCACAGAGTACACTGAAAACCACAATTCTTCTTCAGTTTAGAGAGAACCACAAGGGAAGCTACATCAATAGTTTTGGGGAAAACATATTCACCATCAAGTCTGGGTCATCATCGTCCACATCATCATCACTGTCTTCTTCATCGAGGTCCTTCATGCACAGAGCAGCCATTCTTTCAATAGTTTCCATTGGGAGGGGCTCTGCAGAAACAAAAGTCCACCTGTTTTAATTGATCTGTCACTCAGCACTCGAGCAGCTTGCGGAGAATGTAGTTTCAAGTTGAAACAGGAAAAGAGAGGATGTCCATTGCTCCTCCCCGCTATCCACCCCCTCCTCCTCCCTCCCCTACCATCCCACCTCCCCACATAGCTCCAGAAAAAGAATCTCCGGGTTGTTTGAGATGTCATGTATGTATTCTGATAACAAATCTAAATCACCCATTCAGCACCAAGAAAAGAAGAAATACGGTGGCAATTCTCTGAGTTGTAAATTTCATATCCTACCTTTTCCCTTTGGATTTCCTTTTCTAGCTGGCTTTTGTCTGGTTATTAATGCCAGTTCTGCTTCTAAATCGGAATCATTTTCATTGTCATTCACATCCATCAACATGCCTTCTGGTGAGAAGTCAACCAGCAAGCCAAGCTGTGAAAACACACTTACTATGAACTTGATGATCGATAATCAGTGAGGGAATGCACTCTCAGAAAAATGACAGTTATAATTGGGCTTATTTATTGCATTGCTTTGCAATGTTCATGATCTCACTGGAGACAAACACTTAAAAAAAAACAGAAACCATTCGACATAAAACACAAAACTCTGCAGACAACGTGGTTGAAGTATGAACACGACGCTGAAGAAACACAGCAGGTCAGACAGTGTACTTTATATAGCAAATATAAAGATACATAACCAATATGTTGAAGCCCAAATCTTTGGTACATAGTATTTGGTACATTGTTTGACCTGCTGAGTTTCTCCAGCATTGAGTTGTTACAGAAATCATTTGATGTTGGTTGACAAGTGCGGACAAAGCTTGCACTCAAAAAGAAAAATTAAAAATTGAGAAAAATCTTCAGACAACTCCACCTCCCAGAGGTAGTTAACTTTTACTGGTCTCTCTCAGTTCTTCAAGGTCAGTACAAAGTTCAAACCACAGTGCAGTTATAAAGCAGACATTAATGTAGAGACCAACAACATAGATTATTCATTTTAAAAGAGCTCTCTTTTATTGACCCTGACTTCCCAAATGCTGCCAGGATATCCATTACACAAGTGGCAAAACAGCCTCCAGTAATAATGATCACTTAAATCAATGAATCTCACCCACATTTTTTCCAATCACATACCACCTTAAGTAATGCCTTACTAACCACAGAGCACAATGGCATACGATGCCATAGTCGCTGTGTGGTTAGTATGGAATTACTTAAAATGGCATGGGAGCATAAAAAAAGGTTGAGAATCGATGCCACGGTCCCATCACATCCCAGCTGCTCTCTGCTGATGCAATACTTGATGCTCTTTGTCAACTTGTCACCGTCAGTTTAAGAGATTAGTTGGACTGGCTAAATTAATGCAAACTAGTGATGCACAATGTTTCTCCCCATAACTTAGGTCACAGATGTACTGCCAAGCATTATTTAAATGGGTAACATTATTAACATGCCATATTCAGGTTCCATCGCACACATTGGAAATATACACTAATGTCAGCCAGATCAGACAGGAAATGACCCGACCACAAAATAAAACAAACACAGCTGCAGGAACTCAACGGGTCAGACAGCATCCACAGAGGGAAATGGATATACATGCTTCCAATCAAAACACTGTTTCAGGATCTGCCATTAACAAAGAAATTTTTAAAAAACATAAAAAAACAACCATCCTTTAGTTGAATTTTATTAATTATGTATGTATCCCCCAAAAAATATCAGAATCAAAGAGACTCTGCTAAAGCACACATTTTTGTGGCTTATGAAGCCCTTTTCTTTTTAAAATATTTCTATTGGTATTTAATATATAAACAATTGAACTATATAATTACACAATAGGTAATACATTTAAAAATATAGGATTTCAAATATGAACATAATTTAAAGATCCAATGCATGAAGCCCTTTCAAATTACTTAGCATAGTATTTTGATCAGTTGGACAAAGGTATACTGTTAACAAGTTGCTTAATTCTTCCCAAGTCATGGATCACATAAGAATAGTGGCATCCTTTAGAATTTGTAGAAGTCTATTCCATTTTTCCTATCCAGGATTATTATACTATTATAAAAGTTTCAAATAAATGATAATCATGCATATTAATGAGTACTGTCATGAAACAATTTCTGATCTCAGATGTGCAGCTGAAATCTCTCCAGAGCAACATTCTGAAATATACATACGTAGATTTCATCCTCAAAACAGCCCTCTTCATCCTCCCCATGGACTCCATGAGATATATCAGCATTCATCTTCACCCTCCCCGTCAAGACAGCAATCCTCTCCTTGTCAAACTTAGTTTCCACGCTGGCATATTGCATTCCCATTGTTTACTTGATCCATCGCCCTCTTTACAACTTAAAAAATCCTCAGTTTCTCACTTTCCCCATTCTGATTTTCAACGCCGTGAGACAGTTTAGTTTCTACACTGTAAGAGGGAAGATTTCAATCAATCAAAATACTTTTTTAATACTCAAGTTTCTTTCAGAAAATATTTCAATTTCCAATTGTGCCCACTATTCTCTTTCTTCTTTGGCTTGGCTTCGCGGACGAAGATTTATGGAGGGGGTAAAAAGTCCACGTCAGCTGCAGGCTCGTTTGTGGCTGACAAGTCCGATGCGGGACAGGCAGACACGATTGCAGCGGTTGCAAGGGAAAATTGGTTGGTTGGGGTTGGGTGTTGGGTTTTTCCTCCTTTGCCTTTTGTCAGTGAGGTGGGCTCTGCGGTCTTCTTCAAAGGAGGTTGCTGCCCGCCAAACTGTGAGGCGCCAAGATGCACGGTTTGAGGCGTTATCAGCCCACTGGCGGTGGTCAATGTGGCAGGCACCAAGAGATTTCTTTAGGCAGTCCTTGTACCTTTTCTTTGGTGCACCTCTGTCACGGTGGCCAGTGGAGAGCTCGCCATATAACACGATCTTGGGAAGGCGATGGTCCTCCATTCTGGAGACGTGACCCATCCAGCGCAGCTGGATCTTCAGCAGCGTGGACTCGATGCTGTCGACCTCTGCTATCTCGAGTACTTCGACGTTAGGGGTGTAAGCGCTCCAATGGATGTTGAGGATGGAGCGGAGACAACGCTGGTGGAAGCGTTCTAGGAGCCGTAGGTGGTGCCGGTAGATGACCCATGATTCGGAGCCGAACAGGAGTGTGGGTATGACAACGGCTCTGTATACGCTTATCTTTGTGAGGTTTTTCAGTTGGTTGTTTTTCCAGACTCTTTTGTGTAGTCTTCCAAAGGCGCTATTTGCCTTGGCGAGTCTGTTGTCAATCTCATTGTCGATCCTTGCATCTGATGAAATGGTGCAGCCGAGATAGGTAAACTGGTTGACCGTTTTGAGTTTTGTGTGCCCGATGGAGATGTGGGGGGGCTGGTAGTCATGGTGGGGAGCTGGCTGATGGAGGACCTCAGTTTTCTTCAGGCTGACTTCCAGGCCAAACATTTTGGCAGTTTCCGCAAAGCAGGACGTCAAGCGCTGAAGAGCTGGCTCTGAATGGGCAACTAAAGCGGCATCATCTGCAAAGAGTAGTTCACGGACAAGTTTCTCTTGTGTCTTGGTGTGAGCTTGCAGGCGCCTCAGATTGAAGAGACTGCCATCCGTGCGGTACCGGATGTAAACAGCGTCTTCATTGTTGGGGTCTTTCATGGCTTGGTTCAGCATCATGCTGAAGAAGATTGAAAAGAGGGATGGTGCGAGAACACAGCCTTGCTTCACGCCATTGTTAATGGAGAAGGGTTCAGAGAGCTCATTGCTGTATCTGACCCGACCTTGTTGGTTACTCACTTAGTAACTGGCAGAATCCCAATAAGCTTGTTGGTGACTGATGTGGCAAACCTCCATAGCTGAAAGTGCATTGGCCACATACAATCAGAGACTGAAAGGACTGTAAAAGCAACTGTGTTCTCTCCAGAATGCAGACCCTCAACACATTACAGAATGTTACAGCAGGATTTTCTAGACTGTGCCAAACCATTTTTCTGTCTCGTCCCACTGACCTGCTCCCAGTCCATAGCCCTCCATAACTCTCCCATCCACGTAGCTGTCAAATTCTAAATTGTTAAAATTGAGCCCGCATTTAACACTTCAGCTAACAGGTCATTCCACACTCCCACCATGCTGTGGTGACGAAGTTCCCCCTTAACTTTACCCCTTTCACCCTTAACCTGCATCCTCTGGTTTGTATCTCAGTTACCCTCAGTTTAAAAAAAAGCCTTCTTTATCTAACAGATATGATAATAGGATATTCCAAAGGAGGACATGGTCAGAGGCTACTATACACACATTACACATATAGTGTGCTTGCAGTTTGTTGGTTTTTTGGCAATATCGTTTAAATCTTATAAAAAGTATATATGTTTAAAACACACTGTATATATGGTAACCTTTGACTATGTCCTACTTTGCAATGGCCACCCTACTATCTATACACCTCAGAATTTTGTATACCTCTACCAAATCTCCCCTCATTCTTCTACGCTCCATAAAATAAAGTTTTAACCTATTTAACCCGCTCTGTAATGACTGCTATGATCAATATTTTTGATGGCGTTTACTTTTAGATACTTCTGATGCTCCGGAGAGCAGTGGGATCAATTAATAATTCTAAAGTGGTCGTCTGTATTTGTGAATAGCTGTTTGAAGTTTGCTGCATTGTATAAACTCTCAAGAGAACTATGAAGCAGCAGCCTCCATCCTACCTGCGTCCACCTGGCCTTACCTGTCTGGCCTTCGCCGCTCCCCGGCCCTTGGGCTCTGCTCTTCTGTTCCTGTTCATTGCCTCTCAATCCTTCATAACTGAGGGAAGAATCACGTCGAACACTCGATTCCTTCCCCCACTTAGGCGGAGGCGCCAAAATCAGAAGGCATCTCGATTATAATCGGATTATTCCAGGACCGAGGGGCCTCAGGCAGGCGAGGGGATCAGAAAGCTTGTTGACGACTACCTCCTCTCCCGCTTCCGCCTTGCAACGCCTGCCGGGGACGGCTCTGCCCAAACCGTCGCAAAGAGGCGCCCGCACTGTCGTGAAACAACTCCACCTTTGGCACAGGAATGGAGTGGGGAAGAGGCATGTTGGAGCATCTGCCCATGGATAGGGAGGCGAGAGTGAGCTCTGCGTGGTCTTAGATGCAGGACCCAGTGGCTCCTGGGCATCAGGAAGGGTGGGAGCGCCATATCCAGGGCGAACGGCCGGAAAGGGCGCTTCCGCCGTGCACGCCGGGAGTTGGAGTTTGGAGAGGACGGCCTCAACGGCAGTGGACGGCGTGGCGAGGCGCAGGCGCAGTGGAAGCGGGCGGGAAGAAGTCGTCGAAGCACCGACTCCTTGACGCCTGCGTCTCGCCTCGCCGTCCTCTCCGATCTACAGGGGTGTTTCAGCCAGGTAGTATGTCTCCTGAAACGCCATTCAAATGGTGTTGTAGAGAGAAGAATTGAAGAGAAATACGGACTAATTGGAGCTGAGCTTGACGGATTCAGGCCGCCAGAACAGGAGCAGTGACCGGCGCTACTCTAAGGCAGAAGGTCTGCAGACACCATGATTGATGTAAAAACACAATGCTGGAGCTACTCAGATCGTCGAACACTGGACTTGATAGACACACCTCCTCCTCACCACCATTCAGGGCCACAAAGAGTCCTTCCAAATGAAGCAACTCTTGTGACACCGCTGTGGCCTTCTCTACCCTGGAGAGACTGGGGGAGATCTCTTTGCTGAGCCCGCACACATTGGCCAGCCGTTTCAATTCTGCATCCCACTCACATGTCTGTCCATAATTGGAGGAATAACACCAAATTTTTCATCTGGGCACTCTCCAGCCAGAAAGCATTAACATTTACTTCTCGGGTTTCTGCTAACGCACTCCACGTTCACCCTCCCCTTTCCCCCTGTCACCTTTCCTCCAGCTCTCCATCCCCTTCCCTCTCCATTTACAAAACCTTCCCCCTGTTTACTCTTGTGCCTTCCCTCCCTTATCCATTGACCCATTACCTCTTGCCTGTGGGACTGTGCTCCTCTTCCTGCTCTCACTTCTTCTCCCCGCCACCACCATTTTATTCAGGTACCTCTCTACATTTGGCTCATACCTTGAAGAAGGGCTTGGGTCAAAACATTGGTTATTTATCTATCTTTGCTACATGACGATGAGTTTCTCTTTTGTGTGAATTACAATCACAGCATCTGCAGACTTTCTTATTTGACTCCCAAAGTGTTGTGTCATTTTGATGTTGGGCCATTAGTTTCATATTTGCAACTTAAATTTGCATTCTTGTTTTTCATGCGCTGACTGACCAGATGCCTCAAAGCTTGTGAAATCCTGCTATTTGCCCTTTTGGCTTCACACTTGCACCTTTAAAATAGTGGGATTTTGCAGTAATTTCACTTGATGTTCATGTAAAAATTGCTGAGATCTTATATTCATGTTGATGCTGCACAAATACAATTCTGACAGAAGGACTTCAACATGAAACATTCATACTGTTTTGTTTTCCTTAGATGCTACAGATCTATTGACTATTTCAAATAATATCTTCTTTTATGATGTTTCATTGGCTTTGTTCACAAATATTGATTTATTACGATCATTTCTCAAATGTAGTGGAGAAGTTGTCCTCACTGATACTCAGCGCCCCTCTCTGTAACTGGATTCTGGACTTCCTAACGGAAATACCGCAGTCTGTTCCATGACTGCATCGACAGGTTCAGGTCCAACAGTGTCATTATATTTACAGATGAAACAACAGTAGTTGGCCTTGTTAGCAACAGTGATGTCGCACACTACAGAGCAGAGGTGGAAAATCTCATGATATATGGTGTGAGAGAGTAACAACCTGAGTTTCAACATGGACAAGGTGAAAGAGATGATTGTGGACTTCAGGAGGTCGAGGAATGACCATGCCCCATTATAAATCAATAGCTGCAATGGAGGGAGTAGAGATCACCAAGTTCCTTGGAGACCATGTAACTAATGATCTATTGTGGACACACATCTCCTCACTTGTCACGAAGGCACAACAGCGACTGCACTTCCTGAGAAGACTGAAATGGGCAAAACTACCAATTGCCATCGTGTCATCCTTCCACAGGAGCTCTATCGAAAGCATCTTGGCCAGCCGTATCACAGTGTGGTATGGTTGTTGCAGAGAAATGGATCAGAGATCTAACCACAGGACCATAAGAGTGGTAGCCTTCCCAACCCTCCCCCACTGACATGATCTACCAGGATCGTTGTTTGAAGAGGGCGCGCAAAATGGTTGAGAACCCCTTCCACCCTGCACACAGCATCTTTCAGCTGCTCCTGTCGGTAAAGAGATCCAGGAGGATCAGAGCCAACACCATCAGACTGAGGAACAGCTTCTTCCCACGGGCAGTGAGACTGCTGAGCGACCAAAGGAACTTCTCATATTAACTATCCAAGACTCTCATTCTCAGAACAATATTTACTTATTTATTTCTGTGGCAATGTGAATACTTTCCCTGCATATTGTTTGTCTGTATGTGTGTTATGCCTAGTTGTGTGTCTGTGTTTTCCACCGAGGACAGGAGAATGATGTTTTGTCATGTTCTACAATTGCACATTGCTCTTTGTGGAATCTTGACGCACATTCAAAGGCTCTCATTTAACAATACATAAACATTTCAAAGACTGAGGATGAGGCCACGGTCCATCAGTTCTATGCTGGCTCCCAGCAAAACATTTCTATCAGTCCCAATGACCAGTTTTATTTTCCTGGAAATGCCCCTTAGCTATTTATCTGCATTGGTATAATTTACAGTCGTAATTTAACCTGTCTTTATCATTGGGATGTGGAAGGAAATGAGCACCCCACAGAAGACAACCAAGTTGCAGATGGAATATAGAAACTTCACACAGACACATGGGTATAAATTGGGTGGCAAGGACTTGTGGGCTGAAATGGCCCTATTACAGTGCTGTATATCTAAATTTAAGTAGAGTCTTTTTTTAAGACACCGCCTCATGTAGATATCCTCAATAGAATGAAGTCTGATATCTGTGATGTTGGAGGCCTTTAACAGCCCTCTGGAATTTATTCTTGTCCTGAGAGTTTGTGCCTCCATACCAGGCAGTGATGTAACCAGAAAGAATGCTCTCCACCTACACCTGTAGAAATTTATGAGGGTCTTCAGTGACATACTGAACCACCTCAGGCACCTGTATGGTATTTAATTGTGAATATTAGCCATTGAACGAATGTTCAAGCTATATCAGCTCATTTAGCTCCACGTTAAAGCATATCTTAGGATTTATGATTGGTAAGTCCTGTATTCCTTACTAATCAAGCTGGATTTGTTGCAGAAGTTCTCATTAGGTTTCCATTTAGAGTGAAAACCTCTTTAGTGAGGAGAAGAATACAGGTCGTGATCCGCTCTGAGAAAATTTCGGCCATTTTCCCATTCATGATATTTTTAAGTTTCACTAGTTGGATTTGTTCTGCTTGAGGAATTCCTTTTTTTTGGCTGAATCGTGTGATTATAGTTCTGTGCAAAATCTATAACTGGCTTTAACACTGGCCATGCAGTATATATGCACTGTTGAAGGCAATGATTTATAAAATCATTATAATTTAGAACATCTGGTAATATCTTTACCAGATGTTAGTGCTGGATAGTTTTATTGGGTGGAGTGAATTTTGTGGTAAGAATGTATGGCTGAAATTAACTGAAATCTGTTTCAATATGCAAGATGGCCATGATAACAAAGTAGATAAAGTATGATCCAGGCTTTAAAGCCATATGAATTCTTAGTAGTTTTGAGGATATGATATAAAAGCCAAAAGAGAAGTGGAAGAAAGTACAATAGTTGTGGGATAATTGTCATAAAATGTTGTGTATAGACACTTTCTCTGCAATCAATTATAGATGACATATACCCTGATAAATTTCTCAGCAATGATGTCACATGGAATATAACTGATATTTTTCAGGAAAACAATTTCTAATGTTGGAAATATTGCTTTGTAAACTCAAGCCTGAAATTAGATTTGAAAATTTATAACAAAAACTTCAGATGATGGACATCTGAAATAAATACAGAACATGCTGGAAATACTCATTGGGTCAGGAATCATTTTTGTTCCAAGAGAAACAGTTAATATTTTGAGTTATTAATGAATACAGGTAGATAGGGTACTGAAAAAAGATGTTTATGATATCATATTAAAAACATTTTACAAGGCGTTGTTAGGATTGCACCTGGAATATTGTCTGCAGTTCTGGTCACCATGCTATATGAAGGATGTGATTAAGCCAGAGCAGATGCAGAAAAGGTTGAGAAGCAGGACAGGAGGGTTTGAGATATAGTGATAGACTGGGATTATTTTCCCTGAAGCAAAAATCACGTTTATTGTCATCTGATTGTGCAAGTACAACCTGACGAAACAGGGTTCTCTGGTCCTCTGTGGAAAACACCTAGACACACAGCCAGTCATAACACACATATGGACTAACAAGACATATGCAGGACAAGTATTCCTATGTACAAATAAATAAATAAGTATTGCTTTATGAATATAAGGGTCTCGGATGGTTAGTGGTCCTTTTGGTTCTTTTGGTCGTTCAGCATTCTCACTGCCTGTGGGAAGAGGTTGAGGGGTGACCTTTAGTAAATCATGAGGTTAGGGAAGGCTAAAACTAGAGGACATAGGTGAGGGGAAAGATTCAAAGGGGACCCAAAGAGCAAGCTTTTCACACAGAAAACTGGCGATGTGGTAAGAGTTGCCAGAAGAAGTGCTATAAACAATGTAATGACATTATTTATTTCCCCAAAGATAACTTTATTCACAATTAATTATTTACAAAAGAAACCTCATTCAAAGTACTTTCACATCCTTAATGTCATATCTATGCATTTCCATCACTGTATGTTATTATTTTCATTCTCTTTTTAGCACCATTGTCACCACTGTAGCCCCTTGTCATTACTCTCCCTTCTGTTGTTTGAGGGGCTTCCCCTCTGTCACAGCCTCCCAATGCCCAATAACAGAAGGACTCGAGATGGTGATCCTTCTTCACAGCGCCCTCGCGTTGGCTGCACAAAGCCTCAGTGCGCCCCCTGTACACACTCCTGCAACATGGAATGTGTCAATCGACAGTATTCCCTCACTGATATCTTGGAATACTAGAAGACCAACAAATTTTTGGCAGACCATAGGACATTTTTCACTACTGCCAACCTGGCCAAGTCCTGGTACTTGTTTGTGAG
The DNA here is from genome assembly GCF_036971445.1 of Narcine bancroftii. Classification (NCBI taxonomy): domain Eukaryota; kingdom Metazoa; phylum Chordata; class Chondrichthyes; order Torpediniformes; family Narcinidae; genus Narcine; species Narcine bancroftii. Next base: position 240,958,175 of record NC_091471.1, read on the forward strand.
CACTGGTGTTGAAGCATTCCACCAGATGACCTGGAAAATCTACTCACACCCAGAGTATCGATATTTGGAGACTAATTCGTGGATGAAAGAATTTAGAAATGGTGTAAATGCTGGCAAAGGGAATACGTGTATTAGGATGTCGCCTGGATTGGAGATTATAAGCAATATGGAAAGTTTGGATCAACTTTTTTTAAAGTAAAAATTTAATTTAGAAAACAACTTGAATTGTTTTCTCTGGAGCATCAGAGAAGTATAAAAATTTATGAGAGGCATAGATGATCTTTCTCCCAGGGTGGATTTGTAAATTTAAAGTGAGGGGTTTTCGTTTAAAGGAAAAATATATGAGACTATTTTTGTAATGCAGAGGGGTAGGTACCTCGAACATGCTGCCAGTGGAACTATAAAAGCAGAAATGGTAACAATATTTAAGAACCATTCAGACAGGCTCGTGAATAGGCAGGGAATAGAGGTATGCAGATCAATTTCACCAGATTAAATTGGGTTGGTTTCACAGATATGGACAGAGGGTCTGTTTTTGTTCTGTTCTGTTGAAGAGTTTATAGAATTGCATTTCAAATCGCACAGGTCAGTATGAATGCAGGATGGTGGGACTCATCAATTGCCAGTAATTTCAGCATGTTTGTTTTTGCATGGGTTTAAGTCGTTATTTTTCAATTTTATTTTAGTACATTGTGTGAGAAATATTCCCAAGTTCTGGGCACAGCATGATGGTTGTAACAAATTGTAATTTGGAAACTTCAAAGATGTTTTAAAATCTCAAACAGTATGGCTGCAGATTTCTAAGTTGACTCGAAACTACTTACTTCAAACAATATAGTGTAGCGGCTGCTACAACCCAAACACACCACTGAACTTGATGGGGGGTTTCAGTTAAACTGTTTATTTGAATTTCGCGCACGCCCCTTTAAGGCCAATGCCCGCCCCACGCAGCGGTGACGTCACCACATTGCCCGGGCGCGAGCTATGGCCTAAGCCACGAGGCAAGAGCAAGCCCTGACGACGCCATCTTTCTGCAGCTGGCCCACCAGCACGGTGGTACAAGTGGGGCTGGTTTACTCACAGCGATGTGCAACATTGGTGAAATAATTGTTTGCTTTGAATTCAAAATCTTTGAAAACACCTTTATAGTTTTAAAAGGTGCTGATTGGTGTTAAAGTGTTCTTGTTTCCTTTATATGATTGATTACAAAATATTTATGTTCCTTGTATCAGCTATGCTGTTGGACATTACCATTAAACCCTGGGGAGTAAAAAATTTTATGACTGCTCAATATGTGATGATTATTTTAATCTTCAGAATTTCTGCTGAAGTAAACAGAACTCTTAAAATCCTATAATCAAAAGTTTTCAATTCCCTCAATGCCAATACTGAATTCAATGGTTAACAGTCAGTTTCCACATACCATAATTGCATTTATGTTGCTAAGTTTAAGCTGTTGTATAAAATCAGTCATTGTAATGCAAAATAAATATATAAACTTAGCCACTGTTAGTTTTAATGAAGGGTTCCAGTTGGAATTATTACACTTGCTCATTATTTCAATTTCTGGTAGCTTTCTTTTCATTCTCTCTTTATTTTAATCCTTGGGTGGTTTTTATTTGTATACTGCACTTGTTGCGATAGACATTATTTTTAGATTTTGTTGTTTTGCAGAAAATACATGAGCCATGAGTAAACGTAAAAAGTCTGCTTCTGCAAGTAAGTATTAAGCTTGTATTATCAGAGTTGCAAATTATTTCAGGTATAAATCATTAAAAAAAGAATTAACCTAAATTGTTGACGATTGTTAAATAGTCTTTAGTGGCTGTCTGTGGGCCCAGAATTTAAATATATATTGTTCTTATGACAATTTTAAATACAGTGCAATAAAAGAGAAAAAGTGAGGTGGTGTACTCATGAGTAAACTGACAAACCTTTTCATTCTTGTTCTGCATATTTAACAAAGCTCTTATTTCTTGCAGAATAATCCAATTTTTATAACCCTCATTCTCTTTCCTAAATATACATGTTGAAGCTGGCGTTCTATATTGGTTGGATAAGTTATAGATGTCAAAGAGGATGTTCTAATCAACAGAAAGAGAAATAACTTGTTTGAGATATCCCACACACGCTTACGTACACTAAATTTAAGAACCTTTACCCTGCTATTGAGGAATCTGGAGTAATTTAGGGTACATCCTTCATGATTACCTAATATAAATATTCTGAGAAATGCAAAAATTAATGAATCTTGGACATCTACAATTAAAAAAAGTAACACAAATCAAGTAATGTGTTCTGGAGTAATGTTTAACATAATAATGTTTTATCCTAATCAATTTTTAATGTAATTTAATTCTTTAAAATGTAATTTAGATATACAGCATGGTAATAGGCCCTTTAGCCCAAAAACCTGTGCCGCCCAAATACACCCAATTAATCTATAACCCCATCCCCCCATATATATTCAAGGGTGGGAGGAAACCGGACACCCCAAGGAAACCCACAGAGTCTCGTGGAGAGGGTACAAACTCCTTACAGCCATCACTGTACTCAAACCGGGTGGATGGCGCTGTAATATTCTGTGCAAAGTCAAGGGAGGGAAGTTTAGGGGAGACATCAGGGGTAGGATTTTTAAACATTAAATGTACCTGGAATGTATTGCCAGGGGTGGTGATGGAGGATGGAACATTAGGGGCATTTAAGAAACTCTTAGATAGGCACAAAATGAAAGAAAGAGGTATACAAGTTAGGGAGGGTTTCTTTTTTTTTAGGTAGGTATTTATAGGCTGGCTCAACATCAACACCAAAGGGTCTGTACTGTGTTGTAATGCCACCCTCTTTTTACCTTTATAGCATTCTGCTTAACTTTATTTTGTGGCTACTTTTAAATTAAATCCTCATTTTGAGAACACCTTTCAGAGAATTAAAACAGTCTTTCTTCAAGTTCCATCAGAAAGAGTGATGAATATTTAAGTACACCTCTTTCATTCCTTCATAGTTAAAGGAAAGGTAGATGGAGCATTGTTATCTGTTGAAAGAACGCTGCAAAAGAAACATTTTCAACCTGGTGAGGAGCAGAATGGAGACACCGTAGAAGCAGAATGCAAGACCATGACTGAAAGGCAAGGTACAGAAGACATTGCCATGAAACCAGGAGAGGATGAAGAACCAGTAACCATAAGTCACAACATAGAGTGTAAAAGACAAAGGTGAAGCATTGTTCTCTCTGCTCAGATCCTTAGTGGGATAACTTTTTCAGCGTCTTTTAAAATTTGTCTTTGATTATGATATGAGAAACATGCAGGAAATGAGAAACTTAAAAGGTGAAATTCTGGGAATACATAGTTTGTCCCTGTCAGGGTTAAAGCAAGGTTAGCAGGCATGGAGAACCTTGGTTTTTGAGGGTTATTGGGGATCTGGTTTGGAAGAAGAGTGAGGTCTATAGCAGGTATTAGCAACATGGAGCAAATGAGGTACTTGAGTATAAACAATACAAGAAAAACCTCAAGAAAGAATCAGGAAGACAAAATAAAGATATGAGGTTGCTTTGGCAGACAATGTGAAGAAAACTCCTAAGGGTTTCCACAGGTATATTAAAAGCAAAAGGATATTAAGGGATATAATTGGTCCTCTTGAAGATCAGAGGCTTTGTATGGAGCCAAAAGAGATGGGGGAGATCTTAAATGGTTTTTTTTAAATCAGTATTCACTCTGGAAACAGTTGTGGGAAGAAAGGAAAATGAGCAGTGATGTAGAACCTATATAGATTAAAGAGGAGGAAGTGCTTGCTGTCTTAAAGCAAATAAGGGTGGTTAAATCCCCAGGGCCTAACAGGAGGGAAGCTAGTGTAGAAATTGCAGAGGCTCTGATAGAAATATTTAAAATGTCCTTAGGCATGGGTGTGGTGCTGGAGGATTGGAGGGTAGCTCATGTTGTTCTGTTGTTTAAAAAAGGCTCCAAAAGTAACCCTGGAAATTATAGGCCGGTGAGCCTGATATCAGTAGTAGGTAAATTCTTGAAAGGTATTGTAAGAGATCGGATATACAATTATTTAGATAGCTAGAAACTGGTTAGGGATAGTCAACATGGCTTTGTGCCTGGTAGGTCATGTTTAACCATTCATTTTCAAGGAGGTTACCAGAAAAGTTGATGAAGGAAAACCTGTGGATATTGTCTAATTGAATTTTAGTAAGGCCTTTGACAAGTCCCACATGGGAGTTTAGTCAGGAAGGTTCAGTTGGTAGGTATTCATGGTGAAGCAGTGAACTGGATTCGACAATGGCTGGACAGGAGAAGCCTTAGAGTAATGTAGGATGATTGCTTCTCAGACTGGAGGCCTGTGATTAGTGGTGTGTGTCAGGGATCAGTGCTAGGATCATTGTTGTTTGTCATCTATATCAATGATCTGGATGATAATGTAATAAATTGGATCAGCAAGTTTGCAGATGAAACTAAGATTGGTGGTGCTATGGACAGCAAAGAAGGTTTTGAAAACGTTTTGAAAACTTGCAGAGGGATCTGGGCCAGGTGGGAAAATCGTTTGAAAAATGGCAGATGGAATTTAATGCAGATAAGAATGAGGTGTTACATTTTGGAAGGACAAACCAAGAAAGGGCGTACACAGTGAATGGTAGGGCACTAGGAGTGCAGTAGAACAGAGGGACCTGAGAATATATAATTTCCTGAAAGTGGTGTCACAGGTGGATAAGGTTGTAAAGAATTTTTTTGGCATATTGGCCTTCATAAATCAATATATTAAGTACAGGAGCAGGGATGTTATATATTAAAGTTGTATAAGGCATTGGTGAGGCCAAATTTGGAGTGTTGTGTACAGTTTTAGACAGTTAACTACAGGAATGGTATCAATAAGATAGAAAGAGTGCAGAGAAGATTTACTAGGATGTTGTCTGGACTTCAGGAACTGAGTTACGGGGAAAAGTTTAACAAGTTAGAACTTTATTCCTTGGAATGCAGAAGAATGAGGGGAGATTTGTTAGAGGTATTTAAAATTATGAGGGGGATAGACTTTTTCCATTGAGTGTAGATAGGATACAAACCAGAGGAGATGGGTTAAGAGTGAAAGGGGAAAAGTTTAGGGGGAACATCTTCACATAGAGAGTGGGAGTGTGGATTGAGCTGCCAGCTGAGGTAATGAATGCAGGCTCAATTTTAACATTTAAGAAGAATTTGGACAGATACCTGGATGGGAGAGGAATGGAGGGCTATGGACTGGGTGCAGATCAGTGTTACTAGGCAAAAAAAAATGGTTCGGCACAGACTAGAAGGGCCGAAGGGGCCTGTATGATAGTACAGATTCTATCACCAATGTGTATATGTACAAATGGTAGTGTAGGATGACTGTAATTAGCTGAGAGTGTAGCCACACCTACTGGCAGGTCTTAAAGGATTGCTCCTAGTCAGACCAGGTCATTCTGGACATACTTGTGATATGCTCCAGTCTTTTAGTTAATAAAAGCCTTGGTTTGGATCAACAAGTCTTTGGTTCTTTCGAAATGCATTACAGCCTGTTTCTGTGCTGTAGTGTTCTATGGTTCCACTTGAAAGTAGCTAATGTGAGGCACAGCTTGCATTATCAGTTTCCATCAGTTTGTAAAAGGATTAAGAAGCAGATGCTGGGTAGCAGATTGGTTGCTTTCACAAGTTCTCTCAACTCGTCTGCCACCTCAGTTGACATCTGCTGCCTTAACAATGACTTTTGTTTTGATCCCTGAATTGCATCAATTACCGTAGTCTTGTTAAATGCATTATTTATGAATTGATCACTGGGAGGAAAATACAGTTTTTGAAGCATCTGTACTTCTGCATGTCATTGGCAAATGTTAATTCTCGCAACTTTTTCAGATGGTGGCTACTTTTCAGAATCAGAATTTATTGTCATGAACAAGTCATGAAATTCGATGGTTTGCAGCAGCGTCACAGGGCAAACATTCAGATTATAACCGTCTTACAACATTACTATAAAAATAATAGTGCACAAAAAGTGAGGCCGTGTGTTTGGTTCATGGATCATTCAGCAATCTGATGGCAATGGGGAAGAAGCTGTCCTTGCGCCATGAGTGTTCATCTTTAGGTTCCTGTACTTTTTTTCCTGATGGTAGCAGAGTAAAGAGGGCACAGCCTGGGTGGTAGGGGTCTTTGAGTATAGAAGTTGCTTTTTAAGACACCACCTCATGGAGATGTCCTCGATGGAGTGAAATCTGGTGCCTGTAATGTCACAGGCCAAGTTAACAACCCTCTGGAGTTTATTCTTTCCTGAGAATTGGTGCCTCCATTCCAGGCATTGGATCAACCAGCCAGATTGCTTTCCACGGTATGCCTGTAGAAATTTACGAGAGTCTTTGGTGACACACCAAACTCCTCCGACACCTCACAAAGTATAGTCGCTGGTGATTGGTGATTCTTTGTGATTGGTTCAACGTGGAGGCTTCAGGACAGATCCTTAGAGATGTTGACACCCAGGAATTTGAAGTTCTTAACCCTCTCCACTACTCATCCCTTTGATGAAGACTAGGTCGTGTTCCCCAACTTCCTCCAAAGTCCACAATCAAGGTTGTTGTCATTTCACCATTCAATGAGCTGATCTATCTCTCTCCTACACGTTTCCTCATTTCTGTTTGTGATTCTACTGACAACTGTAATGTCATCGGCAAACTTGTAGATAGCATTGGAATTGTACCTGGCCACAAAGTCATGGGTTTATAATGAGTAGAGCAGTGGGCTAACCTGTTTTGATCATCATTGAGGAGGATACATTTTCATTTCGTACAGACTATGGTCTTCCGATGAGAAAGTCAAGGATCCAGTTGCAGAGAGGAGTACAGAGGCCTAGATTTTGAGCAGCACTGAGGGAATAATGGTATTGAAGGCCGATCTGTAGTCGATGAAGAGCAGCCAAATGTATGAATTGCTGTTTTTGAGGTGATCCAGAGCTCAATAGTTCTGCAGTGTACCTTGATAGGAATTGGTTGAAAAAATGTTAGTTAGTGTATGAAAATCTTAAATGGTAGCACAGTTAGTGTAGCTGTTAGCACAACGCTGTTACAGTATCAGTGACACGGGTTCGAATCCAGCACTATCTGTAAGAAGTTTGTACAGTCTCCCCACATCAGCACAGGCTTCCTCCGGATGCTCTTGTTTTCATCCCACAGGGGTTGTAGGCTAATTGGGGTATTGGGCAGAATTGGGTTGTGGACTGTGCTGTATGTTTAAATTATTAAATTAAAGACATAAACTGCCTTTAACCCATGCATCTGCAGATTTCTTGTTTACCACCATAACCAACACTTATTGTGAAAGACTCCAGACACAAAAATTCCATAAGCGCTGACTGACCATTTCTACCCATGCACACGGTCTGACCTGCTCAGCTGCTCCAGAAATGTTTGCTTAAGATTCCAGCTGCAGTTTTGGTGTTTACCAACTTGATGTTTTATGCTTATCTCTGAATAGATGACACTTTATATTATCTTACCTGGAGAAAGATTGATAAAAGACTAATGTATATTGCTCAGAATTGCTTCTTGTATCATACACTTTTAATTAGATTTATATTTTGCTATTTTCTTACTCTTTTAGAACTGAACTGATTGTACCAGCTGTGGAGGAAAAAGACTGCAGAGTGAATGGATCTCAGGAAGAAGAACATTTGTCACTTCCACTTTCTCAGGTTTGTTAAAATTAAAACACATTGGGTTTTTTGGAATTTAATGGGGTAGAAGTTGATACTCAATTTTGTGTAATCAATGGATATTGGCTTCAGTAGAATTTTGGAATCATTTGCTCTGTCCATGCACTGCCAATTGAGGACAAATTTATACTTCATTTTAATAGATTATGTTTATTCCTTTTCAAGCTCCATATAAAGGACATACACGGTAAATGGTAAAGCACTGAGGACTGCAGTAGAACAGAGAGATTTGGGAATACAGGTACACAATTCCCTGAAAGAGGTGTCAGTTAGATAGGGTTGTAAAGAGAGCTTTTGCCATATTGGCCTCTATAAATCAAAGTACTGAGTATAGGAGTTGGAATGTTATAGTAAAGTTGTATAAGACATTGGTGAGGCCATATTTGGAGTATTGTGTGCAGTTTTGGTCACCTAACTACAGGAAAGATATCAATAAGATAGAAAGAGTACAGAGAAGATTTACTGGGATGTTGCCCAGACTTCAGGAACTGAGTTACAGGGAAAAGTTAAACAGATTGGGACTTTATTCCCCAGAACGTGGAAGAATAAGGGGAGGTTTGATAAAATTATGCAGAGTATAGTTGGAATAAATGTAGGTAGGCTTTTTCTACTGAGGGTAGGTGAGGACATAGGTCAATGGTGAAAGGGGAAAAGTTGAGGGGAGCTTGAGGGGGAACTTCTTCACACAGACAGTGGTGGGAATGTGGAACAAGTTGCCAGCTGAAATGGTGCATGCAGACTCAATTTTAAGAATTTGGACAGGCATGGATGGGAGAGATATGGAGGGCTATGGACTGGGTGCAGGTCAGTGGGACTAGGCAGAAAAATGGATTGGCACAGACTTGAAGGGCCAAAGGGCTTGTTCTGTCCAGTAATGTTCTATGATTCTCTGTCTTCCTCACATCTTGCTCACAGGCAAATCTAGCATAAGTACATTGAGCCCCTTCAAACAAATCATCAGTGTTGATTATAAATTTTTGTGGCTCCTACACTGATCTTGCATATATATGGTAAAATATAAAATAAATATTCTATCAAATATCATTTTGGCTTTATTTCATTCAATTTTGAAATTTGCACCATAGAATTCAGCTGGAAAATATGTTCCGGTCTTTCAAAAGCCAAAAAATCAACGTTGTCGCAGAGATTCTTGGAAGAATTCTATTGTGAACACAAACAAAGAGGTATTATGTAGCATTTTATTTATGGGATGGTAATATAATACTAGCTGCAGTATCATTTTTTTGTAATAAATATTGTCAATTAACTACTAAATTACAGATAAGAGTTTATATTTCTTTATTATTAGAAAAAGACTGTGAATATTTTCTTTCTTCCTTGTTTTGTGGTGTGGTGTTACTTTATTGGTACCAATTTTTCTTCCAAATGACCTTATTTTATTGCATAAGCCCGAAAAGAAATAGCAATGGTTGTTTGACTCTGGAAGGCAACATAACAGCATGTCCCTGCCTCCATCAACATTTATGTGCACAGACCATGACAGGGGTTATAGGATGAAAATTGAAAATCTGTCTTTCAGGCCACCAATATGAACAGTTAGCTCTTTTTTTTTCTCTCCATGTCTGCTGTCTGATCTCCTGAGTAGATAGTTTTTTTTTTCTTTTTTATTCCATCCTTCAGTTCAATGCCTTCCATTGAGATTGGAAATGTTAGCATTGACCGAAAATTGAATCTCATTTAGTGCATGAGAATAAATGAGAGATTGTCCTTACAATCTGTCCGAGTGATACACCGCTGCAGTCTCCTACGACTCCAGTGATTATTGCAGTTTACTGGTTGGCCTGTCAAATATTTTTGTTTACTGCATCTTAGAATTATGATATACTCCCTGGGAGAGATCATTAGACTATTTTCTGAAGGTGACAATTCTGTAATTGTAAATTCTATTATTGTATCCCTTTTGTGTAAAATAGCAGATGAACCGTAAGGATCAATGATTGTGTGCTCATGAAGGACAACAATATAAAACAAAGAATGATGTATTTCAGTAACAGTAAGCAAATAAATGAGTTAGACATGTCCTTATTTACTTTCTCTGCATTACTTAAGAGTTCAAACATAATTAAAACAGAAGGTGACGATCGTTCTCATAATGTGGTTCTTGAGTGTTCAGAATTCTGCCAAGTGCAGATATTCCAACAGACTACAGAACAAGTTGCCTTTCAATCAAGTCATCTAGATTCTGAAGTGTCTAAGGATGAGCAGCAGGAGACTTTGGCAGATAAGGATTGCGTTCAACAAGGGAGCAGTAACTGTGTATCGCTTTCAGGAATCCAACTGGGAACAGACTTTATGGACAGAGCTGGAGAAGGGTTGGCATGCTACTCAGACCCTATAAAATCTGCTGTTAATGAAGTAAGGAATAAAAGCAGCACACTGGACAACCTTCAATGTGAAATGGGTGTGCTTTGCAGCACTCCAATCCCAGTGGCTCATAATACAGTATTAGAACCACCACTAACTCAATCAGAGCTCAAAACACTGACTTTAAGCTCCTGTTTCTCTGATGCTGAGCCGAACAATGAGCTGATGCATCATTCCTTTTACCAGGAAATAATTGACAAAGTGCCAGTCACCCCTGAGGAATTGGCAGTATCTCAACGTGAACCTGCAGAACACTCCACAGCAACAAAGGAGAATGCAGACAATGTAGAAGACAGTGTGCAAACTCCTGGGGTGTTAATGGACTTCAGTTATAGAGAGAAGACTCCAAATGTAGTCTGTGAAAAGATGAAAGTGAAACTGTTTGTCCAAATGAATCTAAGCACAGATCTGTTTGCACAGAGTGACACGAAAGAGACTTGTTCACAACCTGCTGACCTGTCACTTGATACCAATGCTGAAAATCAGCGGGGAAACTATCATTTTAATTCTCAGTCTAACAAAATAGATGAACATCGAAATGTAAATGGGAAGTTGCCAGAGTCATCCAACTCGACGAAATACCGTGCCTTAAAAAACGATAATGATTGCCAAAAAAGTTCTAATGGTAACTGTTCTGACTCAGTGAATATCACTAGCCAGTCCACAACTGACAACATAATTCTCTGCAAAGACACAAGTGGTGAAGATACTAATTTTCAACAACAACCAAACCAATGCTTTTCAGATGTTAAAAGGATGGATATTGAATCAAAGCTACATCCTGATGACCAGGCAGAAAAGGACATAACCCAAAATCAATATCAGAAAATCGTCCAGAATCCTTGTGAAACTGGTGAAGAAACAAAGGAACAGATCCTGGAAGCATTAAGTGAAAATTATGGCAATGGTGCTTTCTCAACTGACAGTGCAGACCAGAAATATAATACCCTTGCACACTATCAAGGAAGCTTCGGCGAACGATGCAATGGGCCCGAGTTCATTGAAACTCAGTTGACCAACTCTGCACTCATCGACTTGCAAACTGATACATCTGAGAGCCTTGTGTGTTCAAGGAACAGCTGTATTTCTGAGCCAGATTCACACCTGGAAACTAACAATATTGAACCCCAACTGCTGGAAACAAATATCAACCCTTTACAAACAGTTGTCTGTCCTGTCAAGAATGAAGTTATTCCTGATATTGAAGTAAATTGTCATGAGATACATTTTAGCAGTAAATGTAATGCAAAGGGGACAGAGAGTGCAAAAGAACTAATGACCGTCAATAAGATGTCATTCAACACTAATAAAGGAACAAAATGCAATAAATTGGCATCAGTAGATAACCTGGGCTTCCAGACAGAAAGCCATATGGCTGACATTGAAGCTTCAAGAAATCTAAATGGAAAAGAATTTGAGCAGAAAGTCAACATTAAAGTAAGGAGTGAGGATACTGTTGCAGCTTTACAATTATCCAGCAAGAGAATGGAAGATGATACAGATAGTTGTCAACAAGAAGAAAAAGTAAATAAACAGGTGCCCGATGGAGGAAATGTGGAAAGTGGAGTTGTGAACAATGATTATAAAGAGTTTGGGGTAGAAGAACAGGCAATGCACTCTTCAACAGGCCATCCAAAGGAAGAAGGAAATGGAAATAGATCTGATCAGACAGTTTTTTCTGTGGATTTGCAACTGCGTTGTGACCTTGCGACTAGAGATGAGAGCACATTACCCAGAGGTGACCCAAATGTAACAACCGTTTCAGTGGTCTCCTCACAATATCAATTGGATCGTTTCATCGCAAGGCATGGCGGTCTTTCAACATCCAGTGTTGAAACAGCAGATGGTTCTTCTGTTCATAGGAAACCGAACACAGAGACTGATCATAATATAAGCAACGTTGATGAATGTAAGGACTACAGTTTGTCTATGGTCGATGAGAAATCCAGTAGGGATCAGGAGAAGAATAACGCTCAATGTACGTCAGCATCTTGGACTGTGGACCAAAACGACAAAAATGAACAGAATTCATGCCCCACTACAAATTGTGAGGTAAATGTGCTTTTATTAACAATTATTGATAATCTTACTACATTGCACTATTCAGCCACAATTCCTCAAAGCTCTGTATGGAAAGTTATTGAAGGAATGATTTGTTCTTGTTGCAAACACAAAGGCATGTAAGGTTACCTGTTATTATATCCACCTGCATATATTCAATTCCATGGACTCGTAAAACTAAGTATATGGAGTTATATATAACAATACAATTAGCACAAACAACCAAAGACAAATTAAGCCGTTAGCATATGATTTTACATATAAGTATACACTAAACCTCACACTCAAAAGGAAAAAATTCCTCCAGTTTCTAATGTGTTCATAAATATTTTGTCCTTGCATTATTTCTAGTGGTTTTTTGTCCTTTCTAATTTTATTCATTGCCTTCTCCAATGTATTTTCTCTTATCGTGTATCTCAAAAATTTTACTAAAACGGATCTTGGTTTTTGTTGTGACTGGTTTCGGGGCTAATGTTCTGTTTGCCCTTTCTATTTCCATTCCTTCCTGCATTTCTGGCATTCCCAGAACTTTTGGGATCCATTGTTTTATAAATTCTTTCATATCTTTGCCTTCTTCATCTTCCTTAAGGCCCACTATCTTTATATTGTTTCGCCTACTATAGTTTTCCATTATATCCATCTTCTGAGCTATCAACTCCTCTGTTTCTTTAACTTTTTTGTCACTTTCTTCCAGTTTTCTTTTTAAGTCGTTCACTTCCATTTCTACTGCCATTACACATTCTTCCACATTTTCTAATCTTTTCCCTACATCTGTTATGACCAGCTCTATTCTACTCACTTTTTCTTCTGTACTTTTCATTTTTCTTTTCATTTCACTAAATTCTAGTGTCAACCATTCTTTTAATGCTTTCATTTGTTCTTGAAAAAAAATTGTATCTATGTACTGTCCATTCATTCTACCTCCTATTCCTCTGTGCAGAGCTTGGTGTTCTTTTTTTTCTTCTTCTTCTGTGTCTGCTCTTGGGTTTGTGTCTTCTATTTCTCTTCCTTGTATCTGTGTCTCTTCTGACTTTCTTGTTGAGCTGCTTGCCTCAATTTGTTGCATTTTTTTTCCCATGGTTTCTTGATGATGGTCCTCTTCTTCTGGGTTGGTTATCTGTTGTGTCCCTAGTTTCCATTTTTCTTTCTCCCTCCTCCTGTTCTCGTTGCTTTCTTTATCTTCCAGCTGGGAGCCCTGCTGTCGGGTCTTTCTCAGCTGTTCGTGTTGTGGAGTTTCACACCACAGCTGGTCCTCCCTCCTGTCAGTGTTCTCCTTGTCGTGCGCAGTTGTGCACCCCTGATTGGCTCCGTGAGCCATTTTTGCAGTCCAGTAGTCAGTGGGTCGCGACCCTGCGGGGTCTCCACTAACCTCAGGGAGTGGGCTCCTCTTTCCACGGCGGGTCCCTGCTTTTTTGTGCAGGTAAGGCCTTCACCTTTCTCTTCCAGAGTCTTTTTTTCTTCTTTTCTTCCCATTGTTTTTGGCTTTTCTTTCTTGGGTGCCATTTTCTCCACACCTTTATTTTTTATTTGTTGTGAGTTGTGTGTCTGGGGCTTGGCTTTTTATTCACTTATTTCCTTCTTTTCTGGAGAGGGCTGGTATTCTACCAGCCACTACTCCATCACGTGACTCCGTCCTTGCATTATTTCTAGAGACTAAAGAAAACTACTGTAATTCACAAAATAAAATGATGCATAAATTTACAAAGAACATCGAAAGCAAATACTTCTGAAAGCATTTACAATATTTTTATATGTTATAAGACTAATTCCTTTAATATTTAATGGATTAATTTATTTTAATTGTATGAGGGCCCAGTGGTGTAGGTAGTAAGACTCCTGCACAACAATGACCTAGGTTCAATCCTGATCTCTGTTGGTGTCTCTGTGGTGTTCCCATGTTCTCCTTCAGGCTATATGGGTTTCCTCTGGGTGCTCCCAAAGGTCATTGGTATCATTATTAATCATTGCAAATTGCTACTGATGTGTAGGTGAGTGGTGAAATCTGGGGGGAGTGTAACACTGTACCAGATGATCAGTGTAGTATCTGATGATCCTCCTGCATCAGTATTTAAGCATTCTTTTTGGAGCAGCTTCTATTTTTAACATAGAACATTGCATTACATCACATTCCAGGCCCTTCAATCCGCAATGTTGCACCAACCTGTATATTATTACTGAAATAAAATATCAAATCCTCCTATCTAATTTTCTTTCATCCATGTGCCTGTCCACGTCTCTCTTAAATGGCTCAAACATTTCAGCCTCCACCACCATCCCTGGCAAGGCATTCCATGTACCCACATCTCTCAATGTAAAAAAAAATCTTTCCCCTAATGTCTCCCCTAAACTTTCCTCCCTTCACTTTGTACAGATGTCCTCTGGTGTTTGCTAATCCTACCCTGGTATAAAGGCACTGGCTGTCCACCTTATCTTTGCCTCTCAGAAGCTTGTAGACATCTATTAAATCGCCTCTCATCCTTCTTTACTCAAAAAATCCTAGCTCTGCTAGCCTTGCCTCAGAAGACTTATTTTCCAATCCACACAATATACTGTTAAATCTCCTCTCCATAGCTTCTACATCCTTCCTTTAATGAGGTGACCAGAACTGAACACAAAACTCTTAAATGTGGTCTCATAGAGTTGTAATATTACCTGCTATGTCTCTTGAGTTACTTGGGAGGCTTCTTAAATAAATTGGAGATGCGAGATTTAATTAACAGAAAAGTCTTTACTTACTGATGCCTTCCACCATCTAAGGAAAACTGTTCACACACTCTTATATACATATGCCACACAGTGGTGCACTACAGTTACTACCGTGAGAAGGGTTTATTCTTACAAGACAAAGAAAGATTGTGTTCTTTATCACTTTATTTCCAGTCCTACTTAAGTAACTGAATTTATACAATAGCTTATTGACTCAACTATTTTTAAATAGTTCTTATCAATATTGCACTGGCGGCAGTGTTGCTTCACCATTTTGTGGACTTGGCTGCAATCGTTGGGCTCTATGTTGCTAGTACATGTGTAGCTTGTCATGCTTAACCTGTGTTGATGCTTCAGTATTAGTAGTTGTGGTCTCTTCACTTGATACCTCACTTGCTATTGGTTTTGCAGGCTTTTTTTTATATAGTCAGGATAATGTGAAAAACTGAATACACATCTCTTTAAATCTAGACAGATGTGAGATCTGACATTTGGTAATACTGCTTCACAAGTTGCATGTGCTGAAAGAGCAAATTTAAAGTAAATGTTTGGGGCAGAAGCAAGGGTTTTAACCGGCAATATAGCCATTTTGTTTTCTGTGCTTTATCATTGATGCTATATGGGACACTAAAATAAATGGGCTAATTTCTGCAAACTCCTGTGAACATGCTTGCACCAACTTCACATTGTTACATAATAAGACAGGTGCAGAAATAGGACATTCAGCCCCACCATTTAATCATGAGCTGATCTATTTTCCCACTCAGCCCCTCTGGCCGGCCTTCTCCCCTTTTCTGATGCCCTGGCTAATCAAGAACCTATCAATTTCTGCCTTAAATACACCCAAAGACCTGGCTTCCACAACCACCTGTGACCACAAATTCCACAGATTTACCACCCTCCAGCTAAAAAAAATTCTCTACATCTCTGTTCTAAGCAGACGACAACTAATGAACACATGCAGTGTAGATGTTTAATGAAATGTTAGTCAAAAATATAATGGCCTTTTTGTGCAGGTTCTTAAATATTTCACTAGCTTTATTTCTTTTGTTTTAGACATTCTTCAAGCCCATTCAAGACAAGGTACATCTAAGTAAGCAATCATATGTATGTGTTAATATCTTAATTACAGTTTGTTATTTTATACTTTATATTATGTTTCCCCTTTTGGTTTACTCTTTGGTACATATTATTGAAAGAGCCAGGATGTTTAGAAGCTTGTCAGATGATGTGAGTTTGTTGAGTTGGTCTGGCCACCCCATAGCAGAGCAGGACAGTGACAGAAATCACTGATACACTGAAGCCTTTGTTTGCTTGAGGATGTAGGAGAGCTGATATGTTCACTCTCTTTCCCTATTTTATACCAGTTCATCGCTCACTGAGATGCATAAGGAATTAGCCATGATAGTAATTTTAGGTGAACTCAATTGCAGTTGTTGATGTGCAATCGCTGAAGATCTATTGTGTAGATCAACAGGAAAATTTGAAAACTTTAGGCATGACAAAACAGTCTCACTCATATTACTCAGGTAGGGAAGGACAGACACTTCAGTTAACTCTAGATCTGGCTTCAACCCAACAACTATAACCTGGTCCAATGTGTAGTGACCACAGTATTCACTAACTACAAATGCTTGGTCAAATTTTGAATGCTATACTCAATCCTGTTAAGTAATCGTAAGATAAAAACATTAAGCTTTTCATGAGACATTCTTGGTATAAATGTTTAAAATATTTGTTGTAGAAACTTCACAGTACTTGGTTATGTTGGAACTTGAACAGAGATCTCATGACTAAAACATATGTTGATTATTTCTTTATGATATATAATTTACAGAAATGTTCAAAGAATGCTGCTATGCCCCTGGATATATGGAATTTAAGCTTTCAGGGTCATTGCCATTCATTGTAAATGAATGGAAAACTAGTGTAATTATTAATTAAAGCAATAAACTAGCATATCTGCCTCCTAGATGATAAAAATCGTGAATTACAACTCATTAAACCAATGACAGAAAACAAGGATGTGATGGATGTTTCACTGCTCATTGCCCCTCAGGGAAATGTTAATTTTACATCTGAGATGGAAGACCTGCATTTGAGGTATCAATTTTAATTAGAAAATGGAATTTTTGTGTGTTAGAACATTAGCCACCTTGTGATTGATTTGAACTTCATACAGATTTTAAAGTATTAGAATCTAACAATGCAGACTTGATACCATTCCAACTTAATGTTGCTTTATAGTATAAAATGTTGCCACAGTCTATAAAAGCAATGACCTTATTTATGGGTGTTCAAGGCAGTAAATAATTGTGGGGAATAAGAATATTTTACATTTGTAGGGAGGTTTATTCTTTCTCTTATTAGGTGTCAAGAAGTCTTGCTTTCATGTTTTGGTCTGGTCTATGACCCACAACAATATGATTGATACCAAACTGCCTTTGTAGGTAGTAAAACATAGAAATGCTGGAGGAACTGAGCAGATCTCAGTATCCAGTGGAGGTAAAGATAGATAGCTGATTTCAGGCCTGAAGAAGGCTTAGGCTCGAAACATTGGTTATATACCTTTCCTTCCTTATAGATACTGTAAGACCTGCTGAATTCCTCCAGCATTTCTGTGTTTTTAATCACAATCACAGCATCTGCAGACTTTTGTGTTTCTGTCTTTAAAGGTAGCTTATCAACCCTCTTCTCATTTAACGGGCTCCATTAGCAGACAAATAATTGCTAGAGATGTGTTCACTGAAGATTCCAGCATCTGCAGCTTTTGTATTCCTCCAAAGGACTTTGTTAACTTGACAAACTAGCTTCGTGAGCAAAGCAGTAAATAAGTAAGACAAAATAAATTAAAACTCCCTTGTGGAGGCAATTGTTCACAAAGATCTAGGGAATATGCTCGTTGTTACCATAAAACTGGTGCAATTGCTCTGATCTAGTTTATCAGTCAGAATTAATTCTTGCTAAAAGTTGGTATATTATGGATTCAAGGCTGTTGATAGATGCTTGGCAGATTTAGCTTGTCATTTTTTAATCATGGGTAGAACGTTCAAAATGGAGAGAGTGGTACCAGTTGGGCCTGCCATCTCGCAGGAGCTAAATTATGAGAGGACATTACAGTTAGAATTGTATTTCATGGGATTTTAAAATTAATGAAATGAATTGAAACATGCTTTCAAGAAAGAGGGAATCTAGAACTGGGACAAAATAGAACCAAGCTTTTCAGGAGTAAAGTTGCAAAACACTTCTATGCAAAGAATACTAATTCAGTATTGCATAGAATTTAGTATTGATTTTGAGTGACAGAATAGTCTTAAGGGACTTATGTCTGTTCCTATTTTCTGAAGTTAGTAGCATATTAAAAAGGCAGCCTTTTTTTTACTGCTATGGATGAGATTTGAATTGATGTAAAAGCATTGGACTTAACCTACCCAATGGGGTTGCTCATGTTAAAATTTGAAGTGAAGAGTCAAAGCGTACCGGAGGTGAAATCTTGTATAAATAATGCCACAAATTTTTGACTGGATTTCTCAAAAGGCAGCAGATGAGTTTGGGGAATCAGGGGGCGGTGGGGGTGGGGGGGGGGGGGGCGGTTGTCAGAGGAGATATGGGAAATCTTCTGCCTGAAATCAGGACACATCACTGTACTACTTTCATTGGGGAGAACATTTTTGGTCTTGGGCCTCACTTAGATGCTTATAGCAGGTTGTCCTAAACCTGGAGAGAGGAGAATGAATCTGGCTTCTCCATAGAGCTTTTTGATATGGCCCTTTTAGAACTCAAAGAATGCTGGTTGCATGTAAGCTCTGCTTACATGCATCTTGTAAAAACATTCCTAATTTAACAAATCATTTAAATCCATTTTCCATATTATAGCATCACCTAACTATTTCAAGCAAATACACCATACAGCCATCTTTATTACACACCTACCACAATATTTGAATTTAAAGGATAGTTGAGATTATCGTTCTCCAATATTTTGTCTGCCAACCAAGAAAAAAGGAAATGCACTGGTTGAAAATCACTCCTAACTATTCTTGTCAATTCAAGTTCATTATCATCTGATTGTACATGGATACTATCAATCAACCTCATTCAGATAGAGAATCGTGCATGTGGCTGGCATAGTTCCAAGGCAGGTACTGAGTGAGGGGTTTGGGCATAATAGCCTTTATAGGAATATCTGGGAGGGAGAAGTCACATGTTCAGGAGTCAGGCCAGCCCATACAGAACATACATACATACACACATATATATATATATATAAATAATGGTAGCACCACAACATGTACAACCTGACAAAACAGCATCTTGCCAGACCATGGTGCAAGGACAAAAATACAGTGCATATAAATCACATAATCATCAAAATATATGTGTGTGTGTATTTGAACTGATTGTCACAGTTATACGATACTGTTCATCAAATTCACAGCCTGTGGGATGAAGCTATTCCCCAGCCTGGCAGTCCTGATTTTGATGCTCCTGTTCCTTGTCCTTATTGGTAGTGAGTTGAAGATACTGAGTGCTGGATGGAAAGAGTCTTCTATAATTCACTGAGCCCTATTTAGACAGTTGTTAGTAAATGTCATCTATAGAGGAAAGGGAGACCCTAGTGATCGTGCAGTATTATTGCCCTTAATGAGTGCCTTCATAATCATGTAACCGAAATGCATCTGGTTACAGTGAATCTAATTGGCAGGCCCTTTCTTCGGCAGAAGAGGAAGATGCCACACATGTTGTCTGTGGACTCATTAATGAACTTTCCAAAGTAAAGTAAGTAAATTTTATGTATTTGAAGTCACTTAAATGATATGTACTTAACATTTTGTACATCGGTTTAAAATTCTGTGTGAATCCTGAAGAGAAAATCATATAATAAATAATACTTCTTGTAGTAGTGAATAGTGTTGTTAATACTTTGTTTTATAAAGTTTTATTGCTGCTGACTATCCCTTAAGCAAGTGAGATAGAAATGTGTTTTCTGTGCTCAGACCTTCAATTTATACAGAAGTCTAACTCACTGAAGGCCCACAGGAAGGCTCTGATGATGGCTTTTAAGGAAATATGTATGTTATCTGGTGTATTTGGGCTCTCTGTTATAGACAGGATGAGTGAGGAGGGATTGAGCATGAGCCAAGCAATTCCGTGGGTGAGGAAATCCAACCTCCTCACTCAATACTTGCTCCTGTGTGCATTCAGGGAGCTAGCCAAGAGCAGCAATAGATGCGGCCAACTTTGTGGCTATAATCTTTCATTAAGCTAGGAAGGTATAAAGACTAAAAGTCAAATAAAAAGTAGGAGGTAATTAGTTCATAAATGACATGTTTATGTGAACAAGGGGAAATAATGAGAGCAAGAATTTGAGGATAGTTTCATGATTCGCTGAATTCCCATATTTACGATTAGTTTCATCTTCCAATTCTTTGACTGTTCTAATCAATACTCCATGCTCTCTAATTACGTTCAATAAAAATAAATAATCCAAACTGGGATGTGTTCAAACAGGAAGGGTCCTGAGTCTTAAGTTGCTACATGAATGTGTGCAGCTTTGGAGAACCACAGGAATAAAGGGGAAGCTAGTTGAGTAATCCCACGGCAGGGGAGTTTACCTTTAAGTCATTAAATAAAATATGGAGTTAAAAGAGAGCTATTTTCAGTAACTACGAGGTTGTTGAAGAATTTTCTCTGGTTGACTGAATTTCTTTGACAAATGAAAATGCTGACCTGGGTTGTTCTGGTCTGTATATGACTCTAGACTTGTTCCTCCTCAATTCCAGGGCAATTATCGATGGACAATGAATGTCAGCTAGATGTTGGATCTGTTGAAAATCACAGCTCCATGGGATGTAGCGAATGCAATAAGTCAAGGTGCTGAAGTCCCAGATGTGAATGAGGCCAAGACATGTTTGTATTTAAATTTATCAATACAACATGGTAACAGGCCCTTCTGGCCCACGAGCTCATGCTGATCAATTATGCCTAATTGACCTACACCCCTGAAGGTTGGGAGGAAGCTGGAGCCCCCAGGGAAATGTCATGAAGACATGGGAAGAATGTACAAACTCCTGCGTGGGATTCGAATCCTGGTCCTGACCACTGCTGTTGAAACAGCATTGCACTAACTGCCACGTTAACCATGCCTCCCCATTTCTGAAGGGCTGTTGCATTTGACTGCAAATAATCAAAACCAAATGAAACGTTGATTTTGTGATATCATGCAGTCAGTCGAACTGGTTCTTCCTTGATTATTCTGCAGCCAAATTACCGCTTTCAGAATTTAAAATGGCTCACGACTGGGAGACCATTGCAGACAGAGTCCAGAAAAGGAGTCTTCTAGTCTCTACCCAGGTGGATGAGGTCACATTGAGAGCGCCAAATACAGGAGATGAGGTTAGAGGAGGTGCAATGTCAGCCGTATTTGGTCTAGTCATACAGTGGTGGTGAGTCCTGCATGCTTCTGATTCAAGGCTGTGGGCATTCCAACCTAAGCCAAGCTGAAACGTCAAATCATTGATCATGTTTTTTTACAATTTACATTTATCTTTTAGTCGCATCATTATGATCACACATCGGCAGCTGGAAAGCATGAAACGGCACAAGAACAGGAAAGTGAGAATGGTTGGCAGACACCCACACCAAGGAGCAACAAATGTACCATATTTGCCAAAGAGAAAAGATCTGTGAACGGGATTGGTGCTCGCTGATGTTTCACAAGGTCAGTGAAGTACTTATAGAAGAGAAATGGCCAACCTGTCCATTTGGTGTTTATGTGACACAAAACATGCTGCCTCCCTTCTTTAAATCATCAAGGAATCTTTTTGTTCCCTTTTCCCAGGTGCTTATCAAGCTCTCCCTTTCTCACCTCAGTACTACTTTTACTCATGTTTCTTTTTGCAACTACCATCCAGGTAAATCCCCCTTACATTTCCTTCTAATGACTATCTCATGTTTATTGGGCTTTGTTATGGCCAATTGCACAAGAGAAAAAAAAATCCAAATTTACCCTTGATCCAAAAGACACTGTAACATCAACCCTCGGTCTCCCCATTTTTATTTATTGAAAATTACCATAGTGTGATCATTCCCCCCTGAGTGACTCCTCAATTCTAATACCATATTTTTATATCTTTGTTACACAATCAAATCTTCTAAAATCTTCAGTTTGGTAGTCCAAGTTTCATAAACCAATGTTTTGTGAAGATTTAATGTAAATTGGCTGCATTCCAGTTCTTCCCCCTCCAGAACATAGCCACAGTGCTTTATTAATCTTCATTTACCATTAGTCCTGTACCTAATTTAAACTTTCCAAGGAATGCCTGGCCACATTCTTCTTGCCACATTTCAGGCTTATTAACGCTGTCTTGTATTTTGTCAGTATGACCAGTAAGACCCAGATTGGTTCTGTTCACAAATGTTGACATTCTTATTTCTGAACCAAATTGCAAATGTAAATATTGAATAGGGGCCTCGGCACCAAATTTAAAGGATCACCATTTCCCACCTTGTGAAATTTAGCCACCTTAAAGTCTTATTTGGTTTCTCTTTCACAGATTGTTTTAAATTTAATTGTCACATAAGGAAACTTAAAATGATGGAGTGGAGGCATGAAAGGATTGAGAAACACTTTCTAAAATCAAAGGGATACAGTCACCAATCTGATATAACAAGACCACAGGAAATGGCCAGTACGTGCAATAGATGATGTAAGACAAGCCAATGTCAACTCATACCAAAGGAAGCAAGAGAATCTGGTTGTCCAATGAGAATTCTTTGATGCTATCATTAGGTAGCAGAAATTTGTCTTTAATGTTCTTGCATAGTTTCTCTCTCATATGGTATGAAGTTGGTATCAATTGAAAAATATCCACTGCCTTATGATGATACATGTGAGTCGGCGACTGCCCTTTGGTTACTGTTACTAATGAAGTCACTGGCATGGTTACAGTAAAGTTATCCTGGAGCATAATTAATCTTGTTTTACAGTTGTTGAAATAAGTTCTTGCAATTAAAGATCTTTGGGTGGGGAGCAATGTCACCAACTATCTTACTGGGAGATATTGTTCAGACTCATTATTTTGAAATGTTTGCAAACTGAACAAAATAAAAGTTTGTATCTTAATGAAATCAAAAAACATCTGATTTATTCTCAACTCGAGGTAAGATTCAAGATTCCTTTATTGCCATGTAATAGTACAGAACATATAAATTTGTACAAAATTGCAGCAGTCACCATGAGAGATGACTGGCACCCCTTACAGTACATAGGATCATGTTTTGCTTTTCCAATCTCTACATGACGGGTAATGGAGCTTCATCAACTTACCAAAAGGTAAGAATTCCTCTATTACCTTGTTGATGACATTTTCTCAATATACCATTTTTAAAGAAACACAGAGCAGAGAAATTATGGCTCTCAGTAGTTGTTCCTTTGCTTATGGTTTACTCCTGCACAATTAGGTTTATGAGTATTTATAAATCTGCAAATAAGTTGATAAATTGGAACAGAAGAATAGCAGGGCCCCTATGCCAGGATGGCATGCAAATTCCATATTTTTGGAAGGGACAGCATGGAACACAAGCAGATTGTGTAGAGTGAAGGCCAAGTTGACCTGAAAGGAGAGGGCAGCAGCAGACATGAAAGGGAGACACCTTGGTGATGCACAACTGGACGTGGGGAGAGAACATCAGAGGGTCGAAGCAGACCTGAAAGGGAGAGGAACAGGGTGGAATGCAAGAGGACTCTGTAGGGTGGAGGTCCAGCCATCCTGAAAGGGAGTCACCAGTTTGACCCTTCGTTAAACTGAATACAGAAGAAAGATAGCCAGAAGAGGTAGGTGAGACAGGGACCTGTAGATGATAGTGAAGGATAATATCAAGAATAACAATGTCACTAAATTTGATTCTTCATACCTAATCAGGTCTTGAGCATAATTTCCTGCCTTCATTATTTTTGTGACTACCATATATACTCTTGTATAGAACGACCCCAGAATTTCCACCTAAAATGTTGGTTTTGAGAAATACGCTTAGAATATGACCCGCCACCACCACCAAAATCTGGCACTTCCCGCTGACCAGGGGATGCTGTTAAGACAAATCACAATATTTTAATACAAATGATCATTTAAAGATTTACATTTTATTTTGATATTTTAAAAACCATTTGGCTCCTATAAACAGGCCGTTAAAAGCCTGTACAGGGCTATTGGCAGTCGGACAGAGTTGATGGACCCCACAGAGGAGTGCTGAGACTTCACAAATAACTAATGATGCATGCACAAAGGAGCCAGCAGGAAGTTGGGGACAGTGTTGCGACCAAAGGGAAGAATTTTGGATTCTTTGTATTAGGACGAGCCCAATTTTTAAGGTGAAAATTCTGCTTTGTATCATCCTATACAATGGCATATTCAGTAATCAGAATTTTTTAAAAATAGAAAAATATACCGTAAATATTTGTGCATAATGTGTTCTGTGTATAATTAATGCAACCCCCACTCACCCACCCGAGTCGCACTGCTATCTCTCACAACACCCACCCCCCCCGGCCTGAGTCGCAAGATTGCAGAATTTTTTTTTTACATTTTGCTCCTGTATATAATACGACCACCCCTATTTTTGAGGGGAAAAAGGAAATTTTTTCACATTATACTCGAATATTTACAACAATATGTACATTTCCCCCATCCACAGGTCTGTCTGAACAATTATCAGGAAGTTAAATCTTTAAACAATAGTTTCTGGAGCCATCCTGGGAATTGACCACATATGAGGAAGTTCAGCAGAAATCAGGGGCCATTGACTAGAAATGAGACACCAATGAGATAGTGAGGAAAACACAAACAGTGCACAATGACTGATGTTGCAATGGAAAAATTCAATAGGGTTTGGAAAAGATCCAGAAGCAAACATATTAACAATTTAAACCTTGGGACTTTGTGGCACCAATGGTTGTTTTCACACCATAAAATACACCAGGTTGCATCACTTATATTACAGACTAGCTAATTAAAATAGAATGGGTAGTTACTTCCTGTGAAAAGCAAAGCTCTTTCATTTTTAACTACCGTATATTTTGGCATACGTTTAATTGTGAAACACTAAAATAAATTCCCAAAAGTTTGGGGGTGGGGTCGACTTGTATGTCAGATATACTTTTGGAGCTTAAATTCACCAAAAAAAGCCAGATTGATGCTGAAAGCATCTTTCCACTGCTGGCGCCGTCACTACCTGACACCGCCCCTCTGCTGGGCGCCACCATAGCCACTCCTACTTGGGACCCTGAGGTTGCCGTCGCTGCTCCTGCTTGATAAGCCAAGGTGTTTTTTTTAAACTTAGCTTTGTTACTTGCGATTGGGAGGCCGAGACAGCCCAAAAAATGGGGTTGACTTGTACACCAGAAAAACCCTTAAAATTAGGCTCAAAAATGGGAGTCAACTGAAACACCAGTTGACTTGTACGCTGAAATGTAATTTCAGCCTTAAGAGAATTTTAAAGATTATGTCTTGAAATCGCCTGTTACAGTGTCATTTGGATCAAGGGTAAGTTTGGATTTTTTTTCTCTTGTGCAATTGGCCATAACAAAGGCCAGTAAAGATGAGAGTCATTAGAAAGAAATGTAAGGGGGATTTCAAGAAAACTTCCTTACCTGGATGGTAGCTGCAAAAAGAAACGTGAGCATAAGTAGTATTGAATAGTCAAGAGAAAGGGAGAGCTTGATAAACACATGGGAAAAGGGAATGAAATGATTCATGGTATTGTGCACATGGGGGTTCCAGGAGCACTTCTGTTGAGATCTAGTAGTAACCAATTAAGGTGTGCACACCCAAGCAGGCACTAAGCAATGCTCCTAAATGTGGTTCACTGGCACGGAATTCTTGGAAGGTAATTGGATAAGTCCTGAGGGGGTGCGACATCTAAAGATTCCGGGAGAGAATTGGTGATCTTTGGAGCTAGATGTTTGATATAGTGTCTGGCTGGGATTGATGAATGAAGAATGCCATGTATTGGTGGGGAGTGGGAGTTTGGCCAGGGGTGACAAGGCTATGCATCAGCTCAGGACAGGCTGCTGCGAGGTGAGGCCAATGTGCAAGAATGGGCTTGTTGAATACCAAATTGGTGACAGGTTGCAACCTCAGAGGAACTACCTGTGGACTGACCCCTGTGTAAGATAGTCCCTTTCAAGTAATATTGAAGTAGGCTTTGGAAAAATTGTGAAATGGTGGATCATGCTTACATGGGTGAAAATGCAGAACTATTATCCATGCATGCATTGCACAAAGCATCGAATGGAGAAGCGTGAATTTAAATTAAATAATAACAGGCCATTTTGGCCCACGAGTACTTGGCACCAATTTACACCCAATTAGCCTAGATTCTGGTAGGTTTTGAATGGTGGGAGGAAACCAGAGCCCCCAGGGAAAACCCATGTACACAGGGAAGAATGTACAAATTCCTTACAGCGCAGGTTTCAAACCATGGTCCCAATCACCGACGCTGTAAAGGAATTGTGCGAACCACTATGCCAACTGCACCGCCCAACTTTGCAGACCTTAGAGTAATATTTAAATCACATACAGAATAGCAATAGGCCCTTCCAGCTCATGAGCCCGGGCCACTAAAATACCCCATACATTTTGGAGGTTGGGAGGAAACTCACACATACACAGTTCGAACATACAAACGCTGTTCAGAGCCAGATTTGAACCCGGATCACTGGCCCTGTAATAGTGTTGTGCTAACCATGCCGCCCCATTGTTTTCCTTCGTGAATGATGGTCAACTGAGTAGGCAATACTCGATTCAAAATGCCACAAGGATGTATGGTTCCAGACATGAAAGTCTGTGCTGCGCTTACACTATTACAAAACAGTAATGAAGTGAATTTTGGGAACTCTATTAGCGCAAAGCATTTGCAACGCCCCATGTTTGAATCCAGCGCTGTCTGTTGGAGCCTGTGTGGGTTTCCTCCGGGTGTTCTGGTTTCCTCCCACCATCCAAACGTAGGGGGGTTGTAGGTTAGTTGTAAGTTAATTGGGCCGAAAGGGCCTGTTACCCTGCTGCATGTTTGCATTTTTTTTTAATCAAAAATTCTGCTCTAATCTTGTATGCATTCAACACTTGCAGAAAGATTATATCCAATATCACCACGTTTGGCCAGACTAATGATGTTCACATCCACTGAACCTGTAACACATCAGGGTTCTACCGTGTCATAGAATAAAAACCTTAGAAATTTGACCTTTTTAAAAAAAAAAAAATCACAATAACTTTTAACTAAACATTAAAAACTTTTTTGTTTTATCCACCATGTCTGCAAGTCAGTCTCTGGGATTAGTGATCACTTATCAGGTTGGCAAAAACTGCAGATGCTGGAATCCTAAACAGGACACTGGAAGAACTCAGCAGTAAGATCCATGGAGGCAGGAGGTGCAAGTTAACATTTCAGGTCAAGAGCCTACGCAAGATCAGAGAGGGAAGCTCCACTTTTTATTGCAGCTACTTTAGACCTGACCAAGTGTGCTTCTTAATCATGTCAGCAGCTACTAAATGATAAATGGAAAAAGTTATAGTTATTAATAACTATAAATGCAAAAAGATAACAAACATACACCATATTCACACACTCTACATACACAAAAGGCTCAGTATGTTAGGCACTTAAGCTGTTAGTTTTGACACTGGGCAGCTACTTAAATATGCCAATGTATAGGATGATCAGAAACAAAATTTTCACCTTAAAAAAAAAAATCAGGGTTGTCCTATAAGCTGGATCTAAAATGCATACCTTGATGGCGAAGTCTCAACACCACCAGCATCTTCCTGCCAGTTTTGATGCAATCTTGCACATGCTGTTATCAGTGAAGTCTCAGCACTCCCCCACGGTGTCCATCCGCCCAGTCAGACTGCTGTAGGCTCTGTACAGGCCTTAAAACGGCCTGTTACAGGAGCCAACAATGGATTTCGTTTTAAAACATGCAAATAAAATTAAAACCTTTGCATGGTAATTATGCTGTGCTTTTAACTGTATCCACTGGTCAGTGGTAAGTGCCAAATTTGCCAAATTGTGGATTTATACAAAGGCATTGCTCAAAAAACCTACATTTTGGGTGGAAATACCAGTGTTATCCTATCTAATGGCATATTCAGTATTTGGTGGAATACGTCAGCTAAATGCTCAAAACCAAAAGCTGAGTCAAGGCAATATCTAGAATAACCACAGGATTGGGCTTGACTGTACAATGCTTACAGAAATAATGACCATTGAACATTACTGGACTCAAAAAGAAACTATGCTCTATTTTAATACAAAGATGTTTCCATTTTAAAATCACTTTCACAAGACAAAGGTTTTGAAATAACAATTTTATTGAGAACAATTTAAATTGACACATTGAAATGTAGTGACAGTATAATTTTTCCATTTTTAGGAATTACTCACTTTCAAATATTTACTCCAAACTCCCATGACTAAAAGCATGAGCTTTTACTAAATATTACATACATCAACAACAGAAAGACAAAACGATGATGAATTCTACACTTCCAACATTAATCATATTAAAAAAAAACACTAAATAAAGAAACTGTAATGTTTGCTCTCTACATCATCAGCTGTTAAATGTAAAGTTATTTTTGTGGATTTGGTGTGAATCAGTCACATTGAAGACATTAGAGCATTTTTTAAAAAAGTTTCAAAATTCTTAGTCTCTTGCTGCTTTCTTATACATTGATCTATAGTTACCTTGCAGATGACAGAAACGTTTTGTGTGAGCCTTGTCCCCAGTTGCATGGCACAGTGGACAAATGTATTGACGCAGAATTGGACAAACAATCTTGCCATTCACATCTTTAAGAGCATGTGAGGTGTAGGTGTTTTTTGACTCTCCATTTCGTTTACAGAACATGCATTTATTTGGGTCTTGACCGACTTTGGAGGTGGACGGTGTATTAGTAAAATCACCGTTTGATGTTTTTCCCCTGAGGAGCAGGGCATTTCCCCCACTGTGAACAACTGAAAACTCACAAGGTTCTTCTGTTTCCATCAACAGGCAGCTCTGGAAGAAATGATCTTTCAGTAAATTATTCCTCTTTATCGCCCCCTTCTGTTTTGGTGCCAGATTATTCATTCTGTTGAATTCACAGCCAAAGAAACCAGCTTGCCTTTCTGCACTACAGTCGCAAGCTATGGGATAATGAATCCATGGAAAATGTTGCAATTCTGTTGAACCATCGCACAAGTGATGCTCCTTCATGTGTTCTTTGCGATGCATCTTTTCTAGGGCATTATCTGTCAACCACAGGCCAGTCCCAGGTTCCATGGTCAGAGCTTCTGCTTCATGTTGTTCCTTAGTTACGCTGTTCTCTGGAATGGATTGTTCCCTTTGCCTGAACTCGCTCAGTACCCTCCAGCTTTGCGTGTCATGCAATCCAGTGCTCAGTTTTAACCTCATGGTTTCTGTTCCTGAATACCTTGGTTTGTGCCGAGCTTCAATCATATCCTGCACCACCTTGTTCAGCTCCAGGTAGTCAGTCCATATGTTGTACCCAGAGTTTGCCATGGGTTTTGTGCTTATCAACAAGTGTCTGGTCTCACTCAAGAGGGGGGTTACCTTTAAGACCAACTCCTGCATTGTTATCAACTGAATGACAGGATTGGTTAAAGATTGTTATCAGTCTCTGATGTGTGATCTGGCATGTCCTTTAAAACTGTTTAATTGACCATAATATATATATATATAAATAAAGAAATTGTAATGTTTGCTCTCTACATCATCAGCTGTTAAATGCAAAGTTATTTTTGTGGACTTGGTGTGAATCAGTCACATTGAAGACAGTAAGTAATATCATTCTTGGCTGCTGTTGCAGCAGATAAAAAAAACTCAAGACATTTCAAGTGTTAGAAGAACATCAGCTACACTCCCCACACCTCCAGCTCCCTTCCCGCTTTCTCTCTGTAGTTCAATGGTCTTCCATTAGACAGCCATTGGTCTGCCTGAAACCTGTTGGTCTTTCGGAATGTTGCTGATTGACACGGAGGCTTGGTGCAGCCAATGCAAGGGCGCTGTGGGGAAAGAGTCTAAAGTCCTCCCATTAATGAGCAATGAGGGGCTGAGACGGAGGGGAGGGGGTCCCTCAACAAACAGAGGGAGAAGCAACGACAAGTGCCACAGTGATGGTAACAGGTATTCAGAGAACAAATGTAATAGTTTTCAGATTTATTGTCAGAATACATACAACCCCAAGTTTCCTTTTCCTGAAAGCAAGGCAAAAAAGTGTACAAATGTAAACAACTGACTGCTGTATAGAGAGGAAAATAAGGTGCAAAATTAAGTCCTTAAATGATCTCCAGTGGGCTGCTGGAGACTGGCTCATGAGAACCAGGTGTTGGAACTGGAAATTTGAGAGGATGTCAAGGGCTCCCTAAGGGCCCTGGGCACTGAAGGCTTCCTTATTGTGTTGGAGATTTTGGACCTGTGCTCAGATTGCTGATGCCTTGATCTGGAGTCTGTGGGAGTGCTGGAGGCGATTCTATGAACACTTGTAACTCGGTGAGGGGTGGGGTTGAAAAACACGCTCTTGCTTCTCTTTCTCTGACTGTAAGGGGTGCCAGGCAATGCTAAAGGCAAATCTTCATCTTCCTTATTTGCAGACTAAAGGCAATTCCGTGATTGTTACATTTTTGAATTAATCTGCAATAATTAGGAGTTGTTAATGGGAAGGCTTGTTGAAGGAGCTGTGTACCATTTTTATTATCATTTACCTTCTGGAAAAAGATTTTCTTTATATTTTAGATCACACTTAAAGTTGATCTTGTATGTAAAAAAAAATTACATGACAATATACAACATCTGATCAGCAGTTTGAGTCACTATTCCTGCTGCAGAACTTGGGAGTGTGCTAATCAGCCATCGTCAGCAATAGTTAGCTCCTTTATCGGAGTTATTTTAGCATTCAACTGCTACTTTAAGTAACTGAATTATTACAAGAGGTGTTAACTATCCCCTTTATTTAACAGGTGCCGTGGCACAGAAGCCAAACATCAAAGATTTCAGCCGTTTTGTCAGCTGCAATCAGCAGGTGAGACCAAGAGTAGATTAGATCTCCACTATTGTCAAAAGTGACATTCAGAAATGGAAATCCCCATGCTCAGTGAAAATAAATGGGAAGAAACAGCTTTGATATTGTAAGTAGCTGCCTCAGCTCTTCTAAGGCAGCTTTGGGTGGAGGGCATTTGGCTCCAGTTCCCTGGGCTACCAGACGTCTGGGAAAGCTTTTGTGGGTTCTGCACACTCCACCCTAACTGGGAAAAATGGAACTCGACAGGATGTGTGGGGGAGTGTTTCAGGTGTTCTGTGTCCCCAGCTGGGGCTCGACAGGACATTGTGTGATCCTAGTGATCAGAAGAGGTATCGGGGCCACAAGACCCACACCACCAGGTTCAGGAATAGCCGCTCCCCCTCCACCATCAGACTCCTCAACCACAAACTCAATCAGGGACTCATTTAAGGACTCTTAATTATGCACTTTGTTTTATTCTTCTCTGTATTGCGCAGTTTCTTTACATGTGAATGTCGAATACATTTTTTTTGGTAATTCTGCCTGGCCCACAGGGAAAAGAATCTTACCGTTATGTGATGTCAGGGATGTACTCTGACAATAAATCTGAAATAATTCTTGCCTCTACGGGCATACCTCAGCACCCTTTCTGCCATTTCTCCACTGCAAGCAATCTCATGCCAAAGATGCAGACCAGTTGTTGAGGATGTTACACTCCCCCCCACTTCCCCCTCCAGGGAGAAAGTCCTCGATGGATTTTATTTTCCCTCCTGGAGACTGGGCTCAAGGGGCTCGTTTTGTGAGTTTGGTGTCAGAAATGCAGACTGCATGCACTGCTCCAACCAGAGATCAAGGTTACTGTCTCCGGTCCTGTAAATCATTTCATACAATAGCACAGATGACTGAACAGGACTTGCAAGAAACAATCAGATTTCAGAGTCCATTCATGACATCGCATACAGCACTGTGATTTTTTTTTCCTGTGGCCGCGACAGGATGACCACTTATTGGTAAGCATAAACATTTGATTGTGCAATAAGAGGAAAAAATGTCAATGAAATACAAAACTAAGAGTCCATTGAGCAGCACGGGCTTGTGGTTCAAAAGGGCCTGTTTCCATGCTGTATGATTACATTAAAATTAAAACTCAACAGCTTTGCATTCACTGCATTTTTGGTCTGTTCACTCGCATACTTTATCCTAAAATAATAATTTCTGAAATAAATCTTATTTGAATCTGAAAATATCTAGTACTACCCTAACCATGATTGTCTGCACCACTGTAATATATCTTTCTCCCCACCCCCCCCCACAAGCTGAATATTTACCCATTGTTTTAGGTCGGTACGGTTGGCAGAGCAGTTAGCGCAACGCCTTTACAGCGCCAGTGATTGGGACTGGACAGGAGTTTGAGTCCCTCGCTGTCTGTAAAGAGTTTGTACGTTCTCCCCATGTTTGCGTGGGTTTTATCCAGGGGCTCAGGTTCCCTCCCACTGTTCAAAACGTACCAGGATATAGATTAATGGGGTGTAAATTGGGCACTAGAGACTTGTGGGGCTGAAATGGCCTGTTACCGTGCTACATCTCCAAATTAAAAATTAAATAGTGTATAGCTTCAGAAGTGGTCTTGTTAATTAGGCCTTAAATTGGAAGAAGCGCAAAAAAAAAGATTTATTATGATAGCCTCAGCTGTAGCAAAAAAAATATTATGTCAACCTGAAAATCAGAAGAGAGCCTGAGAAAACAGCAATGGTACATAGAAATGAATAAATGTATTCCATTGGAAAAAATAACATATAATTTAAAAAATAAAGTCACAGTATTTGAACAAATTTGGGAACCGTACATGGAACAGTAACCTTGCCTCGGACCTTCACCCCCCTAAAATGATAGAATGAGAAGATGACGAAATGAACTGAACCAGTGTGTAAAAGTAGATGACACAATTTTCTTGTTTATTTTCATTGTGTGATGACATTGTTTAATGGGTTTATTGTATTGTATATGTTGAATGTTTAGTAGGTAGGAAGGGGGAAGGGAGGGGGGGAGGGAAGGAGGGAAGGGAGGGGGGAGGGGAGGGGAGAAAATGACTGTATATTCAAGAGGGAAATGTTTGTGTGTATTTTGATTGATATGGTTCAGTGTGTAAAATAAAAAAAAAATTAAAAGTGGTCTTGTTTATAAATAGGACAATAAATTTTCATTGTGATAAATCAAAGTACTGTTTTCCATCATTTTCCTGTTCAATAAATTCATCGTTTCACTCACCAAATGGTTTTTTAAAAACCATTTACTGTCGTTTGAATACCATTAATGTCTCAACCATGCACTCAAGTGACAGTCTGGACTGGATGCTTCAGTAGTGGAGGACAACCCGCAGGCAGTGAGAATGCTGAACAACCAAAGGAACTACTCATGCCAACCATCCAAGATTCTCATTTGTACATAACAATATTATTTATACAAATAAAATACTCACCCTGAAAATGTATTGTCTGTATGTGTTGTGCCTGCGTGTTTTGCTCCAAGGACCGGAGAACGCCATTGCACAAATATAACCCGATTAAATCAGATGATACCTTGACTTTTGCATGTGTTAAACTTGATTCAGACTTGCAAGCAATTTCAGCTCCACGGAGCTGGATCCAATCCTACTATCTGAAGTTTAGGTCCTGTGGGTGTGGATGTACCCTGGGCTGCCTTCACTTCTTCCCAAGGATATGCTGGCAGCTTAAACAGAAAAGAATGCAATTACCCCTGGTGTAAAGGAATCAAAAGGGAATTCAGGCATTTGTGTGGAAGAAAGCAAGATGCATGGCTGCAGGGAAATGTGTCCAAGGAGATCTCTACTAGGAGCCAGCAAGGACCCTGACAACCCAATGGTCTGTGTCTGCAAGTAAAAAGGCACTGAAGCTGGGAACACTATAGGCTGCTTCCAGCAGGTCATCTCCTTTCACACTATGACACCATTTCTAATCCCACTTTCACACTCAACATCAGGAACTTTGCTGAAAGAAATTTTCTTTCAGATCTGGTAATTACAACCCCCAGCCCGACTGGCCTCCCGACTTCAAACCCCCAGCCCGACTGGCCTCCCGACTTCAAACCCCCAGCCCGACTGGCCTCCCGACTTCAAACCCCCAGCCCGACTGGCCTCCCGACTTCAAACCCCCAGCCCGACTGGCCTCCCGACTTCAAACCCCCAGCCCGACTGGCCTCCCGACACCAAACCCCCAGCCCGACTGGCCTCCCGACTTCAACCCCCCAGCCCGACTGGCCTCCCGACTTCAACCCCCCAGCCCGACTGGCCTCCCGACTTCAAACCCCCAGCCCGACTGGCCTCCCGACTTCAAACCCCCAGCCCGACTGGCCTCCCGACACCAAACCCCCAGCCCGACTGGCCTCCCGACTTCAAACCCCCAGCCCGACTGGCCTCCCGACTTCAACCCCCCAGCCCGACTGGCCTCCCGACTTCAACCCCCCAGCCCGACTGGCCTCCCGACTTCAAACCCCCAGCCCGACTGGCCTCCCGACTTCAAACCCCCAGCCCGACTGGCCTCCCGACACCAAACCCCCAGCCCGACTGGCCTCCCGACTTCAACCCCCCAGCCCGACTGGCCTCCCGACTTCAACCCCCCAGCCCGACTGGCCTCCCGACTTCAACCCCCCAGCCCGACTGGCCTCCCGACTTCAACCCCCCAGCCCGACTGGCCTCCCGACTTCAAACCCCCAGCCCGACTGGCCTCCCGACTTCAAACCCCCAGCCCGACTGGCCTCCCGACTTCAAACCCCCAGCCCGACTGGCCTCCCGACTTCAAACCCCCAGCCCGACTGGCCTCCCGACTTCAAACCCCCAGCCCGACTGGCCTCCCGACTTCAAACCCCCAGCCCGACTGGCCTCCCGACTTCAAACCCCCAGCCCGACTGGCCTCCCGACTTCAAACCCCCAGCCCGACTGGCCTCCCGACTTCAAACCCCCAGCCCGACTGGCCTCCCGACTTCAAACCCCCAGCCCGACTGGCCTCCCGACTTCAAACCCCCAGCCCGACTGGCCTCCCGACTTCAAACCCCCAGCCCGACTGGCCTCCCGACTTCAAACCCCCAGCCCGACTGGCCTCCCGACTTCAAACCCCCAGCCCGACTGGCCTCCCGACTTCAAACCCCCAGCCCGACTGGCCTCCCGACACCAAACCCCCAGCCCGACTGGCCTCCCGACACCAAACCCCCAGCCCGACTGGCCTCCCGACACCAAACCCCCAGCCCGACTGGCCTCCCGACTTCAAACCCCCAGCCCGACTGGCCTCCCGACTTCAAACCCCCAGCCCGACTGGCCTCCCGACTTCAAACCCCCAGCCCGACTGGCCTCCCGACACCAAACCCCCAGCCCGACTGGCCTCCCGACTTCAACCCCCCAGCCCGACTGGCCTCCCGACTTCAACCCCCCAGCCCGACTGGCCTCCTGACTTCAAACCCCCAGCCCGACTGGCCTCCCGACTTCAAACCCCCAGCCCGACTGGCCTCCCGACTTCAAACCCCCAGCCCGACTGGCCTCCCGACTTCAAACCCCCAGCCCGACTGGCCTCCCGACTTCAAACCCCCAGCCCGACTGGCCTCCCGACTTCAACCCCCCAGCCCGACTGGCCTCCCGACTTCAACCCCCCAGCCCGACTGGCCTCCCGACTTCAAACCCCCAGCCCGACTGGCCTCCCGACTTCAAACCCCCAGCCCGACTGGCCTCCCGACACCAAACCCCCAGCCCGACTGGCCTCCCGACTTCAACCCCCCAGCCCGACTGGCCTCCCGACTTCAACCCCCCCAGCCCGACTGGCCTCCCGACTTCAACCCCCCAGCCCGACTGGCCTCCCGACTTCAAACCCCCAGCCCGACTGGCCTCCCGACTTCAAACCCCCAGCCCGACTGGCCTCCCGACTTCAAACCCCCAGCCCGACTGGCCTCCCGACTTCAAACCCCCAGCCCGACTGGCCTCCCGACTTCAAACCCCCAGCCCGACTGGCCTCCCGACTTCAAACCCCCAGCCCGACTGGCCTCCCGACTTCAAACCCCCAGCCCGACTGGCCTCCCGACTTCAAACCCCCAGCCCGACTGGCCTCCCGACTTCAAACCCCCAGCCCGACTGGCCTCCCGACTTCAAACCCCCAGCCCGACTGGCCTCCCGACTTCAAACCCCCAGCCCGACTGGCCTCCCGACTTCAAACCCCCAGCCCGACTGGCCTCCCGACTTCAAACCCCCAGCCCGACTGGCCTCCCGACTTCAAACCCCCAGCCCGACTGGCCTCCTGACTTCAAACCCCCAGCCCGACTGGCCTCCCGACTTCAAACCCCCAGCCCGACTGGCCTCCCGACTTCAAACCCCCAGCCCGACTGGCCTCCCGACTTCAAACCCCCAGCCCGACTGGCCTCCCGACACCAAACCCCCAGCCCGACTGGCCTCCCGACTTCAAACCCCCAGCCCGACTGGCCTCCCGACTTCAAACCCCCAGCCCGACTGGCTCCCGACTTCAAACCCCCAGCCCGACTGTCCTCCCGACTTCAAACCCCCAGCCCGACTGGCCTCCCGACTTCAAACCTCCAGCTGCGAGGACGGACCCAGTGCTACTGAACAACAAAGCCCCAGCTGCAGAGAAGGCACAGTGCTACCCCCAGCGAGGGTGCAGATCTACCAGCCAACAAGGCCCCGGCCCCCAGCGAGGGCCCAGCACTACCAGCCAAAGAATTTTCCTCTGCCCTGCCAAAATATGGTAACTCTGCCTGGCCTGCAGGAAAATGAATTTCAGGGTTGTGTGTAATGTCATGCATGTATTCTGACAAAAAAAAAATTTGAAACTGCATGGCATCTTTCTTGTACTTTGGAAGAAACTCCCTACTGGTCTGCTCTATCTCTGCATTTTCAATACACCTGACAACAAATGAACTAGAGATAAGACTTCACAACCTTCTGGCCTGCAGAGAACGAGCACCAATAGTTGTATCACCCATGGGTCACTTGATGCAGTGCTTGAAATGGATTGGGAAGAGAAACCCATCGGTTAGTATTGTGATACAAATGCAGCCGGATGACCTCATATTCTCCTCCGGGGAGGAGGGGGTCTTAGTTCCACAGTAACATGTCACACCGCCTGGCATGAAGGATGTACTATCCAGCCACAGTTCCACTCATTGGTCAGTGAGTTTCCCATCATCCACAACCCACCGACAGCAATGAATGTTGATTGTGGCCTTTACCATTAGGTGATCACCAAAGTGACCGATAGCCAACTGAGCCTGTCCCCGATCCCAATGCTCTAATATTCCTCCATTGAATTGTAAGCTTTCCTACTATACACTGTTTCCTTTGAAGTTTACTTCCAATAGACCTACAGGCAGGTTGAGATCATTAAAAACACACCTTAACTGGAACTGTGAAGATACATCACACCAGCGAATTAGCTTGCAGCACATGAAAAAGTTTAGTGAGAGTGCAAAAGCCAGTGAAAATAAAGGCATGACCATAGCCATAGTGTGTGTCCACACACAAACAAAAATCAAGATACAAGAAACACCAGGAGTGTGCAGAGTGAGAATCAGTCAATAACAGCAAGAAACAGAGTGTGAAGCTTCCAGATGCTGTAAATTGGACTGGAAATGTCGAACTCAAGTTGTTGCAGCTAGGGGTAGATTCAAAATGGATACCTCCATGAGTCGCAAGTTCTAAAGCTCAAATTTTGTTGTTATAAAAGAACCCAAGTTTCTTTATTACAATAAAAGAAACAAAGATTGGAAGCTGGCAAACACAAATTATTTAAGATGACCAAGAGTGAAATCAGGAAACCTTGGATGATTTGGCCCATGTTAAAGGAAGGTAGGGAAAACACTACAATCGATCATTGAAACACATCTCCCTTCCTGAAGAAGGTGACAATCACCATGTTCGAGGTCCCCCAGAAGCCCTCCCTTTTTCCCGTGTAGGAACTGTGCGCATTGCGAGCAGGGACACAGAAAGCTCCCGAGGCCTTGGGTTTTTTTTTCAAACTGTGGTCTAGTTCACTTCTCAGACTGGCATGAACAAGGTCATTTGTTGAGGAACAATGAATCAGGGCCCTTGGGTAGTGTCTTTTCTTAATCATTCAAGGGATGTGGGCTTTTCAAGCTAAACCAACATTCAACTCTCTATCCCAGGAGTGGCCAAACATGGCTCGCGAGCCACATCCAGCTCTTTGATGTAATGTGTAGCTTGTGGAAATGTATTGGCTGGGGAGGAGATACCAGTGCTCCCGGTTGCCCCAGGGTACTCCAAATCCCTGCCACTAGTCCAGGCACCCTGGTCTCGCCCTGCTGCAGGAGGCAGCTTTGCACTGAGTTGGCTTTCCATATCATGCGCTTGGCTGTGGACGCTGCACTGATGCAAGTATATGCAGAGACTAGTGGCAGGAGCAGCGTTCCCAAAAAGAACACATCAGGAGCAAGAGACATCCGTCTGGCCCATCGAGCCTGCTCCCACATTCAGCGTGATCACGGCTGATCTGGCCATGGGCCCAGATCTGCCTTTCCCCATAACCCTCAATTCTCTTACGATGCAAAAACTCTTTCTGTATCTTAAATATATTTAATAAGGCAGCCTTTACTGCTTCCTTAGGCAGATTTTTTTTTTAAACAGAAAATCAGTCAGGATTTTGAAAGCATTTGGTGTAACCTTATGATTACTGAAACTAATAGAGTTTAAAATCTCCATACATGAATAAATATTATGTATATGTATTTCTTAAAATTTAAATGACAATGTGCACGCAAGAGTAAAAATGTATATTTTTTCATGTCTTGCATCTCAAACATCTGAAGTTTATCGTATGTGGCTCTTACACTAAGCAAGTTTGCTGCCCCCCCACCACGCCCCGGTCCATCACCATTTGCTCCAGAGAAGGTGGTGGGCAGTGACCTTCTCGAAACACTGTGATCACTGAGGTGTGGGTCTGCCTGCAATGTTGTGGAGAAGGGAGTTCCAGAAATGTAACCCAATGACGGTGAAGGAATAGCAAGCCACGTCCAAGTCAGGATGGTGCATGGCTTGGAGGGAAACTTCCAGGTGGTGGGGTTCCCCTGCTTTTGCTGCCCTTGACCTTCCACATAGAGAAGGTAGTGGGGTTGGGCAAGTGGCTGCAGTGCATCCTATAGACCAGTGGTTCTCAACCTTTCTCCCCCCACTCGTATACCACCTTAAGTAATCCCTTACTAACCATAGGTTAGTGGATAAAAGGCTGAGAACCACTGCTATAGAGGGTACAGAATGCAGCTACATGCCTTGGAGGGGTGTGGGAATGGTTGTCAACCACTGAAGTGTCCCAGACCGTATCAAGCTTTTGTTGTTGAAGCTGCAAGCGGAGAGTATTCTATCACACTCATGTAGATAATGCACAGGCTTTGGGAAGTAAGTGGGAGAGTTACTGTATATACTCGTGCAATAGTCGAATTTTGTGGACGAATTTTTAGGGTAAAATTAGGGAGTCGACTATTACACGCACACTACTTTTGACCACGGAAAGTACCTGCGTTGTTTAAGGCAATGGGAGCTCCAATGGGCAGGTGGGCATCTGGACGGACCAGCTAGCAAGTCGGGGGAAGCTGGGGCCCAGGAGAGAGTCCGTGGTCGGGGCATAGTGGGTGAGTGGCCGGGGCCCAGGCAAGAGTTTGCGGTTGGAGTGTAGGGAGCTCAAGTGAGCAAGCAGCCAGGGCCAGAAATGGAGGGGGGCAACTTTTACACATGATATACAGAAAATACCTGATTATTGGGCCAAAAATAGGGGTCAACTTTTACATGGTATCAACTGTTAAACATGTATATATGGTACTTGCTACAGGATTCCGACAGGAGATCAGGAAGTGTTCCTTCCAACAGGAGCCAATTCATTAACCATTGCACTCCTCAATAAGTGAGCCTCTCCACGGGGTGGGCTTGGGCCATAGATCACCTCGTCATTGCTGAAAAAACCCCAGGCACATCTTGGCTGCCAGTAAGCTGCAGTACCCTCTGAACCACTCCACCTGCTGCCCTTGGCCTCACAAGCTGCTTGCTTCCACTCCAGGTGGAGTGGAGTTCCCAACCCAAGGACTCCCTTCCCTCTTGATTCTGTGCTACTCAAATGAGCAGGTTGCAGAACAGACGCCAGGCCAACCGCAGGGCACAGTCAACGGTCGATGGTTCTTCTGATGCCCAAACTCACCGACAGCGTTGAATGTTCACTGAAGTCGTAACCAATCCATGGTTGAACCTTCACGAATGCTGGCTCACAATGAGAGTTCACATTGTATTTTCCTCAGCAGGTTTCTCAATTGTAGCCGGTTAATCCCTCCTGATTCGGCCTCCATTGCCGCCTGTGACAACAAATTCCACAGATTCCCCGCCCTCTGGCTGAAGAAATTCCTCCGCACCTCGGTTCGAAGCGGACGCCCTTCAATCCTGAAGTTTTACCCTCTTGTCCTAGACACACCCATCATGGGGAACAACCTTTCTGCATCTACTCTGTCCATGCCTTCATCATTAAAAACAAAGGGGAACCAAGGTATTACACTCAACCCCAGCACGTACAGGCTTTCTTATTTATTCACATTACCCATGTCCCTGTGAATCTCACTGAAGCCGAGACTGTACTTCAGCTCGTGAAGCCTTTCTCAGGATTCAGCTCGAGTTTTACCAGTGTTGCTTTGTGCTCCTCAGTTCTGCCACTAGATGGAGTACTGCCCTGGAAATTGTGGTAGATAAGCTTTCCAAAAATCTTTCTTCCCTCAAAATTGGAGCTTCTTCAATAAATCCTGCATCTAGAAATCTACTGCATTTGTTAATCAACCTTTAGAATTTTCAAACCCCTCTCCTAGATTTGCCTTCACCTTGTTGGAGGTCTTTTTTTCCCTTCCCTCAATGCAGTGTTATTCAAGCATCTGGCAAAAAAAAATTGAGAAATAAATAAATATTTAGATTGTTAATAAATACAAATTTAAGAAAAAGTTTAAAATTGTACATGTTCTCTGAAGCAACCCACAACCCCTTGGTGAAGATGGGAGCCAGCGGTGCGCCCTGGTCGTGAAGAAGGCTGCATTACAACAAATTGACAGTGCCCAGGATGCCACTCGCCGCTGAAGCGACTCTCCCAACGTGTCTCCCTCTACCCTGCTTAATAAGTCTTTATCTTTATTATTAAGTCTTTTAGGCTTTATCTGAAAACTTGGGGTTAATTATGATGGCAACATTGTATTGGTTTGGACAACACTTATAAGGGGCCAGCAACCCGGGTTCAAATTTAAATTTTGTAAGTTACAGGAATTTTATGTAAAGTGAACTTTACATAATTAAGGACTACAGTACAAATTTTTTTCAAATTACTTTATATTTTGTACTGTCTTTTAAACTATTAATTCTTAAAGCAGGTGTATCAGACATTGTATGAATGAGTCTCAGGCAACCAGAAAATTCACATACCCATATTCTACAATCCCCAAAGTGCCGGATACTGTATTTACTGACTGACAATCTGGACTCGTGATTCCTGCTAACATTTACCAAAAAACTCAACTCCCAGATTTTATTCTATGCTGACCCAAGTTGGGAGATCTCAAGCCGGGTGTCTCAAGAAAGCAGCCTCCATCGTCAAGAACCCCAACACCCAGGCTACGCCCTCTTCTCGGGAAGGAGGTACAGGAGCCTGAAGATGAACACCCAGCAAAACAAGGACAGCTTCTTCCCCTCCACCACCAGATCCAAGAATCTGCCTTACTTTTTCCTTCTTTTGCACCATTTTTAAAAAAAACATGTAATTTAGATCAATTTGACACCTGTGATACTGCTGCAAAACAACAAATTTTGTGACATATTCATGATTAAATTCTAATTCTGCTCTGATGTCCTTCCTATCTCCAGCATCCACTTTACACCTTCACCATCCTCACTCTGCGACTGACCACAATACTAGCACCACATCTACTCCCAACAGGAGCTTCTTCACACCACAAAAACCACAAGACACAGGATCAGAAATAGGCTATTCAGCCCATCAAGTCTACCCCATATTTAATTATCCATTTTCCCACTCAGCCCCACTGCCCAACCTTTGAGGCCCTGGCTAATCAGGAACCAATCAATCTCTGCCTTAAATACACCCAGTAGCAACAAATTCTATAGATTAACCACCCTCTGGCTGAAGAAATTCCTCCACATCTCTGTTTTTGGATGCGCTTCAGTCCTGAACCACTCTCCAAGTCAGTCACATTAACAGCTTCACAAAGCAGATAGCAATTCCAGAACAACCAACCACAGGTTAACCAAAGTGAGAGGCTGGTAGGACCCAGCAAGTCAGGCAGCATCCGTGGAGAGAAATGTGTCAGGTCGGGACCTTGTCTACATTAAAAAAAATTTTTTTTTTTTTTACTTTCACGGATGCTGCTTGACCTACCCAGACCCTCCAGCTTTCCTTGGTCTGCTCTAGATTCCAGAATCTGTGGTTCAGGTGCTTCTCCAGCCATGGATGAAGTTCACAATCAAAATTGAATGTCACGGACAGGTCACGAAATTGGTTGTTTTGCAGCATCATCACTGGGCAAACATTTATGTAAACCACCCTGCAAGAAAAAAAAAATCAAAGCAGGACATTGTCTGTGGTCCATTGTCCATTCAGGAATCTGATGGCAGAGGGGAAGAAGCTGTCCTTGTGCTTCTAAGTGCTCATCTTCAGGCTCCTGCATCTCCTTCCTAATGGTAGCAGAATGAAGAGGGCTTGGTCTGGGTGGCGGGGGTCTTTAAGGATAGAGGCTGCTTTCTTAAGACACCGTTTCATGTAGACGTCCTTGATAGAGTTTGCCCGTGATGTCACAGGCCAAGTTAACAACCCTCTGGAGTTTTTTCTTGTCCTGAGAGTTGGCGCCTCTGTACCAGACAGTGATGCAACCAGCCAGAATGCTCTCCATGGTAACCCTGTAGAAGTTTGTGTTTTCAGTGACAGACTGAATCTCCTCAACCACCTTACAAAGTATAGTCGCTGGCGAGCCGCCTTTGTGATTGGATCGACATGGAAGCTCCAGGAAAGATCCTCAGAGATGTTGCCACCCAGGAATCTGAAGTTCTTGAGCTTCTTCAGTACTGAACCCTTAATGAGGACTAATTTGTGTTCTGACTTCTTCCTGAAATCCATAATCATCTCCTTTTGCTAACGTTGAGTACAAGGTTGTTGTTGTGACAGCACTCAACACAGTCAGTCTGGGCTAGAAGCCCATTTTTGCGGAGAGCCTGTGGTCAAATTAGACTGTAACCGCTCTGTAAAAATGTGTAGGGGTCCTGGTGGAAATATTCCAGGATGGAATTTATGTAATAGATTTTGTCTCAATGTTTTTACACTGCCAGCAGAGTGAAAATTTTCTGCTTCTCAGTGGCTGTGTAAAAGTGCCAAATGTCTGGTGTGGTGGTGCCAATGCTCAGTACAAGAAAAAACTCCAGAGGGTTGTTAACTCGGCCTGTGACATCACAGGCATCACTCTATCAAGGACATCTACATGAAGCGGTGTCTTAAGAAAGCAGCCTCTATCCTCAAGGACCCCCACCACCCAGGCCATGCCCTCTTCACTCTGCTACCATCGGGAAAAAGGTCCAGGAGCCTGAAGACGAGCACCCAGCGGCACAAGGACGGCTTCCTCCATCAGATTCCTGAATGATCAGAGAACCAAAGACACTGCCTTACTTTGACTTTTCATGCTCTATTTTTTTTGAATAAATGTTTACACTAAGATGCTGCTGCAAAACAACAAATTTCGTGACTTAGTTCATGACAATAAATTCCAATTTTGAAAGGAGTACAGATCAATAGACAAAAGGTGTTATCTGGATGTGATAATAGGAAAGGTCTCGAACAGCAAGGTCAATAGAGAACTTCACAGGTGGCAAGAGAAGGAAAACAAGACCCCAGCCCATTCCCAGCAGGGCAAAAGCTTCAGTCAGCCAGCAGGAGGCCACTTAGTCCAACAGACCTGATCCATCCACCATGATGCATTTCTCACACAGCTTGAGTCACATGAACCCTTCTCTCCACAAGAAATAGAACAGTAGTCAGCCATCTGGCCTGTCGAGCCTGGTCCGCCACTCAATGAAATCACGGCTGATCTGATGATCGGCTCATCTCCACCGATCTGCCTTTTCCCCACATATTTAATTCCCCTACTATGTAAAAATATATCCAACCTAGTCTTAAATATATTTAGAGATCACCGCTGCTTCA
The DNA here is from genome assembly GCF_036971445.1 of Narcine bancroftii. Taxonomy (NCBI): domain Eukaryota; kingdom Metazoa; phylum Chordata; class Chondrichthyes; order Torpediniformes; family Narcinidae; genus Narcine; species Narcine bancroftii. The sequence continues at coordinate 241,002,348 of NC_091471.1, forward strand.
ATGGGTAGCAAATTCCACAGTTTCACCACCCTCTGGGTAAAGCAGTTCCTCCTTATCTCTGTCCTAAATCTACTACCCTGAATCTTGAGGTTATGTCTCCTAGTCCTCTGTCCCCAATGGAAACAACTCTATCATATCTATGCTTTTCATAATTTTATTCATTTTTAATAAGATTGCCTCTCATTCTTCTAAAATCCCAGTGAGTATCCCAGACGACTCAATCTCTCCTCATAGGCTAACCCCTTCATTCCTGGAAGCAATCTGGTGATTTGCCTCTGCACCCTTCCCTCTTCACACAACCTGCCCTCCAGAATCCCTCATCAAAGCTTTCTCTTCCATCCCCACCTCAAGTGGTCTCTAACCTGTCCCACCCTCCCAACAGACCCCCTTCTCTCACTGGGGGCACTCGACCACACTCCCAGCTACACCCCACCGGCCCCCCCCTCAGCAATTAATCTCAGCTCTTCACCCAGACTCGTTGCCAAAGGAACAATGTCTAGCCTCCGTTTCAATGGCCAATACTGTCACTGTTTCTCCAATGAGATTCAAAAGCAGGAGGGTCAGTTAAAACAGGCAGAGTGAATATAAAAATCCATAAAGTTCTGAAACTTTATTAAATCATGGGATGTCAAGTAAATAAGCAGTCAATGTTAAGTACATACCTCAGAGCTATTGATCTCAGCACAATGAGGAGGCCTGGTCAAGGACGGCAATGTTGGTTCTCCGCTTGAATAGACAGGAGGGCACGCAGCTACAGAAGTTAAGGGAGTGCAGGAGGTGGCAGAGGAGGAGTTGGAATCCACAGACACTGTCTCTGAAGGGATTCCCTTTTCCTTCTCTTTGGAAGGACGCTGGACGAGTGATTCCTCTGTGTGCGCCTTCATGGGCAAACAAAAGTATTATGCACGTGACAATAAATGAACCTCAAACTCAAGGATTTTATTCCCATGTGATGTTACGTCAGCAGACATTTGCTGCAGTTGCAAATGTTCTGGGTTTATTTTTCCCCTCCCTGGAACTTCATTTTCCTTTGCTCATCATTTCTACAATACCAAGAGGCAAGTTCAGAACCCTGTCTCAGATCAGAGCCTTCCTCAGGGTCCTGATATGGGGAGGGTGGAACGGTTAGCGTAGTGGATTGGGCAATGCCGTTACAATACCAGCAACCAGCAAACAAAATTTGTCAGCATGATCCACTTTCCTCCCACCCTTTAAAAGTGTACCGGTGTGTAGCTCAATTGGCTGTAATTGGGCAGCACGGGCTCGTGGGAGAGAGGGAGGTCCACTTACTCTGTTTTTATCCAGAGGCACTCTGGATTCTGCCCCTCACAGAGGGTCAGCAACCATCCCTCCTCCACTTCTGACCTCCTTGACCCTCCAGTGAAGTTCTTCCAGAGACACTCTTTCTATAAGGGGGGGCACATGTTAACTCAGGCTGGGGAGTCGAGTGTCAAGGAATAGACGTGTCCCCTTGGTTTCTGGCGCACATCTTTCCCTTGTCCCGATGTTGAGTGTTGATGAAGTCACTGCCCAAATTGAGGTCCAAAAATCTTACCAACGACCTTCAATGAGCCCCACAGCCTGCCCTCAAAGCACCACAACAGCACTTAGCTGATCCTTTCTGCCCAATTCTTCACAACATCTTTCATAAGAAGGTAACCTATAAACGTCCCATCCTTTTCATGCACCAATTGTCAAGATATTGCTTCAATCTTATGAAAAGAGACAATTACAGATCTTACAAGTGCATTTGCCTAAGGTATACTTTATATTTAAACACAAATAGGCAGCACTTTCTATTAGTTTCAAGCAATAGCTGACCTGGAAGAGTTTGATCCCAAGGCAATGCCACAAGCTTGTTCCATTAGATGATTCTCAATTGGCCTCTGAAATTCCCGTTTCCTTGGAAACTGTCCGAATTACTGCAGCTCATCTCAGTTCTGAGAGAACGTCCTTCATAATCCAAAACATTATCCTCCACAATATCCTACAACAGGATCCCACCATCTTCCCCTCTCCGCTTTCTGGAGAGGCTGAGCCCTCGACTCCCTCGTCCACACATACCTCCCCCCCATCAATTCCTTCCCCTCCCCCCACTAGCATTTCTTGCAGCTGCTCACCTTCTCCCTCACTGGCATTAGAGACCCCAAAAGGTTCTTCCAAGTGAACCAATACTTTACTTGTATAGTCACAGGAGTCATCTACTGCATCTGGTGCTCCCGCTGTGGCCTTCTCAACAACAGAGAGACTGGAAGATCGCTTTGCCGAGTACCTTTTGCTCTGTCTGCATCAGTGACGGGGATCTCCCAGTGGCGAACCACTTCAATTCCATGGCCCACTCCCATTCTAACATGCCCATCCACAGCCTCATGTACTGTCCCACCAAGACCACCCGATAAATTGGAGGAGTAATACTTGATTTTCCGTCTGGGAACTCTCCAACCAGATGGCATTAACATCAATTTCTCCAGTTTCTGCTAGCCCACTCCCCATTCTCCCTCCCTTCCTCCTCCCTGTTTGCTGCTGTGCCCTCCCTTATCCATCTATTACCTCCTGCTTGTGGGACTGTGGCCCTCTTTCTGCTCCCCCCCCACCCCACACCATTTTGTTTGGGCAACTGCCTACATTCCTTTCCATACATCACCATCAATTTGGGCTTGGGGCCAAGATATCTCTACTGACTGTTTGACCTGCTGAGTTTTTCCAGCATTGTGTTTTTACTTCAACCACATTGTCTGCAGACTTTCGTGTTTTAACACTGCCCTTCAGAATCTGTTCAAATTCAATGCAGTTGCTTCATCATATATATATATATATGGACGACGACAGCTACAGTTGTGCATTCCTTCATTACATTCAGTATGGACTTACTGATTGAAGGGCAGTTCTGTGGTGGGCCCCATTATGGAAAGACCATACTGATTAAATCCACCAAGATGAGGATTTATTAATTTTGTTCTCCATAGATGGAAACTGAAAGATAATTAAGATTCAATTTTATTGCTAAGTAACAAAACAGAAAATGTGATATTACATGAAATTTCCTTTAGTCTACTGCAAGATTCTTTATCAGCAGAAATTGCCCGGCACCCCTTAGTCAGAGAAAGAGAAGCAAAAGAGAATCCCTTCAGAGTCACTGAGTGTCCATGGATTTGCCTTGAGTGCTTGCACAGTCGCACAGAGTCCTGTCCGAACCATCGGCATACCTCCAGCGCCCTCGGCACCTTCTCGTGTCTCGGTTCCAGTATTTCACCATATGCAACTAATGTCAATATTGTTCTATATAACCATAACAATTAAAGCCTAGAAACAGGCCAACTTGGTCTTTCTAGTCCATGCTGAACACTTTCTCCCACCTAACCCCACTGACCTACACTCAACCCATAACCCTCCATTCATTTCCCATCCATATACATATCCAACTTCTCCTTAAATGCTAATATCGAGCCTGCTTCTGCCACTTTGTCTGGAAGCTTGCTCCACACACCCACCACTCTGAGTAACAAGTCCCCCCTCATGATTCCTCTGAACTTTTGCCCCCCAACTCTCAGCTCAAGGCCTCTTGTTTTTAATCTCCCCCTTAAAGGAAAAAGCCTCTCCATGTCAACTATCTATTCCCCTAATAATTTTAAATACCTCAATTAAATCCCCTCTCAACCTTCTAAACTCCAAAGAATAAAGACCTAACTTATTTAACCTTTCCCTAACTTAGACCCTGTAACCCTGGCAACATTCTCTGCACTGTCTCCAATTTGTTGATATCTTTCTTATACTTCTATACCCGATACTCCAAATTTGGCCTTGTACAATGTACAAGGAATGTAGGCCTTGTACAATTTTAACATAATATCCCAGCTCCTATACTCAATGGTCTGATTTATAAAGGCCAACATGCCATAAGCTTTCTTCACCAGTCTATCCACGTGTGACTTCAACAGAGAACTGTGTACCATAATTCCTAGATCCCTCTGTTTTATTGCACTCTTCAATGCCCTACCATTCACCATGCATATTCTATTTTGATTATCCCTACCAAAATTTGACACCTCACACATCTCTGCATTAAACTCCATCTGCCATCTTTCTGCCCATTTTTCTAATTGGCCCAAATCCCTCTGAAAACTTTGAAACCCTTCTTCACTATACACAGCTCCACTCATCTTAGTATCATCCGCACACTTATTCATCCACCCCATCATCCAGATCATTAACGTATATGACAAATAGTAATGGACCCAGTACTGAACCCTGAGGCTCACCGCTTGTCAGTGGCTTCCAATCTGACAAACCATCATCTACCACTACTCTCTGGCATCTCCCATTCAACCATTGTTGAATCCATTTTACTACTTCAATGTTAATACCTAATGATTGAACCTTCCTAACTAACCTTCTCTGAGGAACCTTATTAAAGGCCTTACTAAAATCCATATATACAACATCCACTGCCTTACCCTCATCAACTTTCCTAGTAACCTCCTCAAAAAATTCATTATCAAGCATGATCTTCCCCTCAGAAATCCATGTTGACTGTTCCTAATCAGACCCTACCTATCCAAATATTTATTTACACCATCTCTAAGAATACTTTCCATTAACTTACTGACATCAAACTTGTGTGCCTATAATTACTAGCTTTACTCCTCGCACCTTTTTTTAAAACAATAGAACTACATGGGCTACCTTCCAATCCTCCAGCACCATTCCTGTTACTAATGACATTTTAAATATCTCCGTCAAAGCCCCTACTATTTCTACACTAACCTCCATCAAGGTCATAGGAAATAAGTTGTCAGGACCTGGAGACAACCACCTTTATTTTCCTTAAAGCATCATGGTTTCCACAACTTCCCTACTTACTTTACACAGATCAATATCCTTCTTCTTACTAAAGAAAAACTTCAAAATCTCCCCCATCCCTTTTCGCTCCACGTACAGCCATCCACTCTCATCCTCTAGGGAACCAATTTTAATCCCTCTCCATCCTTTTTCTCCTAATACATCTGTGAAAACCCTTTGGATTTATTTTCACCCTACTTGACAAAGCAACCTCTCATCTCCTCTTGGCCTTTCTCATTTCTGTCTTAAGATTCTTCTTACATTCTTTATATTCCTCTAACACCTATTTACTTCATGCTGTCTAGACTTTTTGTTCACCTCTCTCTCTTTTTGAACTATATTTCTGTTAACCCTTGAAAACCAAGGCTCCCTAAAACTTCTTTCCTTTCATCCTGACAGGAACATATCTCGATTCCCTTAAAATTTCACCTTTGAATGCCCTCCATTTTCTTTCTACATCTTCCACATAAAACAATTTATCCCAGTCCTCACCTTCCAAATCCATTCTCAGCTGCTCAAAATTAGCCTTTCTTCAATCAAAAATCTGAACCCAGAGTCCAGACCCATCTTTCTCCATAATTATTTTGAAACCAATGGTATTGTGATCACTGGACCCAAAGTTCTCCCCCACACACACCTCCATCACCTGACCCATCTCAGCGTTGCCCCTTCTCTACTTGCTACCCATATATATATATACATACATACACACACACAATATATTATATATTTATACACACAATATATATATATACACACACACACAATATATATATATACATACACAATATATATATACATACACAATATATATATATACATACACAATATATATATATATACATACACAATATATATATATACATACACAATATATATATATATACATACACACTATATATATATATATACATACACACTATATATATATACATACACAATATATATATATATATATATATATATATAGTGTGTGTGTATATATATATATATATATATATATTGTGTCAGCTGCAGGCTCGTTTGTGGCTGACAAGTCCGATGCGGGACAGGCAGACACGATTGCAGCGGTTGCAAGGGAAAATTGGTTGGTTGGGGTTAGGTGTTGGGTTTTTCCTCCTTTGCCTTTTGTCAGTGAGGTGGGCTCTGCGGTCTTCTTCAAAGGAGGTTGCTGCCCGCCAAACTGTGAGGCGCCAAGATGCACGGTTTGAGGCGTTATCAGCCCACTGGCGGTGGTCAATGTGGCAGGCACCAAGAGATTTCTTTAGGCAGTCCTTGTACCTTTTCTTTGGTGCACCTCTGTCACGGTGGCCAGTGGAGAGCTCGCCATATAATACGATCTTGGGAAGGCGATGGTCCTCCATTCTGGAGACGTGACCCATCCAGCGCAGCTGGATCTTCAGCAGCGTGGACTCGATGCTGTCGACCTCTGCCATCTCGAGTACTTCGACGTTAGGGGTGTAAGCGCTCCAATGGATGTTGAGGATGGAGCGGAGACAACGCTGGTGGAAGCGTTCTAGGAGCCGTAGGTGGTGCCGGTAGAGGACCCATGATTCGGAGCCGAACAGGAGTGTGGGTATGACAACAGCTCTGTATACGCTTATCTTTGTGAGGTTTTTCAGTTGGTTGTTTTTCCAGACTCTTTTGTGTAGTCTTCCAAAGGCGCTATTTGCCTTGGCGAGTCTGTTGTCTATCTCATTGTCGATCCTTGCATCTGATGAAATGGTGCAGCCGAGATAGGTAAACTGGTTGACCGTTTTGAGTTTTGTGTGCCCGATGGAGATGTGGGGGGGCTGGTAGTCATGGTGGGGAGCTGGCTGATGGAGGACCTCAGTTTTCTTCAGGCTGACTTCCAGGCCAAACATTTTGGCAGTTTCCGCAAAGCAGGACGTCAAGCGCTGAAGAGCTGGCTCTGAATGGGCAACTAAAGCGGCATCATCTGCAAAGAGTAGTTCACGGACAAGTTTCTCTTGTGTCTTGGTGTGAGCTTGCAGGCGCCTCAGATTGAAGAGACTCCTCAGCGACAAGATCTCCATCCTCAACCGATGGTCAGAACACTTCCAATCTCTTTTCAGTGCCAACCGCCCAGTCCAAGATTCCGCCCTGCTCCAGCTCCCTCAACAGCCCCTAAGGCTAGAGCTGGATGAGGTTCCCACCCTGGATGAGACAATATAAGGCAATCGAACAACTGAAAAGTGGCAAAGCAGCAGGTATGGATGGAATCCCCCCAGAAGTCTGGAAGGCTGGCGGCAAAACTCTGCATGCCAAACTGCATGAGTTTTTCAAGCTTTGTTGGGACCAAGGTAAACTGCCTCAGGATCTTCGTGATGCCACCATCATCACCCTGTACAAAAACAAAGGCGAGAAATCAGACTGCTCAAACTACAGGGGAATCACGTTGCTCTCCATTGCAGGCAAAATCTTCGCTAGGATTCTACTAAATAGAATAATACCTAGTGTCGCCGAGAATATTCTCCCAGAATCACAGTGCGGCTTTCGCGCAAACAGAGGAACCACTGACATGGTCTTTGCCCTCAGACAGCTCCAAGAAAAGTGCAGAGAACAAAACAAAGGACTCTACATCACCTTTGTTGACCTCACCAAAGCCTTCGACACCGTGAGCAGGAAAGGGCTTTGGCAAATACTAGAGCGCATCGGATGTCCCCCAAAGTTCCTCAACATGATTATCCAACTGCACGAAAACCAACAAGGTCGGGTCAGATACAGCAATGAGCTCTCTGAACCCTTCTCCATTAACAATGGCGTGAAGCAAGGCTGTGTTCTGGCACCAACCCTCTTTTCAATCTTCTTCAGCATGATGCTGAACCAAGCCATGAAAGACCCCAACAATGAAGACGCTGTTTACATCCGGTATATATATATCTATATCTATATATAATATATTGATATATTGATATAGAAAACGATCCTGCACACATTTAACAAACTCCAAACCATCCAGCCCATGTACAGTATGGGTCAATGTGTGCAAAGTTAAAATCTCCCACAATCACAACCCAGTGCTTACTACAATTAACTGCTATTTCTTTACAAATTTGTTCCTCCAGTTCCCTCTCCACAGTAGGTGATCTATAATACACCCCCATAAGTGTTACCATTTCTTTCCCACTCGTCAATTCCACCTACACTGCTTCTCTAGACTCAGATACGTCCTGCATCTTGTCAACTCTAAATGATACAGCAAGGATACAGGCCTTTCAGCCCACCAAGTCAACACTAACCATCAACCACTCATCTCCACTAATCCCATTCTATTCACCCTGCATTCCATCAATTCCCTCCAGATTTTCACCTTCAAGCAAGAGACCATTAAGGGCAGCCCAATCAACCTGCCAACCTTGGTGTCTTTGAGACGTGGGAGGAAACTGGAGCACTCAGGTGTATAATTTCCCCAGGACATGATGGGATCCACATGGTTTGCCTGGAATTTGTACCTTCTCCTGGTGACCAAGCTCAGGATTGAACCCAGGACTCTGGCACTGGGAGACAGAAGCTCTTGTAGTTGCACCACTATCTCCCTGAGAGCACACATCAGACCTCTGCAATGCATTCCTAACACCAAGTTATCTCCATCATTATCAAATGGCTGCGTCCCTGGTAAGGGACAGATAAATAATTTGCACTTCAGCTTCTGGAGGAGGATTACTCCAAGAGTAATAGAGATTGAAACAAGTAAAACTAGGGCTGCCAAGGTTAAATTATAGGGATGAGTAAACACCAAACATACTCCCTTGAAGACGGTGACCTTACAGAAGGGTTTAGCAGTTGGCACAACACCGTGACTGCACCAGCCACCCAGGTTAGAATTCTACACTGCCTGTAAGGAGTTTGTACGCTCTCCCCATGTCTGCGTGGATTTCCTTGGGGGCTCTGGTTTCCTCCCACCCTTCAAAACGTACCAGGGTTGTAGGTCACTTGGACGGCACAGGCTTGTAGACTGAAAGGGCTCATTACCGTGCTGTAAAATAACAAAGGCATGGTTCAATTCTAGTCCAATAAAAAAAGAATCACTGCTTTTACCCCAGTTAAAATGTGATATCTGATTTTTGTGACTCATTCTTATACAAGATCCACTTTCCCAGGAGACATCCTGCTGGAGAATTTTACCGACAATTGGATTTTTTACTAAATTAATATGAGGGGAGATGTCCGCAGGCTCAGAGAGACATCATCATCTGAAACCCGGCTCATGGTAATGATCTGATTAGATGTGACAGGAGAGAGTACAGGAAACTACACACCCTAGCCTAGTGTTTCAAGTACGCAGATCCAGTCAATTCCACTCAAATGCACCCTCGTTAACCCCTTCACAGCTGCTCACTCCAGGCTTACACAGCCTCAACAGGGTAAAACAACAATTTCCATTACCTACAACACGATCCCACCACCAGACACGTCATCCCCTCTCCGCCATCCATAGGGACCAGGACATGCCACCCTTGTGCCCACACCTCCTCCCTCACCATTATTCGAGGGCCCAAATAGTCCTCCCAAGTGAAGCCACATTTTCACTTGTGAATGGGTCACCTATTGCATCCGGGGCTCCTGCTGTGGCCCTCAATACATCCGAGAGACAGCATGTAGATTGAGAGACCAGCTTTGCTGTGTCCGCATCAGTGACAGAGATCTCCCAGTGGCCAACCCTTGCAATCACTCTCATACTGACATGTCTTTCCATGTGCCTGTCACTGCCAAACCAAGGTCACCTGAAAATTGGAGGAGCAACACCTAATCTTCCATCTGGGCACTCTCCAACTGGTTAGCATCAACATCAACTTCTCCAGATTCTGCTCGCCCACTTCCCGTTCTCCCTTTCTTCCCTTTCCCCTCATCTTCTTTCCTCCAGCTCTTTACCCCCTTCCCTCTCCATTCACAGACCCAACCCCTGTTTGCTAATGTGCCCTCCCTCCCTTATCCTACTATTACCTCCTACCTGGCACAGCTGAGGGAATGGTATCACACCCATTTCTGGTCGCTGCACTTTAGGAAGGACGTGAAGGTCCCAGAGAGGATGCAAAAGAGATTTGGTGGGATGATTCCAAGGATGAGAGGTTTCAGCGCTTGGAGAAGCAGAGAATGTTCTCCTTGGAGCAAATAGAGAGGAGATTCCTTGGAGATGACAAGATAAAAGGTAAATGAAAGAGGAGGAATAGAGGTAAGCTGGTCCCATTGGTGAGAGCCCAAGGATTAGTGGAGACAGATTTAAAGCAATTGACAAAAAGATACAAAGGTGGGACAATATTTTTCTCCCAAAGTGACAAGAATGGTGACAATCTGGTTCTCGCTACTGGTGCAAGTGGAAGCAGTCAAAGGGTAAATAGAGATACAACCTGATGAAATTGGGACTGATGGGATCACCGAATATACTCCTGTAAAAGGTGAATTTTGTAGACAAAAATATGTTAAAACTGTTCATTTTGATCAATAAAGTGTGCTATATTTGCCAATGAATTAAATATCCACATTTACCTGTTCATCTCTTCTTTACTCCTTAAATTTGAATTTTTTTTTATTTTTATTTTTTTTTTTTTTTAAAGTACTGCCTGACAATCTGGACCAACCCAATCCCCAAGCAGTCCAGATTTACATGGACAATATTTTTGAGGGGCAGAAATTCACACTAGAATTCAGAATACTGTATCAGTAGCAGAAGTCCAAATGATCTCTAAATGAATAAAGAAAGAAATGTAGTCTGTGCATCAAAACTCACGTCCTACCATGGAGGAGGTCAGGATCGCGGTAAGTATCTTAGTTGTTGGGAGAAGTTGGGAGCTCCGACAGGCAGGCAGGCCCACGACCAAGACATCAGGTGAGAGACGAAGGTCGACTTTAACACAAGATATTTTCTGGCCAAAAGTTGGGGGGGGGGGGGTCAACTTTTACATGAGATCAATTAAAAAAAAAAACACACGAATATATACTGGGGGCCATCACAGATTTTAAATGAGATGAGCGGCGTGTGTCATAACAATCCCAAGATTCCATGCATTGTATTGCATGCACGGCCAAGGAAGAAAATAGATGGCTTTCACAGAATCTGGCTTTAAAGATTAATGTTACTTTACAAAATGTGAGCTAGAAAATTGGAATAATGGTTAAAAATGACATGGTTCATGAATATTTTAAAATCACAGAAAAACAAGGCAGCAATAGCCACGCTTTGGAACATTACATGCACACAGGTGGATAACTGTTCTGATGCGTCGTGACCCACTTCTGCAGGAGAAGCTGCCATCTGGGGACAAAGCATGCACGGTTGCCCTAATGCATACTCCAAATGGTAATTGTTGTCTGTACGGATTAGAATAGAAGTCCGAAAATCTGGACCGCTTGGGGATTGGGTCGGTCCGGATTGTTGGGCAGTACTTTTAAAATTCAAATTTAAAGGAGAAGAGATGAACAGTAAAATTTTGATAGTTTATTCATTGCCAAATACCGCACACTTCATTGATCAAAATGAATAGTTTTAAAGAAAACTAAAAATGCCACTGTGAATCTGTGGCGCTTATGCACGCAAAAGCCCATCAACTTTAAAAAGTTTGAGAGTTTGGATTCTGGGTATTTTTGGACTTCTGTAAATATTTGGCTGGGGGGAGGGGGGTAGAGAGAAAGGAGGAAAGAAGAAAAAAGTACTTCCAACACTGATCTGCACATTCACTTCATCAGTTTGTATTACGGCTGGCTGGGTTCCCCTGAAAGAGGGTTACACAGATTCAGCTGTGCAACAGAAACCGTTGCCAGCCCAGGTTTGAAAAGAAATGAACTTGTTTTCTTTGGAAAGCAGCAAAGTTTGAGGTGACACAGCTGAAGCTTTAATTCAGACTGCAAGGAAAACTGCAGGGGTGATTGCAACCAATGGCTCGTTACGCTGAAGCCAAGGAGGGGGAAGCGAGAACAGAAATGAGCAGCCGTGCAAAAATGTTCTGGTCCACCTCAGCCAGAGGTCAGAATGCCTGTATTCATTTTCTCACACGTGCTGTTTAATAGTTGAGGACACTCGGAACCTGGAAGAAATTCCCTGGCATAGGCTTTGCAAGCAAGGAAGGCACAGTTAGCACAACGCTGTTAGAGTGCCAGCGATTATAAAGCACTGGTGAGACCTCACTGGGAGCTTTGGGCACCTTATTTGAGAAATGATGTGCTGGCCTTGGAGTGGGTTCAGAGAAGATTTACTAAACTCTGCCAGCATTAGCATAGGAGGAACATTTTTCAGGACTGTACTTGTTGGATCAGGGAAGAATGAGGTGGCAATTGTTCTCTTTTCTTGAGTACAATTGTTTTTTTGTACTACCAATAAGTAGAAATTCTGCCTGGCCAAAAGGAAAAAGAATCTCAGGGCTGTATGTGATATCATGTATGTACTCTGGCAAGGAATCTGAACTTGGAATGTTGACAATGAACTCTATAGCAACAGCACAGAAGGCCAGAAAGTAGCAGAGTCAGGTTTGGATTATCAGTGGTTGCTGAGTTCAAGTGTTCATTTACACCAACCACATTTTATGCTCATCAACTCGCCCCAAATTCCACCATTCACCCAACAGCAACTTCAAGGACATACAGTGCCAAGCTCAAGAGATCAGAAATAAGGTTGGCAAGCCAGGAATTTTTCAAATTATTCCAAACCATAGAACATTATGGAACAGAAACTGGCCCCTTCAAATTTACATACTGCACAGTAACAGGCCATTTTGGCCCACGAGCCCATGCCACCCAATTAACCTATGCCCAATACATTTCTAATGTTGGGAGAAAACCAAAGCCCACATGCAGATATGGGGAGAATGTACAAACATCTTACAGGCGACGCAGGATTCGGACCCGTGTCCCAATCGCTGGCATTGTAAAGGTGTTACACCTTTGGCCCTTCTAGTCTGTGCTGAACTATTTTTCTGTTTAGTTCCACTGGCCTGCACCCAGGCCATAGCCCTCCATACCCCTCCAATCCATGTACCTGTCCAAATTCTTCTTCAACGTTAAAATGAGTCCGCATTCACCAGTTCAGCTGGCAGCTTGTTCCACACTCACACCACTCTCTGTGTGAAGAGGTTCCCCCCTCATGTTCCTACTGAAATTTTCCCCATGTCCTCTGGTTTGTATTTCACCTACCCTCAGTAGAAAAAGACTACCTATATTTACTCTGTCTACAAACCTCAATTTTAAATACCTCTATCAAATCTCCCCTCATTCTCCTACACTCCAAGGACTAATGTCCAAACCTGTTTAACCTTTCCCTGTAACTCAGTTCCTGAAGTCTGGGCAACATCCTACAAATCTCTGCACTCTCAATCTTATGGAGAGCTTTCCTGTCATTAGGTGACTGTGCTCCAAGTTTGGCCTTACCAATGACTTATACAACTGTACCATTACATCCTAACTCCGTACTCCATACTTAGCAAAACAGAATGTTGACAAACCAAGATCTTTTTGTGGAAGAATTCCACATTTTGCCCACCAATCATTTTACATCAGGTAATGTTTACTAATCCCCAGCCAGTAAGGGGAGGGGCTTCACTTTATAATAAGGGAAAGGAATGCTCCCTCTCAATAGCTCCAGGAATCCTGCACAAATACTATTTTCATCAGCCCCAGAGAATCACGAGCGTCTTCGATTCTCATATTTCCTCGTGACAGAGAGAGGGTGCAGTTTCATGGTGCAATCTGAGAATCCTATAATTTAGATCCTATAATTATCAGGATATGTACAAAAGCAAAAAAAAATGTCACTGCCAGATCCTCTTACCGCAAATTAAAAAGAAAATGCACATTACATCTGGAGAATTAATTAGAGTGCTTGGTTCTGCTCAATCTTCATGAAGCAGGAAAGTCTGCAGATGCTGTGATTGTTGTGAAAACACAAAAATGCTGGAAAAACTCCGCAGCATCCATAGTAGGTAAGGATATATTACCGATGTTTCAGGCTTGAGCCTTTCTTCAAGGATCAAGTGAAAAGCAGCCAGGCGTCTCAATAAGGATGAGAGATACCTTTATCACATTCCATTCTTCCACTTTTACTTTCAATATAGATAGAGAAAGGGGGAAGAATGGGAGGGGAGGAGACCAGACCAAAGCCAAAAGGTATTAATTGAATACAAGAGGAAAGGTAAGAATTGATTTTGGCTCTGAAAGGAGACAGAGGGAAAAGGAGAGGGTGGAGGGGGGTTGAAGGCAAAGTTGGTCTTAGTCTGGCAGTGCACGAGACCATGGACAGACATGTCAGCAAGAGAATGGGGTGGGGAATTTGAAATGTGTGGCCATCTTTGTCCCAGTCTCCTTTTCTCTAGTTCTGTCTCTCTCCCTTTCCTCTCAATCTATTTTCACAGAGCCAAAAATAAATTCTCACCTTTCCTCTTAACACCTTCTGCCAGCTGGTCTGGACTCCTCTTCCTCCCATTCTTCCCTCTTTCTCTCCCCAGTCTTTAATTCAGACATCGGTCTGCTTTTTATTTACACCTTGAAGAAGGGCTCAGGCCTGAAACATTGGTGATATATCTTTATCTCTTATGGGCGCTGAGAGACTGACTGAATTCTTCCAACATTTCATGTGTTTTTTCTCTATTCAATCTTCAAGCAGTTGGGTTGGCTACTGAGTGGGCAGTGTGCAAGGGAAAGGCCTTTCCCCTACCATCAATGACGGATAAAGATTTGGAGTGGACCATCTCTCAGATGAGGTGTGCAACTACAATCCAATACAAATGATCCAGGGCAGAATGAGTAGTTCAAACACCATTGTAAGACACAAAAGTCTGTAGACACCGTGATTAAACTAAAAGCACATTGATGGGGTGACACTGTTAGCGTAGTGGTTAGCGCAACATTGTTACTGCACCAACGACCAGGGTTGAAGCCCATGCAGTCTGTAAGGAGTTTATAAACTCCCTCCATGTCTGCATGGCTTTCCTTTGGGCACACCGGTTTCTTCGCTCTGTTCAAAACATGAGTCGTGGGTCAATTGGGCGGCACGGGCCAAAAGAGCCTGTTACCATGCTACATATCTAAATTTAAAATGCAATTTAAATTTAAACTCACCAGGTCAAACCCTGTACTTTATATAGCAAAGATAAAGATACATAGCCAATATTTCATGGTTGAGCCTTTATCAAGAAGTAAGTAAAACATTTTGCCCATACCTTAACGAAGGGCTCAAACCCAAAATGTCAGTTATGTACCTTATCTTTACTATATAAAGTACAGGGTTTGACCTGCTGAGTTTCACCAGCATTAGATTTTTATTTTAAACCAAACACCGTTGACAGCTATCCACCAAATCTCTGGCCAGGGGATCTTTCTTTACTACATTTCTCCCTCAATCCCCTCAATGAAGGTGGGGGCCAAACAACAGCAACCTTCCCCCTTGTGCTTCGAAAATTCCTCAGCAACAGATTTAAAGTTCAAGTTTATTGTCAAGTGTACTGTGCATCGGCAAGAAACTTCACCTTGTGTGCAATCCAGCTCGTCAACCCATACATAGCACAAGGTCCTTTGTACATTAGACTAAATTTATGGTAGTACTGAGTTACTGAGAGAGATCAATTGGAACACAGCAAGGGAAACGTTATAGTGTTGAGTCAGATTTTGGTGCCATTAGCTACTGCAAGAGCAAAGCCAGACCTCAACATTCAGGCACTGGTTTTGCAGAAAGTGTGTGTAATTTGAGACTGCGCATGGAGTACACAAAGAACAAGTTGGAGACAGCTTCAGCATTGCCACCCTGCTGGGGAGCGAGTCGCACAACTGCAGTAACTCAGGGTTACTTACAGATGCTCGAGCCACTTGCATACCTTGGGCTGAAGGGGAAGTGGCACAGAAGGAACAGAGCCCTGGGCTCAATCAGCCAAGATCACGGTGAGCTCGAGAACCATGACGGCCCACTCCTACCTGCTTGCATTCCAGTTCACTCAAGGAGAAACAAAAGATTGGCCTTTGGTGGGGGAGGAAGGGGATTTCA
Organism: Narcine bancroftii; assembly: GCF_036971445.1. Taxonomy (NCBI): domain Eukaryota; kingdom Metazoa; phylum Chordata; class Chondrichthyes; order Torpediniformes; family Narcinidae; genus Narcine; species Narcine bancroftii. Next base: position 241,018,153 of record NC_091471.1, read on the forward strand.
CATTTTGGCAAAGTTACGTGAGGAAGGGAAAAAAAAAATCTCAAATTTCATACACGTAGCATCACCCCTGCAGATTCACAAGTGAGGTGTTGCTTCACTTGGAAGGACTGTTTGCAGCCCCAAATGGTGGTGAGGGAGGAGATGAGGGTGCAAATGAAGCATCTCCTGCAGTCTCAGGGATACTGTCAGTGATGGGTAGGGAGGGAGTAGTGAACAAGGGAATTGCTGAAGAAACAGTCCTTACAGAAGGCAGAGAAAGGAGGAGAGGAAAATATGTGTCTGGTGGTGTCAGCACGGGAATGGGACAGGAAATTGATATGTGTTGTCATTGGGAGATCCCCACTATTGGAGAAGAAGTTTCCAGTAGTGGAAGAGTCTAGGACCAGAATAAAAGGGCATCCCTTTGGAACAGAAATGATGTGGAGTTTCTTAAGCCACAGGTGGTATGCCCATGGACTACATTGCCACAGGCTGCTACATAGGCCAAGTCATTGGATGACCTTATTAGTAAGGTCCTCAAAGATAATGGCAAGAAGTCAAGAGAATGGGCCAGGAGGAAACATAGCCATGATTCGATTGGTGGATACTATGGGCTGAATGGCCTTATTATGTCCCCTGAGTCATATGGAGCAAGGAGCAGGGTTTAATCTGACCCACTTAGATTAGGCTTGAGCTGTGAGGAGTTGCAAACAGGCACGATTCCAGCTTTTACCAACCTCCCAATGATTCCCACTGGAAAGTACAGAATCCAACATAGAATGCCAGGTCAGAAACAAACCATTTAGTTGATCTCGTGATTGCACCAAGCCCTCCAACACCCTATTGATGTCCAACACCTGGTTAGGTTGCAATGCACTGGATGGTTAAGAGGCTGGGGTCACTCACCACACCAAGCTAGGGTTTGGAGAAGGAACGGGAGAGTTTCTGCACCTACACAGACCTCAGGGCATTCAGATGGGGAAGCTGTCTGTGAAGACAAATAGAAGATTCAGTTGAGAGAGCAGCAAAGGACATCAATGCAGAGTGCAGCTTGTAGCCATAGGCAATCAGAACTAGTGACCCTGCACAATAACCGCCACAATGTTTTAGAATCACAGCTGAGGACAGTACTGCTTGTCGGAGACATAGACCTCATATTCCATCATGTTGGCAAACTGGTTTATGCTTGATTAAGCTCATTTTAGTAAAGCTTAAAGAGGTCCGGAGGCACCAATAACCCCCCCACCCCCGGCCTAAAGCCCTGCAAAAGGTGGTGGACTCAGCCCAGGGCATCACAGGCAAACCCCTCCCCCACCATCGAGGGCAGCAGCGATCATCAAGGATCCACATCCCCCAGCATGCTCTCTGTTCTCGCTTCTGCCATCAGGAAAGGGGTGTCGGGGCCACAAAACTCGAACCCACCCCAGGTTCAGGAACAGCTGCTCCCCCTCCACTGCCAGACTCCTCAACCGTAAACTCAATCAGGGGCTCATTTAAGGACTCTGACGTGTGCACTTTATTGATTTTTTTTCTCCCTGCGTACTGCAGTTTGTTTACATTCCTTTATTGGATTACATGTCTACAGTTTTTTTTCCCCCCCACTACCAATAAGTGGTAACTCTGCCCAGCCAACAGGGATTAAAAAAGGAATCTCAGGGTTGTACGTGATATCATGTATGTACTCTGACAATAAATCTGAACTTTGAACCTTCACTGAACCTGCCTGAAAACTCGTGGCAAAAAATCTCACGTTAGCTTTCAAAACCGCTCTTCGTCATCAAGGCTCTTAATCCAAAAGAAATGGACGTCTTTTTCACAGGTCAGATCAGACACTATTTATTGTCATGTACCAACTCAGAAATGTAATATTACATCAAATTACCTTTAGTCTACCACGAGGCAGACAAAGATTCCCCATTAGCATTGCCCTTACAGTCAGAGAAAGAAAAGCAAAAGAGAGTCTGAGTCTCCCAGATGCACCAAATGTTCGTGGATTCACCTCGCACTCTCAACACAAGGATCCAGTTCAGTTCAAACCATCTGTTTTTGGAGGCTTTTGATCACCTCCTGATCTGGCTTGGTAACAGATGTTAAAAGGATGGAAGTAATGTTTGGCAAGACAATTGACAAAACCTCTCAACTTTCTCCCACACCTAAAGGAGGGGGGCAAAGAGAAAACTGCAGACACTGGAATCCTGACAGGAAATGGGCAGCAGTTAGCATAGCGCAGTTACAGCACCAAGTCTCCCAGGTTCGAATCCAGCGCTGTCTGCAAGAAGTTTGTATATTCTCCCCCCTCCCCCCTCCCCCCTCACCGAGTTCTCCAGTTTCCTCACATCCTTCAAAATGTATAGGGGTTGGTGGTTAATTGGGTGACACAGGCTCGAGGGCCAGAAGGGCCTGCCACCATGCTGTAGGTTTAAATTTAAAATGCTGGAAGAATTCACCAAGTCAGGTAGCATTTGCAGAAAGGTTAATGTTTCAAGACAAAGACACTTAATTAGAACTGAACCTCACCCATTCCAAAGAAGGGTCTCACATCCTAAACAATGTTTACCCCGAACTTTATTCTACACATGTTGCCTAAACTGCTAAGACCTTCCTTCCTGTTCCCATCCCTCCTCCATGCTGTCTAAGTCACAGGCCAACCCACAAGGGCCTGCTCCTGAAGGCAGAAACATTCTCTGTAGACAGACCGCCTCGAGAGTTTCCTCTTCATTTGGCGAAGGAGATTTCAGAGATTAACGTGGTCTCTGAGCTGGAGTGACTGCAGGAGATCCTAAAGGTTGACCTCCAGGTTGAGTCGGTGGTGAAGAAGAAGAATGCAATGTTGACATTCATTTCTAGAGGGATAGCCTATCAGAGCAGGGATGTAATGTTGAGACTATAATGCACTAGTGAGACCTAATGGGTACAGTTCTGGGCACTGTATTTGAGAAAAGACATATCAGCGTTGGAGGAGGTTCAGACAAGATTTACTAGAATGATATCAGGAATGAAAGGGTTAGTAGATGAGGAACGACTGTCAGCTCTTGGACTGTACTCAAAGTACAGATGGATGAGGGGGACCTCAGAGGTATTTCAAATACTGAAAGGCTTGGATAGAGTAGGAACATAGGACCATTTCCCCCATGGTCAGGGATTCTAGGACAAGAGGGCATAACTTCCAGGATAAAAGGGAGTCAATTTAAAACAGGGATGCGGAAAAACGTCTTTAGTCAAAGGGTCGTGAGTCTGTGGAACTTGTTGACACAGATAGCTGTGGAAGCGAGGTCATTGGGTGTATTTAAGGCAGAGATTGACAGGTATTTGATTAGTCAGGGACTCGAGGGTTACGGGGGGTGGGGGGGGTTGTTGAGAAAGCCAGGGAGTGGGGCTGAGCAGGTGGATGAATCAGCTCACGATTAGAATGGAGGAGCAGACCCGATGGGCCTCCTTCTGCTCCTATACCTTGTGATCTTGCGACTCACTGCAGCCTAGTGGCAGTTTGAAAATAAAGGACCTTTGCAGAGGGGACAAAGATCGGCTGGACTAGGGAGAGATGGGCAGATAGCGCAGCTCAAGGCTGGACAATGCTCTGTACAAAATGTTTTAAAATTTCAATCCATCAGGGTCTGGCAATGGAGATAAAAGTGATAATAACAGATTATACAATAGCTTGGAGACTCTTTAGCATTCACTGTGTTACAGATGAGCTAGTCTACCCCCCACCATCACCCCCCCCTCCCGTTCTTCCAGCCATGGCAGGGAGGAAGGAGCAAAAATCCCCAACATGGTATTTAAACACAGCCACTGCCCTGACAAAGGGGACCCATTGTGCCCCCGGCGGGAGGGAGGGCTCCTTCATTACCCTCATGTGTTCCAGATCCGAGTGAAGGGAACAGGCAGCACCTGCTGCTGCCAAAGGAGACGGAGGTGAAAGGTCAATCCTCAGCAACATTACCGCATAATAGGCATTAAAAATGTCTAGACAGCTCCTCAGGGATTTTGGCCCGGACACCTGTTCATTCTTCCTCTCCCCTTCCCCCCACCATGTACTCTCTATTCCACCACCCACCCCCCCCCCACCATTCTTTTGTCCCTCTGCCAGCCTGCAATTCCGCTGCATCTTCCATTGTGTGCCTCTTGGCCTCCAGTCCCTGTCTTTTCCCGTGTCTTTTCCCGCTTGGTTTCTCCCACTTTACTTCTCTCCCCCCACCCCCCAACCTTTCCCACTCCATTCCTCCCCTCCAAAAAGCCAACATCCACCTCTTTACAACTCCACCTTTCACTCACACCATCCACTTCTAAACCCACCCCCTCCCCTTACACTGAATCCCATCTCTTGGTCTTGTATGTAAAACTTCCCTCTCTCTAGAATCTGCCCAAATCACACTCTTTTCCATGAAAAAAAATGTCATTATCAAGACATAATTTGCTGGCATCTGCTACACACAAGATGAAGAAGTTTTAAAATTCTTAGTGCTTAAAATATCAAACACTTGAAAAATCAAAGGATGAAAAGCTGGGATGTGTTTATCCTGACAGATCAGGCAAATTTTTCAAGGTTAAAATGTCTAAATGCTCAAGGTCGTGCCTCGTCATATTAATTCTGTCTCTTCAGGCAGCCAAGTCGTCCAACTCAAATTATTACAATTCATTCCTTGCATCAGTAAAATAAGCTTTGCATTTTTAATGCACATCATTAAGTTAGCTTTAAAACACAAAAGCCTGTAGACGGTGTGGTTGAAGTAAAAACACAATTGCTGGGGAAATTTAGCAGGTCAAACCATGTCCTTTATACAGCAAACATAAAGGTACATACCAATGTTTTAGCTTGAGCCCTTCACCAAGGTATGAGCAAAATGCAGGCAGGCGTCCGAAGAAAACTCAGCAGATCAAATAGTGTACTTTATATTTTTTAATTCAATTTTTTTTTAAATTTAGATGACAGCAAGGTAACAGGCCCTTTCGACCCACGAGTCTGTGCCGCCCAATTACACCCAATTAACCTACAATCTCCGGTACATTTTGAAAGGTGGGAGGGAACCAGAGCCCCCATGGGGAGAACGTACAAATTTCTTACGGACCGCACAGGATTTGAACACTGGTCACAACCACTGGCGCTGTAACAGCGTTGCGCTAACCGTGCCACCCCAAAAGTAAAGCTAAGATATAATATGTGGCTTGAGCCCTTCATCAAGGTATGGAAAAATGTAAATAATTAAGTTATACCAGAAAAAGCCACAGCTCATGTACTGTTCCTGCTCCAAGAATAGCCATTGAGGCCAACTTTATGCTGTTAGCTTCTGGCAACAGGCACACTATGAAGGTCAATATTTTGCCAGCACCTTTCAGTAAAGTTTTTTTTAAATTATTAATCGGAGATTTGATGTTTTCAAAATGATAACAGGGGCAAGGATCAGCCAGGATCAGGAGGAGAGTCAAAAAGTGACCACTGGTGCACCTTGGGGCTGAGTTTTCACCCCTCTCCTGTTCACACGACTGAGCCACGACTGAACCAGATCCAGCTCCAACACTGTCATCAAGTTTGAAGATGACATGACAGTCGATGAGTTGTCCTACAGGGAAGAGGTGGAAAATCCCATGACATGGTGCAAGATTAACAACCAGAGTCTCAACATGGACAAGACGAAGGAGATGATTGTGAACTTCAGAATGACCACTCTCAACTACACAACAATTCTGTGGAGAGCACCAAGTTCCTTTGAGTTCACTTAACTAGTGACCTATTGTGGACACTCAACGTCTCCTCATTTGTCAGGAAGGCACAACAGTGACTGCATTTCCTGAAGTGGGCAAGGCTACCGGCCATCATTATGTCAACCTTCTACAGGAGCTCTATTGAGAGCATCCTGGCCGGCAACATCACAGAGTGGTACGGTTGCTGCAGAGAAATGGATTGGAGGTCAATCCACAGTGCCATACCAGGGGCAGAGAGGATCTCTGGAGTCTCCTCCTCTCCTCCCCTCCCCCTGCCCATTCCAATCAATGTGATCAACAGGATAGTTGTCTGAAAAAAGTGCACAAAATCATTGAGGACCCCTTCCACCCTGAACACACCATCTTTCCCACAAGAAGGATGACCAAAGGAACTGATCACACTAACCATCCAAGATTCTTATATTCAAGAAATAATATCCATTTATTGATTTGTATATATGAAGACTTGTCCTGCATATGTATTGTTTGCCTGTATGTGTGTTATGTCTGGTTATGTGACTATGTGTTTTGCACGGAGAACACGGTTTCGTAGATTTCCACAATCAGATGTCAATAAACTTGACCTGATTAGGATCATAAGACATAGGAGCAGAAACAAGCCATTCAGCCCATCAAGTCTGTTCCACCATTAAATCAGGAGCGGATCAGTTTTCTCACTCAGCCCCACTGCCCGGCTTTCTCCCCATAACCTTTGATGCACTGACTAATCAAGAAACTATCAATCTCTGCCTTAAATACACCCAATGACCTGGCCTTCACTACCTGTGGCAACAAATTCCATATTCACCACCCTCTGGCAAAAGCATCTCTGTTCAAAGTGGACACCCTTCAGTCCTGAAGTTGTTCCCTCTTGTCCTAGACTTTCCCACCATGGCAAACAACCTTTCTATATCTATTCTGTCCATGCATTTCAACATTTGAAATATTCTCCCTCATTCTCCTAAATTTCAACAAGTGCAGCCCAAGAGCTGTCAAATGCTCCTCATGTGATAACTTTCATTCCCCGAAATCATCCTAGTGAATCTCCTTTGAACCCTTTCCAATGTCAGCATATCCTTTCCTACACGAGGAGCCCAAAACTGCCCAAGTGAGGTCTCACCAGTGACAATCAGGAAGAGGTCCAAAGAGTCCCAACAAAAATCAGCGGTAGGGAGGGGGATGCAAGTGGTAAACAAAACCAGGAAACGTGGGCATCTCATCAATAGCCCAGGAGGGAGTTCCCCACCTGTGCGATAGCCTGTATCACAGCCACCAACACACCCTCTCCCAGCCCACAGGCTTCAAATCCACCAAACAGCTTGGCACCAGTTGCTACAAGATGAGCCTCACATGTCATTCAATGTCCAGCCTCCAGACACACACATGCACCAATTACCCAATAATTTGGAACCATTTGGACCATGATTAATTCCACCACCTGGTACCTCAAAGCATTTAAGATGTGCAATGAATCTTTGAGGACTTTTCACCATCTCAGGACATTCCAAAGAGCTGACAACAGTTCTTCACAAGGAAGGTTCATTGGTCATTGATCGAGTTACTAGAGTAACTCTCCCTACTTTATTTGGTGTAAAGCCCACAAGATCTTTTACATTTAATCCAAAAGATCAGAAAGGGACTCAATATGGTGACAACTGAAAGATGGACCTCTGACAATTCATTCGCTACTCCACAAAAGCAGCAGATCCCTATGGAACTCCACTCAAAAACCCTCAGTCTCCTGGCCAAGAGCTTCTCACAGGTGCAACAGCAGCTTTCAACATCCACCAAGGGCTTGTTATTTGAACATCCACTGAGAAAATGAGATGGGGAAAGGGCAGCCTTTCTCCACACAGCAAGGGCAAAATGAAGGGAAATAAAATTAAATGCCAATTCAATCTGGGAAAAACGAAACAAAATTTCTGAGGGTTCTCTCACCTTCCAGATCAATTGAAAGTTGCCTGCAAAATGACCTGGGCATGGAGATGCACAAAATTTTTCATCATCTGAATGAACAAGTACAACCTGACAAAACCACGTTCTCTGGTCCTCACTGCAAAATACACAGACGTAACACACATGCAAACAATACTTAGGCAGGCGAAGTATTCATACATGCAAATAAATATAGTTTCATGGCAGTGAGAGTCTCGGAGGGTCAGTGTGAGCAGCTCCTTTGGTCGTTCAGCATTCTCATTGCCTGTGGGAAGAAGCTGTTCCTCAGCCTGGTGGTGCTGGCTCTGATCCTCCTGAATATTTTTTAAAAATCTTTAAAATTTTAGGCCATTTCAGGCCACGAGCCACCCAATTGACCCACCACATCCAGTATGTTTTAAAGGGTGGGAGGAAACCTGAGCAACCGGGGAAAACCCACGCAGACACAGGGAGAACATACAAACTCCTTACAGACTGCACGGATTTGAACCCAATTCCCAATCACTGGCGCTGTTACAGCATTGCGCCAACTGGGCCAGCCACAAGGAGCTTGGACTTGAACCCAGAATCTTCGAATCATTTCACCCACTAGAATTCTAATGTGCTATCCATTCCTGATGGGGGTAGCTGAAAAGTTGCTGTCTGCATGGTGGAAGGGGTCCTCAACGATTTTGCGCACCCCTCAAACACATCAATGGTGGGGGATGGGTGATCCTTCAGAGAACTGAGAAAGTGCTCGAGTATTGGAGTTGCTATTTTTTAAATTAATTTATTTTTATTTAGACATACAGCATGGAAACAGGCCTATTTGGCCCATGAATCCAGGCTGCCCAATTAACCTACACCCCCGGTACATTTCGAATGATGGGAGGAAACCAGATTCCCCGGGGAAAACCCATGCAGACACAGGAAGAATGTACAAACTCCTTACAGACAGCACGAGATTAGAACCCATCTCGACTGCCGGCACTGTAACAGCAATGCACTAACCGCTATGCCAACCGTGCCCCCTCTCGTCAAAATACAAAACAGACTTACCCGTTGCTGTGCAAGTTCAGCCTTCAGTAGCCACCTTGATCCAAGCACCACTTTGCTGCTCTTGGGAACTTGCAAGCGCATTACAACTGTGACTTGCCCGTCTGAAAAATAAAATCACAGGGATAACACAGGGGCAAAGATTGCAAAAAGCACAGCAAAAATGCAAGTTCCACTGTTCCCTTTGTCTTGGCCACAGAATTGGTGCCCACAAGGATCACTGCTCTGTAAAGTCTATACCTAAAGTGGACAGCACTGACAAGGCTGGGAAACAAAAGGGTTCTGCGGCTTTACAAGCAGACATTGGAGTGGCTCTACTGTTGAACACCAGGTGTCATTGTTACACACATAATTGCTTTTATTTGCTCACTCTAACTCCGAATGTTCAAAACTAACAGAACAAAAGAGAGAGAGTTTAATCGCTGGCCCCCAACATGACGTCAACAGTTTCGCTGCATCGAGCTCCTTGTTCGAATCACTGAATCAGAATTAAATAGTAAACCAGCTTACAAGTGTTAGTTTTCAATTAAAGTGTTAGAGTTTCAATTACTGAGGATTACTAAATGTATAATGCAGACCTTCCTTCAACAGGACAAGAATTCAATACTGTAAAATGACATCATTGTGTAATTACAGGAGAAAGAACACAGGTCAGTACTCATTTCTCATTGCAAGCCTTCCATGAGATGACAGCTGGAGTATAAAATTTTGGTCTCCCTCTTGAGGAAGGTCATATTTGCATTGGAAGTGGGTGACTGGATGTAGCCTCTGAGCGTAAAGCCTTGCAAAAGGTAGTGAACTCAGCCCAGGACAGAAAAAATCCTCCCCACCATTGCAGGGGTGGCCAACTTTTTAATTTGAACATACAGTAACAGGCCATATTGGTTCACGAGTCCATGCCGCCCAATTACCTACACCCCCAGTACTTGCTCATGGGTCGAAATGGCCCGATAATGTGATGTCCAAATTAAAAAGTTGCCCCCCCCCCCCCCCCCCGCCCGCCCCAATAGGGAACACTGCCGTCGGAGAGCAGCAGCAGCAAACATCAAAGATCCACACCACACAGCACACACTCTGTTCTCGCTGCTGCCATCAGGAAAGAGGTATCAGTGCCACAAGACTCGCACCACCAGGTTCACGAACAGCTGCTACCCCTCCACCATCAGACTCAATGACAAACTCAATCAGGGACTCATTTATTGTGCACTTTATTGATTTTTTTTCTATCTATTGCACACTTTGTTTACATTTCTTTATTTGTTTACATGTGTAAAGCAGAAGCGTTAAAGGAATTGAAGGTGTTTTTTTTTAAAAAAATCCTGCAACACGGGTCTGTACCCAAGATGGAAGTGCCTTTGTTGGGCAGCATACCATAAGGGGTTGCAGACTCCATGGCAGCAGCAGATCAATGCAAGGCACCAGTAACAGGGCGACCAATCCCCATCGAGAAGGAGAAGCAGAGGAGATGACCCGACAGGATGATGACCACAGCATTGGCTCAGCAAGGGACTCAGTCACACAGGTTGTGGTAACAGGTATCAGATCTGGGATTTGAAAGGGCATTGAAGGCAAGAAGGGGTCCTGAAGAGCCTTAGGTGCTGAAGGGTTCCCGATTACGTCAGGGATTTGGATCTAGAGTTGCCGATGGATTGAACAAGAGTCTGTGCTTCAGAATGCACAGACACTCAGTGACTAAGAGGACTTTCTTTTGCTTCTCTTTCTCCTATTATTAGGGGCATCAGGCAATGCTCATGGTTACTTACAGCAGGCAAAAGTTGACATTTATTGTCTATAATCACATTTTTAATGTGTATGGTTATAAGGTGGCAATACAAGGAAATTTGAAATCAACCAAACACTTCTATAGAGTTGAGGGCAATGGTGAACTTGCATGAGAATGGAAAAGAAGCCAATATCGGATCGACTACCATCTCCTGTTCAGGTTCATAGTCACACATACGGAAGTACAGTGAGGAATTTGTTTTGTGAGTAGCCTAGGATGTCTTGCTAACTGGGAAGGGGGTGGGGGAGGTGCAGATCCCCAAGTGATATGGCATTTCTAATGGTTCATGAGCTGGAAGGGCCCGTTACCGTGCTGTATGTCTAAATTTAAATTTAAAAAAAAGGGGTGGAGAGCTGAAGGAAAGAAGACAGAGGGATGGGGAAGGGAAGGAGAACAGGGTGGTGGGCTAGCAGAAACTGGAGAAGACAATGTTAATGCCATCTGGTTGGAGAGTCTCCAGAGTGAAAATTCAGTGTTGCCCCTCCAATTTACAGGTGGCCTTGGTTTGGCAGTATCCGAGGCCATGGACAGACATGTCAGGGGAGTGGGGCGAAGAATTGAAATGGCTAGCTACTGGGAGATCCCGGTCATTGATGCAGATGGAGCAAAGGTGCACAGTGAAGTGATCTCCCAATCTCTCCGATGTAAAGGAGGCCACAACAGGTGCAGTAGATCTACAGTTAACGATTCCTTAACCCAATACCCCCTTTACGGTCAGCTTGATTCTATTTGCCCATTGAAGCATCCTGGCAATGTTCCCTCTAATTTTTTCCTGTGACAAAAGTGCATGCATATTGAATGTGAATGTAAATGCAAATGAAACAATTTCAAGACCATTTTGGCACAGCCTACATTTCATGGCTATTAAAATTGTATTGGCATGTTTTAATCTAATTCAAGTATGATTATCTACTTGTTTAACTGACGAATTAGTTAACAGAAACAGCCTAGAGATTATTTTCAATAAGTCTAATTATTAATTACTACATTATTTTAGGTAACTAACCTTTCGTGCGCACATTAAGTTCCTTTGTGTGCTGGTTGCAAAACATGTGCACATGCTCAGCTAAGAGGGAACAGTGCATCCTGGCTTGTTTTTTTTTAAAAAAGCAAGGACTATACAGAGATGCAAGCTGACGAAGCTGTAATATTTTGAACACAACCTTCAGCGATTGTGAAACTCCAGTTTCACAGACATTACAAAAGCTCATATCTGCCACTGAGGTACATACAAACAGTGCACACAAAGCTTTGGTATCCAACTCTTCCCTGGTTGGAACAGAATCCCTGTTCTCTGGAAGTGATACAGCACCGGATTTGTTTTCCTGCCCCAGTAACCTTCAACAGCCTTGAAGCCTTTCATCTCAAATCTCTAGGCTCTGTTAAAAAAAAATTTGAGGGATGATCTGTTAAGTGTGCGAGTCTATAATCAAGTCAAGGTACGGCAATTCTACCTCGACTATGAGATAACAGTACATCAGTATGGAGAGTTGTGATGGGGAGTCATTGTAAAGAGCTTGTAATCAAATGAAGCAGATTTTCCTTTAATAACATCTGCATTGTCAGAGTGAACTAGAAAGATCAAAGAGTTTGGCTTAGGTCCCACATTAGTCAGAGCTCCGTTTCCTGCTCTCCTGATATATTCCTGCATTCCTGCCACTAATTTAAAACCAGCAGTGTTTTTGGCAGTGCTCCATTGGTGCAGCATGTGGAAAGCATGGAAAGAGAGAGAGAAAAAAGATGGGAAACATTACACGAGCTCGGTGAGTGGATTAAGCAGAGGGGAAGCAAAGCATCAGGTCAGCGAAGAAGAGTGTCTTAAGACTGGAGAAGATAGTGGTGGTGTTCCTCAAGGGCAGTGGTTCTCAACCTTTTTTCCACTCATGTACCCTTGATGAAGGGCTCAAGCCCGAAATGTTGGTGATGTATCTTTACCTTTGCTACATTAAGGCACTGTTCAACCTGCTGAGTTTCTCCAGCATTTGTGGTTTTTTTTTTAAAAAAGTCTTTTTTTTCCTTTGGCTTGGCTTCGCAGACGAAGATTTATGGAGGGGTATGTCCACGTCTGCTGCAGGCTCGTTGGTGACTGACAAGTCCGATGCGGGACAGGCAGGCACGATTGCAGCAGTTGCAAGGGAAAATTGGTTGGTTTGGGTTGGGTGTTGGGTTTTTCCTCCTTTGTCTTTTGTCAGTGAGGTGGGCTCTGTGGTCTTCTTCAAAGGAGGTTGCTGCCCGCCGAACTGTGAGGTGCCAAGATGCACGGTTTGAGGCGAGATCAGCCCACTGGCGGTGGTCAATGTGGCAGGCACCAAGAAATTTCTTTAAGCAGTCCGTGTACCTCTTCTTTGGTGCACCTCTGTCTCGGTGGCCAGTGGAGAGCTCGCCATAGAACACGATCTTGGAAAGGCGATGGTCCTCCATTCTGGAGACGTGACCCACCCAGCACAGTTGGGTCTTTAGCAGCGTGGATTTGATGCTTGCGGATTCTGCCAGCTCGAGTACTTCAATGTTGGTGATGAAGTCATTCCAATGAATGTTGAGGATGGAGCGGAGACAGCGCTGATGGAAGCGTTCTAGGAGCCGTAGGTGATGCCGGTAGAGGACCCATGATTCAGAGCCGAACAGGAGAGTGGGTATGACAACGGCTCTGTACATGCTGATCTTTGTGTGTTTCTTCAGGTGGTTGTTTTTCCAGACTCTTTTGTGTAGTCTTCCAAAGGCGCTATTTGCCTTGGTAAGTCTGTTGTCTATCTCTTTGTTGATCCTTTTCTTTTAAAAAAAGTCATCTTTTAAAAAAGTAATCCTCTACTATCCACAGAGCACCTAGAGCATTCTATGCCAATAGGTGCTCTGTGGTTAATAAGGGATTACTTAAGGTGGTATGTGAGTGGAAAGAAAAAGGTTGAAATCCACTGTACTGGGAAAGAGTACAACCACAAGGAGACCAGATACACATTATTAAATCCATTGTGTTGACAGCACGGATAAGAAAAGGGTCCCAGTGGTGGAAGAGTTAATCACAAGAGGACACTTAATTAAAGTACTCTGCAAAAAAGCTGAAAACCTTGAACATTTTTAAATGTTTTTTTTGCCTATAGAGTTCTGGAATGACCAGCCAGGGTAGTCGGGTACATTCAAAAGGATAAGAACACCTTTGAATTTGGCTCTACCTGAAAGATCCTGGCTTTAAAGTTTTCAGGCAAGATGTTAAGATCAATCTGTCTGGCTCACAGACAGAAGGGCCCCAGAGACCCATCCTCACTCAAGAGAGCAGATTACTTAGTCTCCCTGACCTTGCTGTAGGTATTAAAAACACACACAGAAATGCTGGAGGAACTCAACCAGTCTCGCAGCATCCATAGGAGGTAAAGATATATTACCGACGTTTCGGGCCAAAGCCCTTTTTCCAGGGTGTAAGCAAAAAAAACCTGGTAGGCTTTGCCTACTCTGTGCTTATTGGGAGCTAGGTTTCCAATAACCACTTAAAAAAAAATCAAATCATTGAAATTAACTTTGGAAAGTTCTGTGACTGTTTAAACCACTGCAACAGCACCATGAATCGTTCCCCATAAACACATGGCATCCTTCAAATGTTGTTTCTCAAAACTTAACAAGTCTTGAAAATTAAATTTATTGACATCGTAATAAAACAGTGTCCTATTACACAAAATTTCCTCTTGCCTGCTGCAAGGCAGACAGATTCGCCACTGGCAGAAATTGCCCAAACGCCTCTTCGAGAGAGAGAGAGAGAGAGAGAGAGAGAGAGACCCACCCTCCCCCCACCAGAATGACCTAATGTCCACAGATTAACCTCCAGCACTTTAGCAGCCACTCAGAGTTCAGTCCAAACCCAAGCTCCAGATCCAAACATCCGACACAGTCAGGGACCCTCCTCGCATCCCAGTTCCAATACCTGGTACCCCTCAAGCCACTATACTCAGAGTATAGTTACTCCTCCAGTACACGGCCTGGTGCAAATCTCCATCGAGTCACCTCCTCTGTTTCTCCCTCTCAGATGGGAGGGTTTGACCTGGTGCCCTGCTCCAGTCCTCTGCTTCCCTGGAGTCTGCACGGGCGTAGACCCTGCGGTCATGGGATCTCAACTTTATTGCTTTCAATAAAGTAATATAATTGGTATCTTTATTTTAACTGCTACAGACGTGGTTTGACAATTATTCCTCCTCCCCACAATACATTTTCCATGTTGCCTCAAGTCAATTACAGCAAAACATAACATCTCTGCACAGGTGTCATATCACAGGCTGGCAAAAGCACGCAATGACCAACACGCTGCAACTTCATTTGAAGCAGTTTTGAATGCTACCCATAACATATTACCTGATGCCCTGTAGGACTCGGAGTTACATGCTATTAATTAACAATTACAAGCAGCTGAGGAATCAGTCACATAATTCTTTCTGACACCAAACCTATCGCCTCACAATCTCATGCTGGTTTACAAATCAAATTGGTTCATAATCAACCAGCAGTTTGTGATTGGGTACCAATTAACAATCACGTCAAGTTCAGTGATTTATGTAAAGAAAAATCACATACCAATCTCATTCTGCACCTCCCCTCATTAATTAATCAGGGCTAGTTATATACTCACCACCCAACGTTACAGGAACACTTTCTTCCCCTCTGCCATCAGAACGGACAATGAACCTATGGACATTACACCACTTTTTTTTGCTCTAGTTATTTATTTTAAATCTTGTATTCATGAAATTGTAATTTAATGCAACTTTGCAGCCCGTTCTGCCCAATACCTGCTGCCACAAAACAAATGTTAACGATAATAAACCTGATGATTCTGACCTCTTCAATGATGCGACTTTATCAGGGCTTTGCCAACTGAAATAGAGCCTCATTCTCTTGGAATGAAGTCCTGCCTTCACAACAGAGAACGTGTAACAATGCACCAGTGATGGAAACGAGATCAAGGACAATCTATGGCCAAGGGATTGAACAGGAGTCTGTAGGAGAGCTGGAGGCAAATTCACAGACACTCGGTGATTTTGCTTCTCTTTCTCCCTTATTGTAAGGGGCAGCGGACGACACTGATGGTGACTCTTTGCCTGCTCTACTGCAGGCAGAAGGCTATTTTGTGTAATATTACATATTTCTGTACTGAATCTTGAAGGCTCCTAAAGGATTTTGAACAATTTTCCTTTGTTAATTATTTATTGTGAATAAAGTTTATTTTTGGATGTCTGTGGCCATTTAAACTGCTCACCTATCTGTACATGATTAATGCCCCTCAATTCCTTTCATAGAACTGCAAAAATGGTTCTGAAGCTGAAACAATATGAATATTAAATTTAGATTCTTATAACATGGAAACAAGCCCTTCAAGTCTGCCTTTTATGAAGTTCTTCCCTTATCAAAAGCCCTCCAAGCTTTCTACAAGAGCTCCTTCATGAGCGCCATGGCCAGTGGCGCCATGGCCAGTGGCGCCATAGTGTGGAATGGTTGCTGCAGAAATGGATCAGAGGTCAAATCACAGGATTTAAGAGTGGCAGAGAGGGTCACTGGAGTCTTCCTCTCCTCCCCCCCCCCCCAGTTGACATGATCTATTGGGACTGTTGCCTGAAGAAGGGACACAAAAATAACCCTTCCACCCTGCACACAGCATCTACCAGCTGCTCTCACCAGGGAAGAGATCCAGGAGGATCAGAGCCTGCAGCACCAGGCTGAGGAACAGCTTCTTCCCACGAACAGTGAGAATGAACGACCAAAGGAACTGCTCACACTGACCATCTGAGACTCTCCTATTCAGGAAACAATATTTATTTGTATTTATGAATACTTGTCCTGCAGATGTGTTGTTTGTCAGTATGCGTTTTATGTCTGGTAGTGTGTCTGCAGGTTTTGCACAGTGGGCCAGAGAATGCTATTTGGTCAGGTGCAATCGGATGATAATAAACTTGAACTTGACAAAGTGGATTAACATTCCACCACACATCTGCACATGATGGGAAATTTTAGGTAGCTGATGAACCTATTGACTTGTACTTTCTTGGTAATGGGGGCAGAAACACTCAAAGCCAACCCTGTGGTCACAAGAAGAGCGTGCAAACTCCACACACACAGCAGCAGTGGTCATGGCAGAACTTGGATCAATGGTACTGTGAGGTGGTAGCAATAAATGCTAACACCACCAAACCACTTGGTGCCTGACAGGGCACAGAGGGGGAAATGCAGAAGGGCACATCAGGGAGTGTCACAGAATGATTGACACACACCTTTTGGTCCCTCTCATTTGTGACAGGTTGCTGTTTCGTTCATTTTTTTTTTAAAAAAAAAACAAGATCGCCAGTGCTCCCTGCCTGAAGTTTACACATTTTCCTTGTGACCACAGTTTTTCTCCGGATGCTCCTGTTCCCCTACCCACCACTTCCCAAAAACACAGTGGGTTCCATGATCCCCATCATGGAAGGAGGAGGGGAGAAAGGTAGGCAAGGGGCGGAACAATTGGCAGAGCAGTTAACGCAACGCCTTTAAAGCACAAATGATCGCGATCAGCCCAGAGTTTGAATCCTGCGCTATCAGTAAGGAGTTTGTACATTCAACCCATGACTGGGTGGGTTTTCCCTGGGGGAGTGCCGGACTTCTCCACCCTTCAAAGACATACCAGGATGTAGGTTAATGGGACTAAGGGCCCGGTCTCGTAGAGCAGAACGAGCCAGATACCGTGCTGGATGTCCAAATTTAAAAGCAAAAACGGGAGCAGGAGAATAATGTTAGCAAAGGGGCAGAGGAACGAGAGGGGGAAAGACACCAGGGGGCAGAGGAGAGAGGGGGGGGGAAAAGACACCGGGGGGGCAGAGGAGAGAGGGGGGAACGACCGGGGGGCAGAGGAGAGAGGGGGGAACGACCGGGGGGCAGAGGAGAGAGGGGGGAACGACCGGGGGGCAGAGGAGAGAGGGGGGAACGACCGGGGGGCAGAGGAGAGAGGGGGGAACGACCGGGGGGCAGAGGAGAGAGGGGGGAACGACCGGGGGGCAGAGGAGAGAGGGGGGAACGACCGGGGGGCAGAGGAGAGAGGGGGGAACGACCGGGGGGCAGAGGAGAGAGGGGGGAACGACCGGGGGGCAGAGGAGAGAGGGGGGACAACGACCGGGGGGCAGAGGAGAGAGGGGGGACAACGACCGGGGGGCAGAGGAGAGAGGGGACAATGACCGGGGGGCAGAGGAGAGAGGGGACAACGACCGGGGGGCAGAGGAGAGAGGGGACCGGGGGGCAGAGGAGAGAGGGGACCGGGGGGCAGAGGAGAGAGGGGACCGGGGGGCAGAGGAGAGAGGGGACCGGGGGGCAGAGGAGAGAGGGGACCGGGGGGCAGAGGAGAGAGGGGACCGGGGGGCAGAGGAGAGAGGGGACCGGGGGGCAGAGGAGAGAGGGGACCGGGGGGCAGAGGAGAGAGGGGACCGGGGGGCAGAGGAGAGAGGGGACCGGGGGGCAGAGGAGAGAGGGGACCGGGGGGCAGAGGAGAGAGGGGACCGGGGGGCAGAGGAGAGAGGGGACCGGGGGGCAGAGGAGAGAGGGGACCGGGGGGCAGAGGAGAGAGGGGACCGGGGGGCAGAGGAGAGAGGGGACCGGGGGGCAGAGGAGAGAGGGGACCGGGGGGCAGAGGAGAGAGGGGACCGGGGGGCAGAGGAGAGAGGGGACCGGGGGGCAGAGGAGAGAGGGGACCGGGGGGCAGAGGAGAGAGGGGACCGGGGGGCAGAGGAGAGAGGGGACCGGGGGGCAGAGGAGAGAGGGGACCGGGGGGCAGAGGAGAGAGGGGACCGGGGGGCAGAGGAGAGAGGGGACCGGGGGGCAGAGGAGAGAGGGGACCGGGGGGCAGAGGAGAGAGGGGACCGGGGGGCAGAGGAGAGAGGGGACCGGGGGGCAGAGGAGAGAGGGGACCGGGGGGCAGAGGAGAGAGGGGACCGGGGGGCAGAGGAGAGAGGGGACCGGGGGGCAGAGGAGAGAGGGGACCGGGGGGCAGAGGAGAGAGGGGACCGGGGGGCAGAGGAGAGAGGGGACCGGGGGGCAGAGGAGAGAGGGGACCGGGGGGCAGAGGAGAGAGGGGACCGGGGGGCAGAGGAGAGAGGGGACCGGGGGGCAGAGGAGAGAGGGGACCGGGGGGCAGAGGAGAGAGGACCGGGGGGCAGAGGAGAGAGGGGGGACGACCGGGGGGCAGAGGAGAGAGGGGGGGAACCAGGAGGCAAGGGGTGTGGTAGAGGGACGGATGGAGGCGCTAGATCAAAGAGAAATAGAAATTAAACGAATCTGGACCGATGGGATTAGGTCAAGGGCGAGCCAGGGCGATGGGCCAAAGGGCCCTATTCTACGGTCCCCAGCAACTTCCGTCGGGTCACGTCTCCGCACCACCCGGTGGGAGAGGAGGCACCTCGCTGGCGCGGGGCCAGCAGTGAAGGGGCTTTGTCTGAGCGGGGACGGAGGTGGTCGGGACCCCTCCAAAACTTCCCCACGAGTCGTGAGCCGGGGCGGAGCAGGAGCCCGGGTTGCAGCCCCTTTGTTAGAAGCAAGTGGCCCGGGCAACCAACCTGCCGTCTCCTCCCCGTCCGGTCCCAGACACTTCATCCAGCCCAGGACTCCCTCCCAACACAACACCCGCTAAAAGTCTTGAACCCAAACCAAGGAAACCCCCTGCCCCCATCAGATTTCTGAATGTGCAATGAATCAGACACGACATCCCCCCCCCCCTCGCTTTTTTTCTTCTGTTACACTATTTTTAAAAAGTAATTTGTTGCATTAATGCCGCGAATTTGGTGGCACGTCCAACTCAGTAAACTCTGATGCACCAGGTTAGATGCTGGCACCGTGGTTCCGCCCCGACCGTCCCGGGAAGTTAACACTTGGGAGAGATTCAAACTTTATTCCCTGGTCCAGAGGTCAAGCAGAGATCATGATCAGAGGTCGGCTCAGCCGGGGGGACCTGAGGACCCCCCCCCCCCCCTTGGAGAGAGGGCAAGAACCCGTCCCCCAAATAATGAAGTTGGAACACTCACCGCCACAGAGTCGAACGCCGTTTCTTCTCCCCCCACTCCCCCGACTCCCCTCTCTCTGTGCCGTTTACTCTCTGAGTCGGGGGAAAGCTCCCAGCTGCAGAAGCCTTTTTGACAACAATGCTTATAAAGTCTTGGCTGCTTTATATATATATATATATATATATATATATATCCCTGGCGGTGTTGGAGGAGGGGAACCAGGGGAGGGTGGGAGTAAAAGGCTTGGCGAACAGAGGATTGGTTCCCCCGGACCTGAGAGTCTGGAGAATGGAGGGGGTTTTTTCAAAGCTGACGCTTTGGCCGTCTGCCAAACATTAACCCTTGAATGCACCCAGAGCCCAGTTGAAGGCTTTGGAATCTGAGATAATTTAATTGGAAATAATAATGGCAAAAAAATAGGAGGGGGAAAAATTATTATTTCTTCCCGTACATGTATGTACAGATGCAATGAAATTCTTGCTGCAGTCAGTTACAATGGCATTAATTAATTTATTCTAATAATTTATATATTTATTAATATAATAAAATGATTGATATACTTTCAAGAATTATAATAATGAGGAGATTCGGTATGTCACCGAAAACTCTCGTAAACTTCTACAGGTGTAGGTGGAGAGCATTCTGGCCGGTTGCCTCAGAGGCGCCAACTCTCAGGACAAGAATAAACTCCAGAGGGTTGTTCACTCGACCTGCGACATCACGGGCACCACTCCATCGAAGACATCTACATGAGGCGGTGTCTTAAAAAAAGCAGCCTCCCTCCTTAAAGACCACCCAGGCCGTGCCCTCTGCACTCTGCTACTGTCAGGAGCCTGAAGACAAGCACCCAGTAGCACAAGGGCAGCTTCTTCCCCTCTGCTATCAGGTTCCTGAATAATCAATGAACTACAGAGGCTGCCTCACTTTTCATGCCCTAATATTTTTAATTTTCTGATATATTATTGTTGTAAGATGGTTCATAATTTGAATGTTTGAACTGTGACACTGTGACAAAAACACCGAATTTTGTGACTTGTTCATGACAATAAATTCTGATTCTGATCATGTGCTGAGAGAAAAGGAGATAATAAATGAAAAAGTGCAGGTTAAATCAATATTCACAAAATAAAACATGAAAGTCTGCAGACTTTCAAAAGAGAGAGAGAAGGGGACGACCAGGGGGGCAGAGGAGAGAGGGGGGACGACCAGGGGGCAGAGGAGAGGGGGGGATGAACAGGGGGCAGAGGAGAGAGGGGGACGACCAGGGGGCCGAGGAGAGAGGGGGGACGAAAGTCTTCAGACACCGTGGTTGAAGTAAAAACACAAAGCTGGAGAAACTCAGCAGGTCAAACAGTGTCCTTTATAGAGCAAAAATAAAGGTATATAACTGACATTTTGGACTTAAGGTTTTCATCAAGGTATAAATAAATATTTACAGATGCACTTAGCACAAGAAGCAAATTGATATTTTAACAGTGTAAACAGGTCTGTTGGTGGTCCTAGAGTTATTTGACAGCTCTGGGCCTGTATTCAAATCAAGTCAAGTTTATTGTCATCTGATTGTACAAGTACAACCTGACAAAACAGTGTTCTCTGGTCCTCGGTCCAAACACACACACACACACACAACCAGATATGACAATATATATGCAGGACAAGTATTCATATATGCAAATAAATGTTGCATAGTGAATATGAGAGTCTCAGATGGTTAGTATGATCAGTTCCTTTGGTCGTTCAGCATTCTCCCTGCCCATGGGAAGAAGCTGTTCCTCAGCCTGGTGGTGCTGGCTCTGATCCTCCTGGATCTCTTTCCACATGGGAGCAGCTGAAAGACCCTGTGTGCTGGGTGGAAGAGGTCCTCAATAATTTTCTGCGCCCTCTTCAGACAATGATCCCAGTAGATTACATCGATGGGAGGGGTGGGAGACTCCAGTAATCCTCTCTGCCACTCTTATGGTCCTTTGGATTGACCTTCACATGTAAAAGTGTTGCATGTTTAAATGTAAAAGTGCAGTTAAATAAATATTCAAAAGAGTAAAGCATGAAAGTCTTCAGACACTGTGATTGAAGTAATGGTGGAGAAACTCAGCAGGTCAAACAGTGGACTTCATATAGCAACGTTAAAGTTACAGAACCAACGTTTCAGGCTTGAGTCCTTTATCAAGGTATAAATAAATATCCACAGTTGCACTTAGTACAAGAAACAAAGTGACAATTCAATAGTTCAAACTGATCTTTTGGTTGTCCTAGAGTTGTTTGACTGCTCTTGGCCTGCATTCATTGGAATTTAGGAGAATGAAGGGGCGATCTCATTGAAACATTTCAAATGTTGAAAGGCGTGAACAGAGTAGATGTAGAAAGGTTGTTTCCCACGGTGGGAGAGTCCATGACAAGAGGGCTCATCTTCAGGATTGAAGGGCGTCCACTTAGAACAGAGACGCAGAGGATTTTCTTCAGCCAGAGGGTGGTGAATCTGTGGAATTGTTGCCTCAGGTTGTGGAGGTCAGGTCAGTGGGAGTATTTAAGGCCGTGATCGACAGGTTCTTGATGTCGCCGGGGCATCAAAGGTGATGGGGAAAAGGCCGGGCAGTGGGACTGAGTTGAAAAATGGATCAGGGCAGACTCGATGGGCGGAATAGCCTATTTCTGCTCCTATGTCTTATGGATGGGTGATACAGAGGAAGAAGAAAATAACAGTTGATATCCGCCTTTGAGCTCTCAGCTGCTACATTCTTCCCATATTGACATCTGGCTGCGGGTCATGGACCATCACAAAGGCAATGGAAAAAAGAATCAATGCAGCAGAGAAGTGGTTTCTCTGAAGAATGCCGTGCAGATCGTATACGGACAGGATAACCAACGAAGAACGAAAACAAAATGTACATTACTTGAAAGAATCAGAAAACAGCAATCCAAATTCTTTGGACACATCATGGGAAGAGATTCATTAGAACATTTAGTTCCAACTGGAAAGCTAGAAGGAAATATCTTTTAGCCATTGGGAAGGAAACCATTCTTGAACCTAGAGGAGCTGGACTCAGCTTCTATGCCTTCAGCCTGAAGGTAGCAGTGAAAGGAGGTTGTGATCAGGGTCCTTTATGACGTTGACTGCCTTCTAGAGGCAGCGTCTCACATAGATGTCTTCAATGGATGGGAGATCTCAGCCCTTGATGAACTTGGCTAGGGTTTGCCACTCTACTGCAGCCTTCTGCATTCCTGGGCCCTTGTGCTTCCAAGCCAGATGCGAAGATATTACTGCTGCATCATCTAATATTCCACAATCGCCATCATATCACTGTAGTATTACGCCCCACCTCCCCCCCCACCTTCACTGTGTCTGATGGATTACACTCCCCTTGAGTTAATTATGATGGTTTTAAGTGAAAAAGCAAAGATTTAATCAGAATCAAAATTTATTGTCATGAACACATCCAAAATTTGTTGTTTTGAAGCAGAATCATAGGGTAAATATATCACATTACAAAATAGATAAAAATTGTGCAAGAAAAAGAAAAGTGAGGAAGTGTCTGGGGTTCATGGTTCATTCAGGAACCTGATGGCGGAGGGGAAGAAGCCGTCCTTGTGCTGATGAGTGCTGTACCTTTTTGCCGATGGTAGCAGAGTGAAGAGGGCATAGCCTGGATGGTGGGGGTCTTTGAGGACAGAGGCTGCTTTTTGAAGACACCGTCTCATGTAGATGTCCTTGATGGAGTGAAGTCTGGTGCCCTTGAATGGTGGCGGTCCTTGAGGATACATTTTCACACAGAGGATGGATGCCACTTTTGAGCTGCCAAAGGAAATGGTGGAAGTAGGTACAAATGAAAGATTTAAAAGCCACAGAGAAGAGGGAAATCTGCAGAGAGAGATAGCTAAGATAGATAACTTGATTGGCATGGAAGTGGAGCAGTTGGGCCTGCTTCCATTCTGGATAATTCCGTGACTATATACTGCAATCTTTCTGGTAGCCAAGATCTTGGGATATACCCTGGTAATATCAGAACTTGGGATATTGAGTGAAAAGCATGGTTCCCATGGCGAGGCATGTCTTGATAGACCAGTCTTCTTTCTATCATTATCCAATATACCAAAATACTACCTAGAGTTATCCAGAATTACATGGATTTTTCACAATGACCTTTGATATATTTTCTTGTCAGTCTTTTCAATAGATAAGGTTTGTAAAACTTTACACAGAACTCTCCCTGCACTCCTTTAATACAAAGCACCATTTTAAATTTTAAATTTATAAATTTAGACTTACAGCATGAAACAGGCCACGAGCCAGTGCAGCCCAAATACCCCAATAAACCTACAACTCCTGTACATTTCCAAAATGATTTGATTTGCTATGAGAGTTTATTGTCATATACAGATATGACGGTATGTACAGATGCACTGACATTGCTACTTGTGCAATATGCTCCTTGGTCTTGCTAACATTGAGAGAAGGATTGTTGTTCTGGCACCACACAACCTGACTCATGATCTCTGTCCTATAATTTGACTCATTGTTGTCTGTTATTCGGCCAACAGTGATGGTGTAGTCAGCTAATTTACAGATTACATTGGCAATGCAAAAGAGGAAATAGAGGGAAGAGTGAGGGGGAGGGGCTAAGCGTGCAATCTTGTGGTGCCCCTGTGTAGACGGTCAGCTGGAAGGGGCTGATGTTGCCGATCTGCACCGGTTAGGGTCCGCTGATGAGAAAATCAAGGCTCCATTAGCAAGGGGGAGGAACAGATTCCCCGATCCCCAAGTCTGATTATTAATTTGGCTGGTGTGATGGAGTCAAACGCCTAGCTGTGGTCAACGAACAACAGCCTAATAAACTGACCCAGTGTATAAAAGTAGATGACACAAATTTCTTGTTTATTTTCATTGAGTGATGACATTGTTTAATGGGTTTAATGTATCATATATGTTGAACGTTTAGTGGGTGGGGAGGGGGGCAGGAAGGAGGGAAGGAAGGAAGGGGGGAAAAGGGGAGAAAATGACACTGTGTATATTCAAGAGGGAAATGTTTGTGTGTATTTTGGTTAATATGGTTCATAGTGTGAAAAATAAAAATTAAAAAAAAATGAACAACAGCCTGATGTGGCTGTTCCTTTGGTCCAGGTGATCAAACGCAGAGAGAAACGACAGCAAGATGAAGTCGGTTCAGCTCCTTCCTCATGTGGGAGTTGATTTGCTCCATAAACAATCTCTCAAAGCACTTCATCACCGTCCATGTTCAATTAGTCTCTATACTTTGTGTTCAATGCTGAATGCTTCAATGTACTACACCTAAAGTTTTATTGCAGTTTCAATTGCTTTTATTTTGTGATTTAAAGCACCTCAGGGCTGTGAGCTCAGGCCACTCCTGTTCACGCTACTGACCCATTACGTCATCACCACATCCAGCTCCAACAGTGTCACCAAGTTTGTAGATGGCACGGTGGTCGTCGGCCTCACCAGCAACAACGATTAGTCACACTCCAGAGAAGAGGTGGAAAATCTTGTGATATGGTGTGAGAGGAACAACCTGAGTCTCAACGTGGACAAGATGAAGGAGATGATCGTGGACCTCAGGAGGACCAGAAACGACCACCCTCCACTACACATCAATGTTGGAGAAAATAAAGGGTTAATTCTGGCTTATTCCTTGAAGAAGTGCTCAGGCCTGAAATGTCAGCAATATATCTTTGTTTCCTATGCCCGCTGAAAAGACCGGTTGAGTTCCTCCAGAATTTTGGTGTGTTTTTACCACAATCACAGCATCTACTGACTTTTGTGTTTCACTGAGAGAGTAAAGGACACCAAGTTCCTTGGAGTCCACTTAACTAGTGACCTATCATGGACACACCACATCTTCTCACTTGTCAGGAAAGTGCAACAGTGACTGCACTTCCTGAGAAGACTGAAGTGGGCAAGGCTACCGGCCATCATCCTGTCAAACTTTCCACAGGAGTTCTATTAAGAGTGTCCTGGACAGCTGCATCACAGTGTGGGTAAGGTTGCTGCAGAGAAATAGATCGGAGATCAATCCACAGGACCATAAGAGTGGCAGAGAGAATCACTGGGGTCTCCCTATCCCCATCCCACCCTCCATCGACATGGTGTCCCAGGATCAACGTGTGAAGAGGGCGTACAAAATCATTGAGGACCCTGTCCGCCCCTCACACAGCATCTTTCAGCTGCTCCCATCGGGGAAGAGATCCAGGAGGATCAGAGCCAGCACCACCAGGCTGAGGAACAGCTTCTTCCCACGGGCAGTGAGAATGCTGAATGAGCAAAGGAACTGCTCACACTGACCCTCCGAGACTCTCAGATTCACAAAACTATGTTGATTTATTTATTTGTACATATCTGAAAATATAAATCTGAAATGTGAATCTGCACTCTGACATGAATACTTGTCTTGCACATGTATTGCTTGTCTTATGTGTGTTATGTCCCGTGTCTGTGTTTTGTAATGAAGACCGGAGAACGCTGTTTTGTCAGATTGGACTTGCTGATAATAAAGTTGACTTGAAATTATCTAGCTACAATTCACCAGTCTCAAAATTTTTATTTCTATTGATAGCTGTTGACTACAGCTAGGTATTTTACTCCATCACACCAGCCAAATTGATAACCGCACTCAGGGATAGGGGAGTCTGTTACTCCCCTCGCAATTGGATCCTTGATTTCCTCATCAGTGGACTCTAACCAGTTGCCTTGTGCTACTTATGTTAGGGCCTTAGTTCTTGTTTTCACACAAATATTTATTCAATTCCTTGGTTGCCATCAGTAACCCAAAGGTGCCTCCACAATACTGTCCCTTCATCTTCGAGCATCTGTCTGTTTCTGGAGCTCATTTAGATTGTTCAAATTCACTCTGGTAGCAAGAGGTTATTGGTTCTCTAGTGCCATGTGCTGGAGACACTTGGCAGCTGCAGGAAGTGTGGTCTCAGGCTGCACTGAGAACTGATCCTGAACTATCAAAAAACACCTTTCACACTGCTGATCCCGTGTGGGTTAACCGGCTAATTTAGTGGGTCCGTAATCGTGCAAGGTGTAACTTGTCTGGGTGGGTTAAATTCAACCAGGCCCTGACAGTTGGTGGAGGCAAGTGTCGGAGCCCGGCTGAGTTAACTCACTAATCACCTTCTGGCGGTAAGAAAGCACAACCTGCTCTCACATTGTCACCACTGGAGGTGGGACCCCCTCTTAAAACGTCGGGTTGCCGATTAACCAGGAAAATCATGGTGCAGTAGGAAAGGCTCCTGAGTTCAGCATGTTTACCCGCTTCCTAGAAGGGTTGGCCGTGTGAAAGGGGCTATTGAGAAAACTCTTCTCTCTTTCCTAGTCTAAGACCTGAAACCTTAGCACCTCTACAGATGCTGCCTGACATATTGAGTGTTTCGAGCATCTTTTGTTTCTAATTCTGAACAGGAGTCTGTCTGGAGAACAACTGACAGGCTGCAAATGATTCTTTAGGACCCAGTGCACCAGGAGGCCTCTCAAACCCACGTCCCTGATTGGTTGCAGACTGGGTCTTGGAAGATCTCCGATTGGAGCAAGACCAGGCAAAATCTGAAATTGGTCTGATCGGATGGGATCAGTACAGATTCCATTCCAGGACCAGCCACTGGAAAACATTGTCCCCAGCACAACACCACACTTTGTCCGGTTACTTGATTTGTTTTTGAAGGAGAAACAGGTAAGGGACAGACGGGAAGGCAGGGTGTCGTGAGACGGACAGGCTTGCAGAGAGAAAGGCAGTCAGGCAGGTTGGATAGGGAAAGGGTCAGAAAGGGAGGGAAAGAGGAGAGTGAGGAAAGAAGGAGAAAGAGAGAGGGAATAGAGAGGGAGAGATGAAAAGAGAGAGAGGATAGAGGGAGAGAAGGGGGAAGGGGGGGGAGAGAGAGAGAGAGAGAGTGACTGAGAGAGGGGTCAATAGTCACACTGAGAGAGATTAGCAGGAGTTTTGTAAATTAAATTATTTATTGTCATATGTACCAAGATTCAGTGAAAAAGCTTCATTTTTTGTGCTATCCAGACAAGTCATCCCATACTAAGTACAGTACTAAGTGATAATAAAACCGAAGTGCAGGGGTTGGTGTTACCTTAAGTTGGAGAGTGCAAGCTATGGTGTTCCAAAGTCAAAAGGCAGGGTGTAGAGAGAAGTACAGTTAAAATAATATGGGTCATGATCTTTTACCAATGAGAGGTCCATCACAAGGCTGTTAACAGCAAGAAAGAAGTTGTCCTTGAACCTGGAGGTTGACATTTCTGAGCTTGCTCTCCAGCTGCCTGATAAAGTAGGATGGGTCCTGCAACACATGGGCTGCTTTCCTGAGGCAGCAGGAAACATGGACCAAGTTGATGAAGAGGAGGTCAGTCTGTGCGATGGCCTGAGCCGTGTTGCGCAGAGTAGTTCCCATCCCATGCTGCGGTGCATCCGTATGCCTCCCTGTGGTGAACGCACGCAGGAGTGAGAGGAAATGATAAAGGGAAAGGCAGGTGGAGAGATAAACAGAGAGAGGAATGGACTGAGAGTCGTGCACAGGCTGTCGGAGACTCCCTCTTGGCAGGTGCAGCCCAGATTTGATCACAAATTTTAGAGACTGATAAATCGTGAAGGAAATCCTTTGAAGTGCAGGATGTGGATAATCAATAAAAAGAGAAAAGTATCCCATGAGAACTGTAAATGACAAAAATCTGTAGACACCGTGGTTGAAGAAAACACAAATACCAGAGAAGCTCAGCAGGTCAAACCGCTTCCTTCATGTAGCAAAAGTAAAAATGCATAACCGACACTTCAGGCTTGAGCCCTTCATCAAGGTGTGAGAGAATGTTGTCAGGCTCTCTGGAGCAGTGATTCAACAGCTCTATCAACCACACCCTGGAAAATGGCTATGAAATATCAGGTGCTGTCTAAACTCCACATAGTCAGCACCCAACATCGAGAGAATGCTTCTGATTAAAGGTCCTCATCTGAAGGAATCATCATTTTATTTCTGGTGACAGCTGATTGGCCAGATGATTCTGCCCAGCATTTACTGTTTGGAGAAAGATTGGGCCAGATCTTCCACCTTGAAGTCAGTGTGGAGATAGACTGGTTAACCCCAAGGAACTCCTCAGGACTGGCAGCATTCGTGGTGCAAAATGGATAGTCAACAATTCGTCTTGGGACTGGCTCACATAGACAACGCAGACTAATGGAAGGGCCAAAGTAGAACGTGAACCAATCCTCATCGAGTGGAAAGGGTCGAGAACCTCAAATTCCTGGGTGTCAAACATCTCTGAGCATCTGTTCTGAAGCCTCCATATCAATGCAATCACAAAGAAGGCTCGCCAGTGGCTATACTTCGTGAAGAGTTTCAGGAGATTTGGTATGTCACCAAAGACTCAAACTTATACAGGTGTACTGTGGAGAGCATTCTGGCTGGTTGCATCATTGTCTTGAGTGGAGGTCCCAACACTCAGGACAAGTAAAATCTCCAGAGGGTTGTTAACTACTCGGTCTGCAACATCACAGGCACCAGACTTCACTCCATCAAGGACATCTACAAGGGGTGGTCTCTTAAGAAAGCAACCTCTACCCTCAAGGACCCTGATCACCTCTTCACTCTGCTAACATCGGGAAGGAGATACAGGAGCCTGAAGACAAACACCCAGCAGCACAAGGACAGCTTCTTCCCCGCTGCATCAGATTCCTGAATGTTCTGACTTAGATTTTAAAAAACTGGTTGACAGGATGGAAGCAGAGAGTGTGGTGAGAAATGGGTCCTTCTCAGATTGGCAGGTAGTTACTAGCAATTTTCTGAATTAGATCAGAATCAGAATTTATTGTCATGAACAATCCATGAAATTCATTGTTTTATGGCAGCGTCATAGAGCAAACATTCATATTATAACCATCTTGCAACATTACTATAAAAATAATAGTGGATGGAAAGTGAGGCTGTGTCATTGGTTCATTGATTATTCAGGAATATGATGGCAGCGGGGAAGAAGCTGTCCTTGTGTTGTTGGCTGAGTGCTCACCTTTAGGCTCCTGTACCTTTTCCCCGATGGTAGCAGGATGATAAAGGCCCCCAACAATTCTCAAATTTAAAATTGTTAGAACTTTCTCCACCATGCTCGCTAGTTATTGACTTGTGCCCAATACTCAATAAGGAGTTTGTTTCTCGTGTCGTAAGCTCTTGTTAGAAGGATCTATTTGTGTGATCTACTGTGTCCCAACTGCTTTCTGTGTTCTCTCTCTCTCTCTCTCTCTCTCTCTCTCTCTCTCTCTCTCTCTCTCTCTCTCTCTCTCTCTCTCTCTCGGGGGAATTTTGGGGACATTTTCTTTCTTTTTTTCTTTCTTTTTACCATTACTGGCCTGCACCTGAAACCATTCGGGGAGTATCCCCAAGGGCTGTGGCTTCAGTTATTCAGTACATGGTTACATGTCTTCCCTGAGCCATTTACACACCAGATCTCAGCCTGTCCCCATAACCCGAGTGGTTGTGGTTGTGGGGAAGTCAGCGTCAGCTCAAGTGTGAACTCTAGAAATAGACCTTGGAAGAAACTGAAGTCAATGTGAGTTTTTTAAAAAAGCTGTGAATCCTGAGCCAGTCATTCTGCTGCTAAGTAGAGGCAATAAGATGCATTATCAATGTCTACTTCAGATAGGTGGCTTGAAAGTCCACCTGAAGAAAAAGCAGCAGCTGTGTGACTGACAAATGAGATGATCATGGGCTTCAGGAGGACTAAGAATGACCTCCCTCCAGAACACCAAGTTGCTCAGAGACCACTTAACTAGTGACCTATTGTGGACACACATCTCCTCACTAGTCAGGAAGCAGCATTTCCTGAGATGACTGAAGTGGGCAAGACCACCGGCCACCATTACGTCAACCTTCTACAGGAGCTCTATTGAGAGCGAGCTGGCCGATTGCATCACAGTACGGTACAGTTGCTGCAGAGAAGTGGTTCGGAGATCAATCCACAGGACCATAAAAGCGGCAGAGATGATTGCTGGGGTCTCCCTCACCCCCATTGATATACTTAACCGGGATCATTGTTTAATGAGAGCTTGCAAAATCTATAAGGACCCATATCACCTGGCACACAGCAACTCCCAGCTACCCTTGTCAGGGAAGTATTAGTGCTAAACACAAAAGGCTGCAGAAGCAGGGACTGAAGTAAAAACACAAGGTTGGAGAGTCAGCAAGTCAAACAGCAGACTTTAAACTTTAATTAATGTACACTGTTTGACCTGCTGAGTTTCTCCAGTATTGTGTTTTCACAGAAGTATTAGAGCCAGAGCCAGTTGTCACCTGGTAGGGCCACCCAAGGCAGTAAGGCTAATGGGGGGGGGTCCCTGACAAAGAATAATACAACTAAGTCCTCAACGGTGGAACAGGTGGATGAAGTGACTCTGAACTCAACAGCAATGAAGGCTGCAACAAATCCATCAGCTCCAATCAACGTGGTTTCCATGTCATTTGATTGATTTGTGAAGTATCGTGCGTTTCTTGGAGTGCAGCATCAAGTCTACGTTAAACAAATAAATACAGAGGCGCCTTCGCTCTGTGCATCAACGGAATGAAGTCCCTCGTCCTTGACCTCGAGGGATAGCCATTATCAGAGCCAGAACCACCAGAATGAGAAACAGCTTCTTCCCACGGGCAGTGAAACTGCTGAACGACTGATGAACCTGCTAAAACAGGGACTTTACTAATTATTAGCAATATTTATTTCTAATATATAAAGCATGCATATAAATTCTGTGTATCTGTATACGTGTATTGCTTGTCCACATTGTTTTTGTATTGTGGACCAGCGAACACAGTTTTGTCGGGTTGAACTGTTACAATCGGATGATAAACAAACTTGAACTTGAAAACTGAGGAATAATGGCCTTAGGTGTGACTAGGACAAAGCGAGGGAATGAACCTGTGGATTTTATAAAATGAAGTAATAACTCCAGTTAATGCAAGGAAGTCATTGGGTGGAGAAACAGTTGGGGGAAGTAATGTGGCATGTACGAGAGATGATACAGAGTTTTACATTGGAGTAATAGCTTGAATTAGGAACAAACCAAGGTACCATCCATGACATGGATAAACATCAGGGAATAACCAGTAACATAATATCATTTAAATTTAAATTAAATTTAGACATACAGCACTGTAACAGGCCCTTCCAGCTCACGAGCCCGTGCTGTACCCAATTGACCTAGAGTACATTTTGAAGGGTGGGAGGAAACCGGAGCCCCCCTGAGGAAACCCACGCAGACACAGGGAGAACATACGAACTCCTTCAGTTAGAGCCGGATTCGAACCCGGGTCGCTGGCGCTGTAACCACGTTGCGCTGACCATGGGCCTGTGATCGCATCAACATGACCGAAGCTGGTTAGTCACCAAATGGAATAAACGTAAAAGTTGAGGGAATGTTCAAAGGGTCGGATGTGGCTGGACCTGCTCATAGTTTCCAGCACTTTATGTTTTATTTCAAGTTTGCAACATCTACTGGTTTATTTTGGCTTTCAGTTACTCAGTGGAGGTGTGATCTGTAGTCTTGATGTTGGTTACAGAGGAAGTTCCCACTCACTTCCCACACTAATGGAAAACCCTGCCTCTTGTTTCAGAGAAATTAACTCCAGAGTG
The DNA here is from genome assembly GCF_036971445.1 of Narcine bancroftii. Taxonomy (NCBI): domain Eukaryota; kingdom Metazoa; phylum Chordata; class Chondrichthyes; order Torpediniformes; family Narcinidae; genus Narcine; species Narcine bancroftii. The sequence goes on from NC_091471.1 coordinate 241,050,209, forward strand.
AAAATTGAAGCAGTTTTTCTAGGCTTGACTATATACTCAGAGCTTGGGTCTTGCCTCATCCACTGTTTGGCCATTTTTCTGTGACAGGGCAAACACAGTTGCTTTGGCTGTCCTGGAAGCTGGTCAAGTATTGTACAATGACAAAGAGAATCTTAACCTTTTGGACTCCGCGCTTCTGTTTTCAGGTAGCACATATACTCCATGACCTGGTTTTCCAGGTCTTGTTTTATACCCAACCACCAGCTGGTTCGTATTGGTGTTCATAGTGTAGTTTACCCATGGACCCAGTCTGGAGTATATTTCATGAAAGGTTAAAAATAGCTGGAATTCAAAGGGTTAAGTCAAGTCAAGTTTATTGTCATCTGATTTCACAACTACAACCCGACGAACAGCGTTCTCCGGTCCTCGATGCAAAACACACAGACATTCAACAGACAAAACACACATACAGACAAACAATACATATGCAGGACAAGTATTTCATCTATACAATAAATAAATAAAAATACTTTTATGAATACGAGAATCTTGGAGGGTCAGTGTGCGCAGTTCCTTTGGTCGTTCAGCATTCTCACTGCCCATGGGAAGGAGCTGTTCCTCAGCCTGGTGGAGCTGTCTCTGATCCTCCTGTATCTTTTCCTCAACGGGATCAGCTGAAAGATGGTGTGTGCGGGGTAGAAGGAGTCCTCACTGATTTTGCGTGCCCTCTTCAGACAACGATCCCAGTAGATCACGTTGATGGTGGGGGGGGGGGTGGTACTCCGCTGATCCTCTTTGCCTCTCTTATAGTCCTGTGGATCGACCTCCAACCCATTTCTCTGCAGCAACCGTACCACACAGTGATGTAACTGGCTAGGATACTCTCTCGATAGAGTAGAAGTTGTAGAACCTTGTGGTACAAGGGGTGAGTGATTTTGTGATGGGGGCAGGAAGCTGCTGGCATCGGGCACTCCAGAGTACTAATGAGAAGCAAGAGTGCGTGCTCCCACTTGCTCCCTCGTAAGAGGACACTGAGCATCCTCCCTTCTTCCAAGAAACAACCCAGCGGGGTGAGCAGCATCAGTGGGGGAGAATGGTCACCGTTTCGGGTTGGAGCCCTTCGCCAAGAATTGATGAAAGTTTCTAACCCTCAACCTTGCCCAGTTCCTTTTCTGCCACTGACAGTTCTCATCTCATTGATTTCCTCCAGCTGGGGGCTGAGAATTTGTCTAAAGCTATCCCTGATCAAGGGCTCCAGCCTGAATCGTCGCTGGTCGTGAAAGTTGGCCAATCTGCTGACTTCCTCTAGCACTTTGTGAGTTCCATTGAACCATAGAGCATAGAAACTGACCCTTCCAGTCCATAGCCCTCCTTACCCCGCCCAAATTTTGTCAAATGTCAAAATAAAGCCTGCAGTCATCACTTCAACTGGTAGCTCGTTCCATACTCCCACCACGCTCAACATGAAGAAGTTTCCCCTTTATGTTCCCTTTAAACACAGCACAGTACGGTTAGCGTAGCGATGAGTGCCACGCCGTTACAGCGCCAGTGACCTGGGTTTGAATCCAGCGCTGTCTGTAAGGTGTTTGTACGTTCTCCCCGTTTCTGCGTGGGTTTCCTCCCACCCTTCAAAATGTATGGGGTTGTAGGTTAATTGGGGTATTTGGGCCGCACGGGCTTGTGAGTTGTCAGGGCCTGTTACCGAGCAGTACAGAAACCATAGAACACTACAGAACAGAAACAGGCCCCTTTGGTCCTTCTATTCTGTGCTGAACCTTTTTTTTGCCGTCTTCCTGACCTGACCCAGTCTACAATCCTCCATACCTCTCCCATACATGTACAAATTCTTAAATGTTAAAAGTGAGCCAGCATTCACCAATGCAGCTCATTCCACACTCCCACCACTCTCTGTGTGAAGAAGTTCCCTCTCATGTTCCCCCTACTCCTTTCCCCTTTCACTCTTAACCCATGTCCTCTGGTTTGAATCTCACCTACCCTCAGTGGAAAAAGCTGACCTACATTTACTCTATCTATCCCCCTCATAATTTTAAATACCTCGATCAAATCTCCCCTCATTCTTCTACGCTCCAGTGAATAAAGTTCTAACCTGTTTAACCTTTCCCTATAACAGTTCCTGAAGTCCAGGTAACATCATAATAAATCTTCTCTCCACTCTTTCAATCTTATTGATATTTTTCCTGTAGTTAGGTGACTAAAACTCCACACAATACTCCAAATTTGATTTCACCAATGCCTTATACAACTTTACCATAACATCCCAACTCCTGTACTCAGTACTTTGATTTATGAAGGGCAATATGCCAAAAGTTCTCTTTACAACCCTATCCACCTGTGATGCCACTTCCAGGGAATTATGTACCTGTATTCCCAGAATCCTCTGTTCTACCGCACTCCTTAGCGCCCAACCATTTACCATGTATGTCCTTTCTTGGTTTGTCCTTCCAAAATGCAGCACCTCACAGTTGTCTGCATTAAATTCCATCGGCCATTTTTCAGCCCATTTTTCCAGCTGGTCCAGAATCCTCTGCAAACTTTGAAAATCTTCGCTGTCCACAGCGCCGCTAAATCTTAGTGTCATCTGCAAACTTACTGATCAAATTGACCACCTTCTCATCCAGATCCAGATTGATATAGATGACAAACAACAATGATTCTAGCACTGATCCCTGAGGCACACCACTAGGCCTCCAGTATGTCTAAATTTAAAACAAATTAAACTTAACCCATGTCCTTTAATTTCATCTCTCCTAACCTCAATGGAAAAAACCTGCTTACATTTATTCTATCTAGAGTACAGATTCTATTCTCAACATAATTTTGTATTCCTCTATCAAAACTCCCCTTATTTTTCTACACTCCAGGGATTGAAGCCCTGTTTAACCTTTCCCTGTAACTCTGTTCTCCGAGACTTTTGACAGCTCTTGGCCTGTACTTGTTGGAATTTAGGAGAAAGAGAGGGACCTCATTGAAACATTTTGAATGTTGGAAGGTGTGGACAGAGTAGATGAGGAAAGATTCTTTCTAATAGTGGGAGAGTCTAGGACAAGAGGGCACCAACTTCAGGATCGAAGGGTGCCCACTTAGAACAGAGATGCGGAGGAATTTTCTCAGCCAGAGGGAGGTGAATCTATGGAATTTTTTTGCAACAGGTAGTTGTGGAGTCCAGGTCATTGAATGTATTTAAGACAGAGATTGAAAGGTTCTTGATTAGCCAGGGCATCCAAAGTTATGGGGAGAAGGCCAGGGAGTGGGGCTGGAAGTTTGCAAGATTATAAGATATAGGAGCAGCAGGAGGCCCTTTGGTGCATCGAGTCTCCTCTGCCATTCTAATCATGAGCGGATCCATCCTCCCACTCATACCCACTCCCCGGCCTTTCTCCCCGTAACTCGTGATGCCCTAACTAATTAAATATCTGCTGTAAATACACCCAACAACCCACAGCTGCCTGTGGCAACAGGTTCCACAGACTCACGACCCTCTGACTAAAAGAAATTTCTCTGCATCCCTTTTTTAAATTGATGCCCTTTTGTCCTGAAGTTGTGCCCTCTTGCCCTAGACTCCCCGACCATGGGGAACACCCTTGCCATATATACTCTGTCCAGGGCTTTCAGGATTCGAAATGACTCCATGAAGTTCTCCCTCATCCTTCTGTACTCCAACGAGTTCAGTCCAAGAGCCGACAAACGTTCATCATGTACTAACCCTTTCATTCCTGGTATCATTCTAGTAAACCTTCTCTGAACCCTCTCCAACTGGGTGTTCCCTTGCTCTGTGGCTACTGCCTTGGGAAAATCAGGAATGGACTTAAGCCATCTCCCATATACTCCCACCCACCGTCAGAACAGATTTTAATAAGATTCACTAAATATAGAGGCAGACTTTTTGTTTCCATCCAACGAAACAGAGGTAACAGATGTGACCACAAAACCCATTGCCCCCAGCCAGCATCTCAACCGTTGCTGACCACATCCAGTGTGGTTGAGCGAGACATCCTCCCCCCTCCCCACCTCCCACTCTAGCACCGAGTTATAAACATCTCATACTGAGCCCACTGGAAATCTCGACTGTTACTGCTGGCATTGGGGCTTCAAGCAGTGGGTGGAAAATTCATGCTACAGAGGTGCAGTGGAAAATGTGCTGACCGGCTGCATCACTGTCTGGTGCGGGGTCACCAATATCCCCCCACAAGCCTAAAGCCCAGCAAAAGGTAGCAGACACAACCCCAGGACATCACAGGCAAAACCCGTCCCACTACTGAGAACATCTACAGGGGGCGCTGCCATCAGAGAGCAGCAGCCATCATCAGGGATCTGCACCACCCAGCACACGCTCTGTTCTCGCTGCTGCCATCGGGAAAGAGGCATCGGTGCCACAAGACTCCCACCAGCAGGTTCAGGAACAGCTGCTCCCCCTCCACCGTCAGACTCCTTGACAGCAAACTCAATCAAGGACTCATTTAAGGACCCTTACTTATGCACTTGATTGATTTTTTTTCTCTCTGTATTGCAGTTTGTTTACTTTTTCTTTACTTGTTTACGTGTACATTGTGTACAGATTTTTTTGCTCTCCCGATAAGTGGTAATTCTGCAGGGTAAAGAATCTCAGGGTTGTATCTGATATCATGTATTTACTCTGACAAATAAATCTGAAATCTTCAGTTTCAAAGTTCAGCATCCCTCAGGCACGTCAGAGGCAGGGCTGATTATCAGGAGCACAGGTTTTGTTCCTCCGTGCTATGAATCATGTTCAAGGGGTACTTATAGAATCACAGTCGTACTGCATTGTGTGTCATTACATTGTGGCATCAGTGAGTGGGGTGGTAGCTGCAAAGAATCGGACCGGAAGTCAATAAGGAGGATCATTTGAACGTCCGTGAAGATCACTGGAGTCTCCCTGACCTCCGCTATCTTAAATAGGGCACAAAGTGCTATCGATGACCCTTTCCAATCCAGTGTGCAGTATCGGTGACCCACGACCATCAGGAAGGAGCATTGAAATCAGGACTTCCAGACTGGGAAATAGCCTTCCCACAGGCTGTGAGATTGTTCAACAGCATCCTGTAACTGAGTAAATCATCCCAAAATATTTATAAATTATATCAGTATGTATCTATGTGATTATTATGGGCTGTTTACTGTGTGTGTATGAGTGTGCACTGTGGTCTGGAGAAACAGTGTTTTTGTCTGGAAGATAATAACCTTGAAACATCCCCTTCAGCCCACCTCCCCTATGTTGCCATAAGCAAGTGTAAACTTGCCCCTTTAAACTTGTCATACTCAAACGTACAAAGGACAGATGCACTGAAATACTTAACTGCTGCAGCCAAACAGGTGTGTGAGATTGACCGTCTACCACAAGTATAAACTAATCCCATGTGCCCTCTGGTTTTAGATTGCCCACATGCCTGCACCTGGTCTGTATCCCTCTATTCCCTGCCTGTTCATGTATTTGCTTAAATGTCTTTTAAATCTTGCGGTTGTATCGTGTCCACCACCCTCCATAAAACCTCAGAGCATTACAGCACAGAAAAGGGCCCTTCGGCCCTTTTAGTCTATGCCAAACTATTATTCTCCCTTTATTATTCACTGACCCGCACCCAGACCATATCCCTCTGTACCTCTCCCATCCACATACCTGTCCAAATTTTTCTTAAATGTCAACATTGATCCCTTTTACCAATTCAGCTGGCAACTCGTTTCACACGCCCACCACACTCTGCGTGAAGAAATTCTCCCCAATGTTCCCTTTAAATGTTTCCCCTTTCACCCTTAACCCATGTCCTTTAGTTTGTATCTCAGTGAAAGAAGCCTGCTTGCATTCTCTATCTATCCCCCTCATTATTTTGTATGCCTCTATCAAATCTCCCCTCATTCTTTGATGCTCCAGGGAATCAAGTCCTAATCTTAACCTTTCCCTGTAACTCAGTTCCTCAAGTCTGGGCAACATCCCAGTAAATCTTCTCTGCACTCTTTCTATCTTACTGATGTAGTTAGGTGACCAAAACTGCACACAATCCTCCAAATTTGGCCTCACCAGTGTCTTATTCCCACGCTCCAGGCTCACTCCTCTGTGTAAAAAAAAATCTTGCCTCACACATCCCTATTCCACTTTTGCTTTCTCTCAGTTGACGTTTCCCCTCAACTTTCCTCCCTTCAGTTTGTACAGATGTCCTTTGCTATCCCACCCTGGGAAAAAGGTGCTGGCTGTCCACCCTATCTACGCCTCTCAGAGTTTTGTAACCTCTGATAAGTCTCCTCTCATTCTTCTTTGCTCCAAAGAGGAAAGTCCCAGCTCTGCTAACTTTGCCTCAACAGACAAAATAAAAGTTCACAAGGACGTTCAACGGTCAGTGTAGGGGTCCCAGCTGAAGCCAGATGTGAGGGAGGGCTGTGGACAAAAGCCAGAGGCAAGGGTAGTGGTGTCAGCAGTCCACATCAGGCTCCTGACCTCCTGCTTGGGAAGCCTCTGAATAACCAAACCCACACTGCCGACATTGTAACAGAAATTGATTCTTGATGCTACCTGTGAATCTGAGAAAGGAAATTACAAGTCGGCAGAGTCAGGTTGTGGTATGTTGGTTGATCAGTCACACACTGGAGCTTTAACCTAGGGTAAACATGACACACGCAAGATAGATTTGTGGGGCCGAAATGCAAATCCTGGCACTTATCCAAATTAAATTAAATTGTCCTGGCTGGTAAATTATTGGTGGAATATTAGATAATTGCGATGAACTTGTCTGTAATGCGACAAATGATCTGACCCCATCTCCACCACACTCTGTCACCTTAGGCCTAAAGTAAAACACGAAAGTCTGCAGACACTGTGGTTGAAGTAAAGACATAAAACTGGAGGAACTCAGCAGGTCAAACATTGTTCTTTATACAGCAACGATAAAGATACAGAACTGATGTTTTGGGCTTGAGGCCTTCATCAAGGTGTGAGCAAAATGTAGGTGGGCACCTGAACCAGGAGACCACTCCTTCCTGGAGCATCCAGAAATTTTTGTGGTTTTGGAAGAGTGGAACTGTGAGGGAAAAAGCGGAGAATCGCCAAAGAATGATAAGAGTATCTCCACTGAGCCTACCATCCTTATCCACTCCAGGGAAGCAGAGGACTTGTGAAGGGCACCAGAAAATAGGGAGATCATACCAGCCCCTCCCCATCTGAGAAGGTTTCTCCTGCAGGGAGAACATACCCTCATTCGCCCTGGTCTCCTTCCTTCATCAGAGGACCGGTCATGAGTACCCACAGGCTATTAGCTGCCACCTCAACTGGTCGTCAGCCAGAATTGTATTCCGTTCTGACCTGCCCCAGCACACATGACCGGCCTCAGAAGCCTGTTTGCAAGGTGGTTGCTTATAGAGGAGTAAAAAAACATGGCAGTTCCTTCATTGAGATCATTGCAAAAATATATCTGTTGTGCAGACTTTCCATGAGCATTCTTCAGCTTGAAACATTTCAGATTTAAATCTTTCCACGGATGCTGCCTGGTCTGTTGAGTGTTTCCAGCTTTTTCTGTTTGGACTGACTGGCTGTGTCATGATTTGGTATGGGAAACACCGATACCTCTGAGCAGAAAGCCCTGCAAAAGGAAAAGGGCATCACGGGCAAAACCCTCCCCACCATCGAGAACATCTACAGGGAACACTGCCGTTGGAGAGCAGCAGCGACTATCAAGGATCCACACCACCCAGCACATGTTCTGTTCTTGCTACTGCCATCAGGGAAGAGGTATAGGGGCCACAAGACTCACACCACCAGGTTCAGGAACAGCTGCTCCCCTCCACCATCAGATTCCTCAACAACACACTCAATCAGGGACTCTTTTAAGTACTTTGCACATTATTTATTACTGAATTTGCACAGACAGTTTGTTTACATTTCTTTCTTTGTTTCCACTTCTCTCTTTTGTATACTTAGCTTTTCTTAAGTTCAGTTTCCATGACTGCTAAGTAGAAACTCTGCCACACCCACAGGTAAAAGAATCTTAGGGTCGTATGTGATGTCATGTATAGACTCTGACAATAAATCTCAACTTTGAACTTAAAAATATCCAGCATCTACTTTTTTTCACATTATTCAAGATTCAACATTATTTTATTGTCACGTGTAATAAAACAGAAAGTATGATATTACACAAAATTTCCTTTAGTTGACAAAGATTTGCTGTCAGCAGAAATTGCCCAGCACCTCTTACATCCTGAGAAAGAGAAGCCAAAGAGAGTTCCCCAGAGTTATTGAGTGTCCATGGATGTGCCTCCAGTTCTCCTGCAGTCTCTGCACCCTGCATCCTCCGCGGGTTCCTCGCCTCGAGCCCACCGCCTGTGTGTTCTTCAGCCTCAGAGCCCCCCGCTGGTCTGCCGCCATGGTCACCCTCCTGTGGATCGTCTCCTCCGCTTCTCCTCAAACAGCGTTTTCTGGTGCCCTGCGCCAGTCTTCTGCTTCCCCGGAGTCTGCAACTCCTCGTGGCCGCTACCAATCATAGGCACCGCCATCTGTGCCCTTTCACAAAAGAATGCCATTTAGGGCTCTTTCTTTAAAAAAACCTCTGACGTAGCCGGAGAATAGAAGGTGAAACTAAGTCCTATTAACAACAATGTGTGTGCTTTAAATAGTGGGAGCCATCAGCTCAAAGAGCTGTCATACCAGTGATGGCCACAGGGTGGAGCGGGTGTCACACCAGCCCAGGACTTGCAGTCTAGCTGCCAACTGGTCTTCCCTGGACTCCACTGAGCTTCCAGCCCCTCTCACCTGCCCCCTCTCTCTGGCCTGCCTGAACTCGTGAACTGGAGATGGTTCAGGTGCCTTGCAGTTCGGCGTGGGTGATCATTTCTCCCCATCTATCAGTCTCCGAATCTATAAATTGTAGCTGTTGCCTCCCCTGTTTCTAACCACAATGTTACTGTTGGCTTCTGCTTCTTTTTTTTCCAGTTGGAACTAAATCTTCGCATAATATGTCCAAAGAATTTGCATTGCTGTTTTCTGATTCTTTCAAGTAATGTATGTTTTGTTTTCGTTCTTCGTTGGTTATCCTGACCGTATACGATCTGCACGGCATTCTTCAGAGAAACCACATCTCTGCTGCATTGATTCTTTTTTCCATTGCCTTTGTGATGGTCCACGATCTGCAGCCAGACGTCAATATGGGAAGAATGTAGCAGCTGAGAGCTCAAAGGCGGATATCAATTGTTATTTTCTTGTTTGTTAGTGTTATGTATATACGCCGGCATGCGTATGACATCACCACGCCGGGCGTGATGATGTTGTCACTCATGTGCGATGCAGGGAACCATATTAGATTTGTATTAAACAATGAACGAATTTACTTGGAAATCAAATACACATTTGGGTACGGCACGATGGAATGCAGAAATTCCTTTCGAAAAAATTAACATAATTTGAGAAATAAATATGCTACATTTTTATGAATTTAGCACCATATATTCAAATATTAAGTTTAAATTTGTAATGTTGTGCTTCCTGGGCGTCTGTGAGAATCTCCTCTGATGTATTAAAGAACTTTGGTTTAAACTGTGTGATAGATGAGGTCCCTCTGGTTCAACCTGTGTGTTAGACGGGGTCCTTGGGCCGTTGGGTGCTCGTCTTCAGTCTTCTGGACCTCTTTCCTGATGGTAGCAGTGAGAAAAGGGCATGGCCTGGGTTGTGGGAGTCCTTGAGGATGGTGGCTACTTTCTTAAGACACCACCTCTTTCAGATGTCCTGAATGGAGTGGAGAGTGGAGCCCAAGATGTCTTAGGCCAAGTTAACTACCCTCTGCAGCCTTTTCCTGTCCTGTGTGTTGGCACCTTCATACCAGGCAGTGATGCGACTTGACAGAATGCTCTCCATGGTACACCTGAGGAAATTTGTAAGAGTCTTTGGTGACAATCCAAATCTCTTCAAACCCTTACCGAAATATATCTGCTGGGGTGCACTTTGGAAACACGAGTACCTAGGAATTCAGTAAGTGGCAAACCTCGGCAAGTCCTTTACAAGCACCAACCTCCTATCCATTGATGATATCCACGTGAGGCGCTGCCTCAAGATGGCAGCCGACTCCACAAAGGACCCCCATGTGGTGGACCTCTCTATGTTTGCTACCTTCTGCAACCTTAAGTGTTCCTGGCCAGTCTAATTCCCAACCCAGACTGCAATGCATCCACTCTTTATACTGTCCATATGTGTTCAATGACATGTCAACCACCCTCCCCCCCCCCACCCCCACCCCCGTCTCCTAGGAAGTAGAAGTGTTGGTGAAACTTCTTCAAGGTTGTTATTAAGACTGAAGTTTGTCATTCGCCTTTGTGGGTATTCAGTATTCCTGCATTTATTTATACAAGAAACCTTGCACCTGAAGTTAGAGGAATTAAACGGGGTGATTAAGGAGCTGGTTGACATCAGGAATTGGAGAGGGGGAAAGATCTCTGGGCAAAGTATCTTGGTGCAAAGCACATCTGATGATTGACCAACATCACATGCTCCCTGGTGAATCAGCACTGGGCAGGGACCTCGCACAGGGATGGTCTTGGGAAGTAGGCTGCTCCCTAGTGAGTCAGCGCTGGGCAGGGACCTCACACAGGAGTGGTATTGGGAAGTAGGATGCTCCTTGGTGAGTCAACACTGACTCATAGAGGGGGTCTCGGGATGCAGTCATTGGGAGGGGTGAAGACAAGGTGCAAGTGGTCTTGTAATCAGAAGGGCCATCAGCAGAGAAGGGAGGGCCTCAGAGCTCCTGAGCCTCTTGGCCAGAGGCATAAAACCATGCAGGCTCTTTGGCTCGTCTCATCCACGCTGGCCAAAGTGCCCATCTGAGCTCATCCACATGGCCCAAGTCCCTCTAAATCTTTCAAATCAGAACATTGCAATAACCTTTGTGATTGAGAAGATCAATATTCACGCGGAAATTGGGGACAAATCCCCCTCAACGTCCACGATACATGTGCCACAGTTAAAGAGCAGCAGTGGTACTGGGTGGGCGTTGGGAGACACAGGGCCCTCCATAATGTTTGGGAGAAAGACACTTTTTTTTACCTTTAATTGCCCCTGTGCTCCACAGTTTTAAATTTGTAATCAAACAATAAAGTGCACCTTCCAGATTTTATTCAAGTTTATTTGTAAACATTTCAGTTTGACCAGCACTTTTCTACATAGTCCCCTCATTTCAAGGCACCGTAATGTTTGGGACATTTGGCTTCACAGGTGTTTGTGAGGATCCAGGTATGTTTGAAACGTACTGAGGATGTAGGTCAATTGAGTGTAATTGGACAGCAATGGTTCGTGGGCTGAAATGGCGATGTTACCATGCTCTGTGTCTAAATTTTAAAAATAAATTGCTTCATTGGTGTAGGTATGAGAGAGCTGGGGCTTGCTTCTAGAAGTTTGATCACCTTTGAAGTCTGTGGTTGCCATTTTTCAACACGAGGACCAGAGTTGTGCCCAATGAAAGTCAAAGAAGCCAATATGAGGCTGAAAAACAAGAATAAAACAGTTAAAAGACACCTTTGGATGAACAAAATCTGCTGTTTGGAACATCATTAAAAAGAAAGAATGTACTGGTGAGCTCAGTAATTGCAAAGTGACTGGTCGGCCAAGGAAGACCCTCCACCGCTGATGACAATTAATCCCATGTGAATTGTTTGATTACAAATTTAAAACTGTGGAGCACAGGGGCAAATAGAGGGGAAAAAATGTCTTTGTCCCAAATATGCGCTGCACAGGAGGATCAGAGCCAGCGCCATCAGGCTGAGAAGCAGCTTCTTCCAGCGGGCAGTGAGAATGCTGAACGACTGATGAACTGCTCACTCTAACCATCGGGGATGCCACGATTTATTTAACATTTATTTATTTTAATATTTGTATATGTGAACTGTGCACATGTCTATCTATGTGTTATGCATATGTGGGTGTGTTTGTCATGTGTTGCACCGAGGACTGGAGATCAATGTTTTGCTGGGTTCTACTTGTGCAATGGGATGATAAATAAACTTGGACACTCCCTCAAGACAGCACTGGAGCTTCAGTCTAGATTATTGCACTCGAAGCCAGTGGTCTCTCACAAAAAGGTAAGGTGGCCTGCTCCACCATCCACAATTTCTGTGCCTGAAAGGCGGAAGATGCCCGCCTGTCGGGGCTGAGGTTTCCAGGGGGTTAAACAGTTGTTGCAGTTCCATAGGTGTTCCCTCATCCACCTCCAGTGCTGGAATGGAAACTCCCTGCATAAAGCAATGTGCCTTGTGTGAAAGTAAATGCCTGTGGTTAGGGCAGAGCCAGTAGTTGAAGACCCCTTCCACCCCGCACACAGCACCTTTCAGCCACTCCCGTCGGGGAAGAGATCCAGGAGGATCAGAGCCAGCACCACCAAGCTGAGGAACAGCTTCTTCCCACGGGCAGCGAGAATGTAAATGACCAAAGGAACTGCTCACACTCACCCTCCAAAACTCTCATATTCATGAAGCAATATTTATTTATTTATTTGTATATAGGAATACTGGTCCTGCATATATGTTGTTTGTCTGTATGTGTGCTACATCTGGTTGATTCTATCACCAATGTGTGTATGTACATATGTACAGATGGTAGTGTAGGATGACTGTAATTGGCTGAGAGTGTAGCCACACCTACTGGCAGGTCATAAAGTATTGCTCCTAGCCAGACCAGGTCATTCTGGACTGGTCGACCTACTTGTGATATGCTCCAGTCTTTTAGTTAATAAAAGCCTTGGTTTGGATCAACAAGTCTTTGGTTCTTTTGACGCGCATTACAGTGTATCTGCGTGTTTGGCACTGAGAACTGGAGATCACTGTTTCGTCAGGTTGTAATTGTGCAATCAGATGAAAATAACCTTGACTTGACTAGTCCAGGCAGCAGTCACTCTATTATTTCAAGCAGTTTATATTCACAATAATTTCCTTTATGACCACATATTTGCAAATATCATTAAATCAGCATTTTTTCTTTACTCTTTATCTTTCCATTTCTTCCCCTTTCCTAACCGTGACTGCTCATTCTAGAACAGCCATTCTCAACCACTTTTTGGCTATGACTCCCTTAGGTCTCTGCTCATAGTTTATGGGCCCCTTCCCTGTGAAGCAGTCAAGTTTAGTTGGTTTCTTCTGTACTTCTCTCCAAACAATGATGTAAAACATATTTAAAATATTGAAAATTTCAATCTGTGACCCCCCCCCCACCCCACTTCCCCCTTAAGTGTGCAGTGGCCCCAGGGGGGTGTCATGTGTGTGTGAGATTATGTCTGAGATGTGTGTAGATGTGTCTGTGTGTGAGATTACGTGTGTGTGTGTGTGATTATGGGTGTTGGTGTGTGTGCATGTTCGTGTGTGTCATGTGTATTTGTGTGTTTGTCATGTATGTGCATGTCTGAGTTTGTGCACACACATGTGTGGGGTTGTGTATGTGTGTGTGGGTGGGCATGTGTAGAAAAATGTACAACATACCTTTAGGAGCTGGTTTGTATTGCATTGCTGTCTGTTGTTGTCTGTGCACATGCATACACGTCACAAACACACACATATGTGCTTTGATGTATTTTCTGAATACTGACAGGAGTTGGGCTCAGAAGGAGGCCTCAATGGCCACTGCCTGCACCTCTGAAGGTCCATCTTGGCCGGGTCCTTCTTGCACCAGGTGTCCAAAGATTGGGTGTATGTATCTAACATTTGCTGAATTGGCCTGAGTAATGTTCATTGGGACAGTTCAATGCTGATGCTGCAGTTTCCCTGTGGTATTACAACAGCTAAGAGTGGAATTGGTTTTCCCCTTGTGGATTGATATCAGTTATTTACAACAATTTGGTGGACCTAAGAACAACCTCAGTGACTGGGCTTGAGAATGAATGGGAAGGAGATTTGAATAGATCATTTTTAGATGAGGACTGGGGCACACTCTTCATTTGAAGAATGAATCTTCATTTTGTCCACGAGCTTCTCTGTTACAATTTAAGGCGGTGCGTAGAATACACGTCTAAAGTTAAATTATCTTGCTTTAATTCTAATATTTTTCCGCTATGTGATAAATGTAAAATCTTTGAAGCTTCACTGATTCATATGTTTTGGGAGTGGCCCAAATTAAAGAAATTCTGGGTACAATTTTTCCAAACTTTATCAGTGATTCTTAATGATCAAATTAGGACCATGTCCCTTAATTGCTTTCTTTTGTTTTTCTCAAGAAACAGTTACACCCTTCACTTCAACCCAAAAAAAGAATCTTAGCTTTTATCTTGTTGATAGCCAGAAGAGCAATTCTAATGAAATGGAAAGATAATACTTCACCTCCTCGATGGTTGCATGATATGCCTTGGAGAAAATTAGATATAGCATGAACTCACTATTCCAAGTGTGGTCACACAAAGTGTACCTTTGTTAGGTTGGTATGTTTGTTTGCAGAGTTCAGAGTGGACCGGAGAAGGCTGTTCCATCAGGTTGATAAATTTGAACATGAACTTGAGCTGCTCTGCCCTGAATGATGAAGAGCTGCCCGAGAGGTGAGTTCCTTACTGTCACATTCTTCTAACTCCAGAGGTTTTCTAGTATTCAAGGTTCACACCCTCGACATTCATCATATAACTTGTTACTGGGAAATGTTCACTCTCTTACATAATATCATAATATAACATAATATCAGTCCTGCCTTTAAAGATTCTGGCAGCTCTATATTGTTTTATTTGAATGCATCAGCAATAATTTTCAAGGTGGGAGGCATTGTATAATTATAGAAAGGACAACTGTCCTAAGCAGTTCCAAAAGCAAGTTACCCTAAAGCTGAAGCTGTCATACACAACAACTCTGCCCAGACAAGAACTTGTCACAGGAGGGACACATTGCACAGTATTCAGTTTAAACGCCTTTGGTGTGGGTTTGTTGGCAGCATTCAGTCCCTGAGATGAGCGATATTAAGTCATGATGAACATGTCTTTTTTTTTACTTACGTTATTATAAGGGGAGTGATATTATGCTGAGTCTGTCAACGTTAAACAAGCATCCTCTGCGTCGGAAACACCAGCAAATGTCTATAGAGGTGTGGTGGAAAATGTGCCAACCAGCTACATCACGGTCTGGTATGGTAGACACCAATACCTCCCAAGCGTAAAGCCCTGCAGAAGGTAGCAGACACAGCCCAGGGCATCACTGGCAAAACCCTCCCCACCATTGAGAACATTTACAGGGAACGCTGCCATTGGAGAGCAGCAGCGATCATCAAGGACACCCTCCACCCAGCACACACTCTGTTCTCACTGCTGCCATCAGGAAAAAGATAGAGGTGCCACAAGACTCGCTCCACCAAGTTCAGGAACAGCTGCTCCCCCTCCACTGTCAGACTCCTCAACAACAAACTCAATCAGGAACTCATTTAAGGACTCTTACTTGTGCACTTTATTGACTGTATAGCATAGTCAGTTTGTTTACATTTCTTTATTTATTTACATGTGTACATTATGTATAGTTTTTAAATCACTACCAATAAGTGGTAAATCTGCCTGGCCCACAGATAAAGAATCTCAGGTGGTATGTGATATCATGGCTGTACTCTGACTATAAATATGAAATCGGAGATCTGAATCAGGGAGAGTTTAAGTTTAAGCAACTGAGAAGAGACATCCTCGGACCTGTATTCAATCCCTCTAGCAGTGATGGGGAACGTGCGGCACCTCAATGCTTGCTTCCACTGGCTGGTATATGAGGTCTAATAACTTTCCAAGTTTGAGAACCAAAGTGCATTCGACTAAATTGTACTGCAGTGCCACCCACTCAATATCTAAGTCACGTTTCTCCTCCTCAGAGTTCACAGTCATCCTACACACAGTCTTTGCATCAACTCCAACTTGGATATTTTACCTCTGGTCCAAATCATGGTGGATTGGTAAATGCCGGATAAGTGGATTTTCCGGTTGGTTGAGATTGCATGTTGCATGATTGGCGAATTGACTGTTGTGAGGGGGGGGGGGGGAGGTGGTGGACACAATTTTAAACTTCCATATTTTTTACCTATTTACTTAGCACTTTTTTTTTGGCCGGTTGTTTGAATCCCAGATAACGGAGATTTTACTGTAATCTAGGGTTACAGCACAGGAACCGGCCCTACTGCCCTCGAGCCTGCATAACAGAGATTTTACTGTAATCGAGGGTTACAGCACGGGAACCGGTCCTACTGCCCTCGAGCTTGCATAACAGAGATTTTACTGTAATCTAGGGTTACAGCACGGAAACCGGCCCTACTGGCCACAAGCTCGCGTCGCCCGTTTACACCCATGTGATCAATTAACCTACTAACCCCATACATCTTCAGAACATGGAAGGACCGGAGAACCTGGAGGAAACCCACTCAGTCATGGGGAGACCGTACAAACTCCTTACAGTCGAATCTACAAATGCTCTGCAGCTACTTGGCTGGGTTCTTCTTTTCCAAATCCGTGACCTCCAAGACCAGGTAGGGTCAGGATAGCAGCTGTATGGGAACACCACCCGAGGAGCCTTCAGATTCTTCATCAAGGTTGTGTCCACACCCTGAAACTCCCTCCTCACTTATCAAAATATCTTCACCAGGACTGCAACAGGTTAAGAAGTGGCTCACCACCAAATTTAAGTTCAAGTTTATTAACGTCTGAGTGTACATTCAGTACGAGACAAAACAGTGATTCTCCAGAATATGGAGCAGGCGTACAATCATTCACATACACACACACACGCGCACGGATGCACACACATGCACACATACACACATGCGCGCAAGCGCGCACACACAAGTAAATCACAAAATTCTGTCGACACCACGGTTGAAGTAAAAACACAATATGTTGGAGAAACTCAACAGGTCAAACAGTATCCTTTATGTAGCTGTTTCGTCAGCTTGTACTCGAGCCAATCAGATGACAATAATCTCGACTTGTCTTATCCAAAATGGCGCTTTTGGATCTGCCACATCAACTAAATATAGACCAATTGGTGCTGGGGAAAGTACTGGATTCTGATTAAAAACATTGTTGCCGCACATTTGGAGAGAAGCGACTGGTCAGCGTGGATTTACAGAAGGGAAATCATCCCCAATTGATCATCCAGGATTGTGTGAGGATGTAACCAGTGGCGTGGACAACAGTGAACTAGTTGATTTTCTGCATTTGGAATTTCAAAGGGCTTTTGATAAGGTTGTTCCCAAGGGATAGATATGCAAAATTAGAGAACATCACATACTACTAGGGTGGTCATTCCAAAAGGAGATCATGGACATAGGTTACCATATATGTGTATGCATATATTTCATATAGTGTATTTGTTGTTCTTGCAATATATTTTTTTTGGAAACACACTGTATCTCTGGTAACCTATGACCGTGCCCTTCTTTTTGGAAATTTGGAAGTGGCCTCCCTACGTATAGCCTTGAAATTCTTTCTTCCTGCGGCCCAGGCAAAAGTTCCACTTATCGTTAGTGCGAAAAAACAGTGCTTGAGAACCAAAGAGAGGAAATTATAATAAAGGTAGTTGACAGTGTGTTCACAGTTAAAACTATAATTTTAGCTGAAGGTCCACACCTACACCAGGGCGGTGTCACATTTTAAATCTTTTTTGGTTGCCCAACGTTTTCATTAACTTATTCAGCATCAGTTAATGTTCTGCCTGCAACATAGGAGGACTGAGGTAATTGTAACTGCAGCCCACAGTGTCCTTTGATCCTGAAGAAATTGTGTCATGACAGATTTTAATTACAGTGGTGAAGTATTTGATGTTCAAGGTAAAACACCCAACAGGTGCAAACTATTAGAAGATTGATCAGCATATATTCCACTTGTTTTTATCAAATTAAACCCTGCTGCATTAGTGGGCACAAGATGCCAAACTAATACACAAATTTTAACACTGTGCTTATTGAATCCAACAGTACAAAAAGTGCAAAAATAAGACTGATATCAGGAGATAGGCAGAGGAAAGTTATGTGTTGAAATCTCCATGGAAACATCTAGCCAGAGTCGGCAATGCAGGAAGTGACTAAAGCAGGTGAAGGTACAGAAAAAACCCAGAAAGGTGGACTGCCAGACTGAGACCACCCGCAAAGTGGAGAAACAACACCTCATCTTCCATCTGGGCAGCCTCCAACCGCTTTCTTCTTGTTCGCTCACTCTCTCTCTCTCGCTCCCTCCCTTCCCCTTTCCCCTCAGTCTCCTTTCACAGAACCAAAATCAATTCTCACGGTTCCTCTGATCATATCCAATTAACACCTTTCATCTGTTGGCCTGAACTCCTCCCCCCTGTCAATCGTCCCCCTTTCTCTCCCAGTCTTTAATTTAGACACCTACCTGCTTTTCAGTTATACCTTGAAGAAGGGCTCAGGCCCGAAACGTCGGTGATATATCTTACCCGCCTAAGGATGCTGCAAGACCGGCTAAGTTCCTCCGCCAATTACTGTGCTTTCAATGCAGAAAAGATTCACAAGGTTGTTGCCAAGATTGGAGGGCTAAGTTAATCAGGAGAGATGGGATAGGCTGGGATTGTTTTCCATGCAGTTAATGAGGCTGAGGGGTAACCGTATGGAGGTTTATAAAATTAGGAGGGGCGTAGATAAGTTAGATAATCACAGTCTTTTTTTCCTAAGGAGGGAGAATCTTTAAAATAGGGCAAAGATTTAAAGGGGCAGGATTTTCACATAGACGGTTCTGCTAACCTGCTCTCCTCTCCCCTTTCCCTCTCAATTCACCCAGCCATCCCTTCTCCTCCTGCTCACTACTGTCCCCTCCCTCCCTTCTCCACCCATCACCTCCTTGCCTTTGCAACAACCCTTCCCCCCCTGCTTTTTTTTGGATGCCTGCCGACATTTTCCCAGACCTCAAGCCGAAAACATCAGTTTTGCATCTTCACTTTTGCCTTATAAAGGACACTGTTTGACGTGCTGAGTTTCTCCAGCTTTGAGTTTTTACCCGGGCAATGTCACCTTTGAAAATCCTTTTTTGCTGGCCAGAAATTCGCATGAAAATTCAGCACTGATTAGTTTTCTGTTGCAACAGATGAGGGCAATGGTGCAGACAGGCAGGACACTCTCAGTCATGCTCCTCGAAACGTTCAGATCAGACACAGATCCAATCAGATACTATTTATTGTTATGTAATAAAACAGAAAATGTATTACATGGGGAATTGCCTTTTTTCAATAAGGCAGATGAAGATTCACCATTAGAATTGCCCACTGCCCCTTACAGTCAGAGAAAGAGAAGCAAAACAGAGTGCCCTCAGAGTCACTTAGTGTTTGTGAATTCGCCTCCAGCCCTCCCACACCCTCTGCAACTCCACAAGACTTCGGTTCAGTTCAAACCATCGGCCACCCAAGCCCAGATCCAAACCTCTGACATGATGAGACTTTTAGTACACAGAGCCCTTTGAGGCCTGCTTTACTTTCAGCCTCCTCTTGAATCCCAGTTCCGATACCTGGTTCTCCAGCATCCTGCAGCCTGGTATGATACCAGAAACCCTGGCAAATCTCTACAGATGTGTAGTGGACCACATTCTGGTATGGGGACACCAATACTCCTGAGCATAAACCCCTGCAACACAGCTCTGGACATCACAGGCAAACCCCACCCCCCACCATCAAGAACATCTACAGCAGTGGTTCTCAACCATTTTCTTTCCACTCACATCTCACTTTAAGTATTCCCTATGCCATTGGTGCTCTGTGGTTAGTAAGGGATTGCTTAAGGTGGTATGTGAGTGGGAAGGGAAGGTTGAAAATCACTGCTCTAGACCCAATTGTTACTGAAATATTTTGCTTGAGAAAAATTGTCATTGGCCCATTTCCTTTGGAGTTCTGAAACCGTGCACATGAGTCAATTAGGGACGATTAAAACAGTGGTTTTCAAACTTTTTCTTTCCACTCACATACTATCTCAAGCAATCCCTTACTAATCACAGAGCACCTATGGCATAGGGAATATTTAAAGAGGAATGTGAGTGGGAAGAAAAAGTTGAGAACCACTGATCTACAGGGAACGCTGCCATTGGAGAGCAGGAACGATCATCAAGGATCCCCACGCTCTGTTCTCGCTGCTGCAGTCAGGAAAGAGGTATTGGTGCCACAAGACTCACACCCACTAGGTTCAGGAACAGCTGCTCCCCCTCCACCACCAGACCCCTCAACAACAAACTCAATCAGGACTCTTACTTGTGTACTCTTATAATTTTTTAAAATTCTTGCAGTATTGTGCAGTCAGTTTGTTTACATTTGTTATCTGTTTATATTTCTTCATTTGTTTACATGTGAATGTTGTGTATAGTTTCTTCATTTCCAATTAGTGGTAATTCTGCCTCAACCATGGGAAAAATCTTCAGGGTGTATGTGATGTCATGTAAGTCCTCTGACAATAAAGTGACCTATGGTGGACACTCAACATCTCCTCACTCATCAGGAAGGCACAACAGTGACTGCACTTCCTGAGAAGACTGAAGCGGGCAAGGCTACTGACCACCATCACGCCAGCCTTCTACAGGAGCCTCTATTGAGAGCATCCTGGCCGGCTGCATCACTGTGTGGTATGGTTGCTGCAGAGAAATCGATCAGAGATCAATCCACAGGACCATAAGAGTGGTAGAGAGGGTCACTGGGGTCTCCCTCCCATCCCCCCCCACCAACAATGTGATTTACTGGGATCGTTTTCTGAAGAGGTCAGGCAAAATCATGGAAGAGCCCTTCCACCCCACACACAGCATCTTTCAGCTGCTCCCATCGGGGAAGAGATACAGGAGGAACAGCTTCTCCCCACAGGCAGTGAGAATGCCGAACGACCAAAGGAACTGCTCACACTGACCATCCGAGGCTCTCGTATTTCGGAAGCAATATTTATTTGTACACATGAATACTCGCCCTGCGCGTGTATTGTTTGTCTGCATGCGTGTGATGTCTGGTTGTGTGTCTGCGAGGACCAGAGAATGTTGTTTCATTAGGTTGTACTTGTACAATCAGATGACAATAAATTTGACTTGACCTAAAGTCTGAAATCTGAATCCTTTGACTTCAAGTTTCCAGCAGCCTGTGTGGGTTCCTTGCCCGCAAGTCGCCAACAGCTCGCCACCTACGTGTGTCAAAAAAGGGCCCCTCCACAACTTCCTTAGGAAGTGTAGACGCTGCTGCCCCTTCCTGGGTCCAGAAGAGGTTGTCCTTCACATGCACACCAAGGAACCCTATGCTGCCCACTGAAACTGTCCTATGCAGTTCTCTAATATCTGGCTTTGTTTGACTGTATTACTGCTAACGGGAGGGAGTGTAGAATGAAGGAGGGTTGCCAAATCCAATTGTGTACACATAAAAGCTCCAGGGTAAATAAGAATTTACAACCAGTCCACCCAGCTGAATGGTCTTTCTCCATTGGTCCTTCACATCAGACATTGGTCCAACCGGAGGGGTGGGGGGTGATCTCCTTGACGCTTTCAAGTCCACATGAGTCTCGGATCCCAGGGAGGCCCCACTGGAAAGGGGAGCCAACCTTGCCCGCTCCTCTGATTGCAATTGCTTTCCCTGCCCTGGGTCTGTGCCTCTCACCTTCTGAGATGTGGCCTGGGGGTTGAGGGAGGCAAGAAGTAAGGAAAGTGGAAGTGGAGTGGGGAGAGCACAGAGGGGAACGGGGGGCTTTGATGAAGAGAATGATTCAGGTGATTCTTCACCTTGCTCCTGACCTGCTCGTGGCAAACCAAACTTTTCAGACAAACCCAAAGCTAACCAAAACTGAAAATGGATTTAACTGGAAACATTAATTCTTTCCCTCTGCCTGACCCAGAGAGACAAACATCTCTCACACCCTTGGAAATTTTCTTGTCCTGATATCAATGCCGGGGGTGGCCACTCAGAACTTAAAATCAACAGATAGTGAAATCAAGGTGTCTTAAAAAACATATGATACACCGCACCTAAATGGTTTTGTGTTGAAATTAAACCTCTCTTGCCTGTGCCTTTATATTTGGAGCAGATCAGGGAGTAAATGGTGTAGGGTGTCTCATTCCAACTCTGGGATTTTGTATCTTCCTAAACAAGAAATTGGTCATCAGATTAATCTGTTTTGAGACAACTTCTTTCAACCCAAAATGGAACTGCATAGAGACTAGACAATTGAGCAATCTGCTTCAAGGAAGAGATAATGTTAAACCCTCAGGTGTTTTGTGAAAGGGTGTAGTTCCAGATACTGTCAATCACCAGCTAACTCTTACTGATGGGAAAACTGTTGACTGCTTTGCATTCTTGACAGGTACAATGCTTTCTTTGTCAACCGCGACAAACCAGTCGGACCAGATGGCCTTTTACCATATTTCAGCTGTGAGAACAGAATCAGAATCTATTGTCATGGACAAGCCATGAAATTTGAAGTTTTGCGGCAGCTCAAAAAGTAAGGCAGTGTTTTTGATTAATTGATCATTCAAGAATCTGATGGCGGAGGGGAAGAAGCTGTCCTTGTGCCATTGGGTGCTCGTCTTCAGGCTCCTGTACCTTTTCCCCGATGGTAGCAGGGTGAAGAGGGCATGTCCTGGGTGGTGGGGGTCCTTGATGATAGAGTCTGATTTTTTAAGACACCACCTCATGTAGATGTCCTCGATGAAGTGAAGCCTGGTGCCTGTGATGTTGCAGGCCGAGTTAACAACCCTCTGGAGTTTATTCTTGTCCTGAGAGTTGATGCCTCCGTACCAGACAGTGATGCAACCAGCCAGAATGCTCTCCACAGTACACCTGTAGAAGTTTACGAGAGTCTTCAGAGACATACTGAATCTCCTCAGACAACTCACAAAGTATAGCTACTGGTGAGCCTTCTTTGTGATTGAATCAACAGGGAGGCTCCAGGGCATATCCTTGGAGATGTTGGCACCCAGGAATTTGAAGTTCTTAACCCTCTCCACTACTGAGCCCTCAGTGAGGACTCAGTTGTGTTCCCTTGACTTCTTCCTGAAGTCTATAATCATTTCCTTGGTCTTGCTGATGTTGAGCGCAAGGTTGTTGTCATTACACCATTCAATGAGCTAATCTATCTCCCTCCTGTACACTTCCTCATTGCCGTTTGTAATTCTGCCAACCACTGTGGTGTCATTGGCAAACTTGTAGTTGGCATTGGACTTGTACCTGGCCACACAGTCATGGTGTATAATGAGTAGAGCAGTGGGCTAAGCACATATGATACAATAGTATAACACTGATCTGGGTAGCAGTGTGAGCTATGAGGAATTTTCCAGTGTGACTCCGATAGACTATGAGTGTGGGCAAATGTGTGACAGATGCAGTCTAATGTCGATAAATGTGAGGTTACCCACTTGGTTGGCAATAAAAGGAAGGCAGATTATTATGGCGAGAAGTTATGAAAAGTGTTGGTGCTGTGCAATTGCTCCGCTAAAGGAGGTGTAAGGCGCTCCCTCCATCCAATAGCCTGCAGGTCACCCTTGGGCAAGGTGTAGTATATGTTTAGCCTCCAAATCAGGGTCACATGAAGCAGACGGTGGTTGGTTTTTACAAGCAGATTCCACAAATTGGAATTTATGGTTGTCAAACCAAAAATGCTATGCAGATGAATTTGCAGATCAATGGCCAGGGTTTTCCTGTCCAGTATGGACCCCGCAGCTGAAGAAGGCAATGGGGAAACTACTTCAGTATTTTTTCCCTCGTATAATCATGAACTCAACATCAACCATGGTCTCAGCTCAAAGATGGAGCCTTCATCGAAGGAGAACTACTACAGTTCGGAGAGTCAGAGTTCGTGGCGGATGGAGAGACATGATTATCCACGCCAAACAGCAAGGCACCCAAATGAATGAATAGGTACCACATGTGCTGGGGATAATGTTGCATCCATCAGAGAAGGGTGGAATGCAGGTAACAGCAGGTGGTGAAGGAAGTAAATGGTTCAGAACAAGAGGTCACAGTCTAAGGAGAAGGGGGAAGCCAAATAGGACCGAAATGAGGACGAATCTTCTTCACTCAGAACGTTGTTAACTTTTGGAACTCCCTGCCACAGAAGCATGTCAAGGCCAGTTCATTAGATGTATTCAAAAGGGCTAAAGGGATCAAAAGGCTGTGGAGGATATTATGCGTGTAAATAAGGAACCACATTTCCCAGCAGGCAATGCTCGCGGTTTGGTGGAATCCGGAATTAGAATATGACGGGAATCGTGTGCGTTGTTAGTTGGAGTCGGTTAAACGGTTGAAACAGCTGTTTGAAAATAAAGTCTGTAAAAGCAGCTCTAAGAAAATAAAGTTGGTTAAGTGTTAAACCCACTCATAATTGTTCTTAAAAAGAACAAGCATAACAGAGAGAAAGCAGGAATAGGGTAGTGAAGTCATGTGATCAGCCAAGAAGGCCTCTCTTTTCTATCTTTCTATGATTCTTTATAAAGATGTCTGTAAAATTTCACATCAATGGCATCCATTTTATCATTCACATCAGCTCAAACACTTAATATCCACCTGCCCAGAGACCTAATTGGGTTGGCTCCATTTCCCCGACAGGGCGCTGACTTAAAATATGGCCACACCTTACAAGTCAAGTCTTTTCCAAATATTTTTATTGAGTTTAATATATAAACTCAATGGGATTATACACACATGTGTAAAGGTCAGAAAGAAATACAGTGTTGGCCAGTTCCCTATTCATATGAAACAAAGCAATTAACATATTCTTAATGTACATAATTAAACCCATTTACCAAATTATTTGGGTTAAAAAAAGATAAAAAGGAAAAAAAAGCAAATCTATAAAGCTACAATTAATCTACCCCCTCCCTCTAATCAAGGTAACCATTTATTATACAAAAGAAAGTTTGGAATTAGACATCGGACGGCGAACTCCCGGACTCTTCAGAGTTCTTAATTCTTCCAATCATAATACTATTCCAAGAATGGGTTCCACGTCTTTACAAATTGGAATTTTCTATCTTTAATACTGTATCTAATTTTCTCCAAGCTTAAGGAAGACATTAGATTGTATAACCCTAACCCTAATGTGCAGTCAAGAATCATCCTTCCATTTCAGTAAAATTGTTCGTCTGGCCATCAGGGTAGTAAAAGCTAAAAATCTTTCCCTGAGTTGTAGACAGAGCGATATCTGACTCACACAAAAAACCAAACAGAGCAATTAAGTTGTCAAGTTTATTGTCATTTGATTGCACAAGTACAACTTGACGAAACAGCGTTCTCTGGTCCTCGATGGAAAACACACAGACAAACAGTCAGACATAACACACATTTAGACAAACAATACATATGCAGGACAAGCATTCATCTATACAAATAAACAAATATTGTTTCAAGAATATGAGAGTCTCAGATGGGGGGTTCGTATGAGTAGTTCAGTGTTCTCCCTGCCCGTGGGAACAAGCCTGGTGGTGCTGGCTCTGATCCTCATGTACAGTGCTCTCCATAATGTTTGGGACAAAGATGCTGTGTGCAGGGTGGAAGAGGTCCTCAATGATTTTGCGAGCCCTCTTTAGACAACGATTCCGGTAGATCACGTCAATTAGTGGGGGGGGGGGGGTGCTGGGCGGAGGGGAGAATCCAGTGATTCTCTCTCACAAGACTTGTGTTACACATTCCTCAAGGACTAGATCAACCCCACCCTCCTTCAGCTCCTCAAGAATTTTATCAGGCCAGTTGTCTTTTCACCCCACAGGTTACCTTTTCATGATGTCTGCACTACAATTTATCTGCCCTTGATCATCCCATTTACGGACCAAAAGTTATGACTAAAACTTTAAGCATGACTTAGGCTGTAAGGAGATTGCAGTGTCTTCCAATGAAGGGCAGGCTTCCATGAATGAGGTGAAAGTTTCAATGAACGAGGAGTGGAGGGGTGTAGCTAAATCAGGTTATCAATCATCTCGTTTCTGTCTCTAGGATGTCAGTTCACAGGTCTGAACAAACGCAGAGTAAGGACAGAGGCTGGTTGACTCATCCGCTGAGTTCCTTTGAAAACATGGGAAGAGGAGGATAGGGGGAGGCAGCAGTTTTGCAATGGACAGTGGGAAATCTGTATTGTGGTATAACTTTACCACCTTCTCCACCCCCCCCCCCCCCCCAATGACGAACACCTCCCAAATAAGGGTGAGACCAACAGAATCTGGAATAGCCAACAGAGGAAATCTATTAGCAAGGTTTATCACAACACAATTATGCACCAGAGACCGGGGTTCGAATCTGTAAGGAGTTTGTACATTCTCCCTATGTCTGCGTGGGGTTTCCCCAGCTGCTCCAGTTTCCTCCAGCCCTTTAAAACTTACCATGGTTGTAGGTCAATTGGGTATAATTGGGCGGCATGGACTGAAATAGTCTGCTACTATGATGTATGTCTAAAAACACTCAAAGCTCTTGAATTTAAAATTGACAGACTTGGTGTCACCAACCACTTCTACCTCCCTTCCCACCAACTCTCTATCCCCACTCTAAAACCCATCCATCCCTACACCTTCCTTCTCTTTAGCCCTCTGGCCTGTCCATAAATCGATCCAGCTCCACACCCACCTTATCTTCGTAATCCCCTCCAGGCCCCAGATACCTCCCAACCTGTGTACCCACCTCCAACATATCCTACCCCTGCTCGGTAACCTCCTTCAGTCACCGTGTCTCCTCTCTTTGTGACCCCCCCCCACCCCCACCATCAATTGCTCAGCCCTGTCCCTCCAATGGAGACGCCAGAGAATGTAGATGCTGGTCCAAAAAATAATTACTGGAGGCAGTGATGGTGGGGAGAATGAGCCAGTCAATGTGTCGAGTAGAGACCCTTCATCAGGACCTAGAGAGAGTGGAGAGGAGATAGCCAGTTGGTACCAGAACATGGTGACGTTTTGTGAGATGCAAGCACTCAATCCTTTCCTTTAGTTAATTACAATTCTTCTTTTGTTTTGCATTGACTGTTGCAATTATGTCTGGGCTGACTTGCATGGATTGCATGCAAAATGGAAGTTTTTTCTCTCCATCTCAGTGCATGTGGAAAATAATTCAATTAAGGGGTGGAGGTGGGGAAGAGACATGGATCCAGGAATCGTTTATGGTAGGGATGATGTGCAGATGGACCCAAATACGGAGGGTGTGGGTGATGGACAAACGAATTCGAAGGGGCATGGTTAATTCTTCCCAGACCGACCCCTCTGACTCCACTCCCTGCACTCATCCCTCCAACTTCTTCCCCACCTACATCCCTCCCTCTGTAACTTCCTTCACCCCTATACCCCTCCCTCTGCATCCCCTCCACCCACTCCATCCCCTCCCTATCTCTGTAACCCCCTTGAGTCCCCCTCCCTCTAATTCCCTCCAGTCTCTGACACTGCTCCCTGTTTCTATAACCCCCTCTGGTCCCCCATACCCCACCACTTCTCTGTAATTCCTCCAGTCCCCTACAACCCTCCCTGTTTCTGTAACCCCCCTGGTCCTCTACACCACTCCCTGTCTCAGTAATTCCCTCCATTCCCCTACACCCCTCCCTGTCTCTGTAATCCCTTCTGGTCCCTACATCCCTCCTTATCTCTATACTCCTCTTTTCCCCTACACTCCTCCCTGTATCTATAACCCCCTCCAGTCCCAAACACTCCTCCCTGTCTTTGTAACCCCCTTCTGGTCCCTTGCACTCCTCCCTGTATCTATAACCCCCTCCAGTCCCAAACACTCCTCCCTGTCTTTGTAACCCCCTTCTGGTCCCCTGCACTCCTCCCTGTATCTATAACCCCCTCCAGTCCCAAACACTCCTCCCTGTCTTTGTAAGCCCCTTCTAGTCCCCCACACCCCTCCTTATCGCTGTAACTTCCTTCACCCCAACATTTCTCCCTCTAACTCCCTCCAACCCCTATACCCCTCCCTCTGGAACCCCCTCCAGCCAAACCGTCTCTGTAATGTAAAGTCTTTCCAGCCCTAAAAGGCTCATTTACCTCTTGGAGAAGCCCCTTCCCCAATGTATCTGTGACGCTGTTATTTCAGCCCCCGACTCACTCTATAACCAACCCCACCACCTCCACACACCCCACCCCCACCCACATGGTCTTCCTCGTAGTGTCTGGACTTCTACCTCCACAGACACTGCCTGATCCACTGTTGCCCCAGCAAGTTGTTTCTCGCTCCAGATAGAAGCATTTGCATTCTCCTTGAAATCTTCCCTCTCCCCTGACCCACTTCTGGTGAGGTCACTCTTGTGGACAACATTAGCCTCTCCTGCTGAATTTTGGGGGGAGTTTCTGCCTCACAAACAGTCACACCTTGAACAGTAGTAAAACACGAAAGTTTGCAGACACCATGGTTGAAGTAAAAACACAATGCTGGAGAAACTCAGCAGGTCAAACAATGTCCTTTGTATCTTTGGCTTGGCTTCGCGGACGAAGATTTATGGAGGGGGTAGTAAATGTCCACGTCAGGTGCAGGCTCGTTTGTGGCTGACAAGTCCGATGCGGGACAGGCAGACACGGTTGCAGCGGTTGCAGGGGAAAATTGGTGGGTTGGGGTTGGGTGTTGGGTTTTTCCTCCTTTGTCTTTTGTCAGTGAGGTGGGCTCTGCGGTCTTCTTCAAAGGAGGTTGCTGCCCGCCGAACTGTGAGGCGCCAAGATGCACAGTTTGAGGCGATATCAGCCCACTGGCGGTGGTCAATGGGGCAGGCACCAAGAGATTTCTTTAGGCAGTCCTTGTACCTCTTCTTTGGTGCACCTCTGTCACGGTGGCCAGTGGAGAGCTCGCCATATAACACGATCTTGGGAAGGCGATGGTCCTCCATTCTGGAGACGTGACCCACCCAGCGCAGCTGGATCTTCAGCAGCGTGTCCTTTGTATAGCAAAGATAAAATTCATAGCCAACGTTTCAAGCTTGAGTCCTTCACGAAGGTAGCAAAATGTAGGCAGATGTGGCTGGAAGAAAGCTCAGCAGGTCAAACGACATACTTTAAATAGCATGTGACAGAATATGTTATATTTTATATTGTATATGGATATGATTTAAACCGCACAGATCTCCTTTAAAATGCTAGAGCTCTGTTCAAACCAGATAGTCCAGGCTCCCGTGCCTTTGTAAAAACCAAGCAAACTGCTTAGCTGAAGGACTTCACAAGTAGGTGTTAATTGGACATGCTGTGGAGTAAAGGGTTATTTTTTTGGAAAGCAGCAGATGAAAGATTGTGTCCGTGTGCAGTCTGTCTGAATGCAGTTTGCTGTTCTAAGATGGTCATGTGGTTTTCTCTGAGTGAAAGAGAGAGAGAGAGAGAGAGAGAGAGAAAGAGAGAATTCAGTTCTATAGTTCAGCAGCACTGGAACAGGACAAGCTGGCAAGCTTGTTTGAAACCCCATTTTGAAGACGGGATGTGAACTCTTAGTTCAGCCGGGTCAAAGCCCTTGTGGTCCATACAAAAGGAGATAGATGGCTGACTGCACAATATTTCACTTGAAATAAGGGAAACAAAAAGGAACTCTGTGGAAACCTGAAAGAAAGAGGTTATCATCTGGAAAACCCTGATGGAGCAAGTTCCTTCGGCAAGACCCTGAAGAGGCTGATCGGAAGGAATCAGTTTGTGTCCAATGAGCAACAAATCTCTCTCTGAAAACCAACAAGAACCTTCCTGAACGATAACCATTTACCTTTCAAGCACCAAATTCATAAATGTTAAATTCTGTGCCCAGTCTAAGAAAATTGCCTGCAACCAGTGAACTTGGAGGAGTGAGAAGTGTAGATTGCATTGTGAATCAAAGAACTTTTCTGAACTTATACACACTCATTACATACCCGTGCACTTAGAAGTTAATAAGTTTGTTCCTGTTTTCATGTTTAAAGATAATGAAAACTTTTGTTGCAGTAACCATTCGTCTTGGTGAATTTCTAGCGCTGCTGGGTTTTGGGGTCCTCTGGGCCCGTCACAAGATACATAACCGCCGTTTAGGGCTTGAGCCCTTCATCAAGGTCTGAGCAAACCGTAGTCGCCCTCAGGTGGTTCATCAAGAGAAAAAAGAGGGAGCTTCAGCGTCTTGAAGTGGTTGAGAATTCGCCCTGCGGGGCTGAGGTGGATCAGGAGCTGGAGGGGAGGGATTGGGCTCAGGCAACAAAGCCTTGAATTGTCGGCTGTGGGTGGATCTCCGGGCACGGCCAGGTTCGCTCTGGGTGCGGTTGAGACTGGGTATAAGAGGAGCCGGTCCGGGGACGGGGGCCACTCGCTCCCAGAACGAAGCGCAGACCTCGCACTGCTCTCTGCCTCCGATCCAGACCCCTCTGCCGGCACCATGTCTTCATCTTTCGGCAGGCAATCTCTCTCGATCAGCAGCCGCTCCCTCGGCGTTCCCCAGCGCTCCTTCTCCAGTTGCTCCATGCAGAGCTACAGCCCCCGGTCCCAGACCAGCCTGTGCTACCGGGGAGGGGCGTCGGCGCGGTCGGCTCTGACACTGGGCTGCGCTGCCGGCTTCGGCTCGGGGCTGAGCTCCGGCTCCTTCGCCTCCATCATGCCCGGGGGCTGCGTGATCACCGACCAGAAAGACACCATGAAGAACCTGAACGACCGTCTGGCCTCGTACCTGGAGAAGGTCCGCACGCTGGATGCGTCCAACAGGGAAATGGAGAAGCAGATCCTGGCCTTGGCTTCCTCCAAGAGCGTGGATTCGTTCGACTGGTCCAAATATAACAGCCTGGTGAAGCCCCTGCAGCAGCAAGTAAGTCAGTGGCTGAAATCTGGGGAGGGGGAGACTCCCCTCTACATCTCAGAGACTGGCAGATGGCTCTGTCTATCTGCAGCAAGAGCATGGCGGTAACCACCACCCGCCCACCTGCCTCCCCCTTCCTTGAATAGAATAAAATGACGTTAAGTTACAAATTAGGGGGAGTGGTCGACCTCAACCCCTCGGACTATCCGAATGCGAGGAGGGGGTGGGGTGGGGGGAAGGGTTGATTGAACTTTTGGGGTCAAAAGAATTGTAGAGCCCTGTAGCGGGAATAAAAGCTCTCACGACTGGAGGGAGAACACCTGCTTTTGTTCGCTGAGGCGAGGGTCTTCAGAGGGGCTCAGGGTTTTGGCGGGAAACCAGGGTTACATATGGGTAGATGGGGGTGGAGCTGGGAGGCAGAGCCAGCCATCAGTATAGCACACCACCAGCGAATCGCAGTTCACTTCAAGCCCAAGGTGCCCGCTCCTGCCCGAGGTACCCGCTCCTGCTGGGCCCTCTTCCTTCCAGGCCCCTGGGCTTAAGCCTATTCAGCCTAATGGTCAATCCACCACTGCTCAGTTGCCACCCATTTCATTTCCCCATCCCCATCCTTGCTGACATGTCTGTCCTCTGTCCATGCACTGGCAGATTGACACCACTGGCAAATTTGAGAGAACACACCTTATCTGCTGACTGGGCACCTTCCAATGTTGACTTCTCTGGTTTTTGTTACCCCCCCCCCCCCCACATCTTCCCCCAGCCCTGTCTCCTTTCACACAGATATAACCAATTCTCACCTCTCCACTTATCATATCTAATTATCACCTTTTGTTGGGACTGTCTGAATTCTGAGATTTCCTGCTTCTGGTTCATTTTGTTTATTCTTTGAAGAAGGGCTCAGGCCTGAAACGTCAGCAATATAAGGTATCTTTGTCTCCTATGGATGCTGAAAGACCCCCTGAGTTCCTCCAGCATTTCGGTGTGTTTTTACTGTAATCTGGAGGAACTCAGGGGGTGAAGCAGAATTTGTCTATTCTTTCCCCTCCCACTGATGTTGCTGGGCCACTGAGTTCCTTCAGCCAGTCGATTAATTGCCATGAACATGTTACAAAATTCATTACTTTGCAGCATAGGATAGACATGTCACGGTGCAAACATTCATATAAACCACATTTCAAAATAAATAAAAATAGTGCATGGGAAGTCAAAGTGAGGCAGTGTCTGTGGTTCATTGTTCATTCCGGCTTCTGATGGCAGTGGGGAAGAAGCCACTGGGTGCTCGTCTTCAAGGTCCTGTACCTTTTTTCTGATGGTGACAGAGTGAAGAGTGCATGGCCTGGGTGGTGGGGATCCTTGAGGATAGAGGCTGCTTTCTTAGGACTCCAATTCTTATAGATGTCCTCGATGGAGTAAAGACTGATGCCTGTGATGAGACCAGCCAGAATGATCTCCACGGTAGATCTCCATGGTACATCTGTAGAAGTTTTCAAGAGTCTTCGGTGACATACCGAATCTCTCCTCACAAAATATAGCTGCTGGCGAGCCTTCTTTTTTTTTTTTAAATTTTTTATTTTTCACACCATTAATCACATTAGCCATGATATACACTATTTCTTTTTCACACATATACAGTGACTTTTTCTCCCCCCCCCCCCTTTCCTCCCAAACCACCCCCCCACCCCCCCCTCTCATCCATTTTAGGTATACAATCTAGGTTGCATTAAGCCAGTCAGACAATGTTGTCATTCAACAAAATTACCCCAGAAATTCTACTGAGTCCATTCTTTTCTTTCCTTCTCCTTCCATCAACTTAGGTAATGTTTGTCCCCGGTAGGTTTTCGCTATTGTATTTAATGTAAGGCTCCTATACTTGTTCGAATATTTCAATATTATTTCTTAACCTATATGTTATTTTTTCTAATGGAATACATTTATTCATTTAAATTTAGTAGTTTCTTCCTTTTTAATTTGGTTATGTATTCCATTAATATTTAAAGACATATAGTTCAGCGTAGCCCTTTTATATTTTGTTTATCTTCTCTTTCCGTTTTTCCATCATTACCTTTCCTCCTTTTCCATTTCTGTTTTCTTATTTTCAACTCTTTATAAGACAACATTCCTACAACATCCAACATTTTCCTTATTCTCCTATTTCTATCTTATTTATCCCCAATCTCCCCTTCACCTCCTGAGTTGTCCTTTATCCCTTGTCGGACAACCACATCTCCCCTCTCCATTTGGATTTGCGAATCCACTCGCAAGCGTCAACTGATTTTGCAGTGACCGCTATTTCCCCCCACCCCGCCTCCCCCAGAAAAGATTTCACTTTTCATATGTCACAAAGGTCACTCTTTTAATTCCCTCCTTATTCTCTCTATTCCATTACCTTCCCTTATTAATTCTTGTCTATACTATCTATATTTTCCTCTAAGTACAGATACATTCATGTATGCTCATTGTCTCTATTCACTCTTATACCTCTTTACCCGCATACATATCAATCGTGATCATTTTTACTCTCATTACCCGTCTTCATCCCTCAGTCTATTTTTGTCTTTACCCACATACATATCAATCGTGATCATTTTAACTCTCATTATCCGTCTTCCTCCCTCAGTCTATTTTTGTAATTGTTCTGCAAATTTTCGTGCTTCTTCTGGATCCGAGAATAGTCTGTTTTGTTGTCCTGGAATAAATATTTTCAATACCGCTGGATGCTTTAGTATAAATTTATACCCTTTCTTCCATAAAATCGCCTTTGCTGTATTGAACTCTTTTCTCTTCTTTAGGAGTTCAAAACTTATATCTGGATAAATGAAGATTTTTTGCCCTTTATACTCCAGTGGTTTGTTGCCCTCTCTTACTTTTTCCATTGTCTTCTCCAGTACCTTTTCTCTTGTAGTATATCTTAGGAATTTTACTACAATAGATCTTGGTTTTTGTTGTGGTTGTGGTTTAGAGGCCAATACTCTATGTGCCCTTTCTATTTCCATTTCTTGCTGTAGTTCTGGACATCCTAGGGTCTTAGGGATCCACTCTTTTATAAACTCCCTCATATTCTTTCCTTCTTCATCTTCCTTAAGGCCCACTATCTTTATGTTATTTCTTCTGTTATGGTTTTCCAATGTATCTATTTTTTGAGCTAGTAGTTCTTGTGTCTCTTTAGTTTTTTTATTAGATTTCTCCAATTTCTTTTTTAAGTCTTCTACCTCCATTTCTGCTGCTACTGCCCGCTCTTCCATCTTGTCCATTTTCTTTCCCATTTCTGTTAAGGTCATCTCCATTTTATTTATTTTCTCTTCTGTGTTGTTTATTCTTTTTCTTAAATCCTTAAATTCCTGTGTTTGCCATTCTTTAAATGACTCCATGTATCCTTTAATAAGAGCAAGTATATCCTTTCCCTTGCCTTTCTTTTCTTCTTCTATTTCACTGTACTCTTCCTCTTCCTCTTCTTCTTCCTCTGGGTTGACCATCTGTTGTTTCTTTGTTGCCCTTTCCTCCTCTTCTTTCTTGTTTCTATTGTCTTCTGTGGTCTCTTCTTGCTGCAGGTGTTCTGCAGCTGTCGTTGCCGGCTGTGGAGATCGACTCCCCAGCTGGTCCCCCCTCCCGTTGGTGTGTTTTTTTTCATTCGCATCGCGCATGCGCGAAGTATCGCGCATGCGCGGTTGCGCACTTTTACTCGGCTCTGCGAGCCATTTTTGTAGTCCATTATTTACCGACCTGAGGGAGCGGGTTTCTCTCTCCGCAGCGGGCCTCTTCGGACAGGTAAGGCCTTCACCTTTTTCCTCCTTTGTCTTCTCTTCCTCTCTTCTTACCGTTGCTTTCGATTTTTCTTTTTTTGTCGCCATCTTCTTTCCACCTTTATACTCACTTTTCTGTAACTTTTATTTCTGTGCCTTTGTGTTTTCCTTTGTTTTTCCCGACTTTTCTGGAGAGGGCTGGAGTTCACCGTCCGGCCACTACTCCATCACGTGACTCCTCCCGCTGGCGAGCCTTCTTCATGTTCGCATCGACACAGTGACCCCAGGACAGGTCCTTGTAGACGTTGATACCCAGGAACTTGAAGTTCTTAACCCCTCCACTACTGAGCTCTCAATGAAGACTTAGTAGTGGAGAGAACTTCCTCCACAATCATTCACTTGGTTTTGCTAATGTTGAGTACAATGTTGTTGGTGTGACACCATTCAATGAGCTGATCTATCTCTCTCTTGTACACTTCCTCATTGCTGCCGTTTTATTCTCAACAGAAAATATTGGCAGCGATTATGTCAACCAGTGCCACACCTCCTCCCTCACCAACATTCGGGGCCCCAAACAATCCTTTCAACACTTTTCTTGTGAATCCGCAGGAGCCATCTATTGCATCTGGTGCTCCCGTGTGGCCTCCTCAACATCGGAGAGGCTGAATGCAGACTGGGAGATCACTTTGCTGCAGGCCTTCACACTGTCTGTGTCAGTTCCCAGTGGCCAACCACCTCAATTCCACACCCCATGCCTCTGCCAACATGTCTGTCCATGGCCTCATGCACCATACCACCAAGACCACCTGTAAATTGGAGGACCAATACTTAATTTTCCGTCGGGGCACTCTCCAACTGGATTGGATTAACATTGACTTCTCTGGTTTCTGCTAGCCCATTCCCCATTCTCCCCCCTTCCCTTTCTCTTGGTCTTCTTTCCTCCACCTGTCCACCACCTTCCCTCTCCATGCACAGAGCCATCCCCCCTCCCCCTACTTACTGGTGTGTCCTCCCTCCTATATCCACCTATTACTTTTTGCCTGAGGGACTGTGCTGCAAACTAACATCCCCCGCCCCTTCTCCCCATCATTTTGTTTGGCATTTCTGTTTGTTTGACCTGCTGAGTTTCTCGCATTTTATGTCTGCCAGTGTCATACAGAATGTGGCAGGGTGTTGGACTGATTCCCATAGTTCCCAGACACAGGAGAATGCAGCTGGTCCAATCTGGAGGAACAATCTCAGGAAGAAAGCGTGGTTGCTGGAATGTTACCTGATGCAGAAATGAGCCAAGCCTCCGTGGAAACCAACGGTGAATTTGTCTGCCTTGTTGCGCATGCTGGAGTTGACTTGGTGGTCTTCTCTTGAAGCAAACCCCTCCCCACTGTACTAGATATAACACGGCAATAAACCTGAACTTCAGGAAAGGAAGGACCCTGGACTGCTGGGTAGTCCCACCAGTGCAACCCCCAGGTCCATCCAATAAACTAATTCAAACAGAGGTGCGAAGGAATTTCTTTTATTTTGAATGTTGAAAGGTGTGGACACACAGAGTAGATGTAGAAAGGTTGTTTCCCATGGTGGGAGAGTCTAGGACAAGAGAGCACAACTTCAGGATTTTTAAAAAATATTTTTTTATTTTTCACACTGTGAACCATATCAACCAAAATATATACAAATGTTTCTCATTAAATATACACAGTGGCATTTTCTTATTTTTTCCCCCTTCCCACCCCACTTCAAAACCAATAAATATTCAACATATACAATACAATAAAAAACATTAAACAATGTCTTCACACAATGAAAAATAAACAAGAAAAATGTGTCATCTACTTTTACACACTGGATCAAGTCGTTTTGTCTTCTTATCATTTTAGTGGGGTGGAGGTCCGAGGCAAGCCCTCTCTGTTATGTTCCATGTACGGTTCCCAAATTTGTTCAAATAATGTGACTTTATTTTTTAAATTGTTATTTTTTCCAATGGAATACATTTATTCATTTACATGTACCATTGCTGTACTCTCAGGCTGTCTTCCATTTTCCAAGTTGACATTATACCTTTTTTTGCTACAGCTAAGGCTATCATAATAAATCTTTTTTGCGCTTCATCCAGTTTGAGGCCTAATTCTTTACTTCTTATGTTACTTCGAAGAAAGATCTCTGGATTTTTTGGTATGTTATTTTTTGTGATTTTATTTAATATCTGATTTCAATATTCCCAAAACATTTTCACTTTCGTACATACCCAAATTGCATGTACTGTTGTTTCCATTTCCTTCTTACAGCGAAAACATCTATCTGATAATGTTGGATCCCATTCTTTTAACTTTTGGGGCGTGATATATAACCTGTGTAACCAATTATACTGTATCATGCATAACCTTGTGTTTATTGTATTCTTCATAGTTCCAGAACATAACTTTTCCCATGTTTCATTTTTTATCTTTATGTTTAAATCTTTTTCCCACTTTTGTTTGGGTTTATAGCTTATTTCATAATTTTCCTTATCTTGCAGCTTAATGTACATGTTCGTTATAAATCTTTTAATTATCATTGTGTCTGTATTCACATATTCAAAGCTGCTTCCTTCTGGTAATCTCAATCTGTTTCCCAATTTATCCTTTAAATAAGCTTTCAGTTGATGATATGCAAACATTGTACCATGAGTTATTCCATATTTGTACTTCAACTGTTCAAATGTTAATAAATTATTTCCCAAAAAACAATTTTCTATTCTTTTGAATCCTTTTCTCTCCCATTCTCTAAAGGAAAGGTTATCTATTGTAAAAGGGATTAGCAGATTTTGCGTCAATAGTAATTTTGGTATTTGGTAATTCGTTTTATTCCTTTCCAAGTGAATCTTCTTCCATATATTAAAGAAATGATGCAGTACTGGTGAGCTTTTATATTATACCAGCTTTTCATCCCATTTATAAAGTTATATGTTCTGGTACCTTCTCCCCTATTTTATATCGTTCTATCTTAGTCCAGTCTGGTTTTTCCCTTGTCTGGTAAAAATCTGATAAATACCTTAATTATGTGGCTCTATAATAATTTTTTAAGTTTGGTAACTGCAAACCACCTTGGTTATCCCTCTCTGTTAACTTATCTAACGCTTCCCTCGATTTTCCCCCCCCCCACCCTTACACAAGAATTTCCTTATTATTCTCTTTAGTTCATTAAAGGATTTCTCTGTTAAGGGAATTGGTAATGATTGAAATAAGTTTTGTATCCTTGGGAAGACATTCATTTTAATACAATTTATCCTTCCCATCAACGTTAGCGGTAATTCTTTCCAATGTTCTAAGTCTTCCTGCAATTTCTTTATTAGTGGCTGATAATGCTATATCTAGTTTTTCTTTTTTCAGTAAATTTAATAGCCTCTTCCTTTTTAATTTGGTTATGTATTCCATTAATGTTTATAGTCAAATAGTTCAACATGGCTTTTTCATATTCTGTTTATACCTCATTTCTGCTTCCTCACCACCACCATCCCCCTTTTCCCCTTTTTCATCTCTCAGTTTTCCCTTTTTAAACTCAATGTATAACAACACATTTAAAACATAAAATACTCCCAACAACTCCCACATCCAATATTCCCTTAACCCCAAATACCACCCACCCCCCCTCTGAGTTGCCCCTTATCCTTTGCCGGGCAACCACAACTCCCTTTTCCATTTGGATTGCGAACCTGCTTGCAAGCATCAACTGATTTCACAGTGACAGTTATTCCCTCCCCCCCAACCCCCCAGAAAACACTTTTTTTACACATATTACAAAGTTCTCCCTTTTTTTCCCCTTACTTCCTTTCGTCCCTTTTCTTTCCCTTCTTTAGTTCTTTACATATACATTGTTTTTACATCTTTATATATATTTTATCGCCGTTCTTCATTCTTGTTACATATCTTCATCTCTCCTGTCCTGCAAGCATTCTGCAAATTCTTGTACTTCCTCCGGATCCAAGAACAGTCTGTTTTGCTCACCGGGGATAAATATTTTAAGCACAGCTGGATGTCTTAACATAAATTTATAACCTTTTTTCCATAGGATCGATTTTGCTGTATTAAACTCCTTCCTCTTTAAGAGTTCAAAACTTACGTTTGGGTAAAAAAATATTTTTTGACCCCTGTATTCCAATGGTGTATTATCTTCTTTAATTTTATTCCTTGCCCGCTCCAGTATATTTTCTCTTGTCGTATATCTCAAAAATTTTATTTAGATGGATCTTGGTTTTTGATGTATCTGTGGTTTCAGAGCTAGTGTTCTGTGAACCCTTTCTATTTCCATTTCTTCCTGCATTACTGTCATTCCCAGGACCTTCGGGATCCATCCTTTTATAAATTCCTTCATGTCTGTGCCTTCTTCACTCTCCTTTAGGCCCACTATTTTTATGTTGTTTCGCCTACTATAATTTTCCAACATATCAATTTTCTGAGCTAACAGCTCTTGTGACTCTTTAATTTTTTTGTCACTTTCTTCCAATTTTCCTCTTAAGTCGTTTATTTCCATTTCTACAGCCGTTTCTCGTTCTTCCACATTTTCTACTCTTTTCCCTATTTCTGTCATGACTCGTTCCAATCTTTGCATTTTATCTTCTGTTCTTTTAATTTTTCTTTTAATTGCACTAAATTCTAATGACAACCATTCTTTTCATGCTCTCATTTGTTCTTCAAAAAAAGCTTTATCTATATTCTGTCCACCTTCTATTTCTCTGTGAAGATCTTGGTCTTCTTCTTCCTCTTCTTCTGTGTCTGTACCTGTGTTTGTGTCTTCTTCTCTTCTTTGTATCTGTGTCTCTTCTGATTTTTCTGATGAGTAACTTGTCTCACTTTGTCAGGTCTCTTCTTGCTGGGCCTCTCGCTGTTGGTCCTCCCCTTCTGGGCTGCTCATCTGTCGAGCCTCTAGCTGCTGCTCTTCTTTCCTTTCACCCGTCGACTTTCTTTCTCACCTGATACCTCACTCCCTCTCCTGCTGCTTTCCTTCTCCTCCAGCTGAGTGCCCTGGTGTTGGGCGTCCTTCAGTTGGTCGCCCCGTGGTTGCCCGCTCCTCGGCTGAGCCCCCTCCCGTCGGTGTTTTCCTTTACCTTAGTTTGCACAGTTGCGCACTTTTGGCTCAGAGAACCATTTTTGCAGTCCACCAGTCGGGGGGGTCACGACTCTGCAGGGCCGACACCAACCTCGGAGATCGGGCGCTTTTCTCCACCACGGCTCCCTGTTCCTTCATGCAGGTAAGGCCTTCTTCTTTCTTTTCAGGCATCTTTTCTTCTTTTTTTTTTCCATTGTTTTTACTTTTTCCTTCTTAGGTGCCATTTTCTTTCTCTTCTCTACAACTTTATCTTTTATTTCTTATATTTTGTATTTATTGAACTCTGTCTTTTCTTAACTTTTTTTCTTCTTTTCTGGAGAGGGTTGGTTTTACCATACCGGCCACTACTCCATCACGTGACTCCTATCCTCACAACTTCAGAATTGAAGGGCATCTGGTTAGAACCAAGATGCTTCAGGACTTCTTTACCCAGTGGGTGGTAATTCTGTAAAATTTGATGCCACAGACGGTCATTGGGTATATTTAAGATAGAGGTTCTTGATTAGCCTGGACATCAAAGCTTATGGGAGAAGGCCGGGCAGTGGAGAAATGATTGAGAGGTGGGGCAGACTCGATGAATGGCCTATTTCTTCTCCCATGGCTTATGGTCCATCTGGAGGGTTAATCACCTTCTCCAGGAGTGGTGCATTCAAATGGAGGATCTCCTACAGATTCTCCCTTTACCTTCCTAATACAGTCCCTTCCATTTCTCCCAGATTATCAATGCCATGATCCAGAATGCTCAGATCGCTCTGGAGACTGACAATGCCAAGTTGGCGGCCGAAGATTTCAACAACAAGTAAGTGGCCCGATTTCTTCTGCAGCTTTCCCTGGGCTGGGAACCTTGAAGTGAGTAAAGGATAATTCTCTGGAACGCTCCATCATCTTAACAACAATCGACGTCGCTGGATGAAAGCAGAGCGGATTCAAGAACATGGTTGCACAAAAAAAATTACAGTTCAACCCTCCCACATGCCCAGACGTCCCATTTGGTTGACAGGGCAGTTGTTGTGGCAAAAAGAAAATTAGAGCAGGTGACAAAAAGCTCAGTGAAAGTCGTAGGATTAAAGGAGCATCTTCATGAGCAGTATTTTAATTCTAATTCAGTCATATGGCATGGTAACGGGTTCACAAACCCATGCCCCTCAAATGCCCCCATTAACCTACAACCCCCAAATGTTTTCGAATGGTGGGAGGAAACCAGAGGCCCCGGGGAAAACCCATGTAGGCATGGGGAGAACGTACAAACTCCTTACAGACAGTGCGGGATTCGAACCCGGGTCGCTGACGCTGTAATGGCGTTGTGCTAACCGTGCACCTTTTAAGGGGAGAATACTGCAGTTAAAAAGTCCCGGCTAATGCCCTCACCAATATAAAAACACTGAAAACTAAGGAAAGTACCAAGCTTCAGGTGTTCAGGGGCAGGCTGAGTTTCCAGAGGCAACCATGTGGAGAGTGGGGATTGATGCCAATTCAAACGTAGGCAGCAGAGCTTTGAAAGAGAATGTAAAACATTACAACACAGTACAGGCCTTTCTGCCCTCAATGTTGTTCCTATCAAAAAAATACTAAGTCATTCCTACCCAATATCCCTCTATTTTTTCTTTAATCCATGTGCCTGTCCAAGAGTCTTTAAATAGCCCTAAATGTTCCAGCCTCCAGCACCATTCCAGGCACCCACAACTCTCTATGTGTGTAAAACAAAACTTACCTCTGATGTCTCTCCTAAACTTTCCTCCCTTCACTTTGTACACATTTTTTTTGGCCTTTGCTCTGGGGAAAAGGTGCTAGCTGTCCACCCTATCTAGGCCTCTCATAATCTCGCAGACCTCTATCAGGTCTCCTCTCATTCTTCTTTGGTCCAAAGAGAGAAGTCCCAGCTCTGCTAACCTCGCCTCGTAAGACTTATTTTCCAGTCCAGGCAACATCCTGGTAAACCCTGGGTGACATGGTTGGTGTTGCGGTTAGTCAGCGATCAGAAAATACACCAAGGGTTATAGATTAATTTGGTGTAAATTGAATGGCACGGGCTTGTGGGCAAAAGGGCCTGTTACTGTGCAAGATTGAAAAAAAAAATCTCAAGGTGTGAATTGGTCGAGAGGAGAAGCAATGATTACAGTACTGAGCCCTTTCTCTCCCCACTCTGCTCCAGGTGGCAGACAGAGCTGATGCTGAGGCAGTCCGTCGAGGCTGACATTGCAGGTCTCTACCAGCTGAAGGACACCTACTTGCAATTACAAGGCAGCGTGACCTCTGACATCGCCGGGCTAGAGGATGAGATTGCCTACCTGAAGAAGAACCATGCTGAGGTGGGTGTTCCATACTCCTGTTGCTGCACACAGGGATTTCCTGTAGCAACCTGCTGGGAGATACTTGCACTCGACCCGAGCAAACAGACACCTTCTAATCATCACTGACCAGAAATTTATAACTGAAGCCCATTGTGGGAGGGTGACACCAGAGGCTATGTGTTCACTTGCCCTCCTCACTCCCTCATCTCTCACCTCCCCTCCTCACCTTTCACTTCCCATCTCACACAGCTTTGCCCCTTGCCCTCACCTTCCACCGCCTCCCATCCCTTCCCACCTTCTCCTCCCACCCCTTCCCACCTTCGCCACCCACCCCCTTCACCACCCCTCCTCCTTCTCAACTCACACCCTGCTCTTCTCACTCCCTCTATCCCTTCCACCCAGAGTTCTCTCACACGTTCTAATCTTTAAGGTCTGCCTTTTGGCTTCGGCTCCCCAACAATATTATGGTCACGGGGAGAATGTACCATCTCCTGACAGACAGACAGACAGTACTGGATTTGACCGGGTTACATTACATTAACCGTGCCATGCTCAGTGTTCACCAGGCGGTTTCCTGGCATGGCAGGTTTGTCTCTGAGGAGAAATTGCCTGTACTCTAATGAGTTTAACATGTGTACTGGATTCAGGGGTGGCTATTACGCTGGGTGACTGGGAGAGTAGGGAACAGTCTCGGAATTAGGAGTTGGCCCCATTCAGGATTGACTTGAGGGGAAATAAATTCACTGAGAGGTACAGTGAATCTTTGGAATTGTCCATCCAAGTGGTAAAAAGCACAGAAATACTGGAGGAACTCAGCTGATCTCGCAGTGTTCAGAGGAGGTAAAGATACATTACTAATGTTTCCTGAGTCCTTCAAGGTTTGAGCAAAATGCAGGCAGGTGCCTGTATTAAAAGGCTGGGGAAGAGGGAAGAACGGGAGGGAGAGGAGTGCAGACCAACAAACAAAAGGTGTTAATTGGATAGGACAAGAGGGAGGAAAGGTGAGAGTTGATTAGGGCAGTAGTGCCCTCTGGTGCCTCCAGTGAAGCAGTGCAATGGCAGCCCAGTGCCCCTGAGTATCAGTTGTCAGGTGGAGTCAGGGAGAGCTGGCTACTGCCCCCCTGTGGCCAGTGCTGGGCTTTACAATGGCTCTGGTGCAATGGTTATGCTGGACTTGCATTGAACCATAGAACAATTACAGCACAGAAACAGGCCCCTTCTGCCCATCTAGTCTGTGCCGAGCCATTTTTTTTGCCTAGTCCCACTGACCTGCACCCAGTCCATAGCCCTCCACACCTCTCCCATGCATGTACCTGTCCAAATTCTTTTTAAATGTTAAAATTGAGCCCGCATTCACCACCTCAGCTGGCAGCTCATTCCACACTCCCACCACTCTCTGTGTGAAAGAAGTTCCCCCTAAACTTTTCCCCTTTCACCCTTAACCCATGTCCTCTGGTTTGTTTCTCACCCACCCTCAGTGGAAAAA
Source organism: Narcine bancroftii (assembly GCF_036971445.1). Lineage (NCBI taxonomy): Eukaryota > Metazoa > Chordata > Chondrichthyes > Torpediniformes > Narcinidae > Narcine > Narcine bancroftii. Next base: position 241,093,429 of record NC_091471.1, read on the forward strand.
GCCAATCTACATTTATTCTGTCCATCCCCCTCATAATTTTAAATACCTCAATCTTCTACACTCCAAGGAATAAAGTCCTCACCTGTTTAACCTTTCCCCGTAACTCAGTTCCTGATGTCCAGGCAACATCCTAGTAAATCTTCTCTGCACTCTTTCAATCTTATTGGTATCTTTTCTGTAGTTAGGTGATCAAATCTGCACACAATGCTCCAAATTTGGCCTCAACAATCCTTGTGAATCAGGAAGTATGGCGGTTCTGCAAGAACGAGTTGCCCTTAATTGCAATGTAAACAGCTAAACAAGGAAATCTGCAGTTTACTTCACCAGTGGGCAAAAAAAAAGTTCTGCCACCCACAACAGGATCCTACCACCCGACATGTCATCCCCTCCCCTCGCTGCTTTTCACTGGGATCACGCCCTCCACTCATCCTTTCCTACCCCAGTGCACCTGCACCCCCTCCCTCACCACTCTTGGGGGCTTTAAACAGCTTTCCAAGTGAAGCAACACTTCCCTTGCACACCTAAAGGGATCATTCACTGCATCTCGTGCTCCTGTTATGACCTCCTCTACATCTGGTGGACTGGATGCAGACTGGTTGTGGCAGAGAAAAGTGTTTTATAACGAAATAACTCTACTGAGGCACCAAGGAGTCGCTTCAGAAGGAGTTTTTAGTTATAAGATATCTTGGAGAACAGTCCCACCAAAATACTGGGGCTGCTCTGTCTGAGCACGGACCAGCCGGTTTAATTTATACAAAGGTACAAACAATAGACACATGACACACTGAAGCTCTGAGAGCGTCCACCATATAAGGGAGAAAGCAATTGTCATTGGTTGATTCAAAAAGAAACAATTTAAAGACTGTGGCGGAATGCAGAGGGTACACAATCTTATTCAACAGTGCACAGCTTAACGTACCAAGTGTCCTTATAATGATTAATAGTCTTAAAAGTGGCAGCGCACAGCTTACTTTTAACTCTTTGTTATCCACTAAAACTTTCTTTACTAATTTTTTCTTCACACTGGTAGATCGCTCCGTTGAGCACCTTCGCTCATTTCTCCCTCTCCCTATCCCCTTCCCTTCCTTCCACGACAGAGCTATCTTTCTTAGCCCTCCATCCTCTCCCCCATCACCTCACCTTTGTTCTCTTCTACATTCACATCTGTATCCATCTATTACCACCTACCAGTTCACCTGTGTTCCCTTCCCTTCTCCCCCCCCCCCCCCCCCGCTGGCGTCACCAGGGAGGTGCGGGGAGGGCGGACCACACCATCAGAGGGGGTGACACCAAAATGACAGTCTATAAAATTTTTGTGCAGCGTTTCAGCAGAAATTTATTATTTTTTCTATATATTTCCCTGCAGTTCGTTATAACAACAAAAACATTTTTCATAAGCCCAGCTTACATGTATCAATAGACATACAAAGCTAAAACTCGACGCAAATTTACTTTATGAACCCTCTAATGTCAGAGCTACCGTTATTACCTGATGACAATGACGCTTCGAACCACGTGGTCTCATCTGCCCGTGTCACCAGCAAGCGCTGTTTGTTTTTGTGGCTGCTGTGCATATGATATTATATTTTAAAGGCATAATTTTAATTTTGCTAGTTGTTTATCTCACTACTATTGTCGCTACATTCAGTGATCGACGGGAATTACGATTTACAAGTAACATCAGTACAACAAACCATATAACCATTTACGGAGCAGAAACAGGCCATATCGGCCTTTCAAGTCCGCACCAGCAAGACAAGTCAAAAACCCTCTTATCCTGTGTCAAACCAGGCAATGATGCACAACATTACTAAGGATTTTGTCTAGTACAGGAGGTAGTCCATGGGGGTGGGTTTGACACCTTGCGTTAGCGCACTTGGTGACACCAACCTTAGCGAAGCCACTGTCCTCCCCCAGCACCCTACCCACCCTTTAAATCATGATTTTCAGCACCTCCTGAAAAAGGGCCGAAACATCAACAGATGTTACTACCTTCCTGTGGGTGCTGCATGGCCTACTGAGTTTCTCCAGCACTCTTAATGAATCCCAGTCTCTGACTTTGGTCCTGAATTTCCTTGCAGTGTTCAGCTCATAGCCTATTATCATACCAAACGGGGTGATGGAAGTCCTCAGTGCACTTGCCGGCTGCAGATGGATTGAACTGATCCAGCCGTCTGTCACCCACTTTTTTCTCCAGGAAATGAAGATGTTGCGGCAGCAGAAGACCCAGGAAGTGAACGTTGAGGTGGATTCTGGTCCATCCGTTGACCTAGGTGCTGTCCTGAAGGAACTCCGGGACAAGTACACCAGCATGACTGAAAAGAACCAAGCTGATTTGAATGATTGGTACAAGGAACAGGTAAGGGGGTGGATTGGCCACGAGTGACAGTTCAAATAAGTGGACCAGTGGTTTTCAAACTTTTTCTTTCCACTCACAGACCACCTTACATAATCCCTGTGCAATAGGTGCTCTGTGATTAGTAAGGGATTATGTAAGGTGGTCTGTGAGTGGAGGTTTGAAAACCACTGTTTTAATAATCCCGCATGGACTCGTGATGTGCACGGTTTCAGAACTCCAAAGGAAATGGGCCAATGGCCAATTTTCTCAAGCAAAATATTTCAGTCACAATTGGGTCTAGAGCAGTGGTTCTCCACCTTCCTTTCCCCCTCACCTCCCACCTTAAGACATCATTTAAAATAAACATATATAACTATTTTGGGATGATTTACTCAGGTTCAGTTCATCAATCTCACAGCTTGTGGGAAGACGCGGTTTCCCAGCTTGGCAGTCCTGATTTTGATGTTCCTGTACCTGCCTTGTGGGGCAGTGGGTCAGAGATCCTGTGTGCTTGATGGAAAGGATTTCCTATAATTCCATGAGCCTCATTTCAGTTCATCTTGATAAAGGGGATTGTCATGCGATACATTTGGCATTGGGATAAGGAAGATACGTGGAGTTGCATTGGCTAGTTCCTATCCAGTTGTGTTTGGAAGAGGTCTTGTGAGTCCAAAGGCTCCTTTGCTTTCCTGATGATTAATTTTTCTAGTGAGTTCAAACCTCAGAAGAATGGGATGGGCTGGATATCCTAAGGTCATGTAGGCTGCAAGATAAGCAAGTCCCTTCTTTCCCCATCCCCTACTTGCCCACCCCGGCCCAGAGCTTCATGACCATGACGTACACACTGAGGACAACCAAGGAGTTTCATGACAACAAGTGGCCCAGTAATTGTGCACTGACTCCATCCACACCCTGTCTAGATGATCTCTGAGACTCAGAATTGAAGGCCTCTGGATTCTGGCGGAGTGTATCCACAAATCTCATGTGGACGGGCTTGTGCCGTTGTGTCACCATCTTGATAGGGCCTTATAGGCCTGAGGCTGTTCGTCTCATCTCCATCCCCTTTAACATCTCTCTCATATTTTTATCCAGCTGACAGCTCGAGAGACTCAGTTCACTCAGAATGACCAGCTTATGGCTGGTGCCAAGAGCGAGGTGTCTCAACTTCGTCACCAAATGCAGGGCCTCGAAGCAGAATACAATGGCTTACTTGGAAATGTAAGTGGCGTCTGCTAGTTTGTTTGTGTAGAGTTTTAACGTCACAGGGTTGGGGTGTCACTGGTTCTGCCAGATTTGGCCCCCAGCCTGATTTCCCCTTGGGCTGACTAGCTTGTTGGGCCATTTTGGAGAGCTGCTTAGGGTCATCCCCCTGACAGTCAATTTGGGGAAATGCACGCCTAGTTTGACAGATTTCTGTTCCTGAAGGGCATCGGCAGAGCCCGTGGGATTGGCTGGGGGGACCTCTGTCCCACATTTAATTAATGACACTGGACAACAATTTTTTTTCAAAAGATTTGCTTCCTGAAAAAATTGGGGATTATGATAGACAACTTCAAGCTACACAAAGATAATTTCAGATTTGCTGCATCATGTGGGTTGGAGAAACATTAAATTAACTTTGATTGAATTTAACATGTTTAATCGCATCATGATGCTGACACATTCCATTAGTTCAGTTGCCACTGAATTTTGTTTGTACTCAGCATCTGATGCCTCTTGTGTCAGTGTCCAACATTAGTCGGCTGGCACTGACTCCAGTTGCCCTGATACCACTTTTCCATGGTCGCAAAGTCCTGGTGAAACTTTTCCCCGTGTTCGTCACTGACTGCACTAAGATCAGCAAGGAAGACGTCCAAGTGCGAAGGCAGAAAATTAATCTTCAACGACATGTTGCATTTCGTGATTTTGTCTGTTTGAAGTAGGACAGGAAATCACAAAAATAGGTTACATCTAAAAACAGTATGTGGTAAATTTGAAGGTCATTTTCATGATCAGCAGCCCAAAAATCCACAAAATACAGCTCAAAGTGTGCAGGAAGCAAAATCTTCATTGTCCAGTGTTACTTTAAGTTTCCTGTTTTGGGTGGTGGGATAATCAAATCAGCTTTGATCTTTTTCAGTAACGGTACATAATTTAATTTATAAAAAGATTGATAATCAATGTCCACATTTATATACAAATATTTAATTTGATCAGTCCACTTCAAATTAATAATATTCTTATAAACTGAATAATCTCCTTCACCTATCGGTAAAATTTCACTTTTTTCCCAGTTAACTTTATATCCAGACAAAGATCCATATTGTGTTAAACATTCCTTCAAGTGTAAAAGTGACTGAGCTGGATTTGTTAAATACACCAGTACATCGTCAGCAAATAGATTAATTTTATACTCCTCATCTAAAACTCTCATACCTTGTATCTGTGTATTTTGTCGTATCAACTGTGCTAAAGGTTCAATTACTAACGCAAACAAAACTGGAGACAAAGGACAACCTTGTCGAGTTGAACGAGTTAATTTAAACGGTTCCAAGATCTGACCATTTGTCAATACCCTGACTATTGGTTTATTGTATAAAGCTTTAATCCAACCAATAAAAGAAGGACCAAAGTTAAATTTCTCTAAAACTTTAAATAAAAAGTTCCATTCAACTCTATCAAAAGCCTTTTCTGCATCGAGAGATATCACCATTGGATGGTCAGGGCACTGTCGATATTTATTAATCAAACTAATCACTCGAAGAATATTATCTGAAGCATATCTATTCTTTATGAAACCTGTTTGATCAACATGTGTCAACTTAGGTAAAAGGGTTTGAATCCCGCGCAGTCTGTAAGGAATTTTAACCTTCTCCCTGTATCTGAGTGAATTTTCCCCGGGGGGTCTGGTTTCCTCCCACTGTTCGAAACATATCAGGGGCTGTAAGTTAATTGGCGGTAATTGGGCTCGCGTTCCAGAAGGGGACTGTTACCTTGTTGAAGGTCTTAAAAAAATTAAATAGCCCCATCAATGACCTTGCTTCTTAAAGCAGCCCATTTGGAGAGGGTTTTCAGACTAACCAAGGAAACCTTGTGCTTTTAGTTGAAGGCACTGGAATCCACTCTGTGCAATACAGAAGCATCGTATGCCGCCGAGCTTCAGAGTTTACAGGCCAGAATCGCGCAGCTGGAAGGGGAGCTGGGAAACATCAGGAGCGAGGTGATGCGTCAGATCAAAGAATATGAGAACCTCCTTAACATCAAGATGAAACTGGAAACTGAGATCAGTCAGTACAGATCACTACTGGATGGTAGCAAACAGAGGTAAGGCAAAACTTTGGTTGGCCCAGCAAAAGGAGTTGAAATCCAACCAGTGGGTTTGGGCAGCAGTTTGAGAAGAGCTGAATGGTGGAGAATAGGTTTTGAGGAAGATTCTGAAGAGGAAGGGAGATTCAGTAAAGAATTAGTTGTTTCCAATATGGAACTTTCAACATTTGGTTCGACTCCTTTACAGTCAGAGGGACAGGGAGTCAGGGACAGTTTGAATGATTCACTTTGTTTTGTTCACATCAACTAACACAGAAGTTCTTCTGACAGAAGTGGAATTTTTTGGGTGGGTTTTGGATGAGCTGAGGGTAAAAGCCAACTCAACCACATCATGCATTGGTCTTGAAGCTGAACCTTGCATCTCCTCATTTCATTATACACCTTGGTTGGATTAACTGCAACCTTACCTCTGGATTTCTTTGTTGTCTGTACCTCATTCTCTGCCTCTCCTTGATTTTCAAGTCATCCAGAAGCATGGGGTAAATTTCCTTGTACTTTGGAGACGCTTGATCAAACTGAGCACATGTCCCAATTCTCCCACTGCCTGTGTTCTCAGTTGTCCAATGCACTCATGAGTGAAACTCACTCTCCTCCAATAAACTCAAGATCAAAGCCATTGGCTTTCTGAGACAACTCTCACCCTCTTCCCCCCTCACGGTGTAACAGACCATTTCAAACATTCACGCAAAATTACACAGTTACGCAAACATGTGAGCACCCACTCAATTACACTTTTACTCGTGTGTATGCACTTGCACACAATAATACAGACATGTATGCCCACGCGCATGGACACACACACACACACACACACACACACACACACACACACACACACACACACACACACACACACACACACACACACACACACACACACACACACACACACACACAATGAAGAAGAGGGGAAATAAAGTTGGAAAGATAGCTGAAAAGATTTTCTGAAACATTTCCAGAGTCTAGGGTCAGTGGGACCCTTTTTCATCGGAGCAGATAGGAGTGAGAAGATTTGATCAAGGAGCCCCCACTCACGATGGGTTGAGGAAACTGTAACCATTTTCATTTACAGAGGGTTTGAACCCCATTAGGTTTATTCCTTGGACAAAAGCTACAAAGGAGAAGTCATCCTGGAACATGTGGTCTGTGCGGCAGGGGAATCAGTGGTGTCCGAGGGGAGTTGGGTTACTATATGAGAAGCCCGCAGTACAAAGGGGACAGGACAGAGTTTAAAAACACAATGCTGCAGAAACTCAGCAGGTCAATCTGTGGACTTTATGTAGCAAAGATAAAGATACTTAACCAATGTTCGGGCTTGAGCCCTTCATCAAGGTATAAGCAAAATGTGGGCATTCAGCCAAACAAAATGGTTGGGGGTGAGGGGCTGGGGAGAATACAGTCCCACAGGCAGAAGGTAATAGGTGGATAAGTGAGGGGGTGCACCAACAAACAGGGGGAGGGGGGACAGCTCTGTGAATGGAGAGGGAAAGGGATGGAGAGCTGGAGACAGAGAGATGGGGAAGAATGGTCCAGCAGAAACCGGAGAAGTTGAAGTTAATGCCATGCGGTTGGAGAGTGCCCAGATGGAAAATTAGGTGATGATCCTCTAATTTACAGGTCGTCTTGGTTTGGCAGTGTATGAGGCCATGGGCAGATGTGTCAGTATGGGAGTGCGGTGCAGAATTGAAGTGGTCGGTCACTGGGAGATTCCTGTCACTGATGCAAACAGAGCTGAGGTGCTTGGCGAAGCGACCTCCCAGTCTCTCTGATGTAGCAAAGCCCACAGCGGGAGCACCGGGTGCAGTAGATGACTCCCGCAGATATACAAGTGAGGTGCTGCTTCACTTGAAAAGCCTGTTTGGGGCCCTGAGTGGTGGTGAGGTAGGAGGTGTGGGTTCAAGCGTGGCACCACTTGTGTCCACAGGAGAAGGTGCCAACCAGAATCCATCAGATTCGATGGGTAGTGCGGCCTTCTCTTGTGCTTGTGCTTCTATTGAGATCAAGGACCATGCTGGAGAAGGGTAGGGGGAGGGTGAGGAGGATATGCAGGTATCTGATGGGCAGAGGGAGTGTTAGCCATTTTAATCATTCTCCTTTCCTTTTTTTAGCTGTTCAATTTCTGGAGGCTCCTCTTCAAAAGTCTCGCAACTTTTCACAAGTAAGTGGTTTTGGGAGGAACAGTAGCCGAGACCACACAGCCATCTGCTGTGGACCACGATGGGTTTCCCCACCCAAATCAATGCAGGAGGTGTCCACAGGGCCACCGCTGGCACCTAGTGCCCATACCCAGGCTCTCGGAGAACCTCTGCTGTTGGGCTCTGATGGCCAGGACGTGGTCTATGCGGTAATGTGTGACGTTCGAGTCCTTGGCAGTGAGGGCGTTGCCAAACCCTTGGGCTGGAGTGCAGGGGAGGGGACGGGGAGAAGAGATGCTGTGATATTCCTCTGCTCAAGAGGTCAACCTATCATCCCTCTGACCAGATCAACAAGAATTAAAAATAAAATATAAAAGTCTGCAGACACGGTGATTGAAGTAAAAACATGATGCTGGAGAAACCACTACCACAGGGGTTCGCAACATTTTTCTTTCCACTCACCTCCCACTTTAAGTAATCCCTACACCATTGGTGCTCATTGAATGGTAAGGGGTTGCTTAAGGTGGGAGATGAGTGAGAAGGGAAGGTTGAGAATCACTGCTCCAGATCCAATTGCGACTGATATATTTTGCTTGAGAAAAATTGTCATTGACCCATTTCCTTTGGAGTTATGAAACCAGGCACATAACGAGTCAATTTGGAATGATTAAGACAGTACGATTAAAACTTTTTCTTCCCACCCACATCCCACCTTAAGCAATCCCTTACTAACCACAGAGCACCGATGGCGTAGGGCAGGGGTTCCCAACCTGGGGTACATGTACCCCCAGTGGTATATTTGCATTTTTCAGGGAGAATAGCCACTGCTGTACAATACATGGTGGTGTAATCTGCAGTCAGATTGCACAATGTCGTGTTTTTTTTATCCTTAATTTTTAGGGGTACACGGGAACCTATAAAAATGCCCAAGGGGTACAGAGGAACAAAAAGGTTGGGAACCCCTGGCATAGGGAATACTTAAAGTGGGATGTGAGTGGAAAGAAAAAAGGTTGAGGACCCCTGATCCAGATGCTTTTACTCTGTAAATTTTTTAATTGAGTTTAGTGAAAACCCTTTACACAAGGTAAACTAATGATAACATAAATCATATATACACATCATGAATCAAATATAAATTAGAAGCATAACTAATTATTACATAACTTACTTAGTTCAGGACATCAAATAATTAATCAATTAAATCATAATTCGTACTGTCCAAAATCAATATTAAATATAAAACTTATACAAATAATACACGTGTAACAAGATATTTTATCCTTCGCTGATGTGATCATGTTGTTCTGTGATTTGTAGTTAAACCCCCTCCTTATTAGTCAATAATAAAAAGGATTTTTTAAAATCCCTACTAATCTACCCCCTCCCTCTAAACCAGGTTATCTGTATATATTGTAAAAATGAATCGATTTCCTACGATGCTGTGTGACCTGCTAAGTTTCTCCAGCACATTTATGTATTCCACTCCTCTGATCAGGATTCCACACCTTTTCAAATAATCTTATGAAACTTATCATAGAGGCTCATTAAAATCATTAGCTCCACACTGGATTGTTCTTTCTTTTGCAGACGTGACTCCAGAACGCTCCATGGCTACGTGAGTTGATTTGCCTTTATTCTGATTGATAACTTTAGAGAAGGCTGGGAGATCCCTGGCCCAATGGAGGATTGGGAGCAGTTTTGGGCTCCTCATTGGAGAAAGGATGTGCTGACGTTGGAGAGGGTTCAGAAGAGGTTCACAAGGATGATTCTGGGAATGAAAGGGCTATCGTACGAGGAGCTTTTGACAGCTCTTGGCCTATAATCTTTGGTATTTAAGAAAATGAGCCCTTTTGAATGTTGAAAAGCGTGGACAGAGTAAATGTAGAAAGGTTGTTTCCCATGGTGGGAGAGTCGAGGACAAGAGAGCACAACTTCAGGATTGAAGGACGTCTCCACTTAAAACAGAGATGCGGAGGATTTCTTTAGCCAAAGGGTGGTAAATTTGTTGCCCTGGGCAGTTGTGGAGGCTAAGTCATTGGGCTTATTTAAGGCAGAAGTTGATAGGTTCTTAAAAAGACAGGGCATTAAAGGCTATGGGGAGAAGGCCAGGCAGAGGGGTTGAATGGGAAAATGAATCAGGTCATGATTAAGTGGCGGGGCAGACTCAATGGGATGAAGAGCCTTTCTCTGCTCCTATGTCTTGAAGTCTAATGGTCTTCCACAAAAGAAAACATACAGACTGGTCCCGGGACACTTCAAGGACATCGATCCGTAGTCAAAAGTTCCTTCCTTACTATCCCATTGTCCCCTTTCAAGGCAGGGACAATGCTGAAATTAATCGAACTTTCCGCATGGATTGGATTAATGGTCATGGGGAGTGAGGAGCAAAGCTCACCTCATTAGTTCTGATTTTCATGTCACAGTGGTTAGAATCACAATCTGAATTTATTGTCTTGAGCATCCATGAAATGTGTGTGTGAAGAGGGCGTGGTCTGGGTGGTAGGGGTCCTTGAGGATTTCTTGAGACAACGTCTCTTGTAGAAGTCCTTGATGGAGTAAAGATGCCTGCAGTAGTGATGGCCAAGTTAACAATTCTCTGGAGTTCTTTACCTATCCTGCGCATTGGCACTACAGTGATGCAACCAGTCAGAAATGTGCGACAGTGTTTGGTAACATACAAAATCTCCTCATGAAGTAAGCCGCTGGCGAGTCTTCTTCATAAATGCATCAATGTGGAGGCCCCAGGACAGCTCCTCAGAGGAGCTAACACCCAAGAATTTTAAATTAATCGAAGTTACTAAAATTATATTGTATTATAAAGACAAACTAACTTATTTTACCATCTCTCTCTTTTTATTACAGAAAGGAAATTATAACAGGTAAATGACCTTTGTTTTTCTATTTGATGGGATCGATTGTTGTGAATACAATTAGATTCAAGCCCTCGGATCCAGTGAACACGTGGCCTGTGCTGAGTTTAAAAAAAACTGCAGTCAGGTGTGGGCAGGAGATTCTGCCCTGGGCTTTGAAGGTAGCTGAGGAGTCGATCTAAAAAAAATTAACTTTAAAATTTAGACATACAGCCCGATAATGGGCCCTTTTGGCCCGCGAGCCTGTGCCGCCCAATTGATCTATACCCCTGGTATGTTTTTTTTGAACGGTGGGAGGAAGCCCAGCAGTAAACCTATGCTGACACAAGGAAAATGTACGAACTCCAGTGCTGGATTCAAACCCCTGTCACTGGTGCAGTAACAGTGTTGTCTTAACTGCTACGCTAACCACTATTTCCACTTGAGAGGGAGACATGGGTTGGGGGGGGGGGGGGGGGGGTCCATAGCCTGAAGTTTGTCACATTACAATTGTTTAGAGGTAGCCAACCGTGCCCCACTTATAAAGATTGGGAGTATACTCATGGGAGTTTAAAAGGATGGGGAGAGATCTTATGGAAACAAATAAAACGATGAAAGGAAGATAGAAGAGATGATGTTTCCACTGGGAGGTGAGACTAGAACTAGGGGACGTAGCCTCAAGATTCAGGGGTGTACATGGATCGGAAAGATTTGGGGATATGGGCCAAACACAGGCAAATGGAACTAGCATGGACTCGATGGGCCAAAGGGCCTGTTTACATGCTGTAAAGATCTGTGACTCTGCTTGTGCAACCTGTATATTATAACTGACAGTGAGAGAAAGGGTAAATGAAGTTTGAAATTTCCCTTTATTTGGTGTCTTTACAGAAAGTTATACAACTCGCTACAACTAAAGGGCCATGGTTCCTTTGTCCCTGACTGGTGCTCCTTGCTGCTGGACCTTCTGTTGGATGCCCTAGGATGTGCTCTTTCCGGCTGTGAGCTCCCCACTCACGCCCTATGCTCTTCGCTCTTTGTTCTGATGTCCCCCGCTGGGTGGAAGATGATCCCCGCCACTCACTTTGCACTACACTGGGATTGCCACGGAGACAAACCGTCAGCTGCTCCACCCTTAGCTGATGGCTGATTAGCACCGCTGAACCATGCGGTCTCACCAGCCACCCTCACTCCCCAACCATAGCAGTCGCTGTCCGCCATGCTGAACCCCCAACCAGTGCTAGACAAGTCAGACCCTCAGCTCCTTTGGGGCTGAACCACAGCCTAGATGGTTGGTGTTTAACCAGTCTAACCCACCATCTCTTTGCTAGTCCAACACCCAACAATGAGAGAATCTCACTGGGATCCAGAGTCACTGCTCATGGGGCTTCATGTGAGTGGGGTTCAGGACTTCCAATCCCCTCCGGACCTCCAGCTCAATCATCAGAGACACCTAATATTCCATACCTTCTGGCATGTTTTAATTCTCTTCAAAATCAGCTAATAAATACTTTCTTCAGCGCACTGAGTGGTGTAATTCAATTCCTCATCAGAAGGGGAGTGGAGTCCAAATCAAATCCTTTGGTTTTCCGTTTGTAATCAATGCTTAAGTTTATGCTTAAGCTTGCAGTGGGATATAGGCTGGTTAGAAGAGTGGGTTGAAAGATGTGAGGTTTTACTGCTAAGTGTGAGGTGCTACATTTTGGTAGGACTGATCAGCAAAGGTTATACATGTTAAATGGTGGACAATTGAGGATTCCAGTAGGATAAAGGGATTTAGGAATTCTGGTACATAATTCCCTGAAAGTGGAGTCACATGTAGATAGGATGGTGAAGAAAGCATTTGGTATGCTGGCCTTCATAAATCAGACAGTAAAGGGGAAACATGAGGGGGAATTTCTTCACTCAGAGGGGAGTGTTGAATGAGCTTCCGGCCAAAGTGGTAGATGCGGGCTCCATTTTAATATTTAAGGAAGAGTTGGCTAGGTGTATGGACCAGAGAAAGGTATAGAAGGTTATGGGGTGGGTGTGGGTCTAAGTGGGAGAGGGTGTTCAGCATGGACTTGAAGGACCAAACCGGCCTGTTATATGGTTCTTCCCTGCTGATCTTGACAGTCAGTGACGACACAGTGAAAGGTTTCACCAGGACATTGCGACTATGAAAAAGTGGTATCAGGGCAACTGGAATCCATCACTGTCGGCCAACTACTGTTGGACACTGACACGAACGAGAGGTATCAGATGCAGAGTAAAATGGAAATTAGCGGCAAAACATTTTTAGGTCAGTTGAACTCACACAATGTGTCAGTATCATTATGCGATTAAACAGGCTAAATTCAGTGAAGTTCTTCCTACGTGATATAGCAAATCTGAAGTTATTTTTGAGTTCAGCTAAGCTTTTGAAAAAAAAATTGTCCAGTGAGATTAGGTTGCTGAACCTGCCCAGAACTGTTTGATGGGACAGTGTGATGGAATCCTTCCACTGGTATTACAATAGATAGAGCACCACAAGACTGCACCAAATCAACCTGTTTGCTAACGCAAACAACAGAATCCTGCCAACAAAGGTTCCACTCCCTTCCACGTGGGCATATTAATCTCCTCGCTGACAACTCTCTGAAACCCCAGCCTTCCCCCATGTCTCACTTTGCACATCCCAGAATTGACCCATTACTCATTGGAGTTTAAAAGGATGAGGGGAGATCTGGACCCTCAGCTTGAAAATTCCATCCCTAAACCCCTTATCACCAAAGCCTCTGATCCCATTCTCACATCTCCTTTGGATTCATTTCTTTATCTTCTGGAATTAATCTGGTTGGTTCCAGAAATGAAGTGGTTAGCTTACATTTTTTTTTCAAATTTAAATTTAGACACACTGCACGGTAACAGGCCCAATTTACACCCCATTAACCTACACCCCAGTACGTTTTGAACTGTGGGAGGAAACCGGAGCCCCCGGGGTAAAACCCACACAGACATGGGAAGCACATATAAACTTACAGACAGTGCAGGATTCAAACCCGTCCCGATCGCTGGCACTGTAAAGGCGTTGTGCTAATCACTACGCCAACTGTGCCCCACTTATAAAGATTGGGAGTATACTCATTGGAGTTTAAAAGGCTGCGGGGAGATCTTATGGAAACAAAATGATGAAAGGAAGATAGAAGGGATGTTTCCATTGGCAGGTGAGACTAGAACTAGCCTCAAGATTCAGGGGTGTAGATTTAAGACATGAGAAGAGGAGTGAATCTGGAATCCACTCAATAACTATTTCAGATACTTTTGGATAGATCTTAAGGGTTATAGGCAGGTGCTGAGTTCATGGCTAGATCTGCCACAATCCTACTGGATGGCAGAACATGCTCGAAGAGACAGATGAGCCACTCCTGCCCCTATTCCTTACGCAAAGTCTGGCAGATGAAGTGCAATGTGAACTAACTGGGAAAAAGAAAACATAATTTCAATGGAGATACTACAGAACGGAGACTAAAGAGAGCTGAGGGCTCTTCTTACTTGAGGACATAAAAAATTCTGGTGGTAAGATGAAATACTGGCCTGTATTGCAAGGGGATAACGCTAGGGCTCCAGCTGAACAGGGTGTTGGTGGAAGCAGGGGACAAGTGCAGGGTACAGAAAACAGGGAGAACACCCCCTGTCTGAGAAGAAGCCCCACAGGACATCTACACCGGCAGACCATTGAGGGGCTCTGCGGTTGAAGGAACCTCATATACAGTGGGCTGCTGGGGACTCGCAGCGAGGAACCCACGCAGGGGACTGCGGTCAAGGGACTCGCACTAGGCTGCAGACTGCTGGAGACTGGCTGGAGGGGTATCAGGTATTGGAACCGGGATGCGAGAGTGTTGAAGAGATCCTGATAGCATTGGAGATTCAGATTTGGATCTCAGGTTGGCAATTGTTCGGACTGGACTCTGGCCGTGGGGGCTGCAGGAGGCAAATCTACAGACATACATGCAGTGACTCTGGTGGGGTTGGGGAGGGGGGGGGGAAGACTCTCTTTTGCTTCTTTCTTTGACTCCAAGAGGCACTTCAGGCAATTTCTGCCGATGGTGAATCTGTCCACCTTACAGCCGGGAAAAGCAATTTCATGTAATATAACCCAGTTTTGGCCCACCCCTGGTCTGGCCCACCTGCTCAGCTTGCAGCTCTCTCTGCCTCACGAGGACAGTATCCCAGTCTCTAAGTCTGGGCAACTTCACCAAAGCCCATGGGTTTAAAGTGCTCATTAATCATTTCAAACACAACAGCTTGATGGTAGGCCAAAGATGAATTTATTGAGACATTGAACAGAAAGCAAAAATGAAAACAGCAGATTTGCAGAGGACACCAAGACAGTCACAGCAGTTGGTCCCAGTCCCAACCCCCATCCGTCTGACCAGCAGCACTGGGACCAGTGTGGTTGACAGGTCCTGGTCCAACAGTGAGTCAGCACAGTCACATTAGGACTGTGACCTCTGGACATCTGCCCTTGGACAGAAAGTCTGTCCCACGGACAAGGCCTCTCTGAGGCCAATTGGGATGTTCCAGTGTTCACCTATTGACATAGGACAGTAGTGCTGAATGACTGACCAGCAACAAGACCCAGCGCCCATCAGAGATGGGGAGGGGGAGGGGGTTGGGGGCGGCAGGGGACAGACAGGTGGATCTGGAAGCCTCTGAAAACACAAGAGGCAGTGGGTGAAAGAAAATGGATGACAAGGGGGTGTTTGTCTCCATGACCACCACATTGGACTTAGAAGCAGTGCAATTCTCTGAGGGGAGTGGCAGGACTTTCAGTCCTGTTGATCAGAAGTCTCAGCGCATGAAGAACAGACAGCCGCATCCCAGTGATTCTGGCAGAAGCCACAGCAGCAAGCAGTCGGAGGGCTTTAATCCAGGCATGCCAGCAAGCCCCTTGCAGATGGAGAGTCCAATTCAAAACACTTTCAACAAAAACAAACAATTCAGGTTAAGTTTGTAAACCAACACCCTGCATCTATCACCTCCCCAGTCTAATTTCCCCCTCTCCCATTTCCTCCAAGGCCAGAACTTCCTTCGGAAAACTGAAGGTTTTCCATTTCAGGATCTGACGAGACCAACATTTATTGCCCGTTCCCCTTTCAGCTTCAGCCGACTATGTTATTAGGAGAGACTAGCTAGTCCTCCCCATCTCAAGAACGGGAGGGTGATGTTTTAGAGGCCTATTAAATCATCACGAGCATAGAGAAGGTGAAAATTTCAGAAACTTGAGGTGTAGGTGGAAAAAGCAGTCTGCAGACACTGTAAAAACAATGTTGAAGATGCTTGGTAGGTCAAACAGTCTCCTTTCTATAACAAAGATAAAGATGCATTACCAACATTTCAGGCTTGAGCCTCTCGTCAAGGTGTGAGCCAAATTGAGGCAGGTGCCTGAACAAAATGGTGGGGTGGAGTGGGAAGATGCAGGGGGGAGGAATACAGCCTCAGGCAGGAGGTGGATTAGGGATGACGGCAAACTAGTAAATAGGGGGAGGGCGATGGTATATCTCTAAGGCAGGGGTGGCCAACCTTTTATTCTTAATTTAGACAGACAGCACAGCAACAAGCCATTTCAGCCCACGAGTCTGTGGCGCCCAAATCACCTACTTGTAGGCCAAAATGGCCTGTTACTGTGCTATATGTCTAAATTAAAAATTAAAAGGTTGGCCACCCTGGTCTAGGAGATTAAAAGAGATACAAAGGGCAATCTCTGCTGAAGGACAGTGGTGGGGAGATGAGCTGGCAGAGGAAGCTGTAGAGATGAATACAATAGATATTTGGACAGCCATATGGATAGGAAAGGGTGAGAAGAATTGGGCCAAGAGCAGACAAGTGAGGCTAGCTCAAATGGGACAAAGGGCCTGTCCCACGTTGTATAATTTCATGAGCCTATGACTGTAGGATTTCATCTGCTGAAGGACAACAGGAAACTAGTTGGGGTGAATTTGATCATTTCCCCTCACTTTGGAGGAAGGAAAGTTTCCATTTGTCTTCAACATAAGCCCCTGAGAATGCAAGGTGATTTTTGTGTACGAAACTGGGGCTAGCCTACTCTCCTTTCTCCCTCCCTTCCCCATCCCGGTCTCCTTTCCTCCAGCTCTCCAACCCCTTCCCTTTCCATCCACAGATCTCCCCCATTTTCTGCTGTCTTCTCCCTCCCTTACCCATTACCTCCTGCCTGTGGGACTGTGCTATTCCACCTCCCCCTCCCCCCACCATTTGGTTTGGGCACCTGTCCACATTTTGCTCATAACTCGATGAAGGGCTCGAGCCCGAAATGTTGGTTATGTATCTTTATCTTTGCGACATGAAGTCCACGGTTTGACCTGCTGAATCTCTCCATCATTGTCTTTTTATTTCAATGACAGTATCTGCAGAGTTTCCTGCTTTACTCAACATCCTTTGGTCAATTCCTCAGCTCTGTGCTGGAGCATCAACCCAAATGTATGTGTTGGTCTCCCAAATAGGACACGAAGGTTGGAGGTGTTATGGATAGTGCTGAGGGTTGACAACGGTTACATCAGGATATAGACAGAGTTGTGCAGAGAAGTGGCAGATGGCGTTCAATTCAGATAAAAGTGAGGTGATGCATTTTGGAAGGTCAAACTTGGAGGTAGGGTACACTGTTAATGGTAGGATCCTTAACAGTGTGGAAAAACTGAGGGACCTTGGGATCCAAATCCATAGATCTCTCAATGTTGCCGTGCAGGTTGATAAGATAAGAAGACCCATGGTATTCAGGCCTTCATTAGATGGGGGATTGAGTTCAGGAGTCATGAGGTAATGTTGCAGCTCTATAACTCTCTAGTTATGGAAGTTATGGAGGGTGCAGAGGAGATTTACCAGGACGCTGCCTGGTTTGGAGAACATGTGTTATGAAGTAACACAGAGCTTGGGCTTTTCTCCATGGAATGAAGAAGGTTGAGAGGGGACTTAACAGAGGTCTACAAGATTATGAGAGACATGGATAGGGTGGACAGCCAGCGCCTTTTTTCCCCAGGTTGGAGTAGCAAACACCAGAGGATGTCTGTACAAGGTGAGGGGAGGAAAGTTTAGGGGTAAATATTTTTTAAAACAGTATGAATGCATTGCCATTAGGGTGGTGGTAAAATAGGAACATATAAAAGGCCCTAAAACAAACATGGATGTAAGAAAACTAAAGGGCTTGTGCGTGAAGTAGGGAAAGTTTTAAATTGTTGAGTAGGTTCATATAGGTCAGCACAACATCATGGGTCAAAGGGTCTGTACTGTGCTGTCATGTTCTATGTTCTATGAGACACCACATCCACAGGTTTTGTTTGTATCTACAATGGGACAGACCTCTCCCCCCCCACCGATGTTGTTTGACTCTATACTGGGGATAAAACCCACAACAGAGTTGCAATTCCACAGACCAGACTTGATGGGACGCGTCAGATGTTCTGCCCAGAACTGCAGATCCCTTTCTAATTTTGATCCAAGCCCTGGATAATGGATCAGAACCCACCATTCCCCACAGTGCCAGAGCGTCACAAACATCCTAGAAAGGTGCAAGCATTAAACTCAGGCCTGCACTGTACTCTGAGAACACAGTGCCCCACTGACATCAGAGCAAAGAGAAGACTTTACCTTTGGTTTCAGTCGTGGACCTGAAACAGAACAAAGGACAGTAGAATCAGTGGCGATCTGGGACACAAACTACACAGCAAGCACTGGAGCAGGCTCTAAACTGACCACCCCACCAAAAGTGCAGACCTCAAATGCCTTTAGTTTGTGTGATATTTTACATGCTAAGAAATTTGTTTATTATTGGACCACAAGGTTGAGAAATACGGCTTCTAAATATGCACATGACACTGAATCTCTCGCAATTTAATCCAGTTCCTGGGTTATATAGCATTAGGTTAAACAGTATTCACAAACTCAAACCAGAAAGGCATTAAACACAATATGGTAGAAGTTCAAAATCTGGATGCCAGAAATCTGAACCACCTGAGACCCTGGACTCTCACATTTTTTTTTAAATTTAGTGTGTTCTGTGTTTGTGCGTAAGTGCCACAGATGCACAGCAGCAACAAGTAATCACGCTTAATACAAGTAATCTTATCACAAAGAAATTCATTTGTGCACTGTATTTTTCTTTTACAATGTTCATTTTAAACAGTTTCAAGCATTACATGCTTTTTTTTTGGAGTGAAAATTTCTATGTGAACATTTTTGGCAAGCGTTGACTTTATTTTTCTTTAGAACTGCGGCAGTGTTTACTAATGAATAACCTATCCACGTTGACCTGTGTGACAGATTGTTATATTTTATATTGAATATAGATAAAGTGTAGGTCACAAACAAACACTAAACACAGATCTCCTTTAAAATGCTAGAGCTCTGCTCAAGCCAGACAGTCCAGGCTCCCAGTGCCATTGTAAAGACAATGGAAACAGCTTTGCTGAAGGACTTCACAAGTAGGTGTTAATTGGACATGGATATTGTTTTGGAAAGCAACAGATGAATGGACTCAGAAGATTGGGTCCAGTGCCACAGTCTGTAAGGATGCAGTTTCAGCAGCTGGGACTGGAACAGGACAAGCTTGTGTAAAAAAAACCCATTCTGAAGATGGGTTGTGAGTTCCGAGTTCATCCTGGTCAATGCCCTTGTGGTCTATACAAGAGGAGAGGACTGGCTGTATAATGTTTCACTTGAAATAAGGGAAACAAAAAGGAACTCTGTGATAACCTGAAAGAAAGAGGTCATCATCTGGAAAACCCTAATGGGGCAAGTTTCTTCAGTAAATGACTGATTAGAAGGAATCAGTTTGTCCAACGAGCAATAAATCTCTCTCTGAAAACCGACAAGAACCTTCCTGAGCGGTAACCATTTACCTTTCAAGCACCAAAGCCTGGTGAAGATTCATAAATGTTCAATTCTGTGCACAGTATAAGAATTGCCGTGAACTTGGAGGAGTGAGAAGTGAAATTGCACTGTGAATCAAAGAACTTTTCTGAACTTGCACACACATTACATACATGTGTGATTAGAAGGGGGTTAAATTAATAGTAACAAGTTTGATTCTGTTTTCATGTTTAAAGACAATGAAAAGCAACTTTTGTTTTATGTAACCATTGGTCTTGGTGATTTTTTATTGCTGCTGGGTTTTGGGGTCCTCTGGGCCCATCATACCTATTTATCTTTACTCCTCCTTAAATTTGAATTTTAAAGGTACTGCCCGAGAATCCAGAAAATCCGAACCGACCCAATCGCCGTGCAAAACTCAAACTTCCTGCCACTCATCTTAAAATCCATACTGTGTCCTATTGCTTAAAATCTGCTTCAGGAATTCTAGATGCCCCACCCCAGTAGGCTTTTGAGAAAATGCTGTGAGTTAAAGGGCAAACTTCATCAGGTACTTGGCGTGTGAACAGGTGCTTCTTGGGATAGTCACCAATCTACCCCCCACGTTCCTCATAGGCCACATCCAAAAACAACAAGTCGGAGTAATCCAAAATGAATGGTAGCCATTCCGGGAGAGGGCACACACTCTGGATCTCATCCCAATGCCTTGGGCATGGGCTTCAATCCCAGCCTTCAGCTATCTCCCAGGCCCAGATCAACAGGTCCAACTTACGTGATGGTTGTCCTGGAACTTCCTGTACCTATGTTTGGAAAGGAAAAAGAGCACAGTTAACCAACAGTGAGAAGCACAGTTCAAAGTGCAGGAGAGCTCTGATAATCCGGCATCCAACGAGTTAATAATTCTCAGGGTCTGCCTTTTTCATTAGTCTGGATTCTGATAGAGGGTTCAAAGTGCAAACAGGGTGAGTGGTTAGAGTCCAGACTACAGTCCAGGATAGGACTGGCTAGGAGTCAAGATTCAGATGGCTTGAACATTTGATGCTCCTTTTACACTGACCAGGTTCAGTGGAGGATTTTAAAATTTACCGTAAAGCTCCCAGTATCTGGCACCGAGATACTGGATAAGCAAATTTGCCAGTTGCTTGAGATTGTGTGGATTGATTAACTAACCGCTGGGTGGAGGGGGGGGGGGGGGGGGGCAATTTTAAACTAATTTTTTAACCCATCTTTTTGCCAGTTCCTTGAATTCCAGATAGCCAGGATTTTACTGTAAATTTAAATTTGGACATACAATATGGTGCCCTTTCGGCACCTTAGGTACATTTTGAAGGTTGGGAGGAAACTGAAGCCCCGAGAGGAAACCCACCCAGAGACCAGGAAAATATACAAACTCCTCACAGACAGGGTGGGATTCAAGCCTGGAGTCACTGTAACAGTGCTGGGCTAACCACTATGCCCCCTGCAGTAGTTACCACACTACTGTAAAAGGTACAAAGGTTTTGGTGATTAATGGAAGTAACTTCCAGTAATCCAGAAATCCAGATGGGCCATGGGTGCCGGATTATCAGACTTCATTACAGATGGCAAGGCTCAGTTCGAACCAAATTTTACCCTTCCCCAACTCAAAAGGTAGTCACTCCACAATGAGAAACAAAGGTGAATCAAGGGTCAAAGGTTATGGGGCATAAAGATACAGAGAGTCCAATAAACAGTTAGGAAGCTGAACCATTCAGGATTGACCAATGGAGGAGGCAAGAGGGACCAATGGAGGAGGCAAGAGGGACCAATGGAGGAGGCAAGAGGGACCAATGGAGGAGGCAAGAGGGACCAATGGAGGAGGCAAGAGGGACCAATGGAGGAGGCAAGAGGGACCAATGGAGGAGGCAAGAGGGACCAATGGAGGAGGCAAGAGGGACCAATGGAGGAGGCAAGAGGGACCAATGGAGGAGGCAAGAGGGACCAATGGAGGAGGCAAGAGGGACCAATGGAGGAGGCAAGAGGGACCAATGGAGGAGGCAAGAGGGACCAATGGAGGAGGCAAGAGGGACCAATGGAGGAGGCAAGAGGGACCAATGGAGGAGGCAAGAGGGACCAATGGAGGAGGCAAGAGGGACCAATGGAGGAGGCAAGAGGGACCAATGGAGGAGGCAAGAGGGACCAATGGAGGAGGCAAGAGGGACCAATGGAGGAGGCAAGAGGGACCAATGGAGGAGGCAAGAGGGACCAATGGAGGAGGCAAGAGGGACCAATGGAGGAGGCAAGAGAGTGTAGAGGGCTTGAGTCAAGGTGAAAGTCCTGGTGTGATGATTGCTGCCCAATACATAGTCATATAGACGGAGGGACATTTTCTCTCACCCACAGCTCAGGGTTGTGCGGGACTGACGTTGAAAAAAAAAGAAAAAAAAAAAAAATTATCATCCCTGAAACACAAAGTTTCTCCCTCATGTAACAAACAAAAATAACACTGCCAGACTTACCTGACCCACCAGACGATAAACCGGAAGATAAGCCACCAATAACCAGACTAGACAAGGGTTGGGGGAGGGGGGAGAAAAGGGAGGGAAAGAAAACAAAATTAAGCAAGACTGACACAAAAATGGAGATTGACGATGACAGGCTGGGAGTGGAGGAGAGCAGTTCTCAGCCACAGCTTGGGGCACTTTGGATATCTGCTCAAAGGAAATATCCCCGGAACATAGTTGTGGATTTTCACGGGAGTTGCTGCTGGCAGCAAACCCATCCATTCCCTTTGAAAACCTTGCCCTAGGAAAGTCAGAAGTCTCGACCCAGCAGAGCTGGAAAGCAAAATCTCTTTGTCCTCTGCTCCTGGTTCCTGGCACTATTTCCATTGGACGTGACTTTAATTATTGGAAAATATTTGATCGAACTAGTCTCTAACACTACCATCCCCAAGAACAGAGTTGGCCCTTTATCCACAAGGAATGGCTTCTCAAGGGAAGCTGGTCCACTTCTCCCTTGGAATAATATAAAGAGACAAGTGGTGTCACTGCTTCTCCCTCCTGAGGTCTGATCTACTACTCCTACTACTGCATCCCTGCCTTGCAAAGCCAAATCATCAAACATTCAAAGACACAAAATAGTTTTCACCCCATCACGATCAAAAACCACGTTCTAGCTCTTGGTCCAGTCAGAGCAGATCCAGGGCACATCCAAGGGCCTGCTTAATGTGATGAGAGTTCCAAGTCTCCTCTGCCCTTCCAGGCAGCGAGTTCCAGGTCTTCATCCTCAGGACAGAAAATCTTCTCACCTCCCTCCAACTCTCCTGATTACTGACGCCTCAGTAAAGGGACATGGGCATCCTTGTGCAAGACCACCTGAAGGGAAACTTGTACGTTGAGAAGGTAGGGAAGAAGGCAAATGCAGTGCTGGCATTCATTGTGAATATAAGAGCAGGGATGTGATGTTGAGGCTCTTTAAGGCACTGGGAAGACCTCACTTGGAGTACTGTGAGCAGTTTTGGGTTCCTTGTTTAACAAAAAAAGGGCTGATGTTGGAGAGGATTCAAAGGAGGTTTACTAGGATGATTCCAGTTATCATAGCTCTTGGCCTGTACTCGTTGGAATTTAGAAGAATGAGGGAGAATCTCATTGCAACATTTCGAATGTTGAAAGGTGTGTACTGAGAATATGTAGAAAGGTTGTTTCCCAAGGTGAGAGAGTCAAGGACAAGAGGGCACTATTTCAGGATTGAAGGGTGTCCACTCAGAATAAGGATGCGGAAGAATTTCTTCAGTCAGAGGGTGGTGAATCTGTGGAATTTGTTGCCACATGCAGTTGTGGAGGCCAGGTCATTGGGTGTATTTAAGACAAGAGATTGTAAGGTTCTTGATTAGCCAGGGTATTAAAGGTGATGAGGAGAAGGCTGGGCAGTGGGGCTGAGTGGGGAAAATGGATCAGCTCATGATTAAATGGCAGAGAAGACTTGATGGACTGAATGGCCAACTTCTGCTCTTATGACTTATGGTCTCTGCTAAGGGAAATGGATTGTGAGTTAATCCTAAGGTTGCTATCTTATCCTGCCTACACCTCATTTTTTAAAAAAAATGTCTCAATTACATCTCCCCTCAGTCTTCTACATTGGAAAGAAAACTTTCCTCAGCCTGTTAAGATCTCTCCATAAAAATTATTCCCCAGCCCTGTCAAGTCCTTGCTAATCTATGCATGCTCTAGTGCTATCTGGTCTTTCCAATAGTGTACAACCTGACCAGGACATGATATTTCAGACAAAAACTTTGTTGCTCTTGGAGAGGAATAAAGGTTCAGCCTGCACTTGAAATGGTTGGCTCCTTGGAAATATTGATGGTATGGTAATGGGTGTGGAGACAATTCACCAGGATGTGGCCTGGGATGGAATGTTTCAGTTATAAGGAGGGACTGGAATGGCTGGCTTGTTTGGCTATGAGCTAATATGGAGTGGAACCAAATAAAGGTATGCAAAATCATGGCAGGCATTGATAGGTCATTGAAGAGTGTCCCATTTCAATCATCCGCCCCATTCCCTTGCTGACATGTCTGTCTATGATCTCATGCACTACCAGACTAAGACCACTTGAAAATTGGAGGAAGAACACTTCATCTTCTACCTGGGCACCCTCCAACTGGATGGCATTAACATCAACTTCTCCGGATTACATTAAAACGGTTCCCCTTCCCCCTGCCTCCTTTCCTCGTGTTCTCACATTCTCTTTCTCTCTCAGGCAAAGTCAATTCTCACCTTTCCTCTTATCAAATCCAATTGTCATCTTTTGTCTGTTGGCCTGGACTTCTCCCTCTGCCACATTTCTCTGTCTTTATTGAGACGCCTGCCTGCTTTTTGCTTCCATCTTGAAGGACCCGAAACGTCAGTAATATATCTTTACCTCCTATGGACACTGCAAGACTGACTGGGTTCCTCCAGCATTTACTGTGTGCTTTTACTACAATCACAGCATCTGCAGACTTCCATATTTCACTCACTTCCCATCATTATTTTACAACAGGGAAGTGGTTAAATTTATATGGGAATAACTAGCTGAACAAGTTGGTATGTCCTTGATGACCACATTCATTTGCCTTACCTCTGTTTGCTACCATCCAGTAGTGATCTGTACTGACTGATCTCAGTTTCCAGTTTCATCTTGACATTCAGGAGATTCTCGTATTCTTTGATCTGACGCATCACCTCGTTCCTGATGTTTCCCAGCTCCCCCTCCAGCTGCGCGATTCTGGTCTGTAAACTCTGAAGCTCGGCGGCACACGATGCTTCTGTATTGCATAGAGTGGACTCCAGTGCGTTCAACTAAAAGCACAAGGTCACCTCAATCAGCCTGTTGCTCTTTCCAAATGGGCAAGGATGTTCCCCATGGTCGGGGAAGTCTAGGACAAGACGGCACAACCTCAGGATAAAAGGGCATCAATTTAAAACAGAGATGCCATATAAAGTCAGAGGGTCATGAGTCTGTGGAAATTGTTGCCACAAACAGCTGTGAAATTGAGGTCATTGGGTGCATTTAAGTCAGAGACTGATAGGTATTTGATTAGTCAGGGCATCAAGGGTTGGGGGAAGAAAGCCAGGGAGCGGGGCTGAGCGGGAGGATGGATCAGCTCATGAAGAACGGCAGAGCAGACTCGATGGCCCAACTTCTGCTCCTGTACCTTGGGATCTTGTGACCAGCATGGTGACAGAAGTCTGTAGGTTACATTACTGGACTCAATCTGGAGACAAATTCATCTCCCACCACCTCAGATGGGGAATTTAATTATCAAAATCTGGGACAGTGGGTTCCTTGGCACATCACCAGCTTGTGAGAAACCCCCACAGGCTCTCCTGATGCCTCTTAGGAGCAGAAATCTGTCAATCTGGGCTGTGCATCTACCCAAAACAACTGTCAGGGGCTGACCCCCGAAATGGTCCAACGAGCTACTCAAGTCCATGACAATCAGGCTGGAAGCCCAATCAGGCAGAACCAAAGTCTGAAGAGAAAGTTAAAACTCAAACACACTGGCAAACACCACTTACATTTCCAATTAATCCATTGTATTCAGCATCAAGGGCCTGCAGTTGGTGACGAAGATCAATCAGCTCGTTCTTGGCGCCAGCTACAACCTGGTCATTCTGAGTGATTTCTGTTTCTCGAACTGCCAGCTGAAGAAAAACACAAGCGGGACATTAGAAGAGATGGAGTTGAAATGAGCAGCTTCAGATCAATAAGATTTCTGTCTGGTTGTGTGCCTGAGTGTTTTCCACCAAGAACCAGAGAATACTGCTTCATCAGATTATACTTGCACAGCTGCACGATAATAAACCTGAACTTAGGAACTATGAGGGGCCAGCCACCCAGTTGACTGCCGTCAGTGCCGCATGGGTTGTGAACTGATCTGCGCCCAAGATGGCGGTGACAGTTAAATGTCAGCAGCCGCAGTCTGAGAAGGAAAAGCAGAGGAGACAACCCACATGGACTGTGACCACGGCGGCAGACCAGTGAGGGGGCTCTGTGGCCGAGAGACTAGTGCTTGCGGCGGGCTGCTGACGACTCGAGCCGAGGAACCCGTGGAAGCTGCGGGCTGCCGAGGTCTGCTGTTGGGAGACTCGCGCCAGGCTGTGCACTGATTGGTTCGAGGGGGATACCAGGTACCAGAACCGAGACGTGAGGAGATGCTGAGGGTGCTGAAGGTTTCCTGACCTTGTCGAAGGTTTGGATCTGGACTCTGTGGGGCTGCAGGAGTGAATCTACCATCTTTTGGTGACTCTGGGGGTGGGGGTGGGTAGTCTCTTTTGCTTCTCTCTCTCTGACTGCTTAGGCAATTCCTGCCAGTGGCAAATCTGTCTGCCTTGCAGCAGGAAGAGAGAAATTTCATGTAACATAACACTGTTATGTTATGTTAAGATAATAAATTGAATCCTGAATCTTGACTAAAGAAAATTTTGTGCCATATCACATTTCCTGTTTTATGACGACATCAAAATAATCTTGATTTTAATCTTGCTCTTGGCCACAGAAATTAATTGAATGGTTTGCAGTCCATATGTACTAAGGTGCAGTAAAAAGCTTAATTTGAGTGCTATCAAGGCAAATCAACTCACAGGACATAGAGCAATAATAACAAATACCCGTAAACAACAGTACAGGGAGTGGTGGGACTATAATTCAAGGCAGGTATAAAGAGAACTACCATCTGCTGGATATGAGAAAAGAACAGTTTAAAATGCAGGGTCATCATCTTTTGCCAGTGATAAATGCATTCAAGTTTCTGACTACACTGGACAAGGAAGATTTTGCTTCCTGAACACTTTTGGCTGCACTTTAGGGATTTTGAGCTGCTGATCATGAAAATCACCTCAACATGTACGTTTTTTTAAAAGATATAATCTATTTTTGTGATTTCCTGTCATATTTTTAAACATGCCTCACGCATACAAGACCATGGAGTTCAACATGTCACTAAAAATACATTTTCTGCATTCGCACTTGGACGTCTTCCCTGCTGATCTTGGTGCAGCCAGTGGCAGACATGGCGGCCATGGAAAAGTGGGATCAGGGCAACTGGAATCCATCAATGTTGGCCGACTATTGCTGGATACTGACACAGAAGGCATCAGGTACTGAGTACAAATGAAAATCAACGGCCAAACATTTTTTGGTCAGTTGAACTAACAAAATGTGTCGTACGTGCTGAGGTGATCTTCAACTTCCGACGTGATACAGCAGATCTAAAATCATCTTTGAATTCAGTTTGAAGTTGTCTATCATAAAACCTTTCATTTTTTCCAGGAAGCAAACTTTAAAAAAAAAAAAAAAATTGTCTGTGTTCTGAAGCACATGCATTTTATGCCATGGAAAGGATTGATGGGGTGGGGGATAGGGGTAGAGTATGACCAGCATGGGATGGCTTCTCTAATAGGTTAGTGACTTTTACGGGGTATAGACAGAGTCGATGGAGGGGCGCTTGTATTGGGTGATGACCAAAGTGGGTGGGAATTTGGTGGAGGTACTGTAGTTTACCGTAAGGAATCATGGTGAATCGTCCAGCAACATTACACCTCCCCCCTTATCCCACTACCATCTAAGCTGCCTCACCAAGCATCACATGACACTGCTCAGATTCATCTTGTATTGTCATTCATGGCCAATCCACCCCCTTACCTGTTCCTTGTACCAATCATTCAAGTCAGCTTGGTTCTTTTCAGCCATGCTGCTGTACTTGTCCCGGAGTTCCTTCAGGACAGCACCTAGGTCAATGGATGGACCAGAATCCACCTCAACGTTCATTTCCTGGGTCTTCTGCTGCCGTAACATCTTCAGTTCCTAGAGAAAAAAAGCAGGTGACAGACAGCTGGATCAGTTCAATCCACCTGTAGCTGGCAAGTGCACTGAGGACTTCCTTCATCCTGAGACTGTGGGTATAACAACACTGTATGGGCTGAACACTGCAAGGTAATTGGAGGCCAAGATCCCAGAAGAGTTAGATGACATATTACTCCACACCCATCCAAAGAGTGGCATGGGTCTAAGACTGCCTAACATAAACCTGGATCTGGGAAAGGGGGTGAGAATGCTTCATGTTGATTGTGTGGAAACCTCTTGCTTGGAATGTGATGGGCTCAGATTAATCCGTGTTTCATGCTTTCCCACAGTAACACATGTTGAAGCCAGATGTCCAGTAAGATGCCTCCAATTTCCCCATTGGCTGGGGAAGGTTACTCTGACCACCTTTGCTTGGTCCTTCCTTGAGGACCCTTACCACCTCACAGACAGCACATTTCAGTTGCTCCCATCAAGGAACAGATACAGAAGTATGGGAGCCAGCACCACTAGGTTGAGGAACAGCTTCCCATGAACAAGAGAGGCCAAACAAGCATCAATCCTAATGCAAAAAAAAAACTACCGTATTTACACATATAACAGTCAATTTTTAGGGTAAAATTTAGGGGGTTAACTATTACACACATACTAGTTTTGATCATGGTAACTACCCATGTTATTCGAGGTGTCAGGAGCTAGGGTAACAGTGACCTTGGCGAGAGTCCATGGACAAGGCATCAGGAGCTCGGATGGCCAGGTGGCCAGGAAAGGGTGCTATGTCTGTGCTCAGGGTGTCGAAAGCTCAGATGGGCGGGTGGGCAGGGCCTAGGTAAGAGTCAGTGGACGAGGCATGGGGAAGCTTAGATAGGCAGGCAGCTGGAGCCTAGGCAAGTCTGCGTTCAGGGCATCGGGAGATCCAGTGGGTAGTCACAAGGTCTGAAAATAGGGAGGTCAACTTTTATGCATGATTTAGGGAAAATACCAGTTTTGGGGCTAAATATAGGGTGTCGACTTTTACATGATATCGACTATTAGACAGATATAAACAGTATAACAATAGGACAGTGAAAGCCCCACCTCTTCATGGTTCTTCTTCAGGTAGGCAATCTCGTCCTCCAGCCCAGCGATGTCAGAGGTCACATTGCCTTGTAATTGCAGGTAGGTGTCCTTTAACTGATGGAGGCCATCAATGTCAGCCTCCACAGACTGCCTCAGCATCAGCTCTGTCTGCCACCTGGAGTAGAAAGGGCAGAACAAGAAGTCAAGTTCATTATCATCCAATTGCACAAGTACAACCCAACGAATCAGGTCGTCAGTGCAAAACATGCAAACACACAACCAGTCATAGCACACATACAGACAAACAGCACATATGCAGGACAAGTATTCATAGATACAAATAAATATAGTTTTTGAATACGAGAGCCTCAGAGGGTGAGTGTGAGCAGTTCCTTTGGTCGTTCTTCCCATGGGAAAAAGCTGTTCCTCAGCCTGGTGGTGCTGGCTCTGATCCTCTTATATCTCTTCCCCGACAGGAGCAACTGAAAGATGCTGTGTGGGGGGGGGCTGTCCTCTTCAGACAACAATCCTCATAGATCATATATGGGGGCAGGGTGGTGATGGGGTGGGAAAGAGGGAAACTCCATTGATCCTCTCTGCCACTTTTATGGTCCTGTGGATTCCTCCGTTCTATTTCTCTGCAGCAACCGTACCCCACTGTGATGCAGTCAGGACGCTCACGTAAGAAGCCACATCAGCAAGCATCAAGTATGGGAATAATGGTGTAGGATACTCTGGGTGATGGAGAGAGGAAGGACACTGCAGAGAAATGGTAACCTACTTGTTTTGGAAGTCCTCAGCTGCCAACTTGGCATTGTCAATCTCCAGAGCGATCTGGGAATTCATCATCATAGCATCTAGTATCTAAGAGAGATGAAGAGAAATCAACCAATAACGTGCCTTTCAACATTGGGCGGCAGGATTAGCACAGCTATTAAGCATAACACTGTTACAGCATAAATGGCCAGGGTTCAAATCGGTCACGGTCTGAAGGGGTTTGTATATTCTTCTTGCGTCTGTGTGGGTTTCCTCCAGGCACTCTAGTTTCCCCCCACCGTCCAAAACATATCATGTGTGTAGGCCACTTGGGTGTAAATTTGGCTCATGGGCCAAAAGGGCCTGTTACCGATCAGTATGTCTAAATTTAGTTAGCAATTAGCACCATCAGTGTTGGTATTGAGCTTTGGAGGACAACAAATATTCCTGGACACAGATTCCTGGGCTCTGCCTTTCCTAATTGGTGCAGATCTCCCTTTCTCAACACCTGATTACAAACAATTCTCGATTTTAAAGAGGAGAACTTCTGTATCATCTCCTCCAGATCAAAAGGTGCAACTTTGGAATCCCATGCACACCCAAGTGGGGTCTGTCCTGTTTATCTACTCAAGCCCCTCCTTCATTCCTTTTGGCAGGTCATCTATGAATGTATCAGTGCTGCTTCCTACCCTCATGAAGAGCTCAAAGGATTCATTACCATGCCAATAGTTTCCACCCATTATCTTTCTGAATCTGTGCATTCTCTACCTTCTCTGCTCACTCAGGAGCAATCTCCATTAAAGGTTGATGGATTCTTTCAGATATCTTGAATTCACGTCCCCCCTTACTCCTGATTTCCCCATCATATCTGTCCTGATGATGACCCTCATTATGTTCTTCACTGTGACATACCCTCAGTCATGGCTGACAGAAGCACAGGAGGCAAATCTCTGTGTCTCTGAAGGGACTTGCTTACTGGACAACAAAGATTTTGTTTCCTGAACACTTGTGGGTGCATTATAGGGATTTTGAGCTTCTGATCATGAAAGATCACCTCAACACGTACTGTTATTTTGTAGATATAATCTATTTCTGTGAATTCCTGTCATATATTTAAGTCTGCTTCACACATCGAAAACTATGAAGTGCAACATGTCGCTGAAAATTCATTTTCTGCATCTGCACTTTGCCGTCTTCCCGGCTAATCTTAGTGCAGTCAGTGATGAACATGGTGAAAGGTTTCACCGGGACATTGCAACCATGGAAAAGCAGCAACTAGAATCCATCAGTGCCGGCCGACTATTATTGGACACTGACACAAAAGGCATCAGATGCTGAGTACAAATGAAAATCAGCAGCAAAACATTGAGGTCAATTGAACTAACGCAACGTGTCAGCGTCGTTTTGTGATTAAACATGTTAAATTCAATCAAAGTTAATTTAATGTTTCTCCAATGTTATATGATGCAGCAAATCTGTAATTATCTTTGTGTTCAGCTTGAAGTTGTCTATCATAATCCCCAATATTTTTTTTCAGGAAGCGAACCTTGGCACATGATGTCTCTTTATGTATCTTCCTCTCCCCACTCTACTTTCCTCCAGTTCTGCATTTACAGAGCTGCCCTCCTCCCCTGAGCAATTGTCAGCTTTTCTCTCCTATCAGCCGATCCATGTCCACCTGTGGCATGTGCTGTTGATTCTTGTTCATTCCCCTGCCCCTTCATCTCTCCTCTCCCCTCCCGCCCCGACCCTCACCCCCCGCCAATCCCCTCGCCTCCCCCCATCTTCCTCCCTCCGCCTCCCCCCATCTTCCTCCCTCCTCCTCCCCCCATCTTCCTCCCTCCTCCTCCCCCCATCTTCCTCCCTCCTCCTCCCCCCATCTTCCTCCCTCCTCCTCCCCCCATCTTCCTCCCTCCTCCTCCCCCCATCTTCCTCCCTCCTCCTCCCCCCATCTTCCTCCCTCCTCCTCCCCCCATCTTCCTCCCTCCTCCTCCCCCCATCTTCCTCCTCCTCCTCCCCCCATCTTCCTCCCTCCTCCTCCCCCCATCTTCCTCCCTCCTCCTCCCCCCATCTTCCTCCCTCCTCCTCCCCCCATCTTCCTCCCTCCTCCTCCCCCATCTTCCTCCCTCCTCCTCCTCCCCCTCCATCTTCCTCCCTCCTCCTCCTCCCCCTCCATCTTCCTCCCTCCTCCTCCTCCCCTTCCATCTTCCTCCCTCCTCCTCCTCCCCCTCCATCTTCCTCCCTCCTCCTCCTCCCCCTCCATCTTCCTCCCTCCTCCTCCTCCCCCTCCATCTTCCTCCCTCCCTCCTCCCCCCCCATCTTCCTCCCTCCCTCCTCCCCCCCATCTTCCTCCCTCCCTCCTCCCCCCCATCTTCCTCCCTCCCTCCTCCCCCCCATCTTCCTCCCTCCCTCCTCCCCCCCATCTTCCTCCCTCCCTCCTCCCCCCCATCTTCCTCCCACCCTCCTCCCCCCCATCTTCCTCCCTCCCTCCTCCCCCCCATCTTCCTCCCTCCCTCCTCCCCCCCATCTTCCTCCCTCCCTCCTCCCCCCCATCTTCCTCCCTCCCTCCTCCCCCCCATCTTCCTCCCTCCCTCCTCCCCCCCATCTTCCTCCCTCCCTCCTCCCCCCCATCTTCCTCCCTCCCTCCTCCCCCCCATCTTCCTCCCTCCCTCCTCCCCCCCATCTTCCTCCCTCCCTCCTCCCCCCCATCTTCCTCCCTCCCTCCTCCCCCCCATCTTCCTCCCTCCCTCCTCCCCCCATCTTCCTCCCTCCCTCCTCCCCCCCATCTTCCTCCCTCCCTCCTCCCCCCATCTTCCCCCCTCCCTCCTCCCCATCTTCCCCCCTCCTCCTCCCCATCTTCCCCCCTCCTCCTCCCCATCTTCCCCCCTCCTCCTCCCCATCTTCCCCCCTCCTCCTCCCCATCTTCCCCCCTCCTCCTCCCCATCTTCCCCCCTCCTCCTCCCCATCTTCCCCCCTCCTCCTCCCCATCTTCCCCCCTCCTCCTCCCCATCTTCCCCCCTCCTCCTCCCCATCTTCCCCCCTCCTCCTCCCCATCTTCCCCCCTCCTCCTCCCCATCTTCCCCCCTCCTCCTCCCCATCTTCCCCCCTCCTCCTCCCCATCTTCCCCCCTCCTCCTCCCCATCTTCCCCCCTCCTCCTCCCCATCTTCCCCCCTCCTCCTCCCCATCTTCCCCCCTCCTCCTCCCCATCTTCCCCCCTCCTCCTCCCCATCTTCCCCCCTCCTCCTCCCCATCTTCCCCCCTCCTCCTCCCCATCTTCCCCCCATCCTCCTCCCCATCTTCCCCCCATCCTCCTCCCCATCTTCCCCCCTCCTCCTCCCCATCTTCCCCCCTCCTCCTCCCCATCTTCCCCCCTCCTCCTCCCCATCTTCCCCCCTCCTCCTCCCCATCTTCCCCCCTCCTCCTCCCCATCTTCCCCCCTCCTCCTCCCCATCTTCCCCCCTCCTCCTCCCCATCTTCCCCCCTCCTCCTCCCCATCTTCCCCCCTCCTCCTCCCCATCTTCCCCCCTCCTCCTCCCCATCTTCCCCCCTCCTCCTCCCCATCTTCCCCCCTCCTCCTCCCCATCTTCCCCCCTCCTCCTCCCCATCTTCCCCCCTCCTCCTCCCCATCTTCCCCCCTCCTCCTCCCCATCTTCCCCCCTCCTCCTCCCCATCTTCCCCCCTCCTCCTCCCCATCTTCCCCCCATCCTCCTCCCCATCTTCCCCCCATCCTCCTCCCCATCTTCCCCCCATCCTCCTCCCCATCTTCCCCCATCCTCCTCCCCATCTTCCCCCATCCTCCTCCCCATCTTCCCCCATCCTCCTCCCCATCTTCCCCCATCCTCCTCCCCATCTTCCCCCATCCTCCTCCCCATCTTCCCCCATCCTCCTCCCCATCTTCCCCCATCCTCCTCCCCATCTTCCCCCATCCTCCTCCCCATCTTCCCCCATCCTCCTCCCCATCTTCCCCCATCCTCCTCCCCATCTTCCCCCATCCTCCTCCCCATCTTCCCTCCTCCCTCCCCCCCACCCCGTCCCCCAGCTGCTTATTCAGGCATCTGCTTTTTACTCAGACCACAAACATGGTTATTGACCTTTGCCTCCTATGGACGCTGCAAGGCCCTCCAAGTTTCTCCAGTACTTTTGTAGTTATAACTGCAGGGGAGACACTGCCTGCTTTAAGTGTAGCCTTGGAGAGTAAACAGTCCAGACTGAGGGTCCTGACACAAACCTGAGTGATCATTTCTACCCACAGATAATGTCTGTGTGTCCCTCATTGTTTGTTCAAGAGTCCAGCATCTGCAGTCTTTGTGTTTCACTGTATTTTGTGAAAACACCCAGAAATGCTGGAGGAACTCATCCAGTCTTACCTCATAGGAGGTAAAGATATAATGCTAATGTTTCAGGCCTTTTGTTGATCTGGATCCCTGGCCAGTCATCAGTCTATCTTCAGATGCCAGTTTGGTTTTTTATCTCCCTCCCTCCCTCCCCCCTCCCTCCCCCCCACCCCCTCCCTCCCACCCCCCTCCCACCCCCCTCCCTCCCTCCCACCTCCCTCCCACCCCCCTCCCACCCCCCTCCCTCCCTCCCACCTCCCTCCCACCTCCCTCCCACCTCCCTCCCACCTCCCTCCCACCTCCCTCCCACCTCCCTCCCACCTCCCTCCCTCCCACCTCCCTCCCACCTCCCTCCCTCCCTCCCACCTCCCTCCCTCCCTCCCACCTCCCTCCCTCCCTCCCTCCCTCCCACCTCCCTCCCTCCCTCCCTCCCTCCCACCTCCCTCCCTCCCTCCCTCCCATCTCCCTCCCTCCCATCTATAGGTAGGGTGGGGTGGGGGGGGGGGATGTGGAAAGCAGACAAGGGGGAAGAGAGGGAGAAAGGACAGAAGGTGAGCAGAAAGGGGAGAAGTCCACGTACATGCCATCCCATCGGAGGGCGCCCAGACCAAGGACCAGGCGTTGCTCCCCCAATTTGCAGGTGGTCTCAGTCTGGCAGTGAGTGCACTGGACCACGGACAGACAGGTCAGCAAGGGGATGGGAGGGGGAATTGAAGTGGGTACTGCGCCTACCTCCTTCTGAAGAGGTTTGACTGTCTGCTCGTACAGGGACCAGTCGAACCCCTCCGTGACGTTACTGCCCCCGAACTCGCGGATCTGCCTCTCCAGGTCTTTGTTGAACTGCTCCAGCTGCTGCACCCTGCCCAGGTAGTTGGCCAGGCGCTCGTTCAGGTTCTGCAAGGCGTTCTTCTCGTCGCCGACGATGCCCCCGGCTCCCATGGCGAAAGACGAGCCGCTGCCGCCGCCGCCGCCTCCCAGCGAGAAGGACGCGCTGCCAAGCCCGAAGCTCCTGCTCGCTCCTAAGCCGGCGCCACTGAAGCCGGAGCCACCGAAGCCCCGGCTGCTGGAGCGCACGGAGTAGGTCGTGCTGGACCTCCCGGAGGGCGACCGAGACGACAGCTGTTGGACGCTCTGGGCATACCTGCGGGGCCCCTGAGCGCTGAGACTGAACGAGCTGAACGCCATGACGAGCGGTAGGGACGCTGCACAGACACCTTGGGACCACCCGCGCCTCCCTTTATACACCCCAAGGGAGCCGCCCCGCGGCCTCATTGGATCGACTCCGAGGCAGGTGTGGCAGGGCGAACGGGTCAGAGCTGGGGCGGGGTGATCAAGTTGGACTCATCAGTTGAAAGCAAGTCAACATCCAGGCGCAATTAATAACTCTGGACAACAACTTTTTCCCAAAGAGGGTGGCTTCCCGAAAACAAATTGGGGGCGATGATAGACTTCTTCAAACTGAGCACAAAGATCATTTGTTGTACCACGTAGGGAGTTGAAGAAACATTAAATGAACTTTTATTGAATTTAATATAGTTAATGCACCATTTTCGTTCAAAAATGTTTCAGCGCTGATTTTCGTTTGTACTCGGCATCTGATGCCTCCAGGGTAGGGGTTCTCAACCTTTTTCTTTCCACTCACCTACCACTTTAAATATTTCCTCTGCCCTCAGTGCTCTGTGGTTAGTAAGGGATTACTTAAGGTGGTAGGTGAGTGGGAAGGGAAGTATGAGAATCACTGCTCTGGACCCGATTATGACTGAAATATTTTGCTGGAGAAAAATGGTCATTGGCCCATTTCCTTTGAATTATGAAATAGTGCACATAATGAGTCAATGAGGTACGATCAAATCAGTGGTTTTCAAACGTTTTCTTTCCCACTCACATACTATCTCAAGCAATTCCTTACTAATCACAGAGCACCTATGACATAGAGAACACTTCAAGTGGTAAGCGAGTGGAAAGAAAAAGGTGAGAACCACTGGTCTAGTGTCAGTGTCCAACAATAGTTGACCGGCATTGATGGATCCCAGTTGCCCTGATCCCGCTTTTTCATGGTTGTAACGTCCTGGTGAAACCTTTCACCGTGTTCGTCACTAACGGCACCAAGATCGGCAGGGAAGAAGTCCAAGTGCGAATGCAGAAAATAAATTTTCAATGACGTGGTGCAGGTCGTGGTTTTGTCTGCTTGAAGCATGTTCAAAAGTGCAACAATCATCCTGGTACCCAAGACTCAACGACTACCACCCTATAGCATTAACTTCTCCTGTGATGAAATGCTTTGAGAGGCTGGTCATGGCCAGAGTTAACACGTACCTGTAAAGATCTGGCCTATTGTCACAATCACTCCATGGCAGATGGAATATTGCTGGCAATATCGTTCAAAAACAGTAATTCATACATACGATTGCTCTTCATTGACTATAGCTCAGCCTTCAATACCATTATTCCCTCAGTGCTGGTCAAAAAGCTACAAACTCGATGGCTCTATATCCCCCTCTAAAACTGGATCGTTAACTTTCTCATCGGAAGACCACCGTCAGTACGAATTGGAAGCAACATCTCCCCCTCTCTGATCATCAACACAGGTGCACCCCAAGGATGCGAGCTTAGCCCACTGCTCTACTCAATATACACCCACGACTGTGTGGCCAGGCACAATTCCAATGCCATCTAAAGTTTGCCGATGACACCACAGTTGTCGGCAGGATCTCAAAAGGCAATGAGGAAGCGTACAGGAAGGAGAGAGATCAGCTTGTTAAATGGTGGAACGGCAACAACCTTGCACTCAATGTCAGCGAATCCAAGGAGATGATGTGGACTTCAGGAGGAAGTCAGGGGAATACGACCCAGTCCTCATCGAGGTCTTAATAGTGGAGAGGGTCAAGAACTTCAATTTCCTAAACTAACTAAATTCCAAATTTAATTTGTTAAAATAGCTTTAGTATTGCGATTACTTGGAAATATGACTCCCCTCTACAGATAGCACAATGGAAGACAAAGATGAACAGTTGTATTTAGATGATGTATTTATAAAAATATGGCAACCATTTTTGGATAGGGGCCCAAATATAATAAAAAATAAGGTGCTGCTATTATAAAAATATAAGTGACCTCCTCAATGAAATTTGTTTTTTTAAACCCAGTGGTGTATGGATTTATACTGTGAAGGGAATGGAGGAGGGGCTTGTTGTGTTTTCTTTTGTAAGAAAAAGTTTTTTCATATATATTTTTTGATATGTATATTTATGAAAAAGAGACAAAATAAAACATTTAAAAAAACATAAAATTCCTGGGTGCCAACATCTCCGAGGATCTGTTCTGGAGCCTTCATGTTGATGCAATCACAAAGAAGGCTCGCCAGCGGCTATTGTCAACTTGGCCTGCGCCATCACAGGCACCAACCTTCACTCCATCATGAGGCGGTGTCTTAAAAAAGTCTCTATCCTCAAAGACACCCTCCACCCAGGCCATGCCCTCGTCACTCTGCTACCATCAGGAAAAAGTTACAGGAGCCTAAAGCACTCAACGGCTTAAGGACAGCTGCCATCAGATTCCTGAATGATCAATGAACCAACGACACAGCATGACTTTTCATCCACTATTATTATTATTAATCTTTTATCCAATAATGTCATAAAATTATTATAAATATGTATATTTGAACTAAGACACTACTGCAAAACACCAAATTTTATGATTTATTCATGACAATAAATCTTGATTCAGCTTCTGATTCTGTTCTCAATCAGCTGGATGTAGTCTGGAGCTCTGTAGATGCCAAGAAAATTCTCAATCTATGTAAATGCCTTTCAAGAATGCCTAAGACAACATTTGCCTAAGGCAACATTTGCATAGTACCTGCCCTGAGTGCAGGCCCAGGCATGCTTGGACTGACCCAAACAGCTTGCTTTGTAGGCAATATGACAGGAAATCACAAAACAGGTTGTATCTAAAAAAAAAGTAAGTCATAGGAAAATTTTAAGGAGATTTTCGTGATCAGCATCTGATGCCTCTCATGTCAGTGTCCAACAAAATAGTTGGTCAGCACTGAAGAATTCCAGTTGCCCTGGTCACTTTTCCATGGGCACAATGTACATGGTGAAACCTTCCACCGTGTTCGTCACCAACTGCACCAAGATCAGCAGGGAAGAAGTCCAAGTGCGATTGCAGAAAATGCATTTTCTATGCCATGTTGCACATCACAAAAATAGGTAATAGCTAAAAAAGCTACGTAATGGGATAATATTAAGATAATTTTTGTGTAAAGCAGCTCAAAACCATAAAATACACCCAAAAGTGTTCAAGAAGCAAAAACTTCCCATTCAGTGCAATTAGGGGACTTTAATGTGAGGGTGATGGAGCTAACGTTTCGGATGTTAGCACCATCGCATTAGGGTAGCACGTGGCATAATACCTTTACAGCACCAGCGATGGGGACTGGACCGGGGTTCAAATCACGCGCTGCCTGTAAGGTGTTTGTATGTACTCTCCATTGCTGCATGGGTTTTCTCCGGGGGCTCTGGCTTCCTCCCTCCATTCAAAACATATCTGGGGACGCAAGTTAATGTGATGTAAATTAAGGCAGCACAGACTCATGGGACCAAATTGGTCTGTTCATGTGCTGTGATGAAATTAAATTAAATTAATGTTATAGAGTGCCGATGAGACAACAGCTGAAAGACTAATTATATTCTTTGACTGAATACTGAAGAAAATGTATACTTGACTGCAGGGAAGATTTGCTGGGATAATTCCTCAGGTGAAAAAAAGAGTTGACCAGCTTATGCTCTTGGCAACAGTAGCATGGTTAGCGTATCAGTTCGCACAACACCATTACAACACTAGTGATTGGGTGCGGAGTTCAAATCCATCGCTCTCTGGAAGGAGTTTGTACATTCTCCCCGTGTCTGCGTAGGTCTCCTCTGGGTGCTCTGATTTCCTCCCATCGGTCAAAAATGTACCAGGGGTTGTAGATCAATTGGGTGTAATTGGGCGGCATGGGCTCCTGGGCCCAAAGGGTCTTTTACTGTGCTCTATGTGTAAATCTAAGAACGAGAGGTGATCTTTATTGAAATGCATCAGATTTGGAATTTGCTGCGTGGATCCCTTTTGGACTGCTTCCATTACTAGTAAACCCTTTCTTAAAAGGGGAGATCAAAGCAATGCAAAAACTCGAGGTGTGGTCTCACCAGAGCGTAGAGGAGCAGAAGTAGGCTATTCAGCCCATTGAGTCTGTTCCATCCCTATATATCCCTATTTTAAACGACTACCATCTTGCAACGAAGGTCAATATCTCATTTGTCTTTCTCACCTGCCAATTTTCATGATTCATGCACAAGAATGCTTGGATACCGCTACACTTCACTCATTGGCAATCTCTCTTCATTCGGAAAGTAGTTTTCCAAAAGGCATAACCTCACACAATCCCATATTAAATTTCATTTCTCAATTTTTTGCCCATTCGCTTAACCTATCTATATCCAGTTACACCGTCCTAATGTCCTCATTGTAGCATGCTGTCCCGGCCACATTGTTTCCATTATTGTCGCATTTAGAATGTAACGTATATGAAATTCTTTTTAACTTTGTCTACCATAAGGAATACAGAGAGTCACCACTTTGTCCAGTGCCCCTCACAGGGACGAGACCCCAGCGAGGGATGAACTTACAACCCCTGGTTTACAAGACCAGTGCTCTAACCACTGAGTTCAAAGCCTCTATTGGTGTCAATGTGAAACTTAGATATCTTTACGCTCTGACTCCTGCTCCAGGCCATTAATATAAATCTGAAATAATTGAATGGCAAGAACTGATCCCTGGAGCACCCTGTTTACACCCTTCCTGCCTGAAAGAAACACGTTTGTGTTTCTATTTGATGACTAACCATCAATCTATGCTAATACAACACAATGAAAAAGAGAAATCTCATTCATTGCCTTTTTCAAAGTCAGAATATATTGTCAAAAAATTTGTTGTTTTGTAGCAGCGTCACAGTGGAAACGTTCGTATAAATCACCTTTCAATAAATAAAAATAGTGCACAAAAAGTCAAAGTGAGGCAGTGTCTTTGGTTCATTGATCATTCAGGAATCTGATGGAGGAGGGGAAGAAGCTGTCCTTGTGCCGCTGAGTGCTCGTCTTTAGATTCCTGTACCTTTTCCCCAATGGATAGAGTCTGCTTTCTTAAGACACCGCCTCATGTAGATGTCCTCAATGGGGTTAAGTCTGGTGCTCATGAGGCTGAGTTTTTTCTTAACATGAGCATTGGCGCCTCCATATCTGGCAGTGATGCCACCAGCCAGAATCCTCTACACAGTAAACCTGTAGATGTTTTCGAGAGTTTTCAGTGACATACTGAATCTTCTCAAACACCTCACAAAATATAGCTGCTGGCAAGCCTTCTTCATGATTACAATGATATGAAGTCTCCAGGACAGATACTCAGAGATGTTGAAGGTTTGGCCCTCTCCACTACTGAGCCCTCATTGATGACTGGACCATGTTCTCCTGACTTCTTACTGAAGTCCACAATCATCTCCTTCATTTTGCTAATGTTGAGTGCAAGCAACAAAGTTGTTGGTGTGACACAACTCAACGAATAGATCTATCTACCCTTCCTCATTGCTGTTTGTGATTCTGCCGATAACCCGTGGTGTCATCGGCAAATTTGTAGATAACATTGGAATTGTGCCTGGCCACACAGTCATGGGTGTATAGTGAGTAGATCAATGGGCTCAGCACGCATCCTTGAGGCACGTCTGTGTTGATATTCAGTGAGAAGGAGGAGATGTTGTTTCCAATTGGTACTGATTGTGGTCTTCCGATGAGGAAATCAAGGATCCAGTTGCAGAGGGGCACGCAGAGGCCTACTGTTTGGAACTTCTTGACCAGCACTGAGGGAATAATGGTGTAGAAGGCTGAGTTGTAGTCTATGAAGAGCAGCCAGATTTATGCGTTGCTGTTTTCAAGGTGATCTAGAGCTGATTAGAGAACCAATGATATTGCATCTGCTGTGGAGTGATGTTAATTCTGGCCATGACCAACCTCTCAACGTATTTAATCACCATAGATGTTAGTGCTACTGGGCGATAGTCATTGAGGCACTTCACCCTGCTCTTTCTGGGCACCAGGATGATTGAAGCCCTTTTGAAGCAGCAACGAGAGGTTGAAAACATCTGTGAACACTGGCTAGTTGGTTATCACAGATTTTCAGTACCCTGCCAGGTACGCCATCAGGACCTGACTTCTTGTGATCCCTTCGTCGAGGTGTGAGAAGAACGTCTCCAGGATAGGCATCCTTCAAAGAAACTGCGCAGTAAAGCAACTGAATGGGTGTCATACCATAACGAAGGGCTCAGGCCAGAAACGTTGGTTATTTCAAAATTCCTTCATTATCATGTAATAGTACAGAACATGTAGTATTACATGTAATAGCCTTCTGCCTGTCTAAGGAATCACCATTAGTCAAATGAAGTTTATTATCATCTGATCGTACAAGTACAACCTGATAAAACAGCGCTCTCTAGTCCTTGGTGCAAAACATGCAGACACACAACCAGACATAGCACACAACCAGACATAACACACATACAGACAAACAATACATATGCAGGTCAAGTATTCATATGTACAAATAAATAAATAAATATTGTTTCAGAAATATGTCAATCTCGGATGGTCAGTGTGATCCATTCTTTTGGTCGTTCAGCATTCTCACTGTCCATGGGAAGAACCTGTTCCTCAGCCTGGTGGTGCTGGGTCTGAGATTCCTGTATCTCTTCCCCGACGGGAGCAGCTAAAAGATGCTGCACGTGAGGTAGAAGGGGTCCTCCATGATTTTGCGCACCCTCTTCAGACAAGTAGATCACGTCCATGGAGGGGAGGGAGACTCCAGTGATCCTCTCTGCCACTCTTATGGTCCTGCAGATTGGCCACTGAACCATTTCTCTGGTAGCCTTGCTTCAGTGTCACCCAATGCCCCTCTTACAGTATACCTTTCTTTGGCTTGGCTTCGCGGACGAAGATTTATGGAGGGGGTAAAAGTCCACGTCAGCTGCAGGCTCGTTTGTGGCTGACAAGTCCAATGCGGGACAGGCAGACACGGTTGCAGCGGCTGCAGGGGAAAATTGGTTGGTTGGGGTTGGGTGTTGGGTTTTTCCTCCTTTGCCTTTTGTCAGTGAGGTGGGCTCTGCGGTCTTCTTCAAAGGAGGTTGCTGCCCGCCAAACTGTGAGGTGCCAAGATGCACGGTTTGAGGTGTTATCAGCCCACTGGCGGTGGTCAATGTGGCATACACCAAGAGATTTCTTTAGGCAGTCCTTGTACCTTTTCTTTGGTGCACCTCTGTCACGGTGGCCAGTGGAGAGCTCGCCATATAACACGATCTTGGGAAGGCGATGGTCCTCCATTCAGGAGACGTGACCCATCCAGCGCAGCTAGATCTTCAGCAGCGTGGACTCGATGCTGTCGACCTCTGCCATCTCGAGTACTTCGACGTTAGGGATGAAAGCGCTCCAATGGATGTTGAGGATGGAGCGGAGACAACGCTGGTGGAAGCGTTCTAGGAGCCGTAGGTGATGCCAGTAGAGAACCCATGATTCGGAGCCTAACAGGAGTGTGGGTATGACAACGGCTCTGTATACGCTTATCTTTGTGAGGTTTTTCAGTTGGTTGTTTTTCCAGACTCTTTTGTGTAGTCTTCCAAAGGCGCTATTTGCCTTGGCAAGTCTGTTGTCTATCTCATTGTCAATCCTTGCATCTGATGAAATGGTGTAGCCGAGATAGGTAAACTGGTTGACCGTTTTGAGTTTTGTGTGCCCAATGGAGATGTGGGGGGGGGCTGGTAGTCATGGTGGGGAGCTGGCTGATGGAGGACCTCAGTTTTCTTCAGGCTGACTTCCAGGCCAAACATTTTGGCAGTTTCCGCAAAGCAGGACGTCAAGCGCTGAAGAGCTGGCTCTGAATGGGCAACTAAAGCGGCATCGTCTGCAAAGAGTAGTTCACGGACAAGTTTCTCTTGTGTCTTGGTGTGAGCTTGCAGGCGCCTCAGATTGAAGAGACTGCCATCCGTGCGGTACCGGATGTAAACAGCGTCTTCATTGTTGGGGTCTTTCATGGCTTGGTTCAGCATCATGCTGAAGAAGATTGAAAAGAGGGTTGGTGCGAGAACACAGCCTTGCTTCACGCCATTGTTAATGGAGAAGGGTTCAGAGAGCTCATTGCTGTATCTGACCCGACCTTGTTGGTTTTCGTGCAGTTGGATAATCATGTTGAGGAACTTTGGGGGACATCCGATGTGCTCTAGTATTTGCCAAAGCCCTTTCCTGCTCACGGTGTCGAAGGCTTTGGTGAGGTCAACAAAGGTGATGTAGAGTCCTTTGTTTTGTTCTCTGCACTTTTCTTGGAGCTGTCTGAGGGCAAAGACCATGTCAGTAGTTCCTCTGTTTGCGCGAAAGCCGCACTGTGATTCTGGGAGAATATTCTCGGCGACACTAGGTATTATTCTATTTAGTAGAATCCTAGCGAAGATTTTGCCTGCAATGGAGAGCAACGTGATTCCCCTGTAGTTTGAGCAGTCTGATTTCTCGCCTTTGTTTTTGTACAGGGTGATGATGGTGGCATCACGAAGATCCTGAGGCAGTTTTCCTTGGTCCCAACAAAGCTTGAAAAACTCATGCAGTTTGGCATGCAGAGTTTTGCCGCCAGCCTTCCAGACCTCTGGGGGGGATTCCATCCATACCTGCTGCTTTGCCACTTTTCAGTTGTTCGATTGCCTTATATGTCTCATCCAGGATGAGAACCTCATCCAGCTCTAGCCTTAGGGGCTGTTGACGGAGCTGGAGCAGGGCGGAATCTTGGACTGAGCGGTTGGCACTGAAAAGAGATTGGAAGTGTTCTGACCATTGGTTGAGGATGGAGATCTTGTCGCTGAGGAGGACTTTGCCGTCTGAGCTGCGCAGCGGGCTTTGGACTTGGGGTGAGGGGCCGTACACAGCCTTTAGAGCC
This sequence comes from Narcine bancroftii, assembly GCF_036971445.1. Taxonomy (NCBI): domain Eukaryota; kingdom Metazoa; phylum Chordata; class Chondrichthyes; order Torpediniformes; family Narcinidae; genus Narcine; species Narcine bancroftii. The sequence goes on from NC_091471.1 coordinate 241,137,355, forward strand.
TCGTAGAAACCCCTGAAGTCGCCAATGTCCGCGCTGAGCTGGGTTCGTTTGGCGAGGCTAGTCCACCACTCATTTTGGATCTCCCGGAGTTTGCGCTGAAGATGGCTGCATGCGCGACGGAAGGCTTGTTTCTTCTCTGGACAGGACGGCTTTGTAAGGTGAGCCTGGTGGGCAGCTCGCTTCTTTGCCAGCAGCTCCTGGATTTCCTGGCTGTTTTCGTCAAACCAGTCCTTGTTTTTCCTGGAGGAGAAACCCAGTACCTCTTCAGTGGATTGCAGTATGGTAGTCTTCAACTGATCCCAGAGGGTTTCAGGGGACGGGTCCGTGAGGCGGGTTGCATCATCGAGCTTTGCTTTGAGGTTTGCCTGGAAGTTTCCTCTCGCTTCGTCTGACTGTAGGTTTTCAACATTGAACCTCTTTCTGGGGGCTTTATTGTTCCTGGGCTTTGGCTTGAGGTGAAGGTTGAGCTTGCAGCGAACCAGCCGGTGGTCAGTGTGGCATTCTGCGCCACACTGGTGTGGAGCACATCTCGTTTGTCACTTTCTTGCACCAGGATGTAGTCCAGGAGGTGCCAGTGTTTGGATCAGGGATGCATCCAGGTGGTCTTAAGGCTGTCCCTCTGCTGTAAAAGGGTGTTTGTAATGACAAGCCGCTGTTCTGCGCAGAGCTCCAACAGGAGGCGCCCATTGTCGTTGCACTTGCCGACGCCATGCTTGCCCAGGATTCCTGGCCAGGTTTCTGAGTCTTTGCCGACATGAGCGTTGAAGTCGCCCAGGATGACAACCTTGTCGGCTGTAGGGGTGCGTTGGATGAGGTTGCGCAGGTCGGTGTAGAACTTGTCCTTTTCTGCTGGTTCCGCCTGGAGGGTTGGAGCATAGACACTGATGAGGGTGATGTGACGCTTGTTTTGAAGGGGGAGTCGCATGGACATGATTCGGTCCGAGAGGCCTGTCAGAAGGTTTTCGAGTTTGGAGGCAATGAAGCTCTTGACCATGAAGCCTACACCAGATAGGCGTCATTCATCCGAAGGCTTGCCAGACCAGTAGAGTGTGTAGCCCGCGCCGCGTTCTTGGAGGCTGCCTACATCTGCCAGGCGGACTTCACTGAGAGCGGCTATGTCGATGTCAAGTCTGAGGAGTTCATGTGCGATGAGGGCAGACCGACGTTCAGGTCGGTGGCTGTCAGCCTTGTCTAGCATGGTTCTGATGTTCCAGCATGCTAGCTTGAGTTTGTGAGCATCTTTTGAGGGGGAGGACGTGGAGGGGGAGGACATGGAGGGGGAGTATACCTTTACCTCCTGTGGATATCACATGACCAGCTGAGTTCATCCAGCACTTTAATTTCATCTGAATGTATAACAATCCCATTGTGAAATTTCACAGAAGAGCAGAGGGTGGTGAAGGAATGGGATGAGTGAGGGGTTTCTCTGACATGCTGACCGATGTTAACTTTGTGATCATTGCATATTTTTGCGCCCTGTTGATGCGCTGGCTCTGAGTTAACAATGGTTTCCTGCTTCTGAACATTAGTTGCGCCTCATAGTACATTATTTTATTCTGTGGCCATTTAAGAGTTTGTACATTTTATTTGTAATTTATTTTTAAAAAAGGAAGTGAATACATAACGATGAATGGAAAATAAATCCTCCAACACCTTCTTGATCTGAAGGCCATGGTTGACGCAACACTTTTACAGCACCAGCGATCGGGACTGGGGTTCGAATCCCACCCTGTCTGTAAGGAGTTTTCACACTCTCCCCGTATCTGCATGGGTTCTCCCTGGGGGCTCCGGTTTCCTCCCACCAATCGAAATGTCCTGGGGGCATAGGTTAATGGGGTGTAAATTTGAAGGCACGGACTGATGGGCCTAAAGGGCCTGTTACCGTGCTGTGTAACTAAATTAAAAACTTTTGAAAAAAAAAATTGAACGCAGGAGAAATTGTGTAAGGCACTTAGTGCCTTATAGTACCTCGCGAGGAACAGACCTTCGGTTTTAAATGTGTAGGAAAGGAGGAAGGAGTAAAAGGCCGTAGGATGAATGTGGGAGGGGGTGAGCTATGAATGATGGCACAAACTAAGGGTCTGTTCATAGCCAACAAAAAAGGTAGCCACACCTGGGACCCATAGCATGTGCACATCTAATTTGGCAGAAATGAGAGGTGTTAAACAGAGTTGTTCAGGGTGAGGCAAGTCCCTGCAGGAGAATGGGTGGAGGAGCTTTGGTTTAGGTAGCTGTAGGCATCACTGGGTTTGCCGTAGAGTGTAAGGTGGTCTGTTATCAATGTTCAGTTTGGTCAAAACACAACTTTAGACGTAGAGAAACATTTAGCTTTGGAGGTGAGTATTTAACAGTAAATTTAACAATAAAGGGAGTAAGGTGTTCTGCAGCTCGCAGAACATCATGGTGGGTCACCAGCACCATTGCTCTTACCTACTCCCTGAAATGATCCAGCGAGTTACCTCATCTACTACTGGTTTCGGGGTAAAGAGTGAATATCATAAGTGCTCACATTAATTGAGGATAAAGGAACATCACTGGACGATAATTTATTTTCAAAAGGTTTGCTTTCTGACAAAATCTTGGGGATTATGATAGAAAACTTCAATCTAAATACAAAGATCATTTCAGATTTGCTGCATCATGGAGGAAGTTGGAGAAACATCAAATTAACTTTGATTGAATTTACCATGTTTAATTACATAATGATGCTGACACGTTACATTAGTTCAACTGACCTCAAAATGTTTTGCCGCTGATTTTAGTTTGTACTCAGCATCTGATGCCTCTCGTGTCAGTGTCCAACAATAGTTGGCGAGCACTGATGGATTCCAGTTTCCCTGATACCGCTTTTCCATGGTCGCAATGTCCTTTCACCAGGTTCTTCACTGACTGCACCAAGACCAGCTGGGAAAGCGTCCAAGTGCGAATGCAGAAAATAAATTTTCAATGACATGGTTTTGTCTGCTTGAAGTAGAGTTAAAAAATGTCAGGAAATCACAAAATTAGGTTATATTTAAAAATTGTACATGATGGGAATATGTTACGGTGATTTTCATGATCGGCAGCCCAAAATCCATTAAATACAAGTGTTCAGGAAGAAAGATTGTCATTATCCAGTGTTATCTAACTTTAGTGAAGGGGTCCAACCACTTAGGTGGGAGTTATAGCATGTGGTTCATTCTGAATGCCCTCCAGAGTGGCCCAGCAAGCCAGTCTGCAGAAGAAGCAACTGGGCAGCAGTAAGTGTGAGAAGGCATAAAGGAAGGAAAGGTGAGAATTGGGAGGGAGAGCGAGAGATGGAGACAACTACATTACTAAAGTTTCTGACACTAGATGAGCCTCGCCCTTAGCTCGGAGGTTAGAAACCATTAATCACTAGCTCCAGGTGCAAGCCGAAGAACAGCTGTGTTCACATCTGCAGGTTACAGGAATGTGAAACACAACCAGCCCTTCAGTGAATGCAAGCACAAACAGGGCTAAATTGCTCAGATTATAAGACAGAGCAGCAGAAATAGGCTAGTCAGATCATCGAGTCCACCCCGCCATGAGTTGATCCATCTTTTTCCAAAACTAGACTTTATTCACAATAATGTACAAAAAAGAAAACCATTCCAAGTCTTTTCATGGCCATAGTACATATCTATACATTCCCAACATGTACTTGTTCTCTGAATACACCATTATCACCCCATAATACTTTGTTGCTTCTCCCCGCTCTATTGTTTGAGGGACTTTCCTTCGGTCAGTAATGGGAGGATTCTAACCCACTCCACCCCACTAACCCACTGCCCAGCCTTAGTATTGCCCGGCGCCCCTTAAAGTGGGAGAGAAAGAGAGTCCTTTCAGAGACACTGAGTGTCCATGGATTCACCTCCAGCCCTCCCGCAGCCTCTGCAGCTGCTCATCAATGAACACATTGCCATCAATTATTATTGCTAGTACCCAGGGTATGGATGCCAAGGGTAAGAAACCTTTGTTTACAAGAGATCAGAAAGAAAATGGAGGCAATCAAGGAGGCACTCCCCACCACCAGGCCATGACCTCTTCCCTCTGCTACCATCGCCACAAAGGTACAGGAACTCGAAGACGATCACTGAGTGGCACAAGGACAGCTTCTTCCCCACTGCCATCAGATTCCTGAATAATCAATGAACCAAAGACACTGCCTTACTTTTCATGCTCTGTTATTTTTATCGCAATGTTGTAAAATGGTTACAATATGAATGTTTGCTCTATGACGCTGCTTCAAAACACTAAATTTCATGACTTGTCCATGGCAATAAATTCTGATCCTGATTCTGATAAAGACAGATAGGTTTGAAGGAATCACTTGAGATAGATAAGGAATGTAGGAGCATAGCCAATAACTAGGCCTAAAAGACATCTTGAGATGACGTTGGCAGACCTTATAAAGGAGCATCCAAAATGATTTTATAAACTTATTAAGAGCAAAATGGTCACAATAGAAAGAATGGTCCCCTTAAGCATCGGGATGGGCGATTATGTGCTGAATCAGAGGAGATTAGGAAGATCTTACACTTTGTGACTCTCTTTGCAGTGGAGCAGGATAACCAAGGGCGGGAGGTAACTGAAGAAAACCGAGGGCATATCTGCATCAGTAATGAAAGCTTTTAGTAGTCTTATTTCTTCACAATAGATTAGTGACTAGTTCTGGGCTAGGTGAATTCCTGAAAATGATATGAAGGCAGATAAGAGATAGTCGGGACCGAGTCAGACATGTTTAACTGATGTAAAGCACAAAAGTCTGCAGGTACCCTGGTTGAAGTAAAGTCACGACGCTGGAGAATCAGCAGGTCAGACAGTGTCCTTTATATAGCAAAGGTAAGGATACATAACCAACATTTCGGGCTTGAGCCTTTCATCAAGGTATGGAAAATGTTGGCAGGCATCTGAACAAAAAGGTATGGGGGAGGAGTGGGGGGAAGGAGCACGGTCACAAAGGCTGGAGGTAATAGGTGGAGAAGGGAGGGAGGGAGGGCACAGCAGCAAGAAGGGGGAAGGGGGATAGCTCAGGGTATAGAGAGGGAAGGAGGTGGAGAGATGAGGTAAAGAACATAGGGGATAGGGGAGAGAGTAGATTAGCAGCATCTGGAGAATTCAATGTTAATGCCATCCAGCTGCAGAGATCCCAGAAGGAAAATTAGGTGATTTTCTCCAGTTTATGGGTGGTCTTAGTGGGATAGTACATGAGGCCGTGGACAGACATGTGAGTGTGGGAGTGGAATACAGAACTGAAATGGTTGGCCACTCGGAGGTCCCCGTCACTGGTGTGGACAGAGCGAAGGCACTCAGCATAGTGATCTCCCAGTCTGCGCCCAGTCTCTCCGATGTAGAAAAAGCCACATGTGAAGTGTTGCCACGTTTGTGGAATAAGGCGGACATTTCAGATGAGAACATGGCTTCCCCTCCATCACCATCAACTCAGCCCTCACCGCATCTCCTCCATTTCCCGCTCATCTGCCCTGGCCCTCTCTGCCCCCAGACACAACAAACACAGGATTCTCCTTGTCCTCACCTTCCACCCCGCTAGCCTCCAGAATTTCTAGCACTTACAACAGGATCTCACTACCAGACACTTCTTCCTCTCCCCTCCCCTCACTGTTCTCCATAGGGACCGCTCCCTCTGTGACTCCCTTGTGCACTCATCCTACCAATCATCCCCACCCCAGCACTTTCCTCTGTGGCCGCAGGAGGTGCGACACTTGCGCCCACACCTTCTCCCTCACCACAGTCTGGAGCCCCAAACAGGCCTTTCAAGAGAAACAACACTTCACTTGTTATCCGTGGGAGTCATCTACTGCACCCGTTGCTCCCTTTCTGGCCTTCTCTACATTGGAGAGACTGGGCCCAGACTGGGAGATTGTTTCGCTGAGCATCTTTGCTCTGTCCTACCAGTGACAGGGATCTCCCAGTGGCCAACCATTTCATGTTCTGCATACCAGTCCCATATTCACATCTATCCATGGCCTCATGTGGTATCCCACCAAGACCACCCGAAAATTAGAGGAAAACACTTAATTTTCCATCTGGACACTCTCCAGCTAACCTACTCTCCTTTCTCCCCTTTCCCCTGTCTTCCTTCTTTCAGGTCTCCACATCCTTCTCTATTCATCGAGCCACCCCCTCCCCCCTTTTCCTGTACTGCCCTCCCTCCCTTTTCCACCTATTACCTTCTACCTTTGAGACTGTGCTCCTCCCCCTACCCCTCCTGCCATTATCTTTTTATTCGGGCACTTTCTGACATTTTTCTATGAAGGTTTCAAGCCCAAACCATTGGTTACGTTGTAGCGGGCCGAACCGCGCTAAACAACGAACCGACTCATGGAGATCTGAGTAGGCAAGAACAGGAATCCCTGGAGTTCTGGGATTGCTGTCGAACGTCAGAGATGACGTCATTTCCGGGCCAAGCATTGCGAAGGTCGTCGGGAGCGAGGGTGCTTTAAAAAATGAGCATCGGAATTGAGTAAAGCAGTTAGTCTTAATTACAACAACTGATGAATTTAGCTCGTCACTAAACGACCACAATGTACCTTTATCTTTGCTATATAAAGGGCACTGTTTGACTTGATGAGTTTCTCCAGCATCGTGTTTTTACAACGTTCAACACATGGCTGAAGACAGGAGACATTCTGGAGGACAGTAGCATGGCAGATGTGGTGCTGTTGTTCAAATAAAAAGGCTCTAAGGACAGTCTGGCTAATTTCTGACCTGTTAGTTGGACCTCAGTGGCCAGGAAATGGCTGGAGAACGTTCTGAGAAATAATAATCTTACAACATTTGGATGGCCAGGGGAAAATTTAGGAGAGATAACATGGAATTGGGGATGGGACATCATGATTTATGTACTTGCTGGAATTATTTTTGAGGAGATAGACGAGGGCAAGCAGTTGTTATGGATTTTAGTGATGGGAGGTTGTTTTGAAAGGTTAGGGCTCACTGGATAGGAGGCCAGTTAGCCAACTGGGTAAAAATAATCGCTCAGTGATAGGAGTCAGAGGTAAATATGAGAGTCTGTGGTTGAAGTAATAACACAACGCTGGAGAAACTCAGCATATAGCACAGATAAGGATACACGACCAACATTTTGGGCTTAAGTAAAATATAGGCAGGCACCCAAACAAAATGGTTATGGGGAGGAGGAAGGAGGGGAGCACAGGCCCAAAGCAGGAGGTAATAGGTGGATAAGGGAGGGAGGGTAATTCAGCAAACAAGGGGAGGGTGCTGGCTCTGTGAATAGAGAGGGAAGGGGGTGGAGTGGTGGGGGAAAGAAGACAGAGGGATGGAGAAAAGAGAGGGAAAACAGGGAGTGGGCTAGTAGAAACCGGAGAAGTCGATGTTAATGCCAACAGGTTAGAGAGCGCACAGATGGAAAATCAAGTGTTGCACCACCAATTTACAGGATGTTTTAGTTTGGACAGTGCATGAGGCCATGGAGTGTTATGTCAGAGCGGGAGTGGGGCATGGAATTGAAGGGTTGGCCACTGGGCGATACCGGCATTGTTGCAGACAAGAGCGAAGGTGTTCAGCAAAGCACCTGTGCTGGATGAACTCAGCAGGACAGAAGGTGATGATGGAGGGCACTTTTCCAGATCAGTGGAGTGTCTCAGGGTTTAGTACGAGGACCCTTGCTTTTTATAATATAAATTGGACAAGGACGTTTGAGGCAAGAGGTGCTTTCAGGTGGCTTGTCTCCTGAGCTCATCAACACCTCCTTTTGCCTTAACCTTCCTACTAAATTGTTTCATACATATCCTCTCTTTTGTATTTTGGGAGCAGGCAATTCTAAACCTACTGTAATCAGCCAACTTTGCTACATACTGTGGCTGCCCCTTACTTACATTACTCTTTCCCTTCACCATGAGGTAAATATTAAATTGTTACATAGTTCTGGATTCATGTATACAAACTGAATAGTACATAAGCATATATTCTACATGTTTTCTATGATTAATTAACCCCTATATTCCAACAATCCTTAAACCTGATAAACCAAAACCCACAGAAATTCTGTCATAAATTATCATTGATCAAGAGGAAAGGATACATCAATAGGGAGCGACGCGCGGAGATATTATCCTCGTGTAGACAAACCAACAACTGTTTTGTGGACAACAATTAAAGTTTATTTCTTTTCCATTATTTTCATGTAGTGCTGCAACAAGATGCTCCATAAACAAGCTGTGACTACAGCCACAGTCCACAGGAGCCAGCATTCGCTCGGATGCGGCTCTCTTTCAGCCAGCACGTTCGGGTGACAGAAAGGTCTCTTCTCTGGCCACCTGAATGTCCCAGCTGCACTCCCCCAGCCGCGTCTGCCGGTGCATTATCTGCATCCAAGCACCTGAAAACGGCTAAGGAGAGAGCCACCCCCCCCCCCCCCACGACCACCACCCCGATTGCATGCATCATGTAGAAAAGAGTGTGAAATAGCTGGCTCTTGCTGCCTTAATGACAACGCCCAAGTGCACTGGGCGGGGCACATCATGCCCCAGGACAAGTCTGCTCAGGAACCTGTCAGATGAGAAACAGCATTGTTCTCACAGAATTAACTCTCTGGACCTGAACAAGAATGCATACCATTTAAAAGGGAGCCTCCAGGAACAAGCCTGAGAAACACTTATACCCATTAATGTAAATGATTTGGATGAAGGGATTATTGACAACATGAGCAAATTTGCAGATTATACTAAACTGGGTGGCAGTGTAAAGTGTGAGTAGGATATCAGGAAAATGCAGAGGGACTTGGAGAAGTTGGGGGAGGGGACAGAGGAATGGAAGATGAAGTTCAATGTAAGCAAATGTGAGGTTATCCACTTTGGAGGCAGTAATAAGAGAGCAGAGTATTATTTAAATGGAGTCAAGCTAGGGAGTGGGGTAGTGCAAAGGGATCTGGGTGGACTCGTACACCAGTCACTAAAAGCTAGCATGCAGGTTCAGCCAGCTGTGAAGAGGGCAGATGGCATGCTGGCTTTCATAAAAGAGGGGATTGGAGTATAGGAGCAGAGATGTCCTCCTGCAGTTGTACAGGGCCCTGGTGAGACCTCACCTGGAATATTGCATCCAGTTCTGGTCCCCAAATTTGAGGAAGGACATACTCGCTATAGAGGGAGTGCAGCTGAAATTTATAAGGTTGGTTCCCGGGTTGGCAGGATTGACATATGCTGAAAGGTTAGAAAGTCTGGGCTTATATGCGATGGAGTTTAAAAGAGGGGAGACATGATTGAGGTATATAAGATTATCAAGGGGCTAGATGGGGTGAAATCGGATTACATGTTCCCAATGTTGGGAGAAACTAGGACTAGAGGGCATAGTTTAAGATTACAGGGAAGGCCCTTTAGGATGGAGATGATGGCAAATTTTTTTTACCCAGAGGTGTGGATCTGTGAAACGCTTTGCTGCAGAGGGTGGTAGGGGCCGATTCGCTGGATATGTTCAAAAGGGAATTAGATAAGGTTCTTGTGGGCAGGGGAGTAAAGGGTTATGGGGATAAGGCAGGGAATGGATACTGGCAGAGAATGAACAACCATGATCTGAAAAATGGTGGTGCTGGCTCGACGGGCCAATTGGCTGACTCCAGCACCTACTGTCTATCATCTATTGTATACATACAAGATACTTTGCTGGATTATAATGTATTTTGTTGTAAAGCATTATTTGCAAATGAGCTTAGGTTTGAGTCCTTGGTAACCATATGCAGGTTTACTTCTGCAGGGGTCAGATGCAGTGATTGTAGTAAATACACAAAAATGCTGGAGGAACTCAGCAGCATCCATTAGGAGGTAAAGAAATGCAATGGCCTTTTTAGGCCTGAACCCTTCTTCAAAGTATGAGCAAAACAAAATGAAAAAAAATCTACATCTATCTTTTTTCACTGTTGACACAGAGGAGGCTGCAGATGCTGGAATCTGAAGTTAAATACAACCTTCTGGGGGAACTCACTGGAGGGGGGGATCGAGCAGGATCCATGGGAGATAACCGCAGGGGTCAGTGCTGGGCCCGCAACTGTTAATGTACATTAATGATCTGGAAGGGGAGACAGAGTGTTGTGCATCTGAGTTTACTGATGGCACTAAATTGAGTGGAAAATCAAATTGTGCAGAGGACATAGAGGGTCTGCAGAGAGATATAGGTAAGATCTGGCAGGTGGAGTACAATGTTGGCGAATGTGAGGTTATTCACTTTGGAAGGAAGAATGGAAGATCAGATCATTACTTAAATGGCAAGCGATTGCAGCAAGTGGCCATGCAGAAGGACTTGGGAGAGCTTGTGCATGAATCACAAAAGGTTGGTTTGCAGGTGCAGCAGGTGATCCAGAAGCCCTCGTTGCTGGAGGGATTGAATTTAGGAGCAGAGAGGTTCTGCTGCAACTGTACAAGGTCCTGGAGAGGCTGGAGTACTGCGTGCAGTTCGGGTCTCCTTAATTAAGGATGTAGTGGGTTTGGAGGCAGTGCAGAGGAGTTTCACCAGGTTGGTTACAGAGATGAAGGGATTTAGCCTATGAAGAGAGATTGAGTTGTCTGGGACTGTACTCACTGGAATTTAGAAGAAAGAGAGGGGATCATAGAAACATGCAACATTTATGAAAGGCTTAGTTAAGTTAGAGGTAGGTGAATTAGAACTAGGGGACATAGCCTCAAGATTCAGGGTTGTATATTTAAGATGGAGAGGAGGAGGAACTGCTTTTCCCAGAAGGTGGTGAATCTGTGGAATTCACTGCCCGTTGAAGCAGTGGAGGCGATTCAGTAAATATGTTTAAGACAAGGTTGGATAGATTTTTACAAAGTTGAGGAGTTAAGGGATATGGGAAAAGGGAGGTAGGTGGAGACGAGCCTATTATCAGATCAGCCATAACTTCATTGAATGGTGGAGCAGGCTCGACAGGCCAACTCCTGCTCCTATTTCTAATGCATCATAGAGTAATTCAGCATGAAAACAAGCCCCTTGCTCCAACTTGCCTGTGCCAATCAAAATCCCCCACTCCTACCAGTTGCATCTGCCAGCGTTTGGCCCATAGCCTTCCAAACCCTGTATCTGTCCAATATTTTCTTAAAACGTTGCAATTGTACCTGCCTCAACACCTGCTCCTGCAGCCCTCTCGCACACACTGTCCTCCGTGTAACAAAAATATTGGGGCCATTATTGTCAATGTTGTCTTGGAGGCACTGTGGGGGGGGGGGGGGGGGGAAATCTGGACCATACGATGGGCAGAAAAATCCACAACGGAATGTATGGGATTCCCCTCCAAGTGCCTGGGGGAAAGGAGGTAGCTTCCTCCTGCTCTCAATTCAGTTATTTATCACCACTCTGAACTCCAGACATTGATGACACTGCCTGTCAATCTTTCTTCATAGACAACCTTCTCACCCCAGAAATCAATCACAGGAGCCTCTCTGTACTCACTCGAAGCAATTATACCCCTCATTCATTGAAAATATTTTGCATAGTTTTCCATTGTAGTACTGCCGTAATGGGATTTCCCTACTGATGTACGCCTTCCCTGTTGCAATAACACTATTTACACTGAAATGCTGGAGGAACTCAGCTGGTGTTGCAGCGTCAGAGGAGGTAAAGATGTATTACTGATGTTTCACCTCAAGGAAGGACTCAGGCCAGAAACATCGGTAATATATCCTATGGATGCTGCGAGACTGGCTGAGTTCCTCCAGCATTTCTCTGTTTTTAGTGCAATCACAGTGCCTTGCAGGACTTTTGTGTTTTACCCTCATGACGCTACTTCCCTTCCTAACACCTACTTTGCATATAAGGATGTGCAGAGCAGCTGAATCATATAACATTGTTCCATTTAAACATTCATTAAATTCTCTTTTTAACAAACACTCAGCTTTTGGATTCTCTCTGATCAAGCGACACTGATTATTAGCAAATAGGAGCAGGTGTAGCCACCAGGCTCCATTCCATAAGCATGTGGCTGATCTATCCTTCTTTAAACTCATCCCAGATCCGGATGTTAAACATTCTGCTTCTTTTATTTATTCATTTTATCTGTCTATCCCCCTCAGTTTCCTTGTGTTTTATGCATGCATGTGTGCGCGTGTTTGCATTTGTACATGTGTGGGTACTAATATGGAAGTGTTTGTATTTGTAAAGTTATGAGCCCAGAGGACCCCAAAACTCAGCAGCATAAAAAATTCACCAAGACAAAACATTGCTTTTAATTATCTTTAAACATGAAAACAGAATCATACTTTAACTTATCACTATTAACTTAACCCCCTTCTAATTCCAAGCGTACGTGTATGTAATGTGTGTATAAGTTCAGAAAAGTTCTTTAATTCACAGTGTAATCTCACTTCTCACTCCTCCAAGTTCACAGGTTGCAGACAATTCTTATACTGTGCACAGAATTTAACATTTATGAATCTTCACCAGGCTTTGGTGCTTGAAATGTAAATGGTGACTGCTCAGGAAAGTTCTTGCCGGTTTTCAGAGAGAGACATTTGTTGCTGGTTGGACACCCACAACTGATTCCTTCTGATCAGCAACTTCAGCATCTTGCCGAAGAAACTTGCCCCATCAGGGTTTTCCAGATAACAACCTCTTTCTTTCAGCTCACCCCAGAGTTCCTTTTTGTTTCCCTTATTTCAAATGAAACGTAAGACAGCCAGTCCTCTCCTCTTGTATAGACCACAAGGGATTTACTAAGAATTCACAACCTGTCTTCAAAATGGTTTTTTTCCACAAGCTTGCCAGCTTGTCCTGTTCCAGTCCCAGGAGCTGCTGCTGAACTGTAGAACTGAATTCTCTCTCTTGGAGAAAACCACATGACCCTCTTAGAACAGCAAACTGCACTCAGACAGACTGCGGGTCCGGACCTAATCTTCTAAGTTCATTCATCTGTTGCTTTCCAAAAAAAATAATCCATTACTCCACAGCATGTATACTTGTGAAGTCCTTATAGGCATTCTTCAAAGTTTTTGCAAAGGCACTCGGAGCCTAGACTGTCTGGCTTTATAAATGAGATCTGTTTTGAAGTGTTTGTAAGTGACCTACACTAAAAAACCTGCCACAATTTATCTTCAAAAACATATCTATATACAACATAAGATATAACATAATCTGTCATAGTGCATGTCAATGTGTGAATGTTTGTGCATTTGTATGACCATACTTTTATGAGTCTGCTTATACATCTGTATTTGTGTGCGACTGCGTCCTTGTGTGTTTTCCTATCTCTCTCTCTCTCTCTGTGGCTGTATGTGTCCATGTGGGTCTCTCTCATAGAACATAGAACCTTGTGTGGCATGGTTGGCATAGCAGTTACCACAACACTTTTACAGCGCCAGCGACTGGGACCAGGGTTCAAGTCCCATGCTGTCTGTACGCTCTCCCGTGTCTGCATGGGTTTCCCCTGGGGGCTCCAGTTTCCTCCTGTGATAGTACAGATTCTATCACCAATGTGTATATGTACAGATGGTCGTGTAGGATGACTGTGATTGGCTGAGAGCGTAGCCACACCTACTGGCAGGTCTTCAAGGATTGCTCCTAGCCAGACGAGATCATTCTGCACTGGTCGACTGTGAGAGATAATAGAATATAGGAAGTAAAGCTAGTATGAATGAAATAAGGAATACTAGACTAGACTAGAGGAAGTTAAGTAAGTGCTGAGTAGGGATGAATTCCGATAAGAGTGTGAGGAAGGGTTACGCAAGTATAATAGAATAAGGCTCTTATAGTGATAGAAAGAATTAGCAAGTTCTGCATATATGAATTAGTAAGTCCTGGGGGTTGAGATGTGTGAATAAGGACAAAGGCAGATTCATGAATAAGGACAATGACATGATGGGACCCAGACAGGATACCCCATGGTCTTTCAAGTTTACAGAAACTGCACGTAAGCAGACCGAATTACCAAATGCCAAACCAATCCAGGAGGCAGAAGAATGTTAGGGGGCGAGGGTACCTCTACACTGAAATGAACTGTATAAAAGTTGGGTGAGCCCCAGTATGTGTGCGTTTTCCCAGGGTAAGGGGAAGCACCCAACTTTGCATTGTTGTACAATAAATGTTCTTTGTTCTCAGTTTTTGTCTCGAGCGAAATCTGTGAAGGTACTTCTGTTTCTCAAAAATGGGGACTCGTCCAGGATCGCACTCCCTCTACTGACAGAGTGCCCGACGACGGGGATAGATGCACCTGCTAGTATGGGAGGAGTAAGTAGCAAGGGAAACAGTCCTAAAGAAGGACGGGAAGATCAGATACCTAAACATAGTCCGTTAGGATTAATGTTATCTGATTGGGGTGCGGGGAAAACCCGCGGGAAAGATAAACAGACCATGGTCAGGTATTGCTGTCAGGAATGGGTTAAGAATCCGATAAAAGGGAGTTCGGAATATTGGCCAAAGTTCGGATCCGACGAGGACTGGATGTGTCAGGCATTGAACATCTGGCTCTACCAAAATCAAGGAGGTAATACCGAGAGCAGAGAATATGCAGCCTGTTGGCTCAGTGGATCATTTGATCAAATGATTTTGAATGAAAAGGATTGTAAGAACAAGAAGGATGAGGAACCTTCTGCCCCTGAAATACAAGGATGGGATGTGTTACATTCCCTTCCTCCACCTTATGCTCCCCCTGTGCCGGCTCCTATCTCCCTCCTCTCACCTACGCTTTACCCTTCTTTACCTTCCCCTCTTCCTCCACAGTTAGAGAAAGAAGAAGAAAGGGGTGGTATGGTGACCCGCTCACAGAGTACAAGATTACTGCCTCACTTGACACGAGAGGGAGGAGACTTTGATGATGAGGGTCATTCAGAACATTATAGAGGGGGGGATAAGCCAGAAATTAACTGGATGAGACCTTTACGAGAGGTTCCCTTGGGAGGGGATGTGGGGGGGTCTCGGGATCATAAATGTGCCTCTGACTAGTACAGAGGTGCGCAATTTTAAGAAGGAAATGACCTCCCTGATAGAAGACCCTCAGTGATGTGCAGAACAATTAGGTCAATTTTTGGGACCAAATATATATACCTGGAATGAATTAATATTGATCTTCAAGGCTCTATTTACTTTGGATGAGCATGGAATGATTTGCCAGGCAGGGATTAGAGTCTGGGATAGGGAACACTAAGGGGGACCAGAGGCGATACCTGGGGAACTTAAATTCCCCCTGGTAAACCCGAATTGGGATAAGAATACTAATGATGGTTGCACACAAATGGAGGAGTATAGGACTAATCTAATAAAAGGAATGAAGGAGTCTGTTCCAAAAGGACAGAACTTTAAGAAGGCATTTGAGGTTCCCCAAGGTCCCGAGGAGACCCTCTCTGCATTTCTGAATAGATTTCGTGTGGCCATACAGCAATATGGGGGGTTGGATATAGAATCCCCAGCAGGTGAACAGTTGGTATTAACGGGCTTTGTTACTAATTCAGCCCCAGATATCAAGAAGAAATTACAAAAGACAGAGAATTGGCACGAACAGGGAATAACACAGCTTTTACAGATCGCACAAAGGGCATACGTCCAGAGGTCTGAAGATAAACAGAAAGGAAAGGCTAAGATTTTGATGCAGGCAGTCAAGGAAGCTGTGGAAAGGCAGCAGGGAAATGTTAGGAGCTGTGTGCCAGCTCCTGGATGTTGGGAGGAGCGCCGGGAGTGGGGAAGTAGAGACCAGAGCAGAGGCAGGGGTAGAGGAGAATTCTGGGGATGACAACCATTCCCGGGACCCTGTGGAGACCCTGGTAGAAATTGGGAAACAGGAGCATTAGTTTGCTATTATTGTAAAAAGGAGGGACACTTTAAGAGGGAATGCCCAATGCGAGCCAGGGAGACGCGATCTTACGCATTGATGGAGGCAGATTATGAATAGGGGGTCACGGTTCTCAGTCTATACACACCGTGGGGTTGCATGGAGAACCATTAGTAAATTTAAGTATAGGACCCCACAGTGACAAGATGACTTTTCTAGTAGATTCTGGGGCAGCCCGATCTAGTATTTTACAACGGCCCGAGGGACAGTGATGATTTTGGGAGAGGGAGAGGGAGGAAGATATTTTACGGTCCCTATACTAAAGAATGTAAGGATACAAATGGGAGAAAAGATAATAACAGAGGATAATTTACTAGTTCCCCAAGCTGGAGTTTGCTTGTTGGGATGGGATTTACAGGACCAATTGGCTATCGGTACCAGACCACAGGGATCAGGTATCGGGGTTCAATTTTATGTACTAACAGAGGAGGATTGGGAACTAATAAATCCTAGAGTATGGGCAAAAAGAGGCAATAGAGGAGGGTTAGATGTTCCTCCCCTGCAAGTTACTTTAAAAGACCCTGACCAAGTAATTAGACGAAAACAGTATCCAATTCCTATGGCTGGCCGAAAGGGGCTGCAGCCAGTAATTGACCAGTTGGTGAAAGATGGTATACTCGAACCTTGTATGTCACCTTTTAATACCCCAATTTTACCTGTCCAAAAACCAGATGGTACCTATTGATTAGTGCAGGATTTGAGGGAGTTAAACAAAATTATTCTCACCCGTTACTCGGTCGTACTTAACCCCTATACGATAATGGGTAAAATTGATCCCCATAGTAAGTGGTTTAGTGTAATTGACCTCAAAGATGCCTTCTGGACCTGTCCGTTGGCAATAGACAGTAGGGACATGTTTGCATTTGAGTGGGAGAATCCTTTTACAGGATGGAAAAATCAATACCGGTGGACGGTCCTTCCCCAGGGTTTTACAGAATCCCCAAATTTGTTTTGCCAAGTTTTAGAACAGGTACTAGATGAGGCCTCTCAGAGAGAGAATTGTCAATTAATACAATATGTTGATGATTTATTAATCACGGGAAAATAAGTATGATGTGGTTAAACAATACACTGTTGAATTTCTGAATTTTCTAGGGAATAAGGGTCTTAGAGTGAGCGAATCAAAGTTACAATTTGTTCAATCTGAAGTTAAATACTTAGGTCATCTGGTCAGGAAGATAAGTCCAGAGAGAACACGCGGTATTCTGCAGATCCCACCTCCAAAGAGTGCTCAAGAACTTAGAAAATTCTTTGGTTTAGTGGGATACTGTAGAATTTGGATTGAGAATTATTCTAGCCTGGTCAAATTTCTTTAAACTTGCAACTCTAGGGGGCGAAACTGTTGTCTGGACGGAGGAGGAAATTAAAGATTTTACCTTGGTGAAATAGCGTCTTATTAGTACCCCAGTTTTGGCTTTACCCGACCTAAATAAGCCATTTGACCTATATACCAATGCGAAAGACGATGTGGCCATGGGAGTATTAACGCAAGAGAGGGCAGGCTTTAGACAACCAGTTGCCTTTCTGTCAAAAATTTTAGATCCTGTTTGTTGTGGTTGGCCAGAATGTGCATAAGCAATTGCAGCCACTGCTATTTTAGTCGAGAAAGGACGAAAGATTACGTTTGGTGCCCCGATGTTAGTTCACAACCCTCACACAGTCCGCACCATTGTCTTACAACGTGCCGGAAGGTGGCTTACTGATTCTAGAATTTTAAAGTATGAAGCGATTCTCATGGATAGGGATGATTTGACACTGATTATAAACAAAGAACAGAATCCAGCCACCTTCTTGGTTTCTCCAGATTCCGATACTGTCCCCAATAATTTAGAGCATGTATGTTTAGAAGTGATAGATTTACAGACAAAAATTAGAGATGATTTAAGTCATGAACCTTTACGGGAGGGTGAAAGATGGTTTATTGATGGATCTTCCCTTTGCATTGACGGCATTCGGTATAGCGGGTATAGTGTAGTGGATGGGAATGAAGGACTTGTGATTGAAGCCGGTCGTCTTCCCGGTCATTGGTCGGCACAATCCTGTGAATTATATGCCCTCTGTAGAGCTCTCCAGGGTTTAGAGGGAAAGGTGGGCACAATCTATACCGACTCAAAGTATGCTTTTGGTGTAGTGCACACCTTTGGAAAGATTTGGAAAGTGCGGGAAATGATAACTGGGAAAGGACAAAAGTTGATCCATGAAAAATTAATTGTTCAATCCTTAGATGCTCTTATGTTACCTGAGGAGATAGCTGTAGTTCATGTACGGGGCCATCAAATTATTGACAGTCCTGAAGCACACGGGAACAGACGGGCAGATGAAGCTGCCAAACAGGCTGCACTCACAGTAAAAATAGACATGCAGCTGTTACTCCCCACCCTACATGAGGTTCAAAAGACTCCCATATTTTCACAGGAAGAAAAGGTTTATATGAAAGACCAGGGAATGCGTCAAACTGCCGATGGGTTGTGGTGGACGGCAGAGGGACGCCAAGTACTGAACAAAGCCTTGGCTCGTCAGATTATTGATCAGCTCCACCAGCAGACACATTGGGGAACACAGGCACTTGTTGATGCTTTTGTACGGTCCTTTAATTGCTTGGGAATATACACCATAGCCTAGCAAAGTACTCGGGGGTGCCCAATCTGTCAGCGAGTGAATAAGAAAGTCATGCGCCAGGTAATGCCTGGTGGTCGCTATATAGCCGTACGCCTGTTTCAATGAATACAGATTGACTTCACGGAATTACCTAAGATAGGGGTTTAAAAATATCTCCTGGTGATGGTGGATCATTTTATTCGATGGGTTGAGGCTTTCCCGACCCCTAATGATCATGCTAGCACTGTTATCCAGATATTACTAGAGTCTGTTATTCCGCGTTATGGCATTATTCAAACCACTGACTCAGATCGAGGTACACATTTTACCTCTCAGGTACTCCAGGGTGTGTGTAAAATCCTGGGAATAGATTGGCAGTTACATACCCCATGGCACCCCCAGAGTTCAGCCCGTGTTGAACGGATGAATCAGACCCTGAAAAATCAACTCACTCGACTTCATGAGGAAACTGGCCTCTCCTGGATTAAATGCTTACCCTTAGCTTTAATTAGGACTCGCACAGCTCCTCGTAAAGACCTTGCTGTCTCACCATATGAAATGATGTTTGGTCTTCCTTACATGGGATTCCACACTGATACCCCTACCCCTGAGGCTAATGACCAGTACATATCTAAATATTTACAGGGACTTTCTACTTCTCTATATGACTTAAGACAGAAGGGTTTATTAGCTCAAAACCCACCCCTGGACTATCCTATTCATTCTATTAAACCTGGAGATTGGGTATATGTAAAAGCGTGGCAAGACCATAAACTAAAACCGATATGGGACGGCCCTTATTGTGTACTTCTGATTACAGACACTGCAGTACGAACAAAAGAAAAGGGGTGGACTCACATACAACGCATTAAACAAGCTAATCCACGGACTAAAGACATTGATGATATACCCTCCACCTGGCGTGCAGTCTCGGATCCTTCTGGTCTGAAAGTTACGCAATGCTGGGAAAAAGTGCTGTAATGTTATTTTTATTATTTGCTGTATTGTTTTTCTGCTGGTTCCCAATTTTTGGGAAACCACCCAATTATATACAATGTATTAAGTCCTCCTGGAATAGGGGCAGCAGAGGTGAAAATTACTTTGAAAAATGGATAAGTTTACCTTTGGAATGCAGACAGGGCACAGGTATAGAGTGTATTCATAGTGGGGTGCCTTATTTAGTATGGTTTAATTTAGGATCCCAACATGGACCAGGGAAACAGACCTGCCCTCGGGGAGTGGATTGGGTTGGCGTCCCGGCCTCTACAGATATTAAAGAGATGAGTGCTAAAAATATGGTACAAAGAAGATGGTGGGAAAATGATAGGCAGAACATTAGTCAGGGCTATACCTGGAGTAGGGATGAAGGGGGTATATATGCTAATGCTCACAGACAAGCTGCTACTCACAGGTTAGGTAACAATAAAGCCCCCCCCCCCCACCAACTTGGCATCTTGTAAATCATCCTTTGGGTCACGAATACATTTGGAAGGCTAAAGGCCATCACTATAAGGGGGATTCCAGTTGTAAATGGCTCAAGCTGCTCCAGAATACCACAGCTGTTTGGCATTTGAATCGTTTAATCAGACTCAGGCAGTTTTGGAGATTATCACCAAACAGACAGTGATAGCCTTGGATTTCTTTGCTGAAGAACAATGACAGATACGAGCTACAGGTTATCAAAACCGCCGGGCTCTTGATTACTTGTTGGCTGCTGAGGGCGGCGTTTGTGGAAGATCGATTGATGACAATGGTCACAATGGTCAGGCGGTTGAACTTTTTACTGGTGACTGGAGGTGGATACACACAGCCCTTATAGCAGTTGGACTCGTTATTTTAGCCATCATGATACTTCCCTGCCTAATACCTTGTGTCCAGTGTTTAATTCAACGTACCCTTCATCAGATCACTACAACCCAAAGGATGTATGTTTCCCAAATTCCATCTGATGATGCTGAGATTGCAGTTCGTTTACTGACTCGCTGGGAAAAAGACCAAGCTTCCAGTTGAGAATTTACTAAGCGTAGCTAAAGAAAAAGTGTGGATTGTGAGAAATAATAAAATATAGGAAGCTAGTATGAATGAAATAAGGAATACTAGACTAGACTAGAGGAAGTTAAGTAAGTGCTGAGTAGGGATGAATTCCGATAAGAGTGTGAGGAAGGGTTACGCAAGTATAATAGAATAAGGCTCTTATAGTGATAGAAAGAATTAGCAAGTTCTGCATATAGAATTAGTAACTCCTGGGGGTTGAGAGGTGTGAATAAGGACAAAGGCAGATTCATGAATAAGGACAATGACTTGATGGGACCCAGACAGGATACCCCATGGTCTTCCAAGTTTGCAGAAACTGCACATAGGCAGACAGAATTACCAAATGCCAAGTCAATTCAGGAGGCAGAAGAATGTTAGGGGGGGAGGGTACCTCTACACTGAAATGAAAGTTGGTGAGCCCCAGTATGTTTGTGTATTCCCAGGGTAAGGGGAAGCACCCAACTTTGCACTGTTGTACAATAAATGTTCTTTGTTCTCAATTTTTGTCTCGAGCGAAATCTGTGAAGGTGCTTCTGTTTCTCACATCGACCTACTTGTGATATGCTCCAATCTTTTAGTTAATAAAAGCCTTGGTTTGGATCAACAAGTCTTTGGTTCTTTTGATGCGCTCTACACCTCCCACTGTTCAAAACATCCTGGAGTGTGAGAGAGTGAGGTGTAAATTGGGCAGCATGGACTAGTGAGCTGAAATGGCCTGTTACTGTGCTGTATGTTGGAATTTAAAAAAAAATTGAACATTACAGCACAATACAAGCCTTCCAGCCCTCGGTGTTGTTCTGACCTATATATATTCCTACCAAAAAATAAATGAACCACTTCCTACTTCGTAACCCTCTATTTTCCTTTCATCCACGAGCCTGTCTGAGTCTCTTAAATGCCCCTAATGTAGCCTCCACTACCATCCGTGACATTCCAGGCTCCCTCAACTCTCTGAATTAAAAAAAAACATGCCCCTGATATCTCCGCTAAACTTTCCTCCCTTCATTTTGAACAGATGTCCCCTGGTGTTTGCTGCCCCCTGGGAAACAGGTGCTGGTGTCCACCCTATCCTCTCAGAATCTTTTAGATCTCTATCGTCACCTCTCATTCTTCTTTGGTCCAAAGAGAAAAGTCCCAGCTCTGCTAATCTTGCCTCATAAGACTTAAGCTGCTTTCAGGTGCTTGGAAGCAGATAATGCATTGGCAGACGCGGCTGGGGGAGTGCAGCTGGGACGTTCAGGTGGCCGCGGAGAAGATGCCTTTCTGTCACCTGAACGTGCTGGCTGAAGGAGAGCCATACCCGAGCGAACGCCGGCTCCTGTGGATTGTGGCCATAGTCCCACTGCTGCTTTCAGGTGCAACGGGGAATTCTCCGAGCCGGAGAATATACCTACAGGAGGAGGGTTAGGTATGTGCTCTTCCTGGCCGGGTTCTCCACTTTTAGACAGCCGCATCGGGGAAGAATAGGCAGCTTTACAGTTGGGTATTCTGGCCACCTGAAAGCAGCTTTACTTTCCAAACCAGGCAGTATCCTGGTAAATCCCCTCCGCACTCTCCATAGCTTCCACATCCTTCCTGTAATGAGATGACCAGAACTGAACAAGTGTGGTCTCTCCCTTTCTATGTCTGTGCCGATATGTGTCTGTGTAGGGGGGGGTCTCTCTCTCTCTCTCTCTCTCTCTCTCTCTCTCTCTCTCTCTCTCTCTCTCTCTCTCTCTCTATCTCTCTCTCTCTTTATCATCGTGTGTGTCTGTGTTGACAAACAGTCTTTCTCATGGTGACTGGGGCGGCTGTTGGAGAAACCACACCCTCAGCAAGACTAAACAGGTTCAGGAGACAAAGAGATAACTTCAGAAAATGTTCCTTTGTCTTTCATCCCAGCTCTGTGAAAAGTGCAAGGAATGCTCTGACTTGTCAAAACACCACTGATTCACCACACATACCAAACACACCTGTGCAAACACAACCCACCACCACCCCGGAGCTAAGGCATTGGCAAGACAAGGCAAGAGGCTTTCAACAGCTGCACCTTGCGTCCCAACCGCACCCATGCTTGATGAAGGGGCTCAAGCCCCAAACGTTGGTTCTGTGTCTTTACCTTTTGCCTAAAAGACGCTGTCTGACCTGCTGAGTTTCCCCAACCTTGTGTTTTCACTTCAACCATGGTGTCTGTAGACTTTCGTGTTTTATTTCTGTTTACTGCAAAACTCTGCGAAATCACTTACAGGAATGCCTACCCTGAAGAATTTCTCCTTTGTGGGGTTCTCTCTCACTGCTCCCGATCTGTAGTCCCTGGTACTCTCAAGCTCCATGGCCATGTCCTCACCCAGACTTCCTTCCGCAGCCACGTTAAAAACACCTTGATGAAGGGCTCAAGCCCCAATCGTTGGTGATGTACCTTTATCTTTGCTGTATAAGGGACATTGTTTGACCAGCTGAGTTTCTCCAGCGTTGTGCTTTAACCTCACCTGAGATTGGGCAAGTAAATGATCCAGTAAAATGCTCAAGTGGCACAATTTTACTCCCCCAACTGAGTAGACACTACTTTCACACCGAAATGCTGGAGGAACTCAGCTGGTCTTGCAGGCGTCCATAGGAGGTAAAGATAGATTAGCGACGATTCGGGCCTGAGCCCTTCAAAGAATTCATCTGTCCTTACTCTGAGGTAAAATACTGCATTCCCATGGCAACATTTATTTGCAGCTGTCGCCCTGAGCGTTGTTTTGAAGCCAGTAATACTGGTATGTGGTTAGGGAGATGTACAGAGTTAGAGGTGGGCCGGGTAGAGAAGAGAGGCTGGTTAATCAGTTTGGTGCCGGTGTGGCGGCCCACAATTGCGGAGATCGGGCTGGCACATTGTGCGGCAGCAGATGTGGACAGAGATCGCTAAAGCGACTCCCTGGACAATGAACCGGTGGGGGTAGAAGCTGGGGCAGCATCAGACCAACAGCCCTACAATGTCGTTGGTCAAGCTGCCCCAAATGAAGGGCATTTATTTGCATAGATGTTCTCGCCTGCTATTGTTATTTATATGGCTGACTCAGACAATCAGCAAAAAAAAACTGCAGGAACTTGAACAGTATAAAAGCAGCCTTTCCAGCCCTAATAAAGGAGTGAGTTTAACCTGCCACACTGTGTGTGTATGTTTCTTTATAGCCGTCGGCTATACCTGTGGCCTTTTGGTGAAAGGTCTTTTGATAGTAATTGGCATCAGAAATCAAGATGGCAGTGTTGACGGAGCCACTGTAGTGGCAGCTCTGCCACTCGTGTGGACCCATTGGGAGTGAGGAAGTGGAGATGCAGCACTCCCGTGGGGACCATCTGTCTAGCCGACTGCCATCTGCTCTGAACAGCCAATTGGGGAGTTTTTATATGAAATCCCATGACCATGAGTCTGTTCCTATTAATCGGCAACAGAGGACGGCACCAGAGGACGGGAAGATCATGCACCGCTTGAGAGGGAGAAGCAGAGGAGACAACCCGCAGGGACGGTGGCCACGCCGGTGGACCAGTGAGGGTGCTCTGTGGCGAGCTGCTGGCGACTCAAGGCGAGGAACCCGCGGAAGCTGTTGGGAGATTCGCGCCGGGTTGCGGACTGGCTTGAACTGGCTGGAGGGGTACCAGGTATCAAACCAAGATGCAAGGAGGTGCTGAGGGTTCTGAAGGGTCCTTGGTCAACCTTTAGGGTATTCTGCATGAGGACTCCCAAGTCCATTTACACCTCAGAATTTTGAATTTTCTCCCCATCCAAATAATAGTCCCATCTATTTCTTCTACCACAGTGAATGGATCATACCCTCTCCATCATTTACTTGTGTCTGCACGTCCAGTTTTCTTGCATCGTGGACAAGCCTTGGAGATAATGGTCATGGTCCAGAAAGAAACCTTTCTCTTGGCCATACATGCTTTCCCTAATCTCCGTACTGCATTCTTTTTTTCTCAATCACGGGTTACACCCTGCACGTTACTGTGTGGTGTTGGCAGCTACCTGCAATGAATTTCATCTGCAGCTGCTACTTGTTAACTTGCAGCCTTTGGCACTGACACACCATGTCTGGCCATGTTCTGACTCAACACAGACTGATCAAAATCATCCAAAACCCCTCCGATTAAATAAAGCATTATTTTTGAAGCTGTTCCAGGAAGAGAAGGCATTTTATTTTGAGAGGGTGAGGAAATAATGCTGGTGTGAAGTGGTTTTCTGGATTAATTCAGTCTTCTTCTTTCCTTCTCCAAACTGTTAGAAACAGATTTACCTTTAAAGAAATTGCTCGAGACAAAAATTGAGAACAAAGAACATTTATTATACAACAATGCAAAGTTGGGTGCTTCCCCTTACCCTGGGAATACACACATACACTGGGGCTCACCCAACTTTTATACAGTTTATCTCAGTATAGGAATAACCACCCCACCCTTACATTCTTCTGCCTCCTGCTGGAGAGGTTTGGCATTAGGCAATCCTGCCTGCCTACGTGCTGTTTCTGTGCACTTGGAGGACCAGGGGGTATCCTATCGGTGTCTTCTCATGTCTTACTTTCAACCTTGCCCTTGTCCCCATTCACACCTCTCAGAGCTACAGTCTCTTCATATGCAGAGTTCGCTAATCCTGTCTACTAGTTTAATATACATAACTTGATAAATCTGTGTAAGGCTTACTAATTATATATGTAGAACTGGCTAATACTGAGGTTTTCTAATTATTTATGCAAGCCTTGCTCATTCTATCTGGGGCTTGGAGACCCTTATCTCGTTCAGACTAACTCTACTTCTATCATCAATTGTCTGTCCTTATCTCCTTCAGTTAGTGAACTTGCTGATTCTCTAGGAGATTCTTATCTTACTCAGACAGTGTCAGCTTCCTGCCTTCTAATATCCATGTCTCATGTTGTTTGCACTGGCTTCATTCATTTACTTATGTATCAATTTTATTTTCTTCATTTCTTCATGTTCATATTGCAATATCAGTTTTTCTCATCTCTCACAAAACTATAGGATGATGATGGTTCGTTTCAGTCAGTTTGTGGGGCTTGATATGAGGATACCCCACTCCTCAGGAAGGAACAGAATGGATTACTGTTAGAGGTGCTTAGGCAATTCCAGCCGGTGGTGAATCTGCCGCCTTGCAGCAGGAAAAAAAAGAAATTTCAGGTAATACAACACTCTTTTAATACTATGACAATCAATTGAATCTTGATCTTGAAATAATTGGGATACAGGTGGCAAGGACTTTTCTTGTCCTTCCAAAGTACTGGGAACCTCTCACATCCTCACCCCTCTAGGTGAGCTGTCAGTGTATTTTAGGTTCCATGTAGCTTCACCAAGCAAGTGCATTTGTCTATTGTATTTATTTCAATTAAGACATGCAGCACGGTAACAGGACCTTCTGGACCATGAGCCTGTGCCTCCCAATTAGACCCAATTAACCTAAAACCCCTGGTATGTTTTGAAGGGTTGGAGGAAACCAGAGCCCCCAGAAAAATCTACGTAAGTACAGGGGAGAACATACAAACTCCTCACAGACAATGGTCAAACGTTTTCATCAGTACCTCTGTCGATGTGCATTCCCAATTTATATGATTCATAAACCACTGATGAGCCTGTTCGATGAGACCAGATGCATCCCTCCACTAGCCTCAGCTAAGATACAGCAATGGGTTCTCACATTGTCAGCCAACCAGTACACTATTGTCTTAAGAGCAGGTGGGGATAATACAAATGCCAATGCACTGAGTCATCTACCTTTACCGGAGACACAGGATACCAAATATGTGTCTCCAGATAAGGTGTTTTCATTGGAGAGAGTGTCAAGAGACACCTAAACAGGCAACTCAGATAAAGCAGTGGACACAGAGAGACCCAGTCCTGTCTCGTCAAGACTTTCCTTTTATAAGGATGGCCCGGTTATCATGGAAGGAGAGGAACTGAAGCCTTATGCCAAATGTAAGACAGAATTGAGTCTACAGAATGGCTGCATTTTCTGGGGGGGGGGGGGCAAGGGTCATCGTGTCTCCTCCCAGCCATTCAAAGATTGTGGAAGAAGTTCATGAGACTCATCCAGGGGTGTTTCACATGAAAAGCCTATGTCTGGTGGCCAGGATCTGGAGAATAAGGTAAAATCATGGAGGCAATCTCAGATCAATCAGAAAATGCCAGCAGCTCCTTTGTACCCATCAGAGTGGCCAGACCACCCCTGGTCTCAGCTACATTTGGACTTTGCTGGCCCTTTCATGGGGCAGATGTTTCTAGTTATAGTGGATATTCCAAATGGATAGAACCTCACATTACAACAGTAGCAGAGTGAAGAAAGCATGGCCTGGGTGGTGGGGGTCCATGAGGATGAAGGCAACATTCCTCAGACACCACCTCTTGTAGATGTCCTCAATGGTGTGAAGACTGGCGTGAAACACAAAAGTCTGCAGACTCTGTGATTGTACACAGAAATTTTGGAGGACTTAGCCGGTCTTGCAGTGCCCATAGGAGATAAAGATTTATTACCGACGTTTCGGGCTTGAGCCCGTCCTCAAGGAAGAATAGAACAGGATAAAGACTGAAGACTGGTAGGGAGAGGAGTCCAGACCAACAAGAGGTGTTAATCAGATATGATATGAGGAAAGATGAGAATTGATTTTGAGCTCTGTGAAAGGAGATGGAGGGAAAAGGAAAAAGAGAGAGGGAGAGCTGGGGGAAAAGCGACAGGAGGAAGAAGGATGGGTAGGGTTTAACAGAAACCAGAGAAGTCGATGTTAATGTCACCTGGTTGGAGGATGCTCAAATGGAAGATATGTTGTTGTTCCTCCAATTTGCAGGTGGTCTCAGTCTGGCAGTGCATGAGACCATGGACAGACATGTCAGCATGGGAATGGGACAGGGAATTGAAATGGCCACTGGGAGATCCACACTTGGACAGAGCCGAGGTGCTCAACAATCTCTGAGTTTGCATCCAGTCTCTCCCATAACAAGGAACACATAAGGGAGTTGATGACCCCTGCAAATTCTCTCGTGAAATGTTCCCCGAACATTCACTTGTCCCCGAATGGTAGATGATGGAGGATGTCTGTGTGCAAGTGGTCACAGAGGTAGGTGCCAAGGGGACAGTTGGTGGGGAGTGGTCAAGGGAGTGGTCCCTGTAGGGAGAGGGAAGGGGAGGAGAGGGGAATATGTATCTAGTGCTTGGATTGCATAGTAGGTGGCAGAAATGGAGGTAGAGGATATGTTGGATGTGGAGGCTGGTGGGGTGGTAGGTGAGGACAAGAGGAATCCTGTCCTTATTGTGCAAGGGTGGAGGGGGCCAGGGCAGATGCGTAGGTAATAAAGGATATGTGGGTGAGGGCTGAGTTGATGGTGGTAGAGGGGAAGACCAGCTGGTGGCATTTTCTGATTGATCTGAGATTGCCTCCATGATTTTACCTTATTCTCCAGATCCTGGCCACCAGACATAGGCTTTTCATGTGAAACACCCCTGGATGAGTCTCATGAACTTCTTCCACAATCTTTGAATGGCTGGGAGGAGGCACGATGACCCTTGCCCCCCCCCCCAGAAAATGCAGCCATTCTGTAGACTCAATTCTGTCTTACATTTGGCATAAGGCTTCAGTTCCTCTCCTTCCATGATAACCGGGCCATCCTTATAAAAGGAAAGTCTTGACGAGACAGGACTGGGTCTCTCTGTGTCCACTGCTTTATCTGAGTTGCCTGTTTAGGTGTCTCTTGACACTCTCTCCAATGAAAACACCTTATCTGGAGACACATATTTGGTATCCTGTGTCTCCGGTAAAGGTAGAGTGGTAGAGGGTGGTTGTTTGAAGAAGGAGGACATCTCTGATCATCTGGCATGGAAGACAGGTGCCTGCGATGTTGCTGGCCGAGCTAACATCTCTCTAGAGTTTTTTCCTGTCCTGTGTACTGGCACCTCCATACCAGCCAGTGATACAACCAGTCAGAATGGTCTCCATGGTACTCCTGTAGAAATGTTCGAGTCTCTTAAACTCTTCACAACGTATAGCCGACTGGCAAGTCTTCTTCATGATTGCATTAACATGGAAGTCCCAGGACAGATCCTCAGCGATACTGACAGGAAGGGAATTTAGATTTTAAAAAAAATTAGATGCACTGTATGGTAACAGGCCATTTTTGGCCATGAGCCTGTGCCATCCAATTGCACCCAGTACTTTCCTATCGGTGGGAGGAAACCAGAGCCCCCGGAGGAAACCCACGCAGACATGGGGAGAACGTACAAACTCCTTACAGACAGCGCAGGATTTGAACCCCACTCCCGATCGCTGGCGCTGTTACAGCGTTGCACTAAACGTGCCACAATTCTATGGTAAATAAAGTCTATTTTTGGTTAAAAAAATTTTTTTTTGGTTAGGGAAGGTTCAAGAATCTACTTCCATTGACATTTGAAGCTCTGAATTCCAGAGTAAAGATAGTCTGAATCCAAATTCAATCCAGAATGGAAGCTGCCTGATTTCCTACCACCTGGTACCCACCCTCATTTCAAACACAAGGGCACTGTTTGTAGGCCGTATGCAACATGATAGATTCCAGCAAAGGTTTCACTTCTCATCCCAAAGGCAGCAACTCCAATAGAACTCCCTCCCTCAAGGCTCCACTGGAGAGACAGGTCTTGAATAGCTTGTTACTGTAGAGTGTGTCCTACTAATGGAGAGGTAAAGGCACCACCCACTAAGCCATGGCGATAGTTCCCAGGCATAAAATGAACCAGTGGTTGTCAACCTTTTTTTTCCCCACTCATATACCACTTTGGTTAAACCCTTACTAACCACAAAGCACCTAAGGCATCCTTATGCCTATGCTATAGATGTTCTGTGGTTAATAAGGAATTACTTAACGGATCCCAACTTCCAACCCTCCCCCAACTCTATCCAAAGTACCAGCTGGCCTAAAATCAGAGGATTAATGATTTCAGTGATGAGTGCCAATTTATTTTTGACATTACAGTTCACTGCTGTTGTGACATGTTTGATCTGATCTTGTGAATGCACAATGTGAATTCTTGCCGACTGACTCAGGGAGAGAACCTACTCTGTTCATCGTGCCTGTTCAAACAAGCTCCACTCTCTCTTTCATTCCCCTCAGCCTCCCAAAGCTTCTCTACATGAATGTTTCTGTTCAACCTCTCGTAAGACATAGTAGCAGAAATAGGCCATTCAGCCCATTGAGTCTGACCCACAATTCAATCATGAGCTGATCTATTTTCCCACTCAGCCCCACTGCCTGGCCTTTTCCCCATAATCTTTGATGCCCTGGCTAATCAAGAACCAATCAATCTCTGTCTTAAATGCACCCAATGGCCTGGCCTCCACAACAGCCTGTGGCATCAAATTCCACAGATTCACCATCCTCTGGTTGAAGAAATTCCTCTGCATCTCTGTTCTGGCCGTTCAACATTCAAAATGTTTACAGCACGGTAACAGGCCATTTTGGCCCCACGAGTCTATCCCACCCAATTAACACCCCATTATCCTACACCCCAATCGGTACATTTTTGAAGGATAGGAGGAAACTGGAGCCCACAGAGAAAACACACACAGGCACGGGGAGAATGTACAAACTCCTTACAGACAGTGCGGGATTCAAACCCAGGTCCGGACCCGTTCACTGGTGCTGCAAAGGCATTGCGCTAATCGCTACGCCAACCATAGCAGTACTTCAATGAGATATCCCTCATCCACCTAAAATCCGAGTGCAGGCCAAGAACTGTTGAATGTCCCTCGTCCCATAACTTTTTCATTCCCACAATCATCCATGTGATCCTCCTCTGAACCTTCTCCTACATCCGCACGTCTTTTCTTAAATGAGGAGACCAAATCACTCACAGAGGCCTGGACCAGAGATTTGAAGACCTGGGTACAGATCCCACACAACATTGGGCAATTTGTATTCAGTAAACAAATACCTTTGAGCTGAAATCTAAAATCCAGCATGAATAATGGTTGCTTTAATTCTTGTGAATGGGTGTTAAATCAGCCTGGAAGGAAGACACAAGCAATTGCTGGGATCTGGAGGAAAAAGAAAGACCTACTGCAGGGGTGTCAAACTCAAATTCACGGAGGGCCAAAATTAAAAACTTGGACTAAGTCGAGGGCCGAACTAAATATTTATTGAAAATTTTCAACAACATCTGCATGTTTTCTCTTCTTTCAACATATATAATGATAAACTTTTTCTTATTAAAATAAATGTTTAATAATAGTTTTGGATAAACTCTTTCCAGAAGCATTAACAAATGAGAAATAAAATATTCAATAAATAATATTTCTCTATAGAGGATTTGTCAAATGTTGCTAGTGTGCTGTCGAATAGTAAAATCTGAGGGCTATTGAGAATGTGGGAGAATAACATGATTCCTGAAACAATCAAATGGGTGACTGATTGTGGGCATGAACTCTAGCAGGGTTATTTGCCATGCCCTTTTTCCATTAGTACAGATATCCTTTGACTTACACACTTTTCAAGTTTTATGCCTAATGAGCTTGTATCCAAGTGCAGGACCATTTTTAACCAGGAATATATTTATCACTGTGACATGAAACTATTGGAAGATCGTTTTATCCTGAGATTAAAGTTCATAATACTTACTCAGGCCTGTGTGCGGGAGGGCGGGGTTTGCGGGCGATCGGGTTGGACAACGACAGTGCGGGGGCATCGGCTCTCACTGCAGGGCGGCATCTCGGCAGATCAGCGGCCCCGTCACCGTGAGTCGCTGATCGGCCTGCGGCAGGGAGGGGGAGTGGGCAACAGTCCTGGAGAGGTCAGGCCCAAGGCCTCCGGTTCCGGGCGCTGGGAAGCAGCCTTGGCTTCCCCTGACACCGGCCAGGCCCCAAAACCAGACTCCACGGTGAGACCCTGCAACGTAAACAGAGGAGGTGGGGGCGATTAGCAGGCTGATGCCAATGCATTCTGGGATTTGTTGTATTACTGTGCATGCGCTATACTGGCGCGGCGGCCAGCGGGTCACCTCTAATACACTTTTGAAATGATCTTGCGGGCCAAATATAATTATATCTGGCCCGCGGGCCAGAGTTTGACATGTGTGACCTACTGGAAGAGCTCAGTGGATTAGACACATCTGTGGGATGGCAAACGGAAAGTTGACATTTCAGATGGAGGGAGTTCTTGTGCATGAATCGCTGAAGGTTGGTTTGCAGGTGCAGCAGGTGATCAAAAAGGCAAATGGAATGTTGGCCTTCATTGCCAGAGAGTTTGAATTTAAGACCAGGAAGGTTCTGCTGCCACTGTACAAGGTCCTGGTGAGGTCGCATCTGGAGAACTGCATGCAGTTCTGGTCTCCTTACTTGAGGAAGGATGGACTGGCTTTGGCGATGGTCCAGAGGAGGTTCACCAGATTGATTCCAGAGATGAGGGGCTAAGCGATGGGGAGCGATTGAGTTGTCTGGGACTGTACTCACTGGGATTTAGAAGAATGAGAGGAGATCTTATAGAAACATATAAAATTATGAAAGGCATAGATGAAATAGAGGCAGGCAAGTTGTTCCCATTGGTGGGGAGACCAGAACTAGGGGACAGAGCTTCAAGATCCACGGGAGTAGATTTAGGATGGAGATGAGGAGGAACTGCTTTTCCCAGAGGATGGTGAATCTGTGGAATTCACTGCCCATTGAAGCATTGCAGGCGACCTCAGTAAATCTATTTAAGACAAGGGTGGATAGATTTTTACATATAGTAGGAAAATTAAAGGATATGGGGAAATGGCAAATAGCTGGAGATGAGCCCCTCATCAGATCAGCCATGATCTCTTTGAATGGCGGGGCAGGTTTGATGGGCCAGACGGCCGACTCCTGCTCCTATTTCTTACGCTCTCATGAGACCTGGAATCAGGGTCTTGAGTTCATAGAGTCAATTTTGTTCACTGAAGTGCTTCAAGGTTTTGATACTTTCCTGGTTTAGTTTATAAGTAACTCTTGCTAACTGCATCGTGGCAGTTCTGTTCGATCAAATCACCACAGGGCTATTCAAGGATACCCATGACTGTTAGGGATAAATTAGGAATGAGCAAAAATTGCTGGGCTCATCAGGAACACCTAGATCCCTGAAAAGATTACCAAAAAAACAAATGAAATCCATTCCTAATGCTCGTAACTGAGTGCATAAAGAACATCTCCAAGTCTATCTTCTGGATTGCATGCCAGATGCTTTAAACATGTCTTCTGTTCTCAACCTATATGTAACTCTTAAAATTTCCCCTTAACCATTTCCACTCCAAGAAGTCAAAGCACAAAAATGCTGGAGGAACGCAGCAGGTCACGCAGCATCCGTTGAAGGTAAAGATATAGAATTGATGTTTTGGCCTTGAAGAAGGGCTCAGGCCTGAAATGTTGGTTCTACATCTTTACCTTCGACGATGGATGCTGTGTGACCTGCTGTGTTCCTCCAGCATTTTTGTGTTTTTATGTCAATCGCAGACTTTCATGTTTCACTCTACTCCAAGCAGCACAAGTAAAACACAAAAGTCTGCAGGCATCGCAGTTGAAGTAAAAATACAATGCTGGAGAAACTCAGCAGGTCAAGCAGTGTCCCTTATGTAGCAAAGGTAAAAATATGTAACAGATCCATACCTCAAGCATGAAAAATCAGTTAAGGGATCAGTGTGGGGACTGACACGGGGCAGTGGGGAGAGAACAGGACAGTAGGATCAGTGTGGGGACTGACACGGGGCTGTGGGGAGAGAGCGGGACAGTGGGATCAGTGTGGAGACTGACACAGGGCAGTCGGGAGACACTGAATATCATAGCTTAGCCAAAATTTGAAATACAGTACAGGTTTAAACCATCATAACTACAAAATATCATGTTGGAGACTATGTACACCCATAATGAGAATAGAGACAAAGGGAGAAAGCCAGATAGAGGAATATAAAGAGTGAGAGAGAGAGAGAGAGAGAGAGAGAGAGAGAGAGAGAGAGAGAGAGAGAGAGAGAGAGAGTGAAAGAGAGAGAGAGAGAGAGAGTGAGAGAGAGAGAGAGTGTGAAAGAGAGAGAGAGAGAGTGTGAAAGAGAGAGAGAGAGAGAGTGTGAAAGAGAGAGAGAGAGAGAGAGAGAGAGAGAGAGAGAAAAGGCAGACACAAAAAATATTGAAAGAACTGAGACCAAGGCAGAGGGAAAGCGATTGTACAGATATAATATAAAGCACCTAGAGGCAGAGATGAGAAGAGATACTGTCCAATAACGAGGTGCAATATTGTCTCAAAATTCTCAGATTAGTCCAATTCCAGATTCCAGCCTGTTAGTGTTGATTGGGTCACTTTGAGATTATTTGGACTTGCCTTCCACTTGATTTAGTGATGTGGCAGCCTACTTTGGTGTATAATTAACTAAGAAGTTAAACAGGTTGTTAACTTGCCTAAAGTAAAATATATTAAGGTTCATTAGATGTTGTAAATTAACATAATCTGTCATCAGAGAGTCTGTGTCTCGTACCCAAAAGTGCTGGAGGTCACACTGCATCCACAGAAAGTAAAAAGCAGTTATCGTTTTGTGCCTGATCCCTCTTGAGGCAAATGCCTGAATAAAAAGGTGGGGTGGGTGAAGGAGGTGATGAAGGGGGTGAAGGGGGTGATGAAGTGAAAAGAACACAGGCTAACAGATGAGGTCATAGGCCATATGCAGGTGGGAGGGTAGAAGAGAAAAAAGTTGAGAAGTGATGGGGAGAGGTCTAAGAAAGATAGAAGGAAGTCACTGGAGGGCTAAAGGGAGAGAGAGGGTCGAGGGGAGGAGAGAGACGGGGGAGGGGGGGTGAACAAAAATTGGAGTTCACCATTGATGCCGTCCAGTTGGAGACGGTCCAGAAATCAGATTCAGGTTTATTGTCATGAACATGTGTCACGAAATTTGTTGCTTTGCGGCAGCAGTGTTGTGCATTATATGTCCAAAATTGCTATAAATTACAGTTCCATAAATATTTAAAAATAAATAATTATGCAAAAAAGAGAAAAAGGATGAGGTAGTATCTAGAGATATATTGTCCATTCAGAAATTTGATGGGAGACAAGAAGAAGGTGTTTTTGAAACATCGGCTCTGTGTCCTCAGGTTACTTTCTGACGGTAGCAGTGAGAAGAGGGTGGTGAGGGTCCTTAATGATTGAGGCTGCTTTCTTGGCACACTGCCCCTTAAAGATGTCTTTAATGGAGTGAAGACTGGTGCCCGTGATGGCGCTGGCCAAGATCACAACTCTCTGTCCTCTGTCCTTTCCAGTGCTTTGGCACCTCTATACCAGACAGTGATGGAATGGGTCACAATGCTCACCTATAGAAATGTGCAAGAGTCTTTGGTAACATGCCAAATCTCTTCAAGCTCCTCACAAAGTATTGCCTTTATCATGATTGCCTTGACATGATGGCCCCAGGACAGATCCTTGATAAGGACTGGTTCGTGTTCTCCTGATTTCCCCCTCCTGAAGTCTACATTCAATTCCGTAACTTTGCTAACGTTGAATGCAAGGTTGTTGGCATGACACCATTCAAAGATCTGATCTAGTTCCCTCCTGCACACTTCCTCGTTGTCATCTATGATTCTGCTGACAATTGTGGCGCCAATGGTAAATTTGTAGACGGCATTTGAATTGTACCTAGCCACACAGTCAGAGGGCTAAGTACACATCCTGAGGTGCACCTGTGTTGATTGTCAGTGAGGAGGAGGAGATGTTGTTACCGATCCGCACTGACCGTGGTCTTCTGATGAGGAAGTCAAGGATCCAGTTGCTGAGGGAGGTACAGAGGCCCAGATTTTGAAGCTTGCTGACCAGCTCTGAGGGAATAATCGTGTTGAAAGCTGAGCTATTATTGATGAAAAGCAGCCTGAGGTAGATATTGCTGTTGTCTAGGTGATCCAGAGCTGAGTGGAGAGCCAGTGATACTGCATCTGCTGTGGAGCGATTCTGACGGTAGGCAAATTGCAGTGGGTCCAGGTCTTTTCTTAGGTACGAGTTAATTCTGGCCATGACCAATCTCTCAAAACATTTAAACACAGTAGATGTTAGTGCTATTGGATGATGGTCCTTGATTCAAGATTCAATTTATTGTCATGTAATTGATATGAGCCCAAAGAACCCCAAAATCCAGCAGCAATAGACATTCTCCGACAAGTAGTTACTTAAACAAAAGTTGTTTTTAATTATCTTTAAACATGAAAACAGAACCAAACTTTAACTTATCTCTATTAACTTAACTAAACCCAACTTAACTTCTAATTCTATGTAGGTAATGTGTGTGTAAATGTAAGAAAAGTTCTTCAGTTCACAGTTCAATCTCAGTCCTCATTCTTCCAAGTTCTCTGGTTGCAGGCAATTCTTGTACTATGCACAGAATTTAACATGTATAAAGTTCACCAGGCTTTGGTGCTCAAAAGGTAAATGGTTACCGCTCAGGAAGGTTCTTGTAGGGTTTGCAGAGAGAGATTTGTTGTTCCAGGATTTCCACAACTGAGGTACCGCCATTAGTCACCTCACTGTCTTGCTGACATCAGGGTTCTCCAGATGATAACCTCTTTCTTTCATGCTATTACAGAGTTCCTTTCTGTTTCTCTATTTCCAAGAGAAACATCAAACAGATAGCACTTCCAGCCATTTGCTGCTCTGGAGTTTGTTTCAGTTCCAACCAGCTTCTCCTGCTTGTTTCAGCTGTCTGTTCAGTCTCTCACTCTCTCCAACTGCCAGAAAGCCCATGTGATTCTCTCACTTGCAAAACCCTGACCTTCTCCAGCAAACAATAGGAGTTAGTCTTCTTGGTCAAGCTGTTGTCTTTAGGTAAACAAAAACCCAGGAGTGACCTTTCTGTGCACTGTCAAAACCCTTGCAAAGAGCTTTTAAAAGCCAGAGCATCTCCTGCTTGTTGCTTTAATGATAGCATTTCAATTAGCACCTACTTGTGAAATGTGCACAGCATTCTCCATAGTTACTATATTTCAAATAAGATCTGTTTTTAAGTGTGTGTATGTATGTAACCTACTCTAATTTTACCAATTTATCTCCCAAGTATAAGCTCCAGATACGAACCTCTGAGGCCATTAGGAACCCTTTGCATCCTGGTTCTGAAACCTGGTACCACTTCAGCCAGTTTCGAGCCAGTCTTCAGCAGTCCGCAGCCTGGCGCGAGTTCCTTGAGTGCAGACTCCAGCAGCCTGGATCCTCCAAAGGGTTCCTCGCCACGGGTCACCAGTAGCCCACCACCTGTGTGGGTCCTTCAGATCCAGAGCCCCTCACTGGTCTGCCATCACGGTCACCGTCCAATGGGTGGTCTTTTCTGCTTCTCCTTCTCAGACGGGTGTGGGGAGTGGTCTCCTAGTGGTTTTCTAGTGTCCTGCACCAGTTCGCCACTTCCCTGGAGTCTGGAACCCTTTATGACTGCTGCGACCCTAGGCACTGCTATCTTGGGTCCAGACTCCCTCCCCTGGTTGCAGGATTTTAAATAAAACTACCATCAGCTCCTTTA
The DNA here is from genome assembly GCF_036971445.1 of Narcine bancroftii. Lineage (NCBI taxonomy): Eukaryota > Metazoa > Chordata > Chondrichthyes > Torpediniformes > Narcinidae > Narcine > Narcine bancroftii. Next base: position 241,174,245 of record NC_091471.1, read on the forward strand.
ATGGCTCCTTCAAAGCCTGTACGGAGCTGACAACAGTCAAACTGGGAGGTTGGGAGCTCACACTGTTCCTCTCAGGTACCTTTATGATTGTTGACCTTTTGAAGCAGGTGGCAACCTCCGACTGCAGCAGGGAGAGATTGAAAATGTCTGCAAACACTCCAGCTAGTTGGTTAGCACAGACTTTATGCCATCAGGGTCTAATGCCTTGTGAGGATTCACCCTCTTGAAAGATGTTCCGACGATGATCTCTGAGATAGATATCACATGATCACCAGCTTCTGCAGGGATTCTAATTGGTACAGTTGAATTTCCCCATTTCAAAGCAAGTCTAGAAGGTGCTCAGCTCATTAGGATGTGAAGTATAACACCCATTTATGAAGTCAGGCTTTGCCTTGCAGGATGTAATGGCCTCCAGCTATATAAGGTGTCATTGCAGCTGGTCTCAACCTGGCAGTACATGAGACCATGGACAGACATGTCAGTGCAGCATTGAGATGTGGAATTGAAGGGGTTGGCCACTGGAAGGTCTTTGCTATTACAGCGGACCGAGCAAAGGTGCTCAATTAAGTGATCTCCCGATCAGCATTCTGCCTCATCGATTTAGAGGAGGCCCCATCAGGAGCACCAGATACAGAAATGACTACTGCAGATTCTCAGCCAAAGCGTTGCTTCTTGTCAGGTTATCCATGGATGCTGCATGACCTGCTGAGTTCCTCCAGCACTTTTGTATAATGCACTGTTCCAGTTCTCCAGCACAAGCAGACTCGTGTGACAAAATGTGGGGACCTCATTAGCAGTGGCTGGAGTGACAGAAGCAGCTACTTTTTGAAGCAGGCAGCATGACCTTCAACCACCCAGGGTCGCTGAAGACAGCTTCTTCCTGTTTTTACCTCCTTCCTCTTTCTTTGCAAGATAATGCTGGAGAGTGGTGATTCGTTGCCAGCCTCAGATGGTACACAAACGTAAGCTTTATGCGATATTATGCAGAAATAAAAATGGCAGCACTGCTACTGATATGGACCTATGGAGAGTGGGGAGCCAAGTCTCAGTGCTGCCCCGTGGGGTCCACCCACCCAGTTTGACTGTACAAGCTTTTAACAGCCTGTGAAAGGAGCCAATGGTGTTTATTTTAAAATACCGTGATGATGGGGCTTGGCCCAGAATGGCACCGCTTATGATCGCCAGTGGCCACAAGGGGTTGCAGACTTCAGGGAAGCAGAGGACTGGTGCAGGGCTCCAAATAACAGGGAGACACACCCTATCTTTGAGAAGGAGAAGCAGAGGAGACGACCCACAGGACAGTGACCAAAGTGGCAGCCCAGTAAGGGGCCCTGAGGCTGAAGAACACATGGGCTGTTGGTGACTGTGGTCAAGGGACTCACATCAGTCTGCGGACTGCTGGAGTCTAGCTCAAAATTGGCTGAAGGGGTATCAGGTACGGACTGCGAGAAGGGGCTTCCTGATCGTGTCAGAGATGCACATCTGGAACTTGAGATGCAAATGGTTCGGACTGAAGGCTGTGTGACTGCAGAGTGTCTGGGAGCACTGAAGCCACGGACATTCAGTGACTCGGGAAGTGGAGGGAGCCCTCTTTTGCTTCTCTTTCTCTGGATGTAAGGGGTGCTGGGCAATTTCTACTGATGGTGAATCTTTGTCTGCCTTAGGAAATTTTGTGTAATATTTACATTTTAATCTTGAAACTTGAATATCTTGGTACACAAGATAGTAATAAATATAAATCTGAACCTCCACCTATTAAACAATGAAATGTAATCTCTTGAACTGGATTTGACAGGCGGTGCATCTAGACGTAGTCTCAAGATAAAAGGCTGGTTGGTCATTGAGGAGGGATCTTTGGAATCCTCTCTCTGACAGATGAAAAGTTTTTAAAAATATTAATCAAAGTGAATAGGGTTACTGGAGAAATTGGGGCTGTTGTAAAACCATCTTACTGAGCATTTCTTGTAAACGATATAGCACGGGAAAGCCAATTTCAGCCATTGTAACCCGTGCCGCCCATTTACACCCAACTGACTTACCAACCCCACATGTTTTTGGAGGCTGGGAGGAAACCAGATCACCCAGGGAAAACCCACACAGGTCACGGGGAGATTGTGCAAATGCCTTACAGACCAAACCATGGCAGGCCTGAGGGGAAAGTTTTCACCTTCTGCTTCATTCCGACAGGGACTAAAGGGTCTCATTTCAACACTGCCCAACTATTAGTTGCATACAGGTGGAAGGAGGTGAATTTTAAGCAGACGGTTTTGGGAGAGGCTACTGATTGTTCAGGAGCTTTCACATGGATGGGTGGTGCGATCAACTGGAGCTGGTTGTGCCAGCTGTGAATGAAGTGCCTGAGGAAGCTGCTTCAAATTAAAGCAGGCAACTTCCAACTCATCGGAGAAAACAATGTGCTAGGGTTTAGGCATAATTTCTTTAGGACTACCACAGGTTCAATACAAGGAGCTGAATATTTATTCTGATTGCTGGTGAAGGAAAACATTACAGCTCAGCCCTTGATGTTGTGCTGACCTCCCAAAAAAATCTAAACTCCTGTAACCTTCTATTTTTTTTCCATCCATCTGCCTGTCTTAAGAGTTTCTTAAATGGCCCTATTGTTCCAGTCTCCACCACCATACTTCCAAGGCAATCCAAGCCACCACAACTCTCAGTGCAAAAAAAAATATACCCCTGACATGTCCCCTAAACTTCCCTCCCTTCACTTTGTACAGATGTCCCCTGATCTTTGCCACTCCCACCCTGGGAACAAAGGTGTTTGCTGCCTCTCAGAATCTTGTAGACCGAAATAATTTAATCTACAGACTATCTAAATTTTTATCAATTTTAATACCTAATTGGATTTTGTGTCCATTTAAATTTGTTTACATCGATCATAATCCTCCTCAACTAATGGCATAACTTCACTTTTGTCCCAATTAATTTTATAACCAGGTATTTCTCCATAATCCTTTAATTTCTCATTTAATGAACACAATGAATTTAAGGATCTGTTTTATAAATTAAAACATCATCGGCAAACATACTAATCTTAAATTCCTCACTATTAACTTTAATTCCATCATCTTGTCTTATTAGGTTATCGTTTAAAATTACCTCAACAATATGCTTTAGAGCCACTACTTACTAAAGGAGATATAAATAAATTTATTTCTGAGATGTATGAATTATTACAAAGTTAAGCGCTTAAACCCAAATATTCATAAATCAAGATTGAAATGGGAAACTGATTTGAAAAGAAAGAAAGATGAAAATGATTGGAGGATTCTCTGTAAAGATAATATAACTAAGGTTATTAATGTAAGGTACAGATTAGTACAATATAATTTTTTGCATCAATTATATTTAACCATGAAAAATTAAAAAGATTTAACCTAATGTTTTCAGATTTATGTTGTAGATGTGGTAAAGGTTCTTTTATTCATTCGATTTGGATCTGTCCTAAAGTTAAAGCTTCCTGGATACAAATTGAATTATTTTTGGAAAAAAATATTAAAAGTTAAACTTATGTTTGACCCAATGTTGCTTTTATTAGGAGATATTAAAATGATCAGTTTAAAATTGACTATATATCAAATTGAAATTTTACATTTAGGTTTAGCTGTAGCTAAGAAATGTTTAGCTATCATGTGGAAATCCGATTTGGTGTTGGGAATGCAAAGACTGAAAAGAAATCTTGCATCCCTCTTGAAAAGATAACATACAATTTACGGGATAAATACCATTTCTTTTTGAAAGTATTGGGCCCATATTTGAAAATTGTTGGTCTGAAGGTTTGAGCCCTCATCAATTCCGGTGATAATTCTTGGTTTGACAGTTGAAAAGTTGAATTATATATAATTGATGATCTCCTTTTCTATCTTTTTTAGTGGGTAGTTGTAGGGGAAGGAGGGTGGGAATTAATGGGGAGGGAGAGGGAGGTTGGGGGGGTGGTTTGTTATAAATTATCCTCATATTTTTCTGTGTATGAATTTTATTAGAATTCGATGTAATTGTGGTTTTAAAATTTTTTAATATTCAGAATCTTGTAGACCTCTATTAAGTTCTCTCCCTTCTTCACTCCAAAGCAGCACAGTTGGCCTAGCGGTTAGCACCGGCTTTTCAGCACCAGCGATCGGGACCGGGGTTTCGAATCCCACACTGTCTGCAAGGAGTTTGTAGGTTCTCCTTGTGTCTGCGTGGGTTTTCTCTGGTGGCTCCGGTTTCCTCCCACCCTCCAGGGGTGCAGGCTAATTGGGTGTAAATTAGGCCGAAATAGCCTGTTATCTTGCTGTACATCTAAATTTAAATTTAAATAAAATTCAAAGAGAAAAGTACTAGCTCTGCAAACCTTGCCTCATAAGTCTCAAGACAAATGTCCGTGAATGATCCTGGTGTAGGCTTGCTACTGCGGGGCGAGGTAGCCAAATGATCCATGACTATACCGGTCATCGCACCTCCTGGGAGCTCCAGCCTTGTATGCTGAGGTCAGTCATAGAAGGTAGTGACTCCACCATCCAGTAGAAAGGTGGAGTTGCTGGGCTCATCCCGGGGTCCGGAAGCCATGTTTCTTCTTGCATGTATGCACTAATGCATGGGCAGTGGATTGGACACTAGTGCTACTTCTGTCGGAGGGAGGGGGTAATTGACACTGGTGATGATAGTGGCTTCGATATTCCAATCCACTGCCCATGCACCAGCCAGCCCCAGTGCGTACGCTCAAGAAGTAACATGGCCGTGCACAGCCTATGGACCCTGGGATGCCGCATTTACCCCCATTCTCTTCCCCTCCCCAGCTGAGAGCTTTTCACACTGACCCTGCATGTTCTCTGTTTTGGAAATTTGGAAATGGCCACTTTACCAATTACACTTAATTGACCTGCAAAAGCCAGTATGTTTTTGAATGTTGGGAGGAAACTAAAGCCCCTGGGGAAAACCCACTCAGACACAAGGATAATGTACAAACTCCTTACAGACAGCACAGGATTTGAACCCCGGTCTCAATCGCTGGCACTATAACAGCATTGCGCTAATCCCTATGCTAACCGTGCCGCACCTGCTCTCAGTTTCTCGTCATCTTGCCAACGTTTTCCTGACTTATCCCCCTATCAATCTTGGTTTTCAATGGAACTGCTGGCTGAACCTTCACAATCTTCCTGGGTGCAGAGTTCCAAAAATGACTCCCCTGCATTCTCTGCATGAAGAGAATGCTCCTTATTTCTCTCCTAATGGCCGTTCAACTTTGTTCTGAACCCTCTGGTTTTGGATGCCTCAGCCAAAGGAAACATTCTTCCCAACATCTACCCTGTCAAACCCTCTTCAGAATATTTTACTTTTTAATAAGATCACCTCTCATCCGCACACTAAAATCAAACTTCATGCAGACGCCGTGGATTGTAGTAAACACACCAAAGTGCGGGTGTGGTGCGCTGGTAGCCAGAATCAGACACACACAAGGTAAAGACTGAACAACAGGCTTTAATCCACAAAGACTTCCACAGAGCCAGGCTGGCTATGGCTGCAGCAACTCAGTGTGAGGCGTCGGGAGGCCGGAACAGGCTTATATCCCGGAGGGTGATTTTTTTTTTTAAATTTTTTATTTTTCACACCATAAATCACATTAGCCATGATATACACTTTTTCTTTTTCACACATATACAGTGACTTTTTCTCCCCCCCCTCCCTCCTCCCAGGCCACCCCCCACCACCCCCCTCTCATCCATTTTAGGTATACAATCTAGGTTGCATTAAACCAGTCAGACAATGTTGTCATTCAACAAAAATACACCAGAAATTCTACTGAGTCCATTCTTTTCTTTCCTTCTCCTTCCATCAACTTGTCAGGGAAAATATTACAGCGGTGCCTAGGAAGGATAGATTAGAGGGCACATCCACGGAGGCTATTTGGGTGGAACTGAGGAGTAGGAAAGGAGAGGTTACACTTGTAGGGGTGTATTATAGACCACCCGGAGGGGACCGAGACCGAGAGGAGCAAATCTGTAGGGAGATAGTAGATATTTGTGATAAGCACAGGGTTGTAATTATGGGAGATTTTAATTTTCCACATATAGATTGGGAAACACATTCTGTGAAAGGACTGGATGGGTTAGAGTTTGTGAAATGTATGCAAGATAGTTTTTTACAACAATATGTAGAGGTGCCGACCAGAGAAGGAGCAGTGTTAGATCTACTGTTGGCAAATGGGATGGGTCAAGTGACGGAGGTTAGTGTTGGCGAGCACTTCGGGTCCAGTGATCATAATGCCATCAGCTTCAATGTCATTATGGAAAGAGAGAAATCAGGGCCAAGGATTGAAGTTTTTGATTGGGGAAAAGCTAGATTTGAGGAGATGCGAAAGGACTTGCAGGGTGTGCATTGGGACAATTTGTTTTATGGGCAGGATGTAGTAGAGAGATGGAAGTCTTTTAAAGATCAGATTTTGAGAGTGCAAAAGCTTTATGTTCCTGTTAGGTTAAAAGGAGGGGCAAAAGGTTTGAGAGAGCCGTGGTTTTCAAGGAATATTAGAAACTTGGTTCGAAGAAAAAGGGAGGCGTACATTAGATATAAGAAGCATGGAGTTAAGGAGATGTTTGAAAGATACATTGAATGTAAGAGGAATCTTAAGAGAGGAATTAGGAAAGCTAAAAGAAGGTATGAGAAAACTATGGCAAGCAGGGTGAAAACTAATCCAAAAGAGTTCTACAAATATGTTAATGGTAAGAGGAAAGCTAGAGACAAAATTGGTCCCTTAGAAAATCAGAGCGGAAAACTGTGTGTGGAGCCTAGAGAAATGGGGGAGATATTGAACAGTTTCTTTTCTTCGGTATTCACTAAGGAGAAGGATATTGGGAGATGTGAGATAAAAAAAGCAAATTGGGTAAATATGGGGAATATAGAGATTACAAAAGGTGTAGTTTTAAGGCTTTTGAAGAATATAAAGGTGGATAAGTCTCCGGGACCAGACGGGATCTTCCCCAGGACATTGAGAGAAGTGAAGGAGGAAATAGCAGAGGCTCTGGCGGTAATTTTCCAAATGTCATTAGATATGGGGATAGTGCCAGAGGATTGGCGCATTGCGCATGTGGTTCCGTTATCTAAAAAGGGTTCAAGGAGGAAGCCTGGCAACTATCGGCCTGTAAGTTTGACGTCTGTGGTAGGTAAATTAATGGAGAAAATTCTTAGAGATAGTACTTATAAACATCTGGATAGACAGGGTCTGATCAGGAGCACTCAACATGGATTTGTGGGAGGAAGGTCATGTTTGACCAATCTGATTGAATTTTTTGAAGAGGTGACTAGGAATGTGGATGAGGGTAGCACAGTGGATGTTGTCTATATGGACTTCAGTAAGGCCTTCGATAAGGTACCACATGGAAGGTTAGTTAGGAAGGTGCAGTCTTTAGGTATAAATTTTGAGATAGTCAAATGGATTGAACATTGGCTGAAAGGGAGAGGCCAGAGAGTGGTAGTGGATAATTGTCTGTCAGGTTGGAGGCCGGTGACCAGTGGTATGCCTCAAGGATCTGTATTGGGCCCATTGTTGTTCGTTATATACATTAATGATCTAGATGATGGGGTGGTGAATTGGATTAGTAAATATGCAGACGATACTAAGATAGGTGGAATAGTGGATAATGAAGAAGGTTTTCAAGGATTGCAGAGGGATTTGGGCTGCTTAGAAAAGTGGGCTGAAAAATGGCAGATGGAATTTAATGCTGATAAATGTGAGGTGCTTCATTTTGGTAAGAAGAATCAGAATAGGACATACGTGGTAAATGGGAGAGCATTGAGGAATACAGAAGAGCAGAAAGATTTAGGAGTGACGGTACATCGTTCCCTGAAGGTAGAAACTCACGTGAATAGGGTGGTGAAGAAGGCTTTTAGTATGCTGGCCTTTATCAATATAATATTGGGAGGTGATGTTGAGATTGTATAAGACGTTGGTGCGGCCTAATTTGGAGTTCTGTGTGCAGTTCTGGTCGCCTAATTATAGGAAGGATATAAACAGAGTGGAGAGAGTGCAGAGAAGGTTTACCAGAATGTTACCTGGGTTTAAGCATCTAGAGTATAGGGAGAGATTGGACAGATTAGGTCTTTATTCTTTGGAGCGTAGAAGGTTGAGAGGGGATTTGATAGAAGTATTTAAGATTATGAAAGGGATAGACAGAGTGGATGTGGATAGACTATTTCCGTTAAGAGGAGGAAAGATTAAAACAAGAGGACATGAGTTAAGAATTAAGGGGCAGAGGTTTAGAGGTAACATGAGGGGGAACTTCTTTACTCAGAGAGTGGTAGCCGTGTGGAATGAGCTTCCGGGAGAAATAGTGGCGGCGGAGTCAATTGTATTATTTAAGAAAAGGTTGGACAGGTATATGGATGAGAAGAAGATGGAGGGTTATGGGCATTGTGCAGGGAGGTGGGACTAGAAAGGGGTGTTTGGTTCGGTGCGGACTAGAAGGGCCTAATGGCCTGTTTCCGTGCTGTAATTGTTATGTTATGTTATGTTAACTTAGGTAATGTTTGTCCCCGGTAGGTTTTCGCTATTGTATTTAATGTAAGGCTCCCATATTTGTTCGAATATTTCAATATTATTTCTTAAACTATATGTTATTTTTTCTAATGGAATACATTTATTCATTTCTATATACCAGTGTTGTATTTTCAAATTATCTTCCAATTTCCAGGTTGACATAATACATTTTTTTGCTACGGCTAGGGCTATCTTAACAAATCTTTTTTGTGCATCCTCCAAATCAATTCCAAATTCTTTGTTTTTTATGTTACTTAGGAGAAAGATCTCTGGATTCTTTGGTCCGGAGGGTGATTGACACCCGACCGGGTGGGGCTTGATCCCTTCAGGCTGACTGATTGACAGTCGGCCAGGTGTTGTCCTGTCCCCTTACACTCCTGCAAGTACAGAGGTTGCCCCCTGCTGTAGGCTGGTGGTGTACCACCACATTCACCCACTTCTTTAAAATTGTCCCGGGGGGGTGGGGGGCAGTAACAAGGAATCGCACCTACTATGTACATATAATATTTACAGGTTGAGATGATTCAGCGGCCACTGGGGTTTCTGTGACCGTCGTAGGACTGGCTCCTGGTCACTGGTCAGAGGGGAGGTGGGGGGGGGGCTGCCAGAAGGGGTGTGTGTGGCTGGTGTAGTACCGTGTGGATGGGTGGCCAGAGGGGGTGGGGTCGATGTATGTGGGTCGTATTGGGTGGGTGGAGGGGGCAGGTTCGTCTCCTAAGGCTGATGCGGGCCCCTGGTGGTCAAGGAGGCCCTGCGTGCCCCATAGCTGCTTGGGGACGGGGATGTATGCCCGGTCAGCGTTGTCCTGGGTTGGAGGGTGGCATGGTGTGGTGGGTGCTCTTGGTTGTGCCAGGTCCCTGGTTGAGACGGTGTCCTCCCTGCCACTGCTGAACCTAATGTAAGCGTAATTATAGTTTTCATGAAGAAGGAAAACCTGCTCGACTAGGGCTTCGGCCTTGTGTGTCCTTACATGCTTACGCAGAAGCACTGGTTCCGGGGATGTGAGCCATGCTGAGAGTGACATTCCAGTCACCGACCACCTGGGGAATGAGAACAGGCGTTCGTGAGGGGTCTCGTTGGTAGCTGTGCACAGCAGTTAACAAATGGCATGGAGCGCCTCAGGCAGGGCGTCCTGCCAGTATTCAATGGCCCACACTTTTGACCTGAGAGCCAGGAAGACTGCCTTCCAGACCACCCCATTCTCGTGTTCCACTTGCACGTTGCCTCTTGGGTTATAGCTTGTCGTGCGACTGGTTGCGATGCCCCTCACTGTCAGGTACTGGCACAGCTCGTTGCTCATGAAACTAGACCCCCAGTCGCTGTAGCCAAACATGGTAAAAATCTGCCATAAGGCCCTGATGACGGTGGCCGTGGAGGTGTCCGGACAAGGAATGGCGAAAGGGAAGCGTGAGTACTCGTCCACTGCCATGAGGAAGAAGACGTTTCAGTTCGTGGAGGGCAGGGGCCCTTTGAAGTCCTCGCCGAGACACTCGAAAGGCCGAGTAGCCTTTACGAGGGTCGGGGGGTGGGGGAGGAAGAAATGGGTTTACACTCCGCACAGACCCGACAGGCCTCGGTCATGTTCCTGACGTCCCTGATGGTATACGGCAGATTAACAAAATGGTACAACCGGGTGACACCTGGATGGCAGAAGGACGCATGCAATGCCTTCAACCTGTTGTCATGCAGAGACGCGCAGATGCAAGAGAGGGCATCAGGGGAGTCGTTAAACTTCCCGGGCCAGTACTGGATGTCGTAGCTGTAGGTTGCCAGCTCGACTCTCCAGCACAGAATCTTGTCGTTCTTTATCTTGCTCTTGTGGGTAGAGTTAAACATGAACGCCATGGCCCGCTAGTCCGTGAGGAGTGTGAATCTCCTGCCGGCCAGGTAGTGGAGCTAGTGGCGCCAGTGGCGGACTGCTTCCACAATCGCTTGGGCCTCCTTTTCAATGGAGGAGTGCCCTAGCTCGGAGCCGTGGAGGGTCCTGGAGAAGAAGGCGACGGGGCTCCCCCTTGGTTGAGGGTAGCAGTGAGGGCCACCTCGGAGGCATCGCTCTCCACCTGGAAGGGGGAGTCCTCATCCACAGCCTGCATCATGGCATCTGCGATGTCTTGCCTGATGTGGGTGAAGGCTGCCTGTGCCTCAGGTGGGAGGGGAAAAGTTGTGGCTTGGGCCAGTGGGTGGACCTTGTCCAAGAAGTGAGGGACCCACTGTGAATAATAAGAGAACAGGCCCAGGAATCTGCAGAAAGCTTTTAGCGTGGGGGGGTGAGGGAAGTGGTAACTCCATTAATGGGTGCATTCTTTCCGGATCTGGGCCGACGACTCTATGGGCCACGATGTACCCCAGGATGGCAAGCTGTGTGGTGCTAAACACACACTTCTCCTTGTTGTAAGTGAGGTTCAGCTCCGCGGCCGTCTGGAGGAATTTTTCCAGGTTAGCATCATGGTCCTGCTGGTCCCGGCCGCAGATAGTGACGTCATCCAGATATGGGAACATCACCTTCAGCTTGTGCCGGTGTCCCACTGGAAGACAGAGACCCCGTTCATGACCCCAAAAGGAACCCAGCGGAATTCGTACAGGCATCCGTCCGCCTCAAAGGCAGTGTAGGGCTTATCCTTCGGGTGGATAGGGATTTGGTGATACGCCGACTTCAGGTCAATCATGGAGAAAACCCGATAGCGGGCAATCTCATTGACCATGTCGGCGATCCTTGGCAGGGGGTAGGCATCCAGCTGGGTATACCAATTAATGGTCTGGCTGTAATCCACGACCATCCTCGTCTTACTTCCCCCTTTGACCACCAGGACTTGGGCTCTCCAAGGGCTGTTACTGGGCTCTATAACGCCTTCCACCAGGAGTTGCCACACCTCTGCCTTGATGAAGTCCCTGTCTGCAGCGCAATAGTGCCTACTTCTGGCGGCGATCGGCTTGCAGTCTAGCGCAAGATGTAGAAAGAGTGCCGGCAGGGTGATGCGCAGTGTGGAGTGGCCGCAGGTTGGCTGGGGCTGGTAGGTTGGCGTGTTGTGCAATGTGAGTGGAAGTTGGGGCCCCCCGAAGGCAAGGGTGACACTCTGCAGGTGGCACTGGAAATCCAGGCCCAGGAGGAATGGTGCGCAGAGTTTGGGCATGACCAGGAGCCTGAATTCTGTGTAAGTCTCTCCTCCCACCGTTATATCGACTGAGCAGCACCCGAGGGTACCTACAGTCTTATCCTTTGTGGCGAGGGCAAATGAGCAGATGGTGGGGTGGACCTTTAACCTTAGAGAGTAGGCCACACTCAGGTGGATGAAGCTCTCGGTGCTGCTACTGTCCAACAGGCACTTTGTTACCTGGCTGTTGACTTGCACATCTATCATTGAGGACCCGAGATCGTGGGGAATGTCCCTGGTCAGCGTGGTGGTGGCCAGGACCATCTCGGAGTCAGAGTCATCGCTATCCGGAGGGATGGGGTGCGTCGATAGGGTGGCCTGGTCATCACCTGTGTTGACCACGTCGACATCGGTCGCGAGGTGCACCATGCAATAGCCAAAGGCCTCCGGAGGCATGGGGAGTGTCAGTAGGGCAGCTTGGTCATTGTCCATGTTAACCACATTGCCGTCGGTCGCTGGGTGCAGCGTTTGGCAGCTGATGGCACCCGGAGGCATGGGGAGCGTCGATAGGGCAGCCTGGACATTGCCCATGTTGACCACGTCGTTCTCAACGTCATCGGGGGCCCTCCATGTTGGGCGCTGCCTGGCCCAAGATGGCGGTGGCACGTAGGGAGCTACTGCATGGCTGGCTTCCTTCCCCAGCCGTGTCCGCTGTGCCAGGGGAAGTGACATCATCACGGCCGGTGGCAGTGACAGCGTGTGGTGAGGGCAAGGGTTGGTGCAGATGCTTGGGGCACACGCTGCGACGGTTGCTGGTGGGGCCAGATGTTGCACGGTCGAAGTCGGGGAAGGCGGAAGACATCGCGGGGACAATGGCGCTGCCCGGCACACTCACGTGGGGGGTCTGTGGGGGAGGTAAGGAGGTCATAGAGGGCCGTTGAGCTGCCGGCAGGTTTAGAGAGGCACACTTTTGCAAAGTGGCCTTTCTTGCCACATCAGGAACAATACTGGTTCCTAACTGGGCAGTTTTGGTGTGATCGTCGATCTGACCCACATCAGGACTCACAGTACTTACAGGGGCGCCGGGCGCCTGCCGCAGTGACATTCTCCTCCCCAGCTCGGCCTAGGAATGCAGCTGCAGTGTGAGAGGGCCATAGGGGGAACCTGGAATCGAAGGCTTCAACATGCAGGCCTGCTGCTTCCAGGATTTGGACCACTTCCACAGCCCTGGTTAGGGCATAGATGTTGTCTTCCAGCAGCTTCTGCCGGATGACCCTCGAGCATAGCCCTCGGACGAAGCCATCCCAGATCAGCCTCTTGACCTCCTCTACACCTACCCTGGATTCAGCCAGACACGGTCGGGCCAACTGTTGCAAATGTCCCAGGTGAGACTCAGCTGTCTCCCCGGGTTGCTGGGCTCTGGTGTTGAGGAGGTACCTTGCACAGACCACATTCATGAGGGTCTTGTACAAGTTCTCAAGAGTGTCCATTGCGCTCTTGTACATCGAGCAGCCTTTGGTTACCTGGAAGGCGCAGGGACCCAGCTTTGACTGGAGTAGGACCAACCTCTTCTGATCGGAGTCCAGGATGTCTCCTTTGTGTGCCTCGATTATTGCTTCGACCGTATGCTGCCAGATCTTTAAGTTTGTCTGGGCTTCCGGGTGGTGTGGGTCGACCTTGAGGTTCCCTGCACTCAGGAGTTTTTCCATGGCAGCCGCGGGAAAATTTTGTGGATTAAATTGTGGTGCACTGTTGGACAGAATCAGACACACACAAGGTAAAGACTGTACAACAGGCTTTAATCCACAAAGACTTCCACAGAGCCAGGCTGGCTATGGCTGCAGCAACTCAGTGTGAGGCCTCGGGAGGCCGGCACAGGCTTATATCCCAGAGGGTGATTGACACCCGACTGGGTGGGGCTTGATCCATTCAGGCCGACTGATTGGCAGCCAGCCAGGTGTTGTCCTGACCCCTTACACTCCTGCAAGTACAGAGGTTGCCCCCTGCAGTAGGGGGAAATTCAGCAGGTCCCGCAGCATGCACAGGAGGTAACGATATTAGTACCAATGTTTATTGAGCCCTTCATAAAAAAATCAGGCAGGCACTCTTGACACTTTTGTGCATTTACTGAAAAATAAAGGACTTTTCTCATAATCTCTCTCTCTCTCTTTCTCTCTCTCCCCCTCATATGGCAGATTCATGGGAATCAATTTTGTGGACACACCCTGATGTGAAGTGGATGAGTGTATTCATGTTGAGATTATCCAGGTGTATCCAGGTGGCACCTCTCCACTAAGTTGAAGATCCAAGTCTACGAGGCCTGCGTGCTACGGCTGGGAATCCTGGGTCACCTACAGAAAGCAAGAACATATTCCTTTTCCACTGCCTCAGATCCATCCTTCGCTACTCATGGCACGACAGAGTCACAAACATCCAAGTCCTGGAGAAGACTGGAAGTACGGACCTCTACTCAATTATCCACGCTCGCTGCCTGCGATGGGCTGGCCACATTGTCCATATGGAAGACGGCCGATTGCCCAAAGATGTCTTTTGTTGTGGGTTACCAGATGCTCCCCACCCTGTTGGCCACCCACGTCTTCGCTACAAAGACGCAATCAAGGATGATCTCCAGTCATTCCATGTCAACCATACTGACTGGGAGGGCCTCGCAAAAAATCGCACTGCATGGTGTTCCATGATTCACAGTGGCACATCACAATGTGGCAACAACTACAAAAAGTTCTGTGAGGGCAGAAGAGCTACAAGGCACTATGTCCATCTTCGCTCATGAAGGGATGGGCCATGATGTTGATCCAAATCAGAAGCTATGGATGAAGCAACAGATCTGAAAACTACTGAAGACCAGAGCTTAGGGTAGGAGATTCGGAAAAATACAGGAGTCCAGGACTAACCTCCAAATGGCCACCACCAACACAAAGAGGCGATTTTGAACCAAGCTGAAGAGTCAGACAGATATCTGACATCCTTTATCATCTCTCCCGGATGAGCTCAATTCCTTCTGTGAAAGAAAAAACAGGTTTGAATCTTGTACTTCCTGTAAGGAGTTTATACCTTCTCCCCATGTCTGTACGAGTTTCCTCCGGGGGCTCCGGTTTCCTCCCACCATTCGAAACGTACAGAGGGTTGTAGGTTAATTGGGTGTGATTGGGCGGCACAGGCTCATAGGATGAAATGACCTGTTACCATGCTGTATGTCTAAATTTTTTTTAAGAATTAAAAATTAAATTTAAAAACAATCAAAAACTCTCATGAACCACACAACTTCCAGTACTCTGAGATTGTAGATGAGGCTGATGTGAACAAGTCCTTCAGGAGGGGAATCGTCAGAGAGAGTTCAGCCCAGAAGGGGTACCCAGCTGTGTCCTTAAACCTGCGCAGACCAACCAGTTGGAAATTTGCAGACATTTTTTACCTTTCGTGACAGTGGTCAGAGATCTCTACCTGCTTCAAAGGGCTTCCATCATTCTGGTGACCAACAAGAGAAGGTGACAAGCCTCAACAACTATTGGCCGGTGGAACTGATGTCTGCTTTGAGAGGTTGGAGATGGAGCAAATTAACTCTTATCTCAGGAAGGACCCAATCCGGTTGCCCTTGCATCACAACAGAGCAGTAGGAGAAGCCATCTCGTGGGCCCTCCACTCTGAGTTAGATCACCCAGACCATAAGACCTCCTACATCAGGCAACAACAGCTAAGTGTTTAAAACCATCGTACCAACAAAACTCATGTCCAAGCTATAGGACCTGGGACTCTTTAACTGGATCCTTGACTTCTTAGTATGGCCCCTGTGCAAGGATGACAAGCAAATTCGTGAAACGTTCCATATTTTTTTAAAAAAAGAAAGAGGTATTGGTGCCACAAGACTCACACCACCAGGATCAGGAACAGCTGCTACCCCTCTACCATCAGACTCCTCATTGACAAACTCAATCAGGGACTCTTACATTTAATTGTATTGTACAGTGAGTTTGTTTATATTTCTTTATTTGCTTTCATGTGTCCATTGCGCACAGTTTTTATTTACTACCAATAAGTGGTCATTCTGCCTGGCCCGCAGGAAAAAGAATCTCAGGGTTGTAAGTGATGTCATGTATGCATTCGGACAATAAATCTGAAATCTGAGAACAAGAATCTGGTTGGGTGGCACCAGAACAACAATCTTGCTCTAAACATCACCAAGACTGAGAAGCCTATTTCTGAGTTTATGGACACGCACCTGTCTGCATTGATGGGACGGACGTGGAGAGGTGGAGAGAAACTTTCAGGTTCCTCAGAGTCCATATCTCAAAAGACCTCTCCCGGAGTCTGCACATCGAGGAAACCGTGAATAAGGCAGACCAACTCCCCTACTTTCTCAGGAGGCTGCAGAAGGTAGCCAGGTCTATCACAGGCTCTGACTGCCCACGAACAGCAGAATCAATGCCACAAGTGATGGCCCATCACCCTGGTCACCATCTTGCACTTGGGGAAGTGACTTGTCCATCACCCAATGTTGGACACCCAACTGTGAGTCTTCCTTGCATGTTGTCCTGTTGATCCATCTTGTAATTTCCTAAATGATAAAACTGTGAGCAGGTAACAGGCTGAGAGTGGGACCACCTGACCTGCAAGCAGTCGTGTCCCAGCCCACTCTCCCACTGGAAGCACTCTGGAGGGCAGGAGCCATCAGTGAGAGGTGCCTGTGACAGATTATAGATTTGTTTTTGGGAGATCAATTGGGGCAGGTTTTTTAGTGTAGGTCGCATACAAACACTTTAAAAAGATCTTATTTTAAAATACTGGAGCTCTGCTCATGCTAGACAGGCTGGTGCCAAGAGCCTTTGTAAAACCTTGGAGAGTCCCCAAGAGATGTCACTAATGGATTGTTGTTTACAAAGAGGCAACAGATGAAAGAACTCTTCAGAGCCACAGGCTGTCTGGAGTGGTCATGTGGTTTTGCAAGCAGAGAGAGTAAAGCAGTCTTTCTCTCTGTGAGAGAGAGAGAGCGAGAGAGCGAGAGAGAGAGAGATCAGTTCTGCAGTTTTACAGTCAAACTGGAACAGGTCAAGGTAGAAAGCTTGTGGAAAACCCCATTTGGAAGACAGATTGTGAGAGCCTGGTCAAAGCCCTTGTGGTTCATACAAAAGGAGAGGGCTGGCTGCCTAATGTTTCACGAAATAAGAGAAACACAGTATAAATTAGATTATGTCTACTGATGCAACTGCATCCCTTCTTGCATAAGCTGGTCTAAATCCTCCATTACATTCCACCCTTTGGTCGCAGCCTGTCACTTACGAGACCTAACAAGCATTTGAGAACAGAAGGAGTGAAAAAGAGAAACTAAAACTATAATAATCACAAAAATGTGAGAAACAGAAGCACCTTCACAGAATTTCCTCGAGACAAAAATTGAGAACAAAGAACATTTATTATACAACAGTGCAAAGTTGGGTGCTTCCCCTTACCCTGGGAATACATACACACACACTGGGGCTCACCCAACTTTTATACAGTTGATTTCAGTATAGAAGTTCCCCCCCCCCCCCATAAAATTCTTCTGCCTCCTGGATAAGTTTGGCATTAGGCAATCCTGTCTGCCTACGTGCTGTTTCTGTGAACTTGGAGGACCAGGGGGTATCCTGTTGGTGTCCCATCATGTCATTGTCCTTATTCACATGCCTTTGTCCCTTATTCACACCTTCCCAACCCTCAGGGCTACTAACTCTTATATGCGGAACTTGCTGACTCTGTCTAAGGCTAGAAGACCCTTACCTTATTCAGACTAACTTTACTTCCTACATTCTATTATCTACCCTTATCCTATTCATACTGGCTTTATTTATTACACATATTTTCATATTAGTTTTACTCATCTCTCACGATCCTCACTTTTCTTTTAGCTACGCTTTGTGAATTCTCAACTGGAATGTATTACTTATGTGAGAGATGGGAAAATTGACCTAAAATTATGAACATGGAAGAAACTAAAGTTCATCAGTAAAATGGCTGAAACCAGTTCAAACAGGATAAGTTTGGGGCTTAGGATGCAGGAAAGCAGAGTCAGCACGATTAACATAAGAATCTTCTATCCTTTGTGACAAGACCATAGGACTAAGATAAGGAATGGTAAGGTACAATAGAATGTAGGAAGTTGAGGTAGTCTGGATCAGATAAGGGTCTCCTAGCCCTGGACAGAAGTACCAAGTCATACATTTCTAATTAGCTAACCATACACAGATTTATACATATGAAATTAGCCAACCCTAGATAGAATGAGTCAACTCTGCATATTAAGAGACTGTAGCCCAGAGAATCAGGAAGGTGTGAATAAGGACAATGACATGATGGGGCACCCACAGGATACCCCCTGGTCCTTCAAGTGTACTGAAACTGCACGTAGGCAGGAAGAATTACCTATGCCAAACCCATCCAGGGGGCAGAAGAATGTAAGGGGGAGGGCATTCTGATACTGAAATTGACTGTATAAAAGTTGGGTGAGCCCCAGTATGTGTGTGTATTCCCAGGGTAAGGGGAAGCACCTGTGAGAGATGGGAAAATTGATCTAAAATTATGAACATGGAAGAAACTAAAGTTCATCAGTAAAATGGCTGTAACCAGTTCAAACAGGATAAGCTTGGGGCTTAGGATGCAGGAAAGCAGAGTCAGCACGATTAACATAAGAATCTTCTATCCTTTGTGACAAGACCATAGGACTAAGATAAGGAATGGTAAGGTACAATAGAATGTAGGAAGTTGAGGTAGTCTGGATCAGATAAGGGTCTCCTAGCCCTGGACAGAAGTACCAAGTCATACATTTCTAATTAGCTAACCATACACAGATTTATACATATGAAATTAGCCAACCCTAGATAGAATGAGTCAACTCTGCATATTAAGAGACTGTAGCCCAGAGAATCAGGAAGGTGTGAATAAGGACAATGACATGATGGGGCACCCGCAGGATACCCCCTGGTCCTCCAAGTGTACTGAAACTGCACGTAGGCAGGAAGAATTACCTATGCCAAACCCATCCAGGGGGCAGAAGAATGTAAGGGGGAGGGCATTCTGATACTGAAATTGACTGTATAAAAGTTGGGTGAGCCCCAGTATGTGTGTGTATTCCCAGGGTAAGGGGAAGCACCCAACTTTGCATTGTTGTAGTAATAAATGTTCTTTGTTCTCAATTTTTGTCTCGAGCAATTTCTTTAAAGGTACTTTAATTCCTAACAAATGGGGGCTCGTCCGGGATCACACTCCCTCCACTGACAGAGTGCCCCGACGACGAGAGTAGGTGCACCCCGGCTGATTCAGCTGGACTCACGGGCGACGGGTGGCTGGTCAGTGGAAGAAGCGAGTGATATCCGAGAAGAGGCATTGAGAACAAACGGCGGAAGGACGCGCGCTAGAGCAGTACTGCCAGAACTCGGTAAGAGTATTTTACTTGTTCCTAAGCATGGGAATAGCGGGCAGTAGAGATGAGAGTCCTGACACAGGACGTGACCACCAGATAGCTACGTACAGCCCGCTTGGGTTGATGTTATCTGAGTGGGGCACAGGAAAGACCCGCGGTAAAGACAAACTGACGATGGTCAGGTATTGTTGTAATGAATGGGTTAAATACCCGGTTAAAGGGAGCTCCGTGTACTGGCCAAAATTCGGATCCGAGGATGAATGGATGTGTAAAGCTTTGAACCTATGGCTCTATCAAAACCAGAAAGACAATGTTGAGAGCAGGGAATATGCAGCCTGCTGGCTCAAGGGATCCATTGAACAGCTGGTTTTGAATGAGAAAGAATCCAGGGATAAGAGAGAGGAGGAACCTCTTGTCCCTGAATCACAGGGTTGGGATGTGTTACATTCCCTCCCTCCACCCTATGTTCCTCCTATGCCAGCTCCTATCTTTCCTTCCCCTCCTATGACCTACCCTTCTGCACCTTCCCCACCTCCCCCACCACTAGAGAAGAGAGAAGAGAGCAGGAGTGGTATGATAACTTGCTCACAAAGCACTCGATTACCACCTCTGTTGGCAGGAGAGAGAGGTAACTTTAATTCAGAACAGCGTGAGACTCTTCAGGAAGAAAGGGCAGAACCCTTTGATTCATTTCCCAGGGAGCAGGAACCCAGACCTAATAAGCCAGAAACCAATTGGATGAGACCACTGCGGGAAGTTCCCATGGGAGAGGGTCTCGGTTTCGTAAATGTGCCCCTGACCAGTACTGAAGTGCGTAACTTTAAGAAAGAACTGACCTCCCTGATAGAAGATCCCCAGGGATGTGCCGAACAGTTAGACCAATTTTTGGGACCAAATATATATACAATATGGGGGTCTCGACATAGAATCCCCAGCAGGGGAACAATTGGTACTAACAGGTTTTGTTACCAACTCAGCCCCAGACATTAAGAGAAAATTACAAAAGACAGAAAATTGGCATGAGCAGGGAATAACCCAGCTTCTACAGATCACACAAAAAGCATTTGTCCAGACATCTGAGGATAAGCAGAAAGCAAAGGCTAACATTTTGATGCAAGCAGTTAAAGGAATAGTAGATGAGTAACATGAAAAAAAAAAGGCAGGGACTGTGTGCCAGCTCCTGAATTTTGGGAGAAGTGCAGGGAGTGGGAGAGTAGAGACCAGAGATAATTTCATAAATCACGACTTCCCACTTCAGTCACTGACCAATATTGATTAAAATTCATGCTAAAAATTAAACGTCATAAATGATCGTTTTTCAATACTGTAGAATTAGCGAATTTAACTACCAGTTAATTCCAATTTATGAAATAAATTGTATTTAAATGTGAGTTAGAGGTATGGAGCCCTATCAACACATTTAATACATTTCTTCTACACATTCAGCAGTCAAGGTCCGTGAGTTTAAAGATCACCCACCTCTGGAGAATAAAGATACCTCTGGGGATTCCTATGGGGATTCCTTTAAGTTTAATCATTCATTTCTCTGGTGCATTTTCCTCTGGAGTGAAATTAATGCCTCAGCACAATTTCTCTGTATTGCCGCTGTTATTTAATTCATGATAACTTTCCCCCATTCATCAGGTTTATATTTAAATCCGGTAGTGCGGAAGTTACATTGTAAATAATCACGGAGGTAAACCCTGCGCAACTGGATTCAGCTTAATGGAGAAATAAACCTGCGAACTGGTCTATGGTGCTGTGTGAGTACTGCAATAGGTGGAATATGATTTAAATTGGTGGCATAGTTCAGAACAATTGGGTGCATAAGAATAATAATATCATTAATAACTCACAAATCTTGTACCAGATGCTATTCAGTACATCTTGACTTAAGGACTGGAGAAATTGGCATGTTAGAATGAGATTGGCATGGCACCAATATTTCTTGATTCAATAATGACTCCACAAGCTCCAGGATTCATGCAGCAGAACTTTTAAGTGGAATATAATAGAAACTAGCCTGTACTTAAATTATTGTGTGTGCAATCTTCATAAGAACATCTTTTAACTTTTTTTGGTGCCTGTTTTACAGACTGTTTTAAATAAGGCCAGCTCCTGTGAGCTGTGGCACAAGGCATTTTACTTAAGGCAGAACTAAAGGTTGAATATGTTTCAAGTTCTCTTGCAGGGGCTCTTGTGCTGCAATGTCTGTTATGTACTCACTCTAACAAATTGGAGGGTTGTGCCCCATACAGACAAGCAGCTCCAACTGCATTTTAATAAGGTCTAACATATTCAAAACCCATGCAAATATGGTTTGTGTTTCATTTTACAATTTTTACACTAACACAAAGGAAAGTCAGATTGTTACAAAGTGCCGTAATTTAACATTTTTTTTCGTTTCTTTAATGGTTTATTCAGTTATTGTTGTATTTTATTGCTGTTTTCAATGAGCTTTACATTTATTGTGGTTTATTCAGTTATTGTTGTATTTTATTGCTGTTTTCAATGAGCTTTACATTTATTGTTGTTTATTCAGTTATTGTTATATTTTATTGCTGCTTTCAATGGGTTTTACTTTCATTGTTGTTTTACTCATTTTTTGGAATATTGTTCGTTAATGTTTTAAGTCCCCCTGGAATAGGGGCAGCAGAGGTTACAATTGTGCTCCTTTAGAATGTAGACAGGGCATAGATTTAATGTATAGTCATAGTGGGATATGGGTTAACAAGGGATTCCAATACGGACCAGGGGAACTGAACAGCTTTAGTGGAGTACATCTAATTTGTATCTTAGCCTACACAGGTATTAAAGACAGGAGTTTTGAAGCGATAGTACAAAAGACATGGTGGGACAAAGACAGACAGAATGGTAGTCAGGATTGTACATGTAACAGAGAGAGAGAGAGTTAATACATATGCTAATGTACACAGACAGGCTGCAACTCACAAGTTCAATGATACATATGCTAATGTTAGCAGACAAGCTGCAACACACAGTTAAATCACAAGAAACAATCCCCCCCCAGCTTGGTCACTTTTCATCACCCCGTGAAGGGGAGCACCAGTTACCAACAACGTGAGCTGCTTGACACTTTAATATCAGGCTCCAAACAGCCTTCGGAGATCGGTGGCCCTAGGGTTCGGGGCTCAAGAGGACATCAGATACTAGCCACAATTCAACGGAACCGCCTGACTACTGCTACTCGTTCGCTGCTGAAGGCAGCGCTTCTCACAGACTGCTACTCGTTCGCTGCTGAAGGCAGCGCTTCTCACAGACTGCTACTCGTTCGCTGCTGAAGGCAGCGTCTCTCACAGACTTCGTCAGGACAACGCTTACAAAAGTCGGGTGGTTAAAAGACACTGCTTCAATGTTTCAACGTGAATCTGCCCATGCCCATGTTCAGACGTGGCAACTTCGGACTGATGTGGGATGGACTAGACTCTTTACTGAGAACTGGAGCCTGATACTCACAACCCTAATAAGCAGCTGGACTCGCTACTCTGACCTTCATGGTGCTCCCCTACCTAAAGACTTTACACAGGTGTTACAATTCAGTTATTGACCAGCTGGGTAAAACTACACCTTACACTTGAAAGATCAGTATTACTGATCTAAAAGAAAAGTGAGGAAGGGGGGGGATCAGTCACACTGACACTAGTAACCAAAGATCAGTAACACTGATCATGGTGAAAGATTAGTATTACTGATCTAAAAGAAAAGTGAGGATTGTGAGAGATGGGAAAATTGATCTAAAATTATGAACATGGAAGAAACTAAAGTTCATCAGTAAAATGGCTGTAACCAGTTCAAACAGGATAAGCTTGGGGCTTAGGATGCAGGAAAGCAGAGTCAGCACGATTAACATAAGAATCTTCTATCCTTTGTGACAAGACCATAGGACTAAGATAAGGAATGGTAAGGTACAATAGAATGTAGGAAGTTGAGGTAGTCTGGATCAGATAAGGGTCTCCTAGCCCTGGACAGAAGTACCAAGTCATACATTTCTAATTAGCTAACCATACACAGATTTATACATATGAAATTAGCCAACCCTAGATAGAATGAGTCAACTCTGCATATTAAGAGACTGTAGCCCAGAGAATCAGGAAGGTGTGAATAAGGACAATGACATGATGGGGCACCCACAGGATACCCCCTGGTCCTCCAAGTGTACTGAAACTGCACGTAGGCAGGAAGAATTACCTATGCCAAACCCATCCAGGGGGCAGAAGAATGTAAGGGGGAGGGCATTCTGATACTGAAATTGACTGTATAAAAGTTGGGTGAGCCCCAGTATGTGTGTGTATTCCCAGGGTAAGGGGAAGCACCCAACTTTGCATTGTTGTAGTAATAAATGTTCTTTGTTCTCAATTTTTGTCTCGAGCAATTTCTTTAAAGGTACTTTAATTCCTAACACACCCAACTTTGCATTGTTGTAGTAATAAATGTTCTTTGTTCTCAATTTTTGTCTCGAGCAATTTCTTTAAAGGTACTTTAATTTCTAACAAATGGGGGCTTGTCCGGGATCACACTCCCTCCACTGACAGAGTACCCCGACGACGAGAGTAGGTGCACCCCGGCTGATTCAGCTGGACTCACGGGCGACGGGTGGCTGGTCAGTGGAAGAAGCGAGTGATATCCGAGAAGAGGCATTGAGAACAAACGGCGGAAGGACGCGCGCTAGAGCAGTACTGCCAGAACTCGGTAAGAGTATTTTACTTGTTCCTAAGTATGGGAATAGCGGGCAGTAGAGATGAGAGTCCTGACACAGGACGTGACCACCAGATAGCTACGTACAGCCCGCTTGGGATGATGTTATCTGAGTGGGGCACAGGAAAGACCCGCGGTAAAGACAAACTGACGACGGTCAGGTATTGTTGTAATGAATGGGTGAGATACCCGGTTAAAGGGAGCTCCGTGTACTGGCCAAAATTCGGATCCGAGGATGAATGGATGTGTAAAGTTTTGAACCTATGACTCTATCAAAACCAGAAAGACAATGTTGAGAGCAGGGAATATGCAGCCTGCTGGCTCAAGGGATCCATTGAACAGCTGGTTTTGAATGAGAAAGAATTCAGGGATAAGAGAGAGGAGGAACCTTTTGTCCCTGAATCACAGGGTTGGGATGTGTTACATTCCCTCCCTCCACCCTATGTTCCTCCTATGCCGGCTCCTATCTTTCCTTCCCCTCCTATGACCTACCCTTCTGCACCTTCCCCACCTCCCCCACCACTAGAGAAGAGAGAAGAGAGCAGGAGTGGTATGATAACTTGCTCACAAAGCACTCGATTACCACCTCTGTTGGCAGGAGAGAGAGGTAACTTTAATTCAGAACAGCGTGAGACTCTTCAGGAAGAAAGGGCAGACCCCTTTGATTCATTTCCCAGGGAGCAGGAACCCAGACCTAATAAGCCAGAAACCAATTGGATGAGACCACTGCGGGAAGTTCCCATGGGAGAGGGTCTCGGTTTCGTAAATGTGCCCCTGACCAGTACTGAAGTGTGTAACTTTAAGAAAGAACTGACCTCCCTGATAGAAGATCCCCAGGGATGTGCCGAACAGTTAGACCAATTTTTGGGACCAAATATATATACAATATGGGGGTCTTGACATAGAATCCCCAGCAGGGGAACAATTGGTACTAACAGGTTTTGTTACCAACTCAGCCCCAGATATTAGGAGAAAATTACAAAAGACAGAAAATTGGCATGAGCAGGGAATAACCCATCTTCTACAGATCACACAAAAAGCATTTGTCCAGACATCTGAGGATAAGCAGAAAGCAAAGGCTAACATTTTGATGCAAGCAGTTAAAGTAATAGTAGATGAGTAACATGGAAAAGGCAGGGACTGTGTGCCAGCTCCTGAATGTTGGGAGAAGTGCAGGGAGTGGGAGAGTAGAGACCAGAGATAATTTCATAAATCACGACTTCCCACTTCAGTCACTGACCAATATTGATTAAAATTCATGCTAAAATTTAAATGTCATAAAGGATCATTTTTCAATACTGTAGAATTAGCGAATTTAACTACCAGTTAATTCCAATTTATGAAATAAATTGTATTCAAATGTGATTTTGCACAGGGACTACCTGAGAATAGTGATGTTATAACATTTGCAGGGAGAAATGTTTGCGCAAATAGGGTGAGTTCTATACATCTTAACTTTAAGTGTATGTGAGATAAAGAAAGGATCTGATGTGTAAAGTGGCTGGATCAGCCAGTTGAAGGGGGAGTGTGCATGTCCCTTTAAGTGCACTGTGGCACTTGAAATTGAGGCTTCAGGCTCTTGTCTTGCAGTTAGAGGTATGGAGCCCTATCAACACATTTAATACATTTCTTCTACACATTCAGCAGTCAAGGTCCGTGAGTTTAAAGATCACCCACCTCTGGAGAATAAAGATACCTCTGGGGATTCCTATGGGGATTCCTATAAGTTTAATCATTCATTTCTCTGGTGCATTTTCCTCTGGAGTGAAATTAATGCCTCAGCACAATTTCTCTGTATTGCCGCTGTTATTTAATTCATGATAACTTTCCCCCATTCATCAGGTTTATATTTAAATCCGGTAGTGCGGAAGTTACATTGTAAATGATCACGGAGGTAAACCCTGCGCGAGTGGATTCAGCTTAATGGAGAAATAAACCTGCGAACTGGTCTATGGTGGTGTGTGAGTACTGCAATAGGTGGAATATGATTTAAATTGGTGGCATTGTTCAGAACAATTGGGTGCATAAGAATAATAATATCATTAAGAACTCACAGATCTTGTACCAGATGCTATTCAGTACATCTTGACTTAAGGACTGGAGAAATTGGCATGTTAGAATGAGATTGGCATGGTACCAATATTTCTTGATTCAATAATGACTCCACAAGCTCCAGGATTCATGCAGCAGAACTTTTAAGTGGAATATAATAGAAACTAGCCTGTACTTAAATTATTGTGTGTGCAATCTTCATAAGAACATCTTTTAACTTTTTTTTGGTGCCTGTTTTACAGACTGTTTTAAATAAGGCCAGCTCCTGTGAGCTGTGGCACAAGGCATTTTACTTAAGGCAGAACTAAAGGTTGAATATGTTTCAAGTTCTCTTGCAGGGGCTCTTGTGC
Source organism: Narcine bancroftii (assembly GCF_036971445.1). Taxonomy (NCBI): domain Eukaryota; kingdom Metazoa; phylum Chordata; class Chondrichthyes; order Torpediniformes; family Narcinidae; genus Narcine; species Narcine bancroftii. Next base: position 241,200,396 of record NC_091471.1, read on the forward strand.
TGCAATGTCTGTTATGTACTCACTCTAACAAATTGGAGGGTTGTGCCCCATACAGACAAGCAGCTCCAACTGCATTTTAATAAGGTCTAACATATTCAAAACCCATGCAAATATGGTTTGTGTTTCATTTTACAATTTTTACACTAACACAAAGGAAAGTCAGATTGTTATTCATTTTATTAAAATCTAGTGATTGGTTATATGTAAAAGCATGGCAAGAGGATCAACTAAAACCTGCCTGGGATGGTCCCTTCTGTGTACTTTTAATAACAGACACCGCAGTAAGAACAAGAGAGAAAGGCTGGACCCACATTCAAAGAATTAATGACAAAGTGCCATAATGTTACAATTTTATTCGTTTTTTTAATGGTTTATTCAGTTTTGTGTATTTTATTGCTGTTTTCAATGAGCTTTACATTTATCGTGGTTTATTCAGTTTTTGTGTATTTTATTGCTGTTTTCAATGAGCTTTACATTTATTGTTGTTTATTCAGTTATTGTTATATTTTATTGCTGCTTTCAATGGGTTTTACTTTCATTGTTGTTTTACTCATTTTTTGGAATATTGTTCGTTAATGTTTTAAGTCCCCCTGGAATAGGGGCAGCAGAGGTTACAATTGTGCTCCTTTAGAATGTAGACAGGGCATAGATTTAATGTATAGTCATAGTGGGATATGGGTTAACAAGGGATTCCAATACGGACCAGGGGAACTGAACAGCTTTAGTGGAGTACATCTAATTTGTATCTTAGCCTACACAGGTATTAAAGACAGGAGTTTTGAAGCGATAGCACAAAGGACATGGTGGGACAAAGACAGACAGAATGGTAGTCAGGATTGTACATGTAACAGAGAGAGAGAGTTAATACATATGCTAATGTACACAGACAGGCTGCAACTCACAAGTTCAATGATACATATGCTAATGTTAGCAGACAAGCTGCAACACACAGTTAAATCACAAGAAACAATCCCCCCCCAGCTTGGTCTCTTTTCATCACCCCATGAAAGGGAGCACCAGTTTCCAACAACGTGAGCTGCTTGACACTTTAATATCAGGCTCCAAACAGCCTTCGGAGATCGGTGGCCCTAGGGTTCGGGGCTGAAGAGGACATCAGATACGAGCCACAATCAAACGGAACCGCCTGACTACTGCTACTCATTCGCTGCTGAAGGCAGCGCTTCTCATAGACTGCTACTCGTTCGCTGCTGAAGGCAGCGCTTCTCATAGACTGCTACTCGTTCGCTGCTGAAGGCAGCGCTTCTCATAGACTGCTACTCGTTCGCTGCTGAAGGCAGCGCTTCTCAGAGACTTCGTCGGGACAACACTTACAAAGGTCGTGTGCTTCAAAGACACTGCTTCAATATTTCAACGTATGGGATGGACTAGACTCTTTACTGAGAACTGGAGCCTGATACTCCAAACCCTAATAAGCAGCTGGACTCACTCCCCTGACCTTCATGGTGCTCCCCTACCTAAAGACTTTACACAGACATTACAATTCGGTTATTAACCAGCTGGGTAAAACTACACCTTACACTTGAAAGATCAGTGTTACTGATCTAAAAGAAAAGTGAGGAAAGGGGGGGGGGGGGGGGATCAGTCACACTGACACTAGTAACCAAAGATCAGTAACACTGATCATGGTGAAAGATCAGTATTACTGATCTAAAAGAAAAGTGAGGATTGTGAGAGATGGGAAAATTGACCTAAAATTATGAACATGGAAGAAACTAAAGTTCATCAGTAAAATGGCTGAAACCAGTTCAAACAGGATAAGTTTGGGGCTTAGGATGCAGGAAAGCAGAGTCAGCACGATTAACATAAGAATCTTCTATCCTTTGTGACAAGACCATAGGACTAAGATAAGGAATGGTAAGGTACAATAGAATGTAGGAAGTTGAGGTAGTCTGGATCAGATAAGGGTCTCCTAGCCCTGGACAGAAGTACCAAGTCATACATTTCTAATTAGCTAACCATACACAGATTTATACATATGAAATTAGCCAACCCTAGATAGAATGAGTCAACTCTGCATATTAAGAGACTGTAGCCCAGAGAATCAGGAAGGTGTGAATAAGGACAATGACATGATGGGGCACCCACAGGATACCCCCTGGTCCTTCAAGTGTACTGAAACTGCACGTAGGCAGGAAGAATTACCTATGCCAAACCCATCCAGGGGGCAGAAGAATGTAAGGGGGAGGGCATTCTGATACTGAAATTGACTGTATAAAAGTTGGGTGAGCCCCAGTATGTGTGTGTATTCCCAGGGTAAGGGGAAGCACCCAACTTTGCATTGTTGTAGTAATAAATGTTCTTTGTTCTCAATTTTTGTCTCGAGCAATTTCTTTAAAGGTACTTTAATTTCTAACACTTATAAACTTGGTCTTTTTCCCAACGAGTCAGTAAATGAACTGCAGTCTCAGGATAATCATACAGAATTTGGGAAACATACATCCTTTGGGTTATAGTGATCTGACGAGGGGTTCGATGAATTAAATACTGCACACAAGTCTTTAGGCAGGGGAGCACCATAATGGCCAGAATAACGAGTCCAGCTGCTATAAGGGCTGTGGGTATCAGACTCCAGTTACCAATAAAAAGTCTAGTCCATCCCACACCGGACCAAGGTCGCCAAGTCTGAACCTGCATGGGAAGATTTTCGAACTCCTGAAGTGTCTTTAACTGCCTGGCCGTTGTGAGCATTGTCATTAACCAGTCTTTCACAAACGCTGCCTTCAGCAGCCAACGAGTAATCGAGAGCCAGGCGGTTTTGTTGAACTGTGGCTCGTATCTGTCATCTTTCTTCAGCCCATAAATTCAGGGCCATCGCTGTTCGGTGATGATCTCCAAGGCTGGAGTCTGATTAAACGATTTAAATGTCAAGCAGCTGTGGTGTTCTGGAGCAGCTTACGTCGTTTACAACTGGAACTCCCCTTACAGTGGTGGTGTTTAACACTCCGAATGTCTGTGTGACCCAAAGGATGATTTACAGGAGACGGAAACCAAGTTGGGGAGGGGTGTTTCTTGTCACTTAACTTGTGAGTTGCAGCTTGCCTGCGAACATTAGCATAAGTATCACTGAACCTGTGAGTTGCAGCCTGTCTGTAAACATTAGCATATGTATTCACTCTATCTCTGCTACATGTACAATCATGACTAACATTCTGTCTGTCATTGTCCCACCATCTTCTTTGTGCTATCCCTTTAAAACTCCTCTTTTTAGTACCTGTAGAGGCCAAAATACAAATTGTGAGAGATGAGTAAAACTGATATAAAAATATGAAGATGAGGAAACTAACATAGATATATGGGTAATGAATAAAGCCAGTATGAATAGGATAAGAATAGATAATAGAATGTAGGAAGTAAAGTTACCCGGTGCCCAATATGGGGCCGGGTGCCAACTCATATTATTCCCTTGTGGTGGCTGCGTTGGCTGCTGAATCATCTGGTGTGCACCCTTTGAGGAAATCTTTTTTACCTCGTTTGCCTTTTGCCTAGCCTCTGCCAATTGAAGCTTAAGGAGTTGCACTTGTGCCGACTCCATAGTATGTTTGTCCTCCTTTTGCTTAGCCCTGTAACGTTTCATGTGATGGGTCAAATGTTTTTCCCATTGCTCACTCGAGCAGCCAGGAATATCAGGGTTATTCTCTAATGCCTCCCTAACTACAGCTGGCAGTCCACTCGTTACTGCAGCCCTAAAGAGTGTAGTCTGCAAGGGATCTGTGGCTGGGTGTACTCCTGCCTTATCAGTCCAACTCTCCCTACACTGACTCAAAAAAGTCGAGATCTCCTCATCCTCCTTTATGGAAAAGGTCAGGGACTGCATGACACCGGGGGAAAGGGGGACTTAACTGTGTGTTGCAGCTTGTCTGCTAACATTAGCATATGTATCATTGAACTTGTGAGTTGCAGCCTGTCTGTGTACATTAGCATATGTACTAACTCTCTCTCTCTCTGTTACATGTACAATCCTGACTACCATTCTGTCTGTCTTTGTCCCACCATGTCCTTTGTGCTATCGCTTCAAAACTCCTGTCTTTAATACCTGTGTAGGCTAAGATACAAATTAGATGTACTCCACTAAAGCTGTTTAATTCCCCTGGTACTGTTGGAATCTAGGGGTTAAAACAGTATGAAATAAATGATAAATTAATAAGTGTATATTTACTGCATGGAATCTAGGGGTTAAAACAGTAAGAAATAAATGATTAATCAATAAGTTCATTTGTACTGCATGAGTCAGGGAAAGAGGAATGTGGCTAAGTGGCTGTCACAGCATGGAGCAAAGTTGGCTGAACAAAATTGGCTGCTCCCAAGATACAGGGAGAGGATATGCATAAAACGATTTAGGAGGAATGCTCAACTGAAGGAGGTGGGAAGTAGCACAGGAGACACAGGCCAGATCAGAACAAAGAATGGCCCACAAGAATCAAAGGGAATGGAAAACCAGTCTAGGAGGAAGATTAAGGCACGAGGAGGTGTTAAAGAGAACAGCAGAAATTGGCAGGACAAGAACAGAATGGTGATTAGAGATATCTGGGGATGAAGTAATTTCTGATCAACACAACGGGATAGTCTGGCCAGGAGGATTAACATGGGAGTGCTACACCCCAGATATCTGCAAAACAGGAGATGACTTGTGATAACCCTTATGCAAAAAGATCTAGCAAAGGAAGACAACTTTTGTTCTGTATGATAATGAAATCTAGCAAAGGAAGCCAACTTTTGTTCTGTATGATAAGGTTGACCTATATAAACTGAACCAACTGGACAATAGGGGTCAGTCTCGGGGAGTAGCTCACTGGCAGGTGACCTATGAACTAACAGACTGACCCAGAGCTCTGTTAAGTTTTATTCTTGTGCTGTGCTGTGCTGTGTAATAAACTGACTGTTGAACCGAATACCTTCTCCTATCACTTCATTCAAAGAACGCGCTGGACTCAGACTACACATAGACTAAAATTAAGAGTAAGTTAAAGCCAGAGTCCGACAATTTGGTGACCCCGACGTGATGAAGATGGAGAAGTGACGGAAGAAAAAGATACGAAACACCGGTCGATTGTGGTGTGGTGATAACAACAAGTGACCATTCTACAAAGGGAGGTAAGCAGACGCCTGTTTAAATGAAGTTCTGCTATTGGCAAAGATACAATTGTGTGTTGTCACTACTCTGCAAAAGACCTAGTTAAAGACAAGAATAAAACAAAGGGGGTTGGAGTCCCCCTAGTAGAAGGGGGTTGGAGTCCCCCTAGTAGAAGGAGGTTGGAATCCCTCTACGGAGGTTGAGGTCCCTCGAAGAGAAGGAGGTTGGAATCCCTCTACGGAGGTTGAGGTCCCTCGAAGAAAAGGAGGTTGGAATCCCTCTACGGAGGTTGAGGTCCCTCGAAGAAAAGGAGGTTGGAATCCCTCTACGGAGGTTGAGGTCCCTCGAAGAAAAGGAGGTTGGAATCCCTCTACGGAGGTTGAGGTCCCTCTAGGAAAAGGAGGTTGGAATCCCTCTACGGAGGTTGAGGTCCCTCTAGGAAAAGGTTGGAATCCCTCTAAGGAGGTTGAGGTCCGGTTGGAATCCCTCTAAGGAGGTTGAGGTCCCTCTAGGAAAAGGAGGTTGGAATCCCTCTACGGAGGTTGAGGTCCCTCTAGGAAAAGGTTGGAATCCCTCTAAGGAGGTTGAGGTCCGGTTGGAATCCCTCTAAGGAGGTTGAGGTCCCTCTAGTAGAACGGGGTTGGAGCCCCTTGTAGCAATCTCGAGAGGTAGATTTAGACACTTGGCCAAGTAGTATAAGGTGTATTGTGTTATAGTTATTTGTTTCTATAGTGTGTAATAAGTATTTGTTTAAGAATCGTGTACCATAGTAGTGTATAATAAGTATTTGTTTAAGAATCGTGTACCATAGTAGTGTATAATAAGTATTTGTTTAAGAATCGTGTACCATAGTAGTGTATAATAAGTATTTGTTTAAGAATCGTGTACCATAATAGTAATAAGTATCTGTATAAGGTGTTCGGCATTTAACTGTTTTTTCATGCACGCTGGTATTGTTGCTGTGTATATCACTGTATTACTCACGATGTTTTAAGTACTTCTGAAAAAGGGGTAGCAGAGGTTACAGATTGTACTGTGTTACAGGGTAGAGAGGGCATAGAGGCAAGGTATTTAGAAAACGGATCAGGGAAACACAGTGGGGATAGGCAGTCACACAGTGAGGCACCTGTGTACACAGACTAACCGCAAAACAAACAATGTACATTTCACACAAAGGGGGAAACTAACAAGCTAACCGCAAAACAAACACAGCCACGAGACACATAATCCCCCAGCTGGCTCTCTCTCTCTGATCATCCCTGAAGGGGAACACCTGTTTTCAGGGAGCTGCTGGTCATCTAGTGGTTATACAACGTGGGAAGGGACGAAGTAGAGTGCAGGGTGTCAGAATCACGAAGTCTAAAGGGTTAAAGATCAGAACGGAGATGGAAGGAGTAAATAGGGATGTAGGGCAAGAGCTCGGGGGAGACAGAGGGGTTCCCCTATCTGTAAACCGACAGTGGGAGAAAACAAGGGATCAATTACTGGGAGGAGTACCGAAGGGAGAGGAGGTACAGGCTATGGCACGATACGAACAGATATGGAGAGAGCTGCAGAATCAGGGGAAGGTGCCACAAGGATTTGAAAAAATCCGACTGGTACGGTACTTAGGAGAAGCAGAGAGGGAAGCAGCCAAGGAGGTGCAGGAACATGAGGCAAAAGGACAAGGATCTGATGTGTAAAGTGGCTGGATCAGCCAGTTGAAGGGGGAGTGTGCATGTCCCTTTAAGTGCACTGTGGCACTTGAAATTGAGGCTTCAGGCTCTTGTCTTGCAGTTAGAGGTATGGAGCCCTATCAACACATTTAATACATTTCTTCTACACATTCAGCAGTCAAGGTCCGTGAGTTTAAAGATCACCCACCTCTGGAGAATAAAGATACCTCTGGGGATTCCTATAAGTTTAATCATTCATTTCTCTGGTGCATTTTCCTCTGGAGTGAAATTAATGCCTCAGCACAATTTCTCTGTATTGCCGCTGTTATTTAATTCATGATAACTTTCCCCCATTCATCAGGTTTATATTTAAATCCGGTAGTGCGGAAGTTACATTGTAAATAATCACGGAGGTAAACCCTGCGCAACTGGATTCAGCTTAATGGAGAAATAAACCTGCGAACGGGTCTATGGTGCTGTGTGAGTATTGCAATAGGTGGAATATGATTTAAATTGGTGGCATAGTTCAGAACAATTGGGTGCATAAGAATAATAATATCATTAAGAACTCACAGATCTTGTACCAGATGCTATTCAGTACATCTTGACTTAAGGACTGGAGAAATTGGCATGTTAGAATGAGATTGGCATGGCACCAATATTTCTTGATTCAATAATGACTCCACAAGCTCCAGGATTCATGCAGCAGAACTTTTAAGTGGAATATTATAGAAACTAGCCTGTACTTAAATTATTGTGTGTGCAATCCTCATAAGAACATCTTTTAACTTTTTTTTGGTGCCTGTTTTACAGACTGTTTTAAATAAGGCCAGCTCCTGTGAGCTGTGGCACAAGGCATTTTACTTAAGGCAGAACTAAAGGTTGAATATGTTTCAAGTTCTCTTGCAGGGGCTCTTGTGCTGCAATGTCTGTTATGTACTCACTCTAACAAATTGGAGGGTTGTGCCCCATACAGACAAGCAGCTCCAACTGCATTTTAATAAGGTCTAACATATTCAAAACCCATGCAAATATGGTTTGTGTTTCATTTTACAATTTTTACACTAACACAAAGGAAAGTCAGATTGTTATTCATTTTATTAAAATCTAGTGATTGGTTATATGTAAAAGCATGGCAAGAGGATCAACTAAAACCTGCCTGGGATGGTCCCTTCTGTGTACTTTTAATTACAGACACCGCAGTAAGAACAAGAGAGAAAGGTTGGACCCACATTCAAAGAATTAATGACAAAGTGCCATAATGTTACAATTTATTCGTTTTTTTAATGGTTTATTCAGTTTTGTGTATTTTATTGCTGTTTTCAATGAGCTTTACATTTATCGTGGTTTATTCAGTTTTGTGTATTTTATTGCTGTTTTCAATGAGCTTTACATTTATTGTGGTTTTATTCAGTTCTTCTTGCATTTTATTGCAGTTTTCAATGAGCTTTACATTTATTGTGTTTTATTCAGTTCTTATTGTATTTTAATGAGCTTACAGGTATTCTTCATTGTTGTTTACTAATTTCTTTGGAATATTGTTCGTTAATGTTTTAAGCCCCCCTGGAATAGGGGCAGCAGAGGTTGCAATTCAGCTCCTTTAGAATGTAGACAGGGCATAGATTTAATGTATAGTCATAATGGGATATAAGGGATCCCAATACGGACCAGGGGAATTAAACAGCTTTAGTGGAGTACATCTAATTTGTATCTTAGCCTACACAGGTATTAAAGACAGGAGTTTTGAAGCGATAGCACAAAGGACATGGTGGGACAAAGACAGACAGAATGGTAGTCAGGATTGTACATGTAACAGAGAGAGAGAGAGTTAATACATATGCTAATGTACACAGACAGGCTGCAACTCACAAGTTCGATGATACATATGCTAATGTTAGCAGACAAGCTGCAACACACAGTTAAATCACAGTCCAGTCCCCCTTTCCCCCGGTGTCATGCAGTCCCTGACCTTTTCCATAAAGGAGGATGAGGAGATCTCGACTTTTTTGAGTCAGTGTAGGGAGAGTTGGACTGATAAGGCAGGAGTACACCCAGCCACAGATCCCTTGCAGACTACACTCTTTAGGGCTGCAGTAACGAGTGGACTGCCAGCTGTAGTTAGGGAGGCATTAGAGAATAACCCTGATATTCCTGGCTGCTCGAGTGAGCAATGGGAAAAACATTTGACCCATCACATGAAACGTTACAGGGCTAAGCAAAAGGAGGACAAACATACTATGGAGTCGGCACAAGTGCAACTCCTTAAGCTTCAATTGGCAGAGGCTAGGCAAAAGGCAAACGAGGTAAAAAAGATTTCCTCAAAGGGTGCAAACCAGATGATTCAGCAGCCAACGCAGCCACCACAAGGGAATAATATGAGTTGGCACCCGGCCCCATATTGGGCACCGGGTCCCACCTATGTGGCCAGAATGGGAGGTCCAATGGGGGGATTCCGAGTAAGAGGGAGAGGTCGGGGTGCTCCACGAATGCAGCCAGCCGTATGCTTTGTATGCGGTCAGCCAGGACACTGGAAGAGAGACTGCCCCCTGGCTTGGGATCCTCGGGACACTGGGGGAAGGGGATATGGACCACCACAAAATGAGCATTGGGTCCAGTCCCAGAGATCGTCAGTGCCACCCCCGGTACATCAGGCACCCCATGCGGCTTTAGCTCCAAAGAGACAATTCCCTTTGCTGACAGAGGAGGAGCAATATTGCCCACAGTGACGGAGCCCGAGCACCCACGAGCAGGCTAGGTTGGCAGACCCTTTCCTGCAGATTAAAGTTATGGACATGGAAGTATCCTTGTTAGTGGATACGGGAGCCAGATTTTCAACACTCACTGGCACTGAATTTCAAGATAAAACATCATCCTCTAGCGTCCAGCTGATAGGGTTCTCGGGTACACCAGAAAATCTGCCGTTTTCTACACCACTAGTCACTTCTGTGGCAGGACAGACTTTTACACATCAGTACATTTTGTCAGCCAGATGCCCTACCAATCTTTTGGGCAGAGACTTGTTGTTCAAGTGCGGAGCATCCATCCTTTGTGGATCCAGCGGAATAGAGGTCACCTTTCCAAATGGATATTCTATGAACTGTTCATTAACTACACTGCATTCCAGTTCTCAGATGTTATTGGCGGCAGCTGGAGGATCCGTGTCTGAGGGACAATGGGCTGACATTTATTGGGGGCTGCTGCAACCTGAGGACCCACAGAAGGGAGGGCTGCTAAAGCCTTATAATCAATGGAAGCCGTGGATCCAGACGTTACACCCGTATACCCCTCCCTCGGACCCTCCCCATATGACCCTCTTTTACGATAGGGATGGGGATGAAATGTATCAGCATGCCTTTTATGAAGAGGTAGAGGGCAGGCAATGGGAAATTAATTCGGACTACATAGTGATAGGAAAGGAGGGAGTGGCCGCTGCGGTGGCACTGACATCTGAACAGCTGGAATGGTATGAGATGGCAGGTGAGGCCATTCCTCATGTCACCCTTGCAATTGGCACTACTCATCAGGCAAAAGATTTGGGACCGATGTGTCGGAACTGGAAGTCCCTAAGGGACTGGTCTGACACCCAAATACCGGCAGTGCAGTTCTCCTCATCTGGTCAGGCATACAGAATTTTGTCTCCGACACATGATCAAGTCCTCCTTGAGCATAGACAGATTGAACGCTTTCATGGTAGAGAGAAGATGCTAGACTCTCTCCCTGAGAACCTGTGGTCAGTGGGATCAGCTGAGAACCTGTGGTCAGTGGGATCAGCAGATGTGGGTGTTTGTCAGCAGGTTGATTCCATGACCTTCGAACTGTCAGATTACACCCCTATTTGGCAGATGCAATACTACATCATCCAAAACCAAAGACAGTAAAGGAGATGCTTTCCTTTTTGGGTTTGTCAGGGTATAGTAGGCAGTTTATCCCATCGTATGGTGAGTTAACACATCCACTGCGAACTTTGGTGAATGAGCAGGGGATGAGGAACCTGGGAGCTACACTGGATTGGACTGCACAGGCTGAGATGAGTTTTATTCTATTGAAGCAAGCTCTTACAACAGCTACAGATTTGGCGATTCCAAATTATAAACTACCTTTCTTTTTGGATGTTTCTGAAAAAGCACACACAATTGATGGTGTTCTTTTTCAGAAAAAAGGGGGTGGAAGATGTGTGCTGATGTATGTGAGTATCACACTAGACCCAACGGAAGACAGACACCCACCATGTACGAGACATGCAGCGGGAGTAGCAAAGATTTTACAAAAGGTGGCACACATAGTAATGGGACATGGCCTGACAGTATTAACAACACATAGTATTGTAGCATTTGTGAGCTCCACAGCATTTACAATGACTTCGTTAAGGCAGACGAGACTAGAAAAGATCCTGAATGCTCCAAATGTTACGTTTACCCATGAAGGCATTAACATGGCAGAAAATAGTGGAGAGGATGAACCAAACAATAAAAAGTAAGATCGGGAAAGTACAGGCACGGACCAAACTAAATTGGGTGGATGCGTTGCCCCTGGCATTAATGTCAGTAAGGAGTTCGGTAAGTTCTGTGACAGGATTTACTCCATATGAACTACAAACAGGGCACCAGTTTCCAGGACCGGGAGCCGGAATTCAGACAACGAAGAATGAGGTAAGCTCAATGGGATGCAAGCTTTATTATGAAAAACTAACGGCTCTGGTGTCAGATTTTTCACAACAGGTCACAAGTCCCATCAGAGAAGGGGAAACACCGATACCTTCAGTCGCGGAGTGGGTTCTGCTAAAGGTCATCAAAAGAAAGTGGTCGGAGCCCAGGTGGACAGGACCCTACAGAGTGGTGGAGAGGACGTCCCACGCGGTTCGACTACAAGGAAAAGGCGAGACGTGGTATCATTGGAGTCAGTGTGCAGCAACGGACCCACCGACACGGACACTGGAACAGATTTGAACGGAGGTGACTGAGAACCTGTGAAGCAACCACGGACTAAGAACACTTAAAGTCCTTTTTAAAGAGACTATTGGACTACAGTGACTGTGTATCAGTGGTTGACGGCATAATCAAGTTATTGGCATCAAAACAACGAAAAAAGCAGGGATGAATACTATGTGGGGACTATGGGTACTGGTATTCCGAGCCCTTGAAGGGGCTGGAGTAGAAAACCACTGTACAAAGTGTGTGCACTCGGCCTGGGGGTCGCACAACGAAAAAGAACAGTACTTTACTGATTGGACTAACTTTCCTGAACACTGTGTGGGGGCTCACACAGGACGTAAGTGTGTGCATAATGGACAAGTGTATGATGTTAAATTCAATAAGGGCTCTTTACTATCTAATAAATTAACTGGTGAATGGTCTCATTTTCATGAGACCAAAAGGGGGACTGTTGGAATCTAGGGGTTAAAACAGTATGAAATAAATGATAAATTAATAAGTGTATATTTACTGCATGGAATCTAGGGGTTAAAACAGTAAGAAATAAATGATTAATCAATAAGTTCATTTGTACTGCATGAGTCAGGGAAAGAGGAATGTGGCTAAGTGGCTGTCACAGCATGGAGCAAAGTTGGCTGAACAAAATTGGCTGCTCCCAAGATACAGGGAGAGGATATGCATAAAACGATTTAGGAGGAATGCTCAACTGAAGGAGGTGGGAAGTAGCACAGGAGACACAGGCCAGATCAGAACAAAGAATGGCCCACAAGAATCAAAGGGAATGGAAAACCAGTCTAGGAGGAAGATTAAGGCACGAGGAGGTGTTAAAGAGAACAGCAGAAATTGGCAGGACAAGAACAGAATGGTGATTAGAGATATCTGGGGATGAAGTAATTTCTGATCAACACAACGGGATAGTCTGGCCAGGAGGATTAACATGGGAGTGCTACACCCCAGATATCTGCAAAACAGGAGATGACTTGTGATAACCCTTATGCAAAAAGATCTAGCAAAGGAAGACAACTTTTGTTCTGTATGATAATGAAATCTAGCAAAGGAAGCCAACTTTTGTTCTGTATGATAAGGTTGACCTATATAAACTGAACCAACTGGACAATAGGGGTCAGTCTCGGGGAGTAGCTCACTGGCAGGTGACCTATGAACTAACAGACTGACCCAGAGCTCTGTTAAGTTTTATTCTTGTGCTGTGCTGTGCTGTGTAATAAACTGACTGTTGAACCGAATACCTTCTCCTATCACTTCATTCAAAGAACGCGCTGGACTCAGACTACACATAGACTAAAATTAAGAGTAAGTTAAAGCCAGAGTCCGACAACCTGTAGAGGCCAAAATACAAATTGTGAGAGATGAGTAAAACTGATATAAAAATATGAAGATGAGGAAACTAACATAGATATATGGGTAATGAATAAAGCCAGTATGAATAGGATAAGAATAGATAATAGAATGTAGGAAGTAAAGTTAGTTTGGATAAGATAAGGGTCTTCTAGCCTTAGACAGAATTAGCAAGTTCTGCATATGAAGAGGTTGTAGCCCTGAGGGTCGGGAAGGTGTGAATTAGAACAAAGGCAGGTTTGTGAATAAGGACAATGAGGATAATGACATGATGGGACACCGACAGGATACCCCCTGGTCCTCCAAGTTCACAGAAACAGCACGTAGGCAGACAGGATTGCCTAATGCCAAACCCATCCAGGAGGCAGAAGAATGTAAGGGGGAGGGTACTTCTATACTGAAATCAACTGTATAAAAGTTGGGTGAGCCCCAGTGTATGTATGTATTCCCAGGGTAAGGGGAAGCACCCAACTTTGCATTGTTGTATAATAAATGTTCTTTGTTCTCAATTTTTGTCTCGAGCAAATTCTGTGAAGGTACTTCTGTTTCTCACGCAAATCAAATCTACTCCCCTAGGGCCGTTCTGTTCCCCTGGTCCATTTTGGGATCCTATATTAACCCATACCCCACTATGACTATACTCTAAACCTGCGCCCTGTCTGCATTCTAAGGGTAAATAATTGTCACCTCTGCTGCCTCTATTTCAGGAGGACTTAATACATTGTGAGCAATTTGGTGATTTCCCAAAAATTGGGAACCAAGAAGTAAACAAAAGAGCAAATGGTTAAAAACAACATTACAGCACTTTTTCCCGGCGTAGTGTAACTTTCAGATCAGAAGGATGAAGGACTGCACGCCAGGTGGAGGGTAGATTATCAATGTCTTTAGTCCGTGTATCAGCAGCTTGTTTAATTCGTTCTATGTGAGTCCACCCTTTTCCTTTCATTCGCACTGCAGTGTCTGTAATCAAAAGTACACAATAGGGGCGGTCCCAGACAGGTTTTAGTTGGTGATCTTGCCATGCTTTTACATATACCCAATCACCAGATTTAATAAAATGAATAGGATGCTCTAGGGGTGGGTTTTGAGCTAATAGTGATCTGACGAGGAGCTTGCTTCATCTCTCATATTTTTATATTAGTTTTACTCATCTCTCACAGGGGCATTTAAGAGACTCTTAGATTGGCACATGGATGGAAGGAAACAGAAGGTTACGGGGGAGGGAGGGTTTTGTATTTTTTTAGGAAGGGATATGTGGGTTGGCGCAACATTCTTTCTGAGAGAATCATAGGATTGCTAGAAATCCCCATATGACTGCAAAAGACCTTCAGGACTCTGGAGTGGTGGTGCACTGTTCTACTGTGCAGTGACACCTTCATGAAAGAGTCATCAGAAGAAAATTTTCTGCATCCTCACCACATCGAAACAAGCCTGGAAACAAGGCCTATAGACTGAAGTTGAAATAACTTTATGGCCACAATGAGCAAAGGTATATTTAGAGATAAAAAGGGTGCAGAATTTCATGAAAAGAACACCTCTCCAACTATTAAGCACGAGGTGGATCAATCATACTTTGGGCTTGTGTTGGAGCCAGTGGCATGGGGAACATTTCACTGGTAGAGAGAAGAATGAATTCAATTAAATACCAGCAAATTCTGGAAGCAAACATCACAGTCTGTACAAAGATGAAAAAAAAGGATTGCTTCTACAACAGGATAATGATCCTAAATACATCTCAAAATCCACAAGGTGCAAGCTGAAGATTTTGCCATGGCCCTCTCAGTCCCCTGACCTAAACATCATCGAAAATCTGTGCATGCAAGAATCTCACAGAACTAGAAGCCTTTTGCAAGGAAGAATGGGTGAAAATCACCTAAACAAGAATTGAAAGACTTGGCTGGATACAGAAAGCATTTAAAAGCTGTGATACTTGCCAGAGTGGGTGTTACTAAGTACTGACCATGCCCAAACTTTTGCTTCGGGGCCCTTTCCCTTTTTTGTTGTTTTGAAACTGTAAAAGATGGAAATTAAAAAAAAGTTGATGCACCATCAATAATCACAAAAGGCTGATATTGTGAAGTTTCAGGCTCTTATTAACTTGAGACAGGAAGCACCATAAACCTCATTGAAGCAAAGAGATGGGAACATGTAAGTGGCTATGGGTAGGATTGGTCTCGGGAGACGTGTCTAGCCGGCAGCAACCACAAAAGTAATCTTACTTAAAATATTAAAGACCTGTGTCATCTTTAACTTGTAACGGGACTGTGTAAATATTAATCCTTAGTTTAACGTTTAAAAACTATATTTTATCTTGATTATGGTTTTAATAAGTTAATTGGGTGCTTACAGGGGAACAAAAACAACACATTAGCATTTTAAACACATATGATTCTTTGAGATGGAAGTAATTTGAGATGAAAATGGCTGCTGATTGAAGATGAAAGGATTTATGGTTTTTGAGATACCAAAAACAGATTTTATTTCAGAAGCACCCTTAAAAATGCACAACAATTTTAGTTCTGAGGTGAGTAGACTTCACTAGGCATAAGTTGACTTGCATGCTTTTAGCACATTTGTGTCAAAAAAAATCTTATGAACTTCAAAGAGAGAAATTGTGTCACATACCAGGTGACAAGAGAGATTTGCCAATATTCCATTGAAATATGAGACAGAGGTCAGTTTAAGGAAGTTCAATGTTCCGTTAAAATGCAGAACTGACCAGCAGCAATTTATTTTGAGTGGGGAAAACTTGCCTATGTGTTTCTTCTAACAAAAAGGCAACACAGAGTAAGAGAAGTTGACTTCTGATTGACTCTTTAAGACAAAAAGAACAGTTTCATCTTTTGGAAAACAGATTCGAAAGTCTTCATTCAAGAGAAAAAAAAAATCTCCTGGGAAGACGGGTATTATCTACTTGACAGAAAGACAGAACTTGTATTCTCTTTTTCACATGAGATACATTTGTGGCTCAGAAGATGGCCACTTCTATTTAAAGAATATATCTCAAGGACAACTCATTGAAAGAATTGTGAGTTTAGAGGGCTGAAGCTATTTGTGGCAGCTCACCATCGTGGCAGGTGAACTGACGCCAGCAGTTGTGGTCGAGTCTGCAGTCAGAGACATACTTAGGAGCTCTCAGTGCAGGGAAAAACAACAGACAGCAAGTTGGTGTCACTTCTGCCCCGCATGAGCATTGGGACCAGCATGGACCTTTTAAGTGCGCAAGTTTGAATCAGTAAATCAGTTGGTTTGAAATTCTACTCGACTCAGCGTGCTTCTTCCACTTGCAGTGGCCAAAAGCCACATTGGTGATCCTGACAGTCCAACAGCATTTGGACCCAACACGAACAAACTCCAACAACATGGACAACATAAGCGACTCAACTTTTCAAAATGTAATTTGCTTAAACTACCAACTTTCTGGACCGCTCAGCCCCTCGTCTGCTTTCAGCAAATAGAGGCCCAGTTCTGGTTCAGGAACATTATCTCCAGTGAGACCAGGTACTACTATATGGTAGTGGCGCTTGACCGAGAGACAGCAGGACAAATAATGGACTTTCTACAGCAGCTCCCGGACGGTGGCAGGTATGAGGCATTTAAAGCCTTCTTGGTCGGCACTTTCAGCCTAGGTGACCACATACTGTCGACCTAATGAGTGACATGTTAGTGATGGCAAATGGCCATAAGCCATGTCTACACATTGAACAGATAATTTTGGAGCAGATGCTGGAGGACATCCGCCTCCTACTAGCAAATGAGGACTTCTCCAACCTGTGGAAGGTGGTTGTGTACGTGTATGTTCTGTGGCACACAAAAAGAGATGGCAGAACAAGTGTTGGAATTAGTGCTGCATTATGACCGAAGGGTCAGCCAATCTGCAACCCAACAGCAAAGTGTGCAACACCCACACCAAGAGACAACAACAGTTCCAAGTCTTGGTGCTTCTACCATCAGAGGTGGGGATCTGGGGGCCTACCAATGCCAACCGCCATGCTCGTTCCAGGGAAATGACCAGGCGTACTGATGGTGGCTGGCCATCAGGATATCTTATATATCTGGGACAGACACTCCGGGCACAAATTCCTAGTAGACCAAGGAGCAATTTAGACCAAGGAGCAGAAATCAGTGTCCTTTTTGCCTTTCCACCACCCCCCCCAACCCCCTTGAGCCAAGTTACCAGGACCAGAAGGGCCAGACAAGAACTCACAGCAGCACCATTCAAATCTACGGCACGCGCATCACTCTTTTGCCATTCTCCTTTAGCTGATTCACGTGGACATCTATGCTGGCCGTAGTTTCACAGCCATTATTGGGTGCAGAATTCCACTGTGCACACTGTTTGTTGGACCTGAAGGGCAATGGCTGGGTGATGCAAATACTAGTTGTGAATGTGTTTACCATCATTCGAGTGCAAGCAAATTTCATGCGAATTCGAATCCCGACAGTTGTTCACATTTCCCGTTGAAATATCACAGACATTGTGCTTCATCTCAACATCATCTTCCATTCCCAAGCTGGTCCTGGAATGAAGTAAGCAGCTTTCAGCCAGTGCGGGATTCTGGGCCTGTGATTTGGTCCGTTGTTGGAAAACTGCCGGCACAAAAATGACCCCGCCCACACGCCCCCTCCCCCACCCCCACCCATTCTGAGTTGGCAATTTTCATATTGCAGCAATGAGAGGTTGAACATGGCTGTACCATGCCAGATATGCTATCAGGGCCTGATGTCCGACATGTAACAAAATCTTGTCAACATCAGCCACCACTACGTGCTCTCTCTCCAGGGACAGTAAGGGTTCAGAGTGTCCTCAAAAGAGGAGGAGGGAATTGTCTTGAATTTCACGGACATACAGAAATCAACCCTGAGTCATGAAAGGCAGCATTGGACTGAATGCACAGAGTCCAGAAAAGGTAGTTGTCATCTGCCCAGTCAAGCATCTGGCTAAAGATTTATTGTCAGAGTACATACATGACCTCACATACAACCCTGAGATTCCTTTCCCTGTGGGCCAGGCAGAATTTCTGCTTACGAGTAGTGCAAAAAACTACTCAAGAAAAGATGACATCATCTGTTGGCGAGGAGCTCTTAATGACCCTCCAGAGCCTTATCCAGAGGAAGCTGTGCCTCTGCTCACACCAGCCAAAAGTGGTCTCTGCATAATGAGCTCTGCCATCCAGGGGTCATCTGCATAGCTCATTTTGTCAAGACGTGCAATCTACCTTGGAAGACGTCAAGAAAATGACCAGGTCTTGCCAAGTCTATGCAGAGTACAAGGCGCACTTCTACCACCCTGCAAAGGTGAAGCTGATCAAGTCATCCAGGTTGAACGGCTCAGTGTTGATTTTAAGGGACCTCTCCCACTCCACGAATGGCAACACCTTCCTCTCTATCATTGATGAATACTCCCACTTCCCGTTTGCCATTCCACGTCCAGACACGTTCACTTCATCAGACATAAAGGCCCTCGTCTCCATTTTCGTCCTGTTCAGGTATCCCAGCTATATTCATAGCGACCAGGGCTCATTCTTTATGAGTGATGGACTATGTCAGTACCTGCTGGTGAGGGGCATCGCGTCCAGCAGGACTACTAGTTAAACCTCCTGGGGAGCAGGCAGGTTGAAAAGGAGAATTCCACGGTCTGGAAGGCTGTCAAACTGGCTCCAAAATCTAGAGGACTTCCAGACTCAAGCTGGCAGGAAGTCCTCCCTATGACATTCTATCCAGTCGCTACTATGTATTGTGACCAATGCTACTCCTCATGAGCTCCTGTTCAATTTCAAAAGAAGGTCAGCATTGGGAACTACACTCCCAACCTGGCTTACAACTCCTGGTCCGGTCCTTCTCAGGAAGCACATGAGGAGAAACAACACTGTCTCCATGGTGGAAAGAGTGAATCTGCTCCACTCCAATCCCATGTATGCCTATTTGGAGTACCTGGATAGCAGGGAGGACACTATTTCCATCAGGGACATGGCATCTGCTGGACAGAGGGTCTGTTGCCTTAAGTGCCCTGCAAGCCACGGAGCTCATTCTCATCACCCCCAGTCAGACCCTCATGGGACGTTCAAGAGGAAAGTGCATCCCCCTCTACCATTGAGCCAGAGACTTAGCCTGCCTCTCCTCCCTCACAAGGAGAGCAAGAGACCCAGGGAGTCCAAGGCCCTCAGGTTTAAGGTTCTCCACCAAGATCTCCAGATCCCCGGACTGTTTAAATCTGTAAATAACTATATTTTTAACCTTTTTCTGTCTCCACGTTCTCTGTTTTCATTCACAGACCCTAAATTCTACAGGAAGGGGTGAAATGCAATGAACTGGGATACACTGGTAGTGCTGTGCTGATGGCTGGCCTCACCTCCTAGCTCAGCTCCTATCTGCTCACTTATAACCCTGGTTTACTGCCTAAACCCAGAACCCTTCTGAAGACCATTGTGAAACCCTACTCATAGTTATAAGCTAATAAAAGCATTTGATCTCCTCTATTCGTGCTGCAATGGATGATCATCTCTGCTCCACTGCAGTCATCTTGGGGACAATGTGCGATGTTCTGGTTGTACATGAAGGATCTGACTGGGAGGAGTCCTCTCTCTGCCAACCAGGCCAAAGTCCTGATGCTTGTTTGTGAGGCCTGGCGATGAGGCATTCCACCAGATGACCTGGACTGACTGCTCAGGGAACCATCCCATCTGGTCCATCGAGTCATTGTCTCTCAGTTTCTGCAGGATGTTCTGTGCTGACCACAGCCTGATAGCCTTGTGGTCGAAGGTGTTGTTCTGGAGGGGTTTCAGCAATCCAACCTTCCAAGGGTAACATCAGTGCTGGTTTTGTGTAGTATGTACTGGGTTGTTTTATTTAGTATTTAGGATGGATGTCGACTTCAGGAAGGTCTGGAGAGATCAGGCTCCATTGACCATTGATGGCCCTCCCATTGAGGTCATCAAGAGTATTAAATTCCTCGGAGAGCACCTGGTGGAGAATCTCACCTGGTCTCTTAACACTAGGTCCGTAGCCAAGAAAGCCCAGCAGTGCCTCTACTTCCTGGAAGGCTGAGGAAAGTTCATCTCCCGCCCTCTATCCTCACTACATTCTACAGAGGATGTATCGAGAGCATCCTGTGCAACTGTATCACTGCCTGGTTTGGAAGCTCGGGCTGCAAGACCCTGAAAAGGATAGTGAAGTCAGTGAAAAACATCACTGGGGGCTCAATTTCTACCATGAAGGATGTCTACAACACTCAATACATATGGAAAGCAATAAACATTGTGAAAGACTCCACACATCCTGCATGTAAACTGTTCTCCCTTTTGCCATCTGATAGGATGTTCCGTAGCACTTGGGACCTTTTGCCAGATTGGGTAACAGTTTTTTCCCCAAGCCATCAAGACTCCTGAATTCCCAGTACAAATGTGGATAGTGTACCATGGAATTACAGTGTATATGTCTTAATATTTTAATGTGTTAGCTGCTTCCCTAATTTGTATCTATGTCAATATGCTCTGTGGTCTTGGAGAAAAGCTACCTTGTCCTCCCGTGCAACAATGATAAATAATGATGGTGAATGATAAATAAAGGTTGACTTGATTTGAGAGGGGAAGCAAAGAAGGGAGAACTAAAGTCTAACCATTTCATTTTGTTTCTTCTAGTTGTCTTTTGGGCTGTTCTATCTCCAGTCAATACATGCTCATCAGGCTGTCAAATCTCTCCACATTTTGATCAGATTATTTGTCCAGGTAAGTGTTCAATTATCTCAGAGGATTGCTCTTTGTTTGAAGTTAAAGTGGGGAAAACATTCAAACTAGTGTCTTTCATGAATTAATATTATGTGGGTGTATGTATGGTCACACCTGTGTACTCTTTGTAGGGCCGGAGGCTGGTGAACACATTCAAAATCAGGGGAGGGTAGAAAGATGGGGATGTATGTTGCTATTTCCAACACTGTGCCACCTTAAACAGTGTGTACTATACCTGCATGTTTGTTATCCCATTTCAACTGCTCCCTGTGGTGGTTCCATGGGTGAAGATGGCATTACCACCCGAATTTTGTTCCAGTAGTCCAGATGTTTCCCTCTTCCTCTCTCCTCCTTTCTTTTTCTCACTCTTGTAGAGGCAGCTAAAAGGAGACGATAAGAACGAGACCAGTAGACTGTGAGTTCATTTGCACTTACTTGTTTTATTTAAACTTCCCACGCTGTGCTTTGTAAGGCCGCGGGCAGGTCCCACCCTCAGTGCTTGTGTTGGACTTGGAATAGGTTTGCACTTTCTGTAGTCACCTGCGTTCCTGAACCCTGAAGTTTCCAAACTCCATCCCACTATCTTTCTTCCTCAACCATTAATGCGCTCCCCAAGAAAAGTGGCTTATTCTTAACTATAATGTTAACAATTGGGTGCCAGGCTCAACAGCCCTTCAGGAAGCTTCCAATGTCTATCAATGTCTAATCAGATCTGCATCCTCTGGACATTGTGTTTACTTCAACTGGCAAGGAAATAGGCCAAACCAGGCAAGGATTAAAAACTGGAATAGATTACTGTGCAGTTTTGCCCATTCAGCTATAGAAAAGATATAATTAAGCTGGAAAGGGCACAGAAAAGATTCACGAGAATTTGTGGAGAGCACAATTAGCGTTGCGGCTAGTACAACACTATTACAGCACAAGTGACCAGGATTCAAATCAGGTGCTACCTGTCAGGAGTTTGTGCTCTCCCTGTGTCTGTGTGGGTTTCCTCTGGGTACTCCAGTTTCCTCCCACCCTTCAAAAACGTACAGGGGTTGTATGTTAATTGTGTGTGGGGGGGGGCCAGGGTCCTGTGGGTTAGAAGTTTCTGTACTGAAGGTCTAACTTATTTTTAAATTAAATTTTACTTTGAAAGGCAACTTGTGTTATAACTAGGAGAGGATGGATAACTGGGACTTTTCTCGCTGGAGTGTTGGAGGCAAAGGGAGGGGGCCTTGTGAACATTTATAAAATGAGGAGAATGGACAAAGTAAATTTTCATTGTCTTTATCCAAGTGAGTGGGGGGGGGGATCAAATCCTGTGCTGTCTGTCAGGAGTTTGTATGTTCTCCCTGGGTCTGCGTGGGTTTTCCCCAGGGGCTCCGGTTTCCTCCCACTGTCAAAATGTACTGGGGGTGTAAGTAAATTGGGAGTAAAAAAAAAAATTTGGGTGGCATGGACTTCTAGGCTGAAATGGGCTGTATGTTTATATTTCAAAAGGATTTCTCCTGTTTACCCAGATATTGATGAATGTGATAACTTTCCATGCGCCCAGGAAGCAACTTGCCAGAACACAGAAGGATCCTTCCATTGTATCTGCAGCACAGGCTATAAGCACAAGACTTCGCCCGACAAAATAAATAAAGCCTGTGAAGGTATGGACCTTGAATACCATGAAATGCGGAATCGGCTGATATGGTTAGTGTTGTGGTTAATGCACAGCTATTACCAGCACCAGCCACCAAGGTTCGAATGTGGTGCTGTCTGTAAAGAGATTGTATGTTTTCCCTGTGACCTGCATGGGTTTCCTCTCGTCTTCCAAAGTGTATGGGGGTTAATTGGAGTATTTGGGCAACACAGGTTTGTGGGCAACAAGGGCCTGTTACCCTGTGCTGCTGAATCTCTAAATTAAAATAAAATTAAGCGTCATTGGTTTTGGAGTTGGGAGCTTCCAGCTTCCTGAAAAATGTCCCCCCAAAAAAAGGGTTACATATCCTCCTGGGATAATTTCTCCCATCGATGTCCGAGACTTCAGATTCAGAGTTCAGTTTTATTGTCAAGGTACACACATGATGTCACATCCAACCATGAGATTCTTTTTCCTGTGGGCCAGGCAGAATGACCACTTATTGGCAGTGCAAAAGGAAACTGACTTAGCCAACACATGCAGATAAAGAAATGTAAACAAACTGACTGCAATACAGAGAGGAAAAAAATCAATAAATTCCAAAAGTAAGAGCCCTTAAATACATGGACGATGAGGTGTGCTTGTGTGTGTGCATCTGCCTTGCTAATCTGCAGGAAAACTCTCCTCTTTTCAGCGAGAGTCCCCTTGCCTCTTTATGATCACTTAACAAGGTCACTTGGGCTAACCATGTGGTGATACGACCACTAGCCTACTGCAGTGGGCGATCTCTGTACCTGCAGGAAGATCACCTGAGGACTAACTCCACCTGATCAGCTGTCAATCAGCTGACCTGAAATTAAGCCTGAGCCAGTCACTTGGGAGCCACCACAGCTGAAACGTGAGTACAGTCTTTTAGCAGAATAAAGCCTGTCGTACAGTCTTTTGTGTTTTGTGTCTGCTTGCTGCTACCACAGCGTGCCACAATTTATTCTGCTAAAATTTGAAAACTATCATGAAAATGTTTCTGACGATCGGGAGTTTGGAGATCAACCCTCAGCAGCCGGAGGCCCAGGCACGCTTTGAAATCTGGAGGTTATCAACACAGATCAGAAGTGACTCATGGTTCTCCGCACGAAGTTGGGTCCCCGAGCCTTCCAGGCCATCAAAGACTATACCAGTTAAGAGCCGGCAATGCCCATCCTTGGAGGCCATGTACAAGCCTCCAACCACCGTAGTCTACACTAGGTACCTTCTGAGCATCAGGACTCAGCAGCCAGCTGAGACGGCAGATGCCTACCTGGGGGTCCCGTGGGAGCTATCCTGCCCATGCCTGGCTGAGACCTGGGTAACCGAAGGGGAGGTGGATCAGTTGATCAGAGATGCCAGTGTGCGAGGACTGAGATCAAGGAGTGCCCGGCAGAAACTGCTGGAGGACAACGTCGCCTCACTCACCAGAACTGTGGAGGTGGTCCGCTCTCTAGAGGCTTCAGCCATCCATGCCAAAGCCTTCGACTCCTGACTCCCCCAGCACTACGTCTGGCTGAACCAGAATCTTCCGTAGCCCAGGGACTGCATGTGGAGGAGACCATCACTGCCGCCGGCAACCCGCGTCCCTGTAAGTACTACGGGTCCTGATGTGGATCAGACAGATAGTCCTGCAGAGGAACATAGGAACATAGGAACAGGAGTAGGCCAAAAATGGCCCATCGAGCCTGCTCCGCCATTCAATACGATCATGGCTGATCTAATTTATGACCTAACTCCACCTACCTGCCTTCTCCCCATATCCCCTAATTCCTCTATCATGTAAAAATTTATCTAACTGAATTTTAAATATGTTTAATGAAGCAGCCTCAACCACTTCCCTGGTTAGAGAATTCCAAACATTCACTACTCTCTGGGAAAAACTAATTTTCCTCATCTCTGTCCTAAATCTACTCCTCCGAATCTTGAGACTGTGTCCTCTTGTTTTAGTTTCCCCGGCCAGCTCAAAAAAACCTTCCTACATCTATCCTATCCATACCCTTCAGAATCCTATATGTTTCTATAAGATCTTCTCTATTTCTTCTGAACTCGAGTTAAATCCTAGACGATTTAATCTTTCATCATAAGTCAACCCTTCATCCCAGGGATCAACCTAGTAAACCTCCTCTGGTCTGTTTCCAAAGCCAGTGTATCCTTCCTCAAATATGGAGACCAGAATTGGACAAAGTACTCCAGGTACGGTCTCACCAGTACCTTACACAGTTGCAACATTACCACCCTACTCCTGAATTCAATTCCTCTAGCGATGAAGGCCAACATTCCATTTGCCTTCTTAATAACCTGCTGCACCTGCAACCTAACTTTTTGCGATTCATGCACAAGCACTCCCTGTAGTTTTTCACCCTTTAAATAATATTCAGCTCTTTTATATTTCTTGCCAAAGTGGATAACCTCACACTTACTAACATTGTACTCCATCTGCCAGACCTTTGCCCACTCATCCAGCTTAACTATATCCCTCAGCAGACTCTCCACATCCTCATTACTATTTGCTCTTCCACTCAATTTGGTGTCATCCGCAAACTTGGCTACACCACATTTTGTCCCCTCCTCCAAGTCATCAATGTAAATGATGAACAGTTGTGGGCCTAACACTGACCCCTGCGGCACCCCACTTACCACTCTCTGCCAACCTGAAAAACTCCCATTTATCCTGACTCTCTGCCTCCTGTCAGACAACCAATTTTCAATCCAGGTCAATATACTTCCCCGGACTCCACTTTCCTGTAACTTACTGATAAGTCTCTTGTGCAGCACCTTATCAAACGCTTTCTGGAAATCCAAATATACAACATCAACCTGTTCCCCTCATTCCACCGCACCTATTATATCCTCAAAGAATCCTAACAAGTTTGTCAAACAAGGCCCAAAACTCGTTCCACTCCTGATGCGGTAAGGAAGGCCACTACGCAAAAGTGTGCCTCCCCAGACCCGCCGGGAGCGCGGTGGCCCTCCGTAACCAACTAGTAACCTCCCTGGTTGTCGCCAAGTGTGAAGTCTGGATGACGCCATTACCCATTTTGCCACCCGCCCGCTCCATTGACGCCACTTCCAGCCCACCTCCGACAGGCACCACGACAGTGTGCTCACCCTGGGTGCTGCCATCTTCTCCCAAGTGTCTTCTGCAAGGACCACTGACGTCACTGCCACCTGCATGGAAAACATCACTTCTGCTGGCGCGGGCTACGGGAGTGACAGGAAGCTGAGCCATTATGACACCACACGTGCCCACAGGGCACCACCATCTTGCACCAGCCAGGCCCCACCGCCATCTTGGGCCAGTCAGGCCTCAACAACATCGCAACAGGACTGCCTTCCAGATCACCCAGGATAGGGCGACGTGGTCAACACGGCAATGACCAGACCGTCCACCTGACACACCCCACGCCTGCAGAGGCAGCCACCAGCCGCCACTCACCTCACCTATCGAGGAGCAGCGACTCTGACCCCGAGATGGTCGTAAAGAGGGACATCCCACAGGCTCTGGCACTCGAAGATGAACATCGCTGTTGATGGGAAGATAACAAAATTCCTGTTCGATAGCTGTAGTACTGAGAACTTCATACACCCGAATGTGGCCCAGGCATTAAGACTCAAAATCTTCCCCACAAACTTTTCCTTAGCTTTTGCAGCCCAGGACTGCTCTATAACAGCCCTCAGGTGCTGGTCAGTCAATCTGACTGTGGGGCGGGGGTGGTGGGGGGAGTTTCTACAACGGGTTCAGGCTCCTGGTCATGCCCAAACTCTGTGCCCCAGTCCTCTTGGGGCTAGACTTCCAGTGTCAGCTAGAAAACATTATTCTTGCTTTCAGCGGGGCCCCTCAGGCTCTACAGCATGCAAACCGACCACCCCCAGCCCACCTGGGGCCTCTCTATGCTGTGGATACCCCCAGCCCTCTTCAACTACCTTATGTCAGACTGCAAGCCAATAGCGGCCAGGAGCAGACGCTATTGCATGGCCAACTGGGCCTTCTGGCAGAAGGTATCATAGAGCCCAGCTCCAGTTCCTGGAGAGCCCAAGTCCTAGTGGTAAAAGGGGGCAGCAAACCATGGATGGTCATCGACTATGGCCAGACAATTAACCGATACACCCAGCTGGATGCCTACCCCCTACACAGAATATCCAACATGGTCAATGAGATAGCACGCTACAAGGTCTTCTCCACGATCGACTTAAAGTCTGCCTACCACCAGCTCCTAATCCACGCATGGCTCAAGTCCTTCACCACCTTCAAACCAGAAGGGCGCCTCTATCAGTTCCACCATTCACCATTCTGGGTCACTAACGGGGACGCTGTTTTTCAGAGGGAAATGGACTGCATGGTAGACCTCCACAACTTAAGAGCAACATTCCCATACCTGGACAATGTCACCATCAGCAGCCATGACCAGCAGGACCATGATGACAACCTGGAGAGGTTTCTCCAGACAGCTGAGGAGCTGAACCTCATTTACAACGAAGAGAAGTGTGTGTTCAGCACTACCCGCCTCCCCATCTTAGGGTACATCGTGGAACACTGTGTCATTGATCCCTACCCAGAGTGCATGCGTGCATTATTGGAACTGCCCCTCCCACACATGCTCAAGACCCTCCGCAGGTGCCTTGGCCTCTTTTCATACTTCTCTCAGTGGGTCCCCCATTTCACGGACAAGGTCTGCCCACTGGCCCAGGCCACCACTTTTCCCTTCCCATCTGAAATGCAAGCAGCTTTTGCTCACATCAGGCAGGACATCGCAGATGCCAAGATGCATGCCGTAGATGAAGACACCTCATTCCAGATAGAGAACAATGTTTCACTCACCGTTACCCTCAACCAGAAGAGGCGATCCATTGCTGCCTTCTCCAGAACCCCCCACGGTTCTGAGCTCGGACACTCCGCCATTGAAAAGGAGTCCAAAACTATTGTAGAACTGGTCTGCCACTGACACCACTACTTGGCAGGCAGGAGGTTCACCCTCCTCACTGACCAGAGTGCAGTGAGTTCACGTTCAGCACCACCCACAAAGGCAAGATCAAGAATGACAAGATCTTGCGCTGGAGAATCGAGCTGGCCACATTCAGCTAGGACATCCAGTAGAGACCGGGGAAGTTCAACGACTCCCCCGAAGCCCTATCCTGGACCTGTGCATCAATGCAGGCCGACCAGCTGTAGGCACTCTACGACTCCCTCTGGCATCTGGGGGTGACATGCCTGTACCATTTTATCAAGTCCTGGAACATCCCATTCACCATCCAAGAGGTCCGGACCATGACTGAGTCACTCAGGGTCTGCACAGAGTGCAAGCCTCACTTCTGCTGTCCGCCTCAGGCCCATCGTCAAGGCCACCCGGCCCTTTGAGCAACTCAGTATTGACTTCAAGGGTCCCCTTCCTTCCACGAACCAAAATGTCTACTTCCTCACGGTTATAGACGAGTACTCCTGTTTTCACTTTGTCATACCTTGCCCGGACACCTCCACGGCCACCGTTATCAGGGCTCTGACACAGATCTTCACCATGTTCGGCTACCCTACATTCATCCACAGTGACCGGGGTCCAGCTTCATAAGTGAGGATGTGAGGCATCGCAACTAGTCGCACGACTAGGTATAACCTGAGGGGCAACGGGCAGGAGGAGCATGAAAATGGAGTGATCTGAAAGGCGGTCCTCCTGGCCCTTAGGTCCAAAGGCTGGTCCATGGACTACTGGCAAGAAGCCCTCCCCAAGGCGCTCCATGCCATTAGATCGCTCTTAGGCATGGCTACAAATCAGACCCTTCACGAACACCTGTTTTCATTCCCCAGGAAATTGGCAACTGGAACCTCTCTCCCAGTATGACTCACATCTCTGGAACCAGTGCTCCTGCACAAACACATACGGGCCTACAAGGCCAATCCACTGCTCCTCCTTCACGCCAACCGTAACTACGCCTACATCAGATACCCCAGTGGCCGTGAGGACACCGTCTCGACCAGGGATTAACCACCACCACCCCAACACCTTGTTGATCTGACGCAATTTCTCCACCACGGGCATCCTTGGCCCACCCGGGGGCCCCGAACCACTCCCCCCGCCCCTCCAGCATCTCCTTCTCCTGCCGATCCACGCCAACCTGGCCACACCATCACGGACATACGCTACACTTCCCTCTCCGGCGCCAACCATGTCAGATCCGACTAGCCCTCAGGCACCCACCACACCCTCACCAACCTTTGACCAGGAACCAACCCTGCAACAGACACAGACTCCAATGGCTGCTGCTCTGTCTAAACCTGTAAATACCACCCAGCACCGTTATTCACCCCCCAGGACAATTTTAAGAAAGGGGTGAATGTGACCACTAGCCTACTGCAGGGGGCGATCTCTGTACCTGCAGGAATACCACCTAAGGACCAACTCCACCTGGCCAGCTGTCAATCAGCCGACCCGAATATAGACCTGAGCCGGCCCCTCCTAAACCAGTCACGCAGGTGCCACCACAGGTGAAACTGGTGTGTACAGACCTTTAGCAGAATAAAGTCTGTAGTACAGCCTTGTATTTTGTGTCTGCTTGCTGCTACCACAGCACATCACAAACCCAAAACCAGAGGCTCCAACTATAGAAACAAAACCACAGCACAGAAACAGGCCCTTCATCCCTTTTAGTCTGCCTATTTTTCTGCCTAGTCCCACTGACCTGTGACCAATTCATATCCTTCCATCCCCTCCCATCCATGTACCTATCCAATTTTATTTTCTCTTAAATATCAACACTTCAGTACAGCTGTGAGACTGTATATCACCCATATACTGTATATCACCCATATACTGTATATCACCCATATACTGTATATCACCCATATACTGTATATCACCCATATACTGTATATCACCCATATACTGTATATCACCCATATACTGTATATCACCCATATACTGTATATCACCCATATCATGGCCCATTTAATAGTTCATTGGTAATATTAAGATTCTACCACGACTATTCTCATTTAACCCCTCCATCTTTGTAAGCTCAGTTGATCACATGGAATTCAAGTTCATTCAATTATTATCAGTCTCTTCTTTGGCTTGGCTTCGCGGACGAAGATTTATGGAGGGGGTAAAAAGTCCATGTCAGCTGTAGGCTCGTTTGTGGCTGACCAGTCCGATGCGGGACAGGCAGACATGGTTGCAGCGGCTGCAGGGGAAAATTGGTTGGTTGGGGTTGGGTGTTGGGTTTTTCCTCCTTTGCCTTTTGTCAGTGAGGTGGGCTCTGCGGTCTTCTTCAAAGGAGGTTGCTGCCCGCCAAACTGTGAGGGGCCAAGATGCACGGTTTGAGGCGATATCAGCCCACTGGCGGTGGTCAATGTGGCAGGCACCAAGAGATTTCTTTAGGCAGTCCTTGTACCTTTTCTTTGGTGCACCTCTGTCACGGTGGCCAGTGGAGAGATCGCCATATAACACGATCTTGGGAAGGCGATGGTCCTCCATTCTGGAGACGTGACCCACCCAGCGCAGCTGGATCTTCAGCAGCGTGGACTCGATGCTGTCGACCTCTGGCATCTCGAGTACTTCGACGTTAGGGATGAAAGCGCTCCAATGGATGTTGAGGATGGAGTGGAGACAACGCTGGTGGAAGCATTCTAGGAGCCGTAGGTGATGCCGGTAGAGGACCCATGATTCGGAGCCGAACAGGAGTGTGGGTATGACAACGGCTCTGTATACGCTTATCTTTGTGAGGTTTTTCAGTTGGTTGTTTTTCCAGACTCTTTTGTGTAGTCTTCCAAAGGCGCTATTTGCCTTGGCGAGTCTGTTGTCTATCTCATTGTCGATCCTTGCATCTGATGAAATGGTGCAGCCGGGATAGGTAAACTGGTTGACCGTTTTGTGTGCCCAATGGAGATGTGGGGGGGCTGGTAGTAAAGCCCAACGAAACAGCGTTCTCCAGTCCACGGTGCAAAAACATGCAAATACACAAGCAGGCATAACACACACCCACCCACAGACAAATGATGCATACAGCAAACACCTATATGACCACGTCATATAAATATTAAAATAAATATTATTAATAAATAGTCAATACATGGGGAGTTGTTTTGGCAGTTCATCAGTCATTCAGCATTCTCACTTACTGTGGGAAGAAGCTGTTCCTCGGCCTAGTGTTTCTGTCGGGGAGTAACTGCAAGATGCTGTGTGGAAGGAGTCCTCAATGATTTTGCGAGCTCTCTTGGAATAACAATCCTGGTAAATCACATCAGGGTCAGGTGGGGGGATGGGGGTGATTTTGGAACCTGTTCCTCAGCCTGTGGTTCTGACTCTAATACTTTTGTATCTCATCGCCAACTGAAAGAGCTGGAAGATGCTATGTGCGGGGTGGTGGAGAGTCCTCTGATTTAGCAAGCCCTCTTTAATCAAGATCTTGGTAAATCACTGCGATGGGGTGGGGGGTGGGGGAGGTTTATTATTGCTTCACTTTATTATTGTGAAGGACTTTCTCTGTTTGCACAGATGTCGACGAGTGTGAATTCAATCTGTGCCAGCTTCATGCAAATTGTACCAACACGTTGGGCTCCTATCAATGTGACTGCATCAAAGGGTTTCACACATTATCTGCAGCCTTCCCTTCAGGGAAGATCTGTAAAGGTAAGGACCTCTCTATTTCGACAAATGAGGAACATTTGACAGCTCTTGGTCTGTACTCCTTGGAGTTCAGAAGTATGAGGGGGGACCCCACAGAAGCATTTTGATCATTGAAAAGCCTGGACAGAGTTGATGTGACAAAGTTGTTTCCCACAGTAGGGGAATCAAGTACAAGAGGGCACAACTTCAGGATTAAAGGGCGCTGTATGCATATATCTGTATCTATATCTGTTTGGGCACACCCATTGGCGTCTCCCACAGGCACCTGAATAAAAGTGACTATTCCACAATCCTCCCCCCCCCCCCACCGCCCCCTCAACAGTGCAGGACAGTAAAGCAGCATGGACGTGCCTTTGTTCTATAGCAAATAAAAGCCTATCAGTTTGTTCAACTTCAGGGTTTTGGAGTTATTGATGGTGCCAATTTAGAACAGAGAAAGAAAAGAAATTTCTTTATCCTCTGGAATTTGCTACCTCAGGCAGCGATCATTGGGTGTATTTAAGGCAGAATTTGATAGGTTTCTGAATAGTCAGGGGATACAGGGAGAAGGCAGGGGTGTGGATCTGAGTGGGAGAATGGATCAGCTCATGATGGAATGGTGGAGCAGACTTGATGGGCTGAATGGCCTACTTCTATGTTTTATGACAACCTTTATTGCCATATACCTTGTACAATCTACACTGAAATTATCATCACAGCTTAATAGGTACCTCATAGAACTACAGAACAATGCAACACAGAAACAGGCCTTTCCAGTCCTTGCTATTTTAAATTTAGACGTACAGCACAGCAACAGGCAATTTCTGCCCTACGAGTCATGCCGCCCCATTTGCACCCCATTAACCTACACCCCACCCCCTCCCCCGGGTACATTTTGAACAGTGGGAAGAAATCTGAACCCCTGGGGAAAACCCACGTAGACATTGGGAGAACGCACAAATTCCTTTCAGACAGTGCAGGATTCGAACCCCAGTCCCGATCACAGGTGCTGTAAAAGTCTTGAGCCAATTGCTACGCCAACCGTCCTGCACTTTTGGATTCAAAAGAGATGATTTCCTTTGACCCTTCTGAATATTAATTCTGATTCAGTTGGCAATCAGTGGTGAGCGGGGTGCCGCAGGGGTCAGTACTGGGCCCGCAACTTTTCGCAACATATGTTAATGATCTGGAAGAGATCTGATGACACTAAAGGACTTGGGAGAGCTTGTGCATGAATCGCAAAAGGTTGGTTTGCAGATGCAGCAGGTTATCAAGAAGGCAAATGGAATGTTGGCCCCTCATTGGGAGAGGGATTGAGTTGAGGGGAGGGAGGTTCTGCTGCAACTGTACAAGGTCCTGGTGAGGCCACATTGGGAGAACTGCGTGCAGTTCTGGTCTCCGTACTTGAGGAAGGATGGACTAGCTTTGGGGGCGGTGTGGAGGAGGTTCACCAGGTTGATTCCAGAGATGAGGGGGTTGGCCTATGAAGAGAGATTAAGTCGTCTGGAACTGTACTCACTGGAATTCAGAAGAATAAGAGGTGATCTTTGTGGTGGAACACTAGTGCAGGAAATGACCTCACTACACTGTACAGGCTGGCCCGCCTCCAATCCTGTAACTCCTCCCCATAGATTACCATTAAAGGCTGATAGCCTTGCATCCGGGCCAGCAGCACATAAAGGCATGCCCAATGTTTCTGGATATTAAAGCCTTTATTCACTCGCTTTGTGACCGCTTGTGGTTATTGATCACGTCACAATTTAATATCCAGAAGTACTTGCCATCGACAAAGTGATCCAAGTGGAGAAGCTGGAGATCGACCCCAGTGATCCAGAGGCCTCCGTCAAGTTTAATATGTGGCTGCACTGCTTAAAGGCCCACATGAGACGCCACGTCTCTGCAGGTGTAGACAAATACAATTTGTTCTTTTCATCAGTGTGCCACTGAGCTTACCATATAATACATGACTGAGAGATGTATGATGACACGATAGCCCTGCACAGAATGGCAGCAGCAATACAGTGCACCTGTGAACTCTATGTATACATGTATGCATGCTGGTCACCCAACGCCAGGTCCCCAGTGAGTCCATCAACGACTTTGTGAGGGGCACGAGGGAGCTGGGATGTGACTGCGATGGTCTACCAAGAGGAGCTCATCCATGATGGGCTAGTGGCCAGCTTCCGTTCCAATCACATTCGCAAGCGACTCATGGAGAAGGGCAATTGGACCCTACAGGAAGTCATCCAGATGGCTTGATCGCTGGAGGGAGCTCAGAAGAATGCTGAAGCTTACACTATGAGCCACATGGCCACCAGGTGGGGAGCATGGGGGCCGCCTTCTTGGGACTCGGGAACCCTGACTGCCGCTGCCACTGCAGAGCAAATGAGGTGCAACAGTGGCGGCCAGACCAAGCACCCTGGAAAGTACTGACGGGCCCTTAGCACGACCTGTTTGAACTGCAGGTGGAAGGGACACTAAGCCAAAGTATGCCATTCTAAACCTTCTTCTAGCAACGCCACGTGTGGACTGTGACCTGCGTCACCATCTTTGTTTGACCCACTTTCAGCGTCACTTCCGGCAGCCGATGACTGAACAGCGGGAACAGAAGGAAGACGACACAGGATGACGTCAAGTCCAACGTCTATTCCAGACTCCACCATGTGCGATCCATGGGGCAGCCATCTAGACAGTACAGCAGCAGCGATTCCAACAACAAGCTAACTCTGGCCTCCGACGTGCTGGAGCAGAAAGGCCACACCAATTAGCGCGCTCTATGATGAACTTGGAGGTAAATGGTCACACAGCGGACTGCCTATTCAACACTGGGGGCAATTAAAGTTTTATACACCCAGGAATGGTCCAACACTATTCCATTGCAGTGTCTCCTGCAAAGTGTAAGGTAGGTCTAGCATCCAAATCCCACTCCAGGGAAATCAGCGGGTGCTGCACTGTGATCCTAACTGTATAAAAACTTCAAGTTGTTCATGATGCCCCACCTCTGTGCGCCAGTCATTATTGGGACTGCATTTCCAGTGCCAGCTTAACTGCGTGCTGATGCTGTTTGACAGGCACCATCCTCCCTTCACGATCAGAAATAACCAATTCCTGGAGAGCCCGTCCTTCCCTCCGAACGTGGCCAACCAGATGCAGAAACGCCATCCAGGCCACCCGACCTGTGGTCTGGCCACCCTACCTATCTGGGACCCTCGGCCTCCCCCCCCCCCCACCTACAGAACCTCACCCCAGACGATAAACCAATAAAGGTGGGCGATATAGCCCCGGTGACAGGGAGTTCATAAAAGCTGAAGTGAGGCAACTGCTAGTGGAGGGCATTAGTGAGCCCAGTAACACCTCCTGGAGGGCACAAGTGGTGCTGGATAAGAGAGGGGTGAAGCACCAGATAGTCATCAGTTATAGCCACACTTTCAATTGGTTGTTGGATGCCTACTCCCTCCCCCACATTAGCTAACATGGTGAATGAGATAGCCAAGTACTGGGTCTTCTCCACAGTCAATCTCAAGTCAGCAAATCACCAGATCCTGAACTGCCCGGAGGACCATCCATACAAGACGATCGAGGCCTTTACCGTTTCCTACAGGTCTCATTAGGTCTCACGAATGGGGTGCCGGTGTTCTAACGGGGATGGACCACATGGTGGATGACAATAAGTTAAAAGCCATATATTCGTAATGTCACCATCTGCAGCCATAACCAGGAGTAACATGACGTAGACCTGCAGAAGTTCCTCACCATTGCTAAAGCCCTGAACTTAACATACGAGAAAAAGTGCGTGTTCCACACCTCGAGTCTGGCAATACTGGTGTACGTGGTGGAGCATGGCATCATTGCCCCTGACCCCGAGCTCATGGGCCACCTTCTAGAACTCTCAATATCCCAAAACCTTAAGGCCCTTAAAAGGTTTTTCTCTTATTATGCCCAAAAATTCCCTAATTAGGCTGACAAGGCCCAACGCCCAGTGAAGACCATCATGTTTCCTGCCACCAGAGGCCTGTAAGGCTTTCGAGGGCATTAAAGATGAGATTGCCAAGGCGTCCATGCATGCCGTTGATTAATCCATCCCTTTCCAAGTGAAGAGTGATGTCTCCGGCTTTTGACTTGGCCACCACGCTGAACCAAGCAGGCAGGTCCATGGCAGTCTTTTCCTGGCCACTGAGAAGAAGGCACAGGCTATATCTGGCCAGCAGGTCATTCACTTTGCTGACGGACCAGAGAGTAGTTGCATTTATGTTTAACATTAAACAGTGGGAGAAGATTAAAAATGACAAGATCATTGAGTGGAGAATTGAATGTCTACCTATAATTATGCAATCTTGTACTGGCCTGGGAAGCTCAATGAGCCACCAAATGCCCTGACCCAGGGAACCTTCACCAGGGCACAGGTAGATCGCCTCTAGCCTATGCCACCCCGGGGTCACCAGGCTCTATCACTTTGTGAGGTCACACAACCACCACTCTTGTGTGAAGGAGATCAGGGAGTTCACCTACAACTGTTCGGTCTTTGCAGAGCACAAACCGTATTTGTACTGGCCAGAGAAAGCTCAGCTGATCAAGCTCACTCAGTTTGAATGTCTCAGTATAGTCTTCAAGGGCCCCCTTCCCTCCACAAATCAGAATGCGTACTTCTGCAACATTGTGGATGAGTATTCACATTTCCCATCGCTATTCCCTGTCTGGATATGACTACGCTCATAGTCATTAAAGCCCTCCATCACCTCAACATCTTGTTCAGATACCAGTTACATTCACAGTGATCAGGCTCTTCATTCATGAGTGAGGAGTTCCACCAATATTTCCTGTCCAAGGGTATAGCCACAAGCAGGACCACCAGCTACAACCCCTGCGGGAACGGGCAGATGGAAAGGGAGAATAGTATGATCTGGAGAGAAATCCTCTAGGCCCTTAAGTCAAAAGGGATGCTGTCTCCCAGTGGCAAGAGGTCCTTCCAGATGCACTACATGGCACCAGGACCTTACTCTCTACTGCAATGACCGTCTGTGATAGTACAGATATATCACCAATGTATATATTGTATATAGTTACAGTATCTAGACTGTGCTTACAGTGATTGGCTGAGAGCTAAGCCACGCCTACTGTCTGGGCCTTAAAGGGTTGTGTCCCTAGCCAGGTCGGATCATTCCGGACTGGTCGGCCACCCGTGAAGTGCTCCTGTCTTTTGCTAATAAAAGCCTTGGTTTGGATCAACAAGTCTTTGATTCTTTCGATGAGCTCTACACAGTCACCTCACATGAGAAATAGTTCTCCTTCTCTAGGAGGTCAACGTTGGGAACCACGCTGCTGGTCTGGCTGACGTCCACAAGGCTAGTGCTTCTCAAGGTACATAAGGTGGACCCACTGGTAAGGGAAGTGCATCCGAACCCCCAGGACAGCCACGTACAGTACCTGGACAGACGGGAAGACACTGTGTCCATCAGAGACATGGCTCGAGCAGGGTCCCCAGCAGAGGAGGTGCACCCAGAAGCCCTTGTCAGCGACCAGCCAGTTCCTTCCACCATCCAGACAACTGACTACTTGAACTCATCACTCTACAAACACGAATGGAACCACCAACACCCCCACACCCAACTGAACCCGTTCAGACCAACACAGTTCAGCCCCCGGATATTCAACCTGCCATACAGGTCACCGTCCCACAGGAGCCAATAATGCAACTGGTAATGTGGCGATATCATCGGCAGATAAAGCCACGGGACTGGCTGTATCTGTGAACTAGAAAAGACTGCATGATGAGTAATGATGGGTACGGTCCCACTTCACCCTGCTGGACTTTTATCTAAAAAGGAGGGGTGATAGTGCAGGTGTGACCTCACTACACTGTACAGGCTGGCTCACCTCCCAACCCTGTAACTCCTCCCCATAGATTCCCAATAAAGGCTGCTAGCCCTCATCTCCTCCCTCCATGTTAGCCTTGGATCTGGGCCAGCAGCATGTAAAGACATACCTGATGTTTCTGGATATTAAGGCCTTTAATCACTCACTTTGTGTCTGCTTGTAGTTATTTGATCATGTCACAGTCTTATTAATAAACATATAAAATTATGAAAGGCATAGATAAGATGGAGGTAGGCAAGTAATTTCCATTAGTGGGGAAGACTAGATTAGGGGACACGGACTCAAGATTCAGGGATTAGCCACTATGGTCAGGAACACTGCCAGGTGTTTACGTTTGTAAAGGATTTCTCCTGTTTACATAGATATTAATGAATGTGATACCTTTCCGTGCGCCCAGGAAGCAACTTGTCAGAACACCGAAGGTTCCTTCCATTGCGTCTGCAGCACAGGCTATAAGCACCAGACTCTAAGTGACAAAAATAGTATCTGTGAAGGTAAGGTCCTTGAACAAATGATAGTCAACTTCAAGCTGAACACAAAAGATAATTTCAGATTTCTGCGTCACTTCGGAAGTTGGAGAAACATCAAATTAACTTTCATTGAATGTAACATGTCTAAGTGATTATTCATGAATCTGATGGCAATGCGGAAGAAGCTGTCCTTAAAGATTTTCTGTTTTTGCACAGACATTGATGAATGTGAATCCTTGCCCTGTGGCCATCACACAATTTGCAGCAACACACTGGGTTCATACCAGTGTAACTGCATCCCAGGTTTTAAACCAACACCCACCACCGCCAACCTCTCCATGCAGAAAGTCTGTCAAGGTAAGAACTTTAAGAGCTCCATAATAGTGAGACTATCCAGTACAATAAAACAGGCAGGGATACCACATTTCCTTCCCTGCTACGCTTGAGTTTTCAGATATAGTCAGATCTAAGATTTATTGTCACAGTTCATCCATGACATCACATACAACCCTGAGATACTTTTCCTGCAGGTGATGCAGAATAACCACTTATTGGTGGTGCTAAACAAAACCATGCACAATGTGCACATGAAAACAAAGAAAGAAATGTACTGTATATACTCTGGTCAATCCCATGTAGTATTTGACCCCCATCACTATTTTTGGCCTCAACCAATCCAGACACAAACTCTCTCCTTGCCACCACCCAATCTGAGCACCGATGCTCTGAATGCGGACCTATGTCCTGGTGAAAATGTAAGAGTCCATAAATGAGTCCCTGATTGAGTATGTTGTTGAGGAGTCTGATGGTAGAGGGGGAGCAGCTGTTCCAAAACCTGATGGTGCGAGGCTTGTGGCCCCCAACACCTCTTTCCTGATGGCAGCAGCGAAAAAAGAGCGTGTGCTGGGGGGTGTGAATCCTTGATGATACCTGCTGCTTGCCAACAGCAGCATTATTCAATAGTGGGAGGGTTTTGCCTGTGATGTCCTGGACTTTGTCCATTACCTACTGCAGGGCTTTACAGTCAGGGGTATTGGTGCTCCCATACCAGACTGTGACGCTGCCAGTCAGCACGCTTTCCACCCACATCTGTAGAAATGCGCCAAGGCACCCAATGTCATCCCAAATCCCCACAAACTCCCGAAGAAGTATAGGCTCTGACATGCTTTCTTCATGATGCCATTAGTGTGTTGGGTTCAGGAAAGATCCTCCAAGATAGGGACTCTCAGCAATTTAAATTTTTTCACACTCTCCAACTCAGCCCGAGTTGGCCTGATTTACCTGCATGTCTTTTGCATTGAAATAAATGCAGTTTCAACCATGGTTCTTTCCCCTCACTTTGCTGTTCTTCTGCTTATCCTTTCCACGACATTTGCCCTCTTGGTCTAGTATTAGCCCACAACTTCTCATCTGAACTCCAACTTACTGTTATTCTTATTTCAACCTTCCAGAGAGGCACTCCCTAAATCTCCCGGCCTGAATATTAGTTCCCCTGCTGGTTCGGATGTGAGCCATCCCTTTTTCACAGGTCACTTCTGCCCCAGAAGAGATCCCAATGATTCAAGAGCCCCCTGATCCAGCTCAATTTATCTGGCCTATCTTTCTATTCCTAACCTCACCAGCTTGTAGGGTGTAATCCAAGGCAACCTCCAGATACCCACTTTGTAAGTCTCCTTCCACACTCTCCAAATTCATTCCTCAGAACCACATCCCTTCCGACATTGATGCATCTATGGTTATGTGGTTATTTGGAATTACATTAAAGAGCACAAAAGAAATAAAGAATCCACATAAAATGAACCCACTCTACCCTGCTCATGAATTTACAGTGGGATTTGCTCAGGAGACATCCGTTGTGAAGAATTCCAGGAATCTGCAAGATAATCTTTGTGAGATAATCTTTGTGGGTTGACGGCCCCAACACTGCCTTGAGATTATTCAGTTTCAATGATGAGAAAAAGTCCTTACGCTGACAAACTTTCCCCGAGGAGAGGCCGGCAGTGGCAGGTGTGGCCTGAAACCCCGTGATGTAGTTGCACTGGTAGGAACCCAGTGTGTTTTTGCAAGTTGTGTGACGGCCACAGAGCGAGGATTCACATTCGTCAACGTCTGTGCAAACACAAAAAATGCTTCACAATTGTAAACATTATTAACTGCTAAATGTGCAGAATCAGGTGAGAGTACGTTGATACAACAGTGACTGAACAACCAGAATAGTATCTACAAACTAGAATTCGAAGCCCACCACAGTTGATAGGATTTAGAAATCAATGAATTATTTAGCAGCTGTGCTTAAAACAGTGAACAACTTGCCATGTGTGCTGACTGGCTGCATCACTGTCTGGTACTGGGACGCCTGAGTGTAAAGGTAGTGGAAACAGTCTAGGACATCACAGGCAAAACTCTACGCACTATCGAGAACGCCTACAGGGAACACTGCCATTGGAAAGTGGGTTGTATATAAAGGGGCGAAGAGTTAGCATACAGGATGGAGCTTGAAAACGGTGGAATGGTGCACCAAAAACAACTTCCACTCAATGTCACCAGAACCAAGGAGCTGATTGTTGACCAGGAAGGGAAAACCAGAGATGTACAATCCAGTGATCATTGAGGAAAATCAGAGTTGGAGAGTGTGAAAAAATTTAAATTGCTGAGAGTCCCTACCTTGGAGGATCTTGGGAGATTGGAATATTATTGACACGAGAAACGTAGCAGAGAGTAGAATCAGAATTTATTGCCACGAACATGTTACGAAATTCTCTTCTGGGGCAGAGGTGACCTGTGAAAAAGGGATGGCTCACATCTGAATGGGCGGGAGAAACTAATATTCTGGCTGGGAGATTCTGGAAGGTTAAAATAAGATTGGCAGGGACTGTAAAAACATGGCAGTATAACTGGATGGATAGGCTGGGCTCGTTAGGCTTGGTTGACAACCAGCCTAAGAGAAGGATAACTCTGATTTCTCTCTCCCCCTCTTCCTTTTCCCTCCTTAAATAGTGGGGGTGGGGGGGGGGGTGGGGTGGGTGGGGGAGGGAAGCGAATGTAAACATAGATATCCTTTGCCTTAAATTGCTTCATTTACCTTCATAAAAGGTCCAGAGGAGGATTGACTGGTCCAACTCGCTCTTTGTTCCCTCTGTAGCAGAGGGTGATGTCAGAGGTGGAGTGAAGTCGCCTCACCTCCTCCGTAGAAGGAATGCTGCTGAATGCCATCAGCCCACAACCCTTCGGTCGCCATTTTCAGTTTTGGCCACATTTCCTTTCTGGTGCATATGTTTGATGTCATGGAGGAGGGCAATGCTACTGCACTTCTCACCCTGTCTCCCTCAGCTTTGTGAGCAGCTCATGGATTTGCCCCTGCATCAAAACATATTGCGACCACATTTTTGGTCATCAGCATAAAAGGGAAATTTGCTTTTTTTTTTAAACGAGCAGGAGATTTAAAAACCCCTTCTGTCTCCTTTCACACAGACAAAATCGATTCTCACCTCTCCCTTATTGTATCCAACTTTT
Organism: Narcine bancroftii; assembly: GCF_036971445.1. Lineage (NCBI taxonomy): Eukaryota > Metazoa > Chordata > Chondrichthyes > Torpediniformes > Narcinidae > Narcine > Narcine bancroftii. Next base: position 241,241,247 of record NC_091471.1, read on the forward strand.
TGTTGGTCTGGATTCCTCCCCCAGCTAGCGCTGTCTCTATTCTGTGATTTCCTGCTTATTCTTTGCTTATTTCAGTTGAAGCCACCAGAAACTCACCAGAACTGTAAAGGTAAAAACAGAAAGAGTTCTTTGAGAGGAATACAAAGAGTAACTGCTGGAAACAGGCAGAACCTGCGGAAAGAAACAAGAGTGTTTCAAATATCAATGAAGGGTTTTAACTCTGTTTCTCACTTGTCTACTCCTTCCTTCCCACCAATCACCCCCACCCCCTTGGCACCAAACCCTGTGTCTGCAGGTGAACCTCCACTTGCATCCCTCACCACCTTTCAGGGCCCCAAACAGTCCTTCGTAGTGAAGCAACATTTCACCTGTGAATCTACAGTGGGGGCCATCTGGTGCTCCCGTTGTGGTCTCTTCTACATTGGAGATACTGGGCGCAAACTGGGAGATCACTTTGTGGAGCACCTCAGCTCTGTCTGCTGCAATAGCGTGGATCTCCCAGTGGCCACTCAGTTCAATTCCCCGTCCCATTCCCTTGCCAAAATGTAAGTTCGTGGTCCCATGCACAGCCAGACTGGACCATTTGCAAATTGTCTGGGCACCCTCCAAATGGATAGCAATAACAGTGACTTCTCCAGATTCCGTTAGCCTCCCCATGTCTTCTTTTCTCTAGCTTGTGCTCTCCCCTTTCTCCCTCTGTCTCCTTTACCTCAATTCTGCATCCACAGAGCCAACCCACTCAATTCCCCCTATCAATTCTCGCCTTTCCTCTTTCCTGGCCTCCCCTCCATTTCCAATTATCACCTTTTGTCTGCATTCCTCCCCCTACCATTTCTTTTAATTCAGATGGCTGCCTGCTTTTTGCTCACACCTTGAAAAAGGGCTCAGGCCCAAAACTTTGGCAATATATCTTCATCTCCCATGGTCACTGCAAGACCTGCTGAGTTCCTCCAGGATTTATTTATCCCTCTCCACGGATCCTGCCTGACCTTCTGAGTGTTTCTGGCATATTTTGCTTCTGGTTCAGATTTTCTGCTGACTTTTGGTTTTCATTCACTGTTAAATAGTCGAGCGGGGTTGGGGGGGTGGTGGTGGTGGTGGTGGGGCAATAGAGGAATTGGAAGAGGGTGGAGATGGGACTGGGGCCAGTGCAGAGTATGGAGCTGCATTAGAGGAGAGTATTTGGGTTTGATCACTGTTAGAAGTATTCCCAATCTCTTCTGTGAGGCAGGGATCTGGTGTTGGGTCCAAAGCTCGACGTTGTGAGGAAGAGTTGTTGTGGAGTGACTGTTGGAGTTTACAGCTGGACACTTAGATTTCCTTTATGTAATTTTTCCACCAGTTAATCCACTTGATTGTGCTAATACGGTTGAAAAGAATTTCACAACAATGCCCTGCAATTCAATATATTCATGGAATTCAAACCAGGTACGTGAACTATGTCTGACTTTCACCCACCCTGTTTCTCCAGGGTACATCTCCTTTTCATGTGGATCTATTGCAATGTATTCTTAAATTTTTTTAAATTTAAATTTGGGCATACGGCACGGTGACAGGCCCTTCCGGCCCACAAGCCTGTGCCGCCCAACTCCCATTCCTTTTGGAGGGTGGAAGGAAACAGGAATACACAGAGTAATCCCTCATAGACATGGGGAAAATGTATAAACACTTCACCAACAGAACCAGATTCAAACCCGGATTTGCTGGCACTGCAACCGTCTTCACTAGATTGATCCCACCCTCCTTAATGCACTCTGCTCCCACTCTTCCATCTTTGTGGCTTTCTTCACCCACCGTACAGAACTTCCCAACCATTGAAGACACCTCTGTGAGGCACAGCCTCCAGAAAGCAGCCAACATCACAAAGGACCCCTGTCACCTTGTCACAACCTCTTCTCACTGCTACCTTCTGGAGAAACTTCAGCAACCACAGGAAGTAAAAGGCAGTCATCATTTTGGGCTGAGCCCTTCCTAGAAAATGTGGAAAAACAGGTGGACACCTGAAAATAAAGATGGGGGGGAGGAGGAGAGGAGAGAGGAATGGGAGGAGCAGAAGCTATTTTCAGACATTAAGAGGTCGATTCATAGAACTGTAGAACACTACAGCACAGAAACAGGCCCTTCCGCCCTTCTCATCTGTGCCAAACCATTTTCCCGCCTAGTCCCACTGACCTGGACCATAACCCTCCCAAATTTTTCTTCAATATCAAAATTGAACCCATATTTACCACTTCAGCTGGTGCTTGTTCCATGCTCCCAACACTCTCTGCATGAAGTAGTTCCCCCTAATGTTCCCTCTAAACTTTTCCCCTTTCACCCTAAACCCATGTTCTCCAATTGTTTTTTCTCCTAACATCATTTGGGTTAGGATTAGGTAAGAATTATTTTCAGTTGCTCACTACTACTGTGTAACTAACTGTCCAGTTAGCATATAAGGAACAGTTGTATAGGGGATGAGGGGAGACCTCATAGAGGCATCTCAAATGCTGAAAGGCCTGACAGAGTAGATATGGCAAGGATGTTTCCCATGGTAGGAGATTCTAGGACAAGAGGGCATAATTTCAGGATAAAAGGCATCAACTTAAAACAGAAATAAAGAAAACTTTCTTTAGTCAGAGGGTCGTAGAACTTGTTACCATAGGCGGCTGTGGAAGCGAGGTCGTTGGGTGTATTTAAGGCAGAAATTGACAGTCAGGGCATTGAGGGCTACGGGGAGAAATCCGGCGAGTGGGTCTGAGTGGGAGGTTGCATCAGCTCACAATTAGAATGGCGGAGCAGACTGGATGGGCCAATGGGCCTCCTTCTGCTCCTATATCTTGTGATCTTGTGATATTAAATTGATATCTTGTTCTTGTCCAGTCAAGCTCCATATTGCAATCAGCTGACTGCTTCCAGAGTAAACTCTGCCATAACTCAAGTGGGAGAAACATCACCAAGGTAAGATTTTAACAGTTGTATAGTTTCATCTTTGGGTAGGAGTTGTGTGCTTCTGAGGAGGGGAGAGTCGAGGGGTTTAAAAGATTTATTGTCAGAGACATCACGTACAATATGAGATTTTTTTCCCAGCGGGCGAGGCTGAATTAACATTTATTGGTACAATAGTGCAAAAAAAACTATAAACATACACATGTAAACAAATAAGGAAATGTAAACATACTGACTATGCAATACAGAGAGAATGGGGAAAAAATTCAATAAAGTTCACAAGACTCCTTCAATGAGACCCTGACTGAGAAGTCTGATGATGGAGGGGTAGCTGCTGTCCAGCACTGGTAATGCAGCCCTGTTAACCACAGCTATTCAAGTGCTTCTTAAACATAGACACTACAGCACAGTAAGGCCCTTCAGCCCTTGATGTTGTGCCAACTAAACTCTCCCTACATGTAACTCTCTATTTTTCTTCCATCCATCTGCCTGTCCAAGAGTCTCTTAAATGCTCTTAATGTTTCAGCCTCCACCACCACCCCTGGCAAGGCATTCCAGACACCCACAACTCTCTGTGTGTGTAAAAGGCTATCCCTAAATTTCCATCCCTTTATTTTATACATGTTTGCTCTCCCTGTCCTGGGAAAAGATGTTGGATGTCCACCCTATCTACTGCCTCACATAATCTTGTAGCCGTCTATAATGCTGGAATTACAGGTGTCCTAATGTAGACACCGAACCTGGATGACATTTCAACCCACTGGAAGAGTGACTTACATCCACGAGACAAAGCTCCTTGCAGTTACTGAAACTGTAACTGCTTAGGGCAGTCAGACAGAATGAGGAATGGAGTGGAAAAGTGATGGAGAAAAAGAGAGAGGGGGTGGCATGAGAAAGTGGGAGCATGGGATGACAGAGAAAGAGAGGAAATCAATGAATAAAAGGAGAAAGAGGATTAGAGAAGAGGGTCTGTCCATGGTCTCATGCACTGCCAGACTGAGACGACCCACAAATTGGAAGAACAACACATCATCTTACATCTGGGCTCACTCTCTCTCTCTCTCTTCCTCCCCCCCCCCCTCACTTTACCCTCTGTCTCCTTCCACAGAGCTAACCTCTCCTCTTCTATCCAATTAACACCTTTTGTTGCCGTTGCCCTCCCTCCCCTAGCCAGTCTTGTCTTTATTCCGACACCTTCCTTTTTCCTTATTCCTTGAGGAAGGGCTCAGGCCTGAAATATCCTTCATATAATTTTACCTTCTATGGATGCTGCGAGACCGGTTGAGTTCCTTCAACATTTACTGTGTGTTTTAGGGAATTGGAGAAAGGGAGAATGAAGGAATGTGAGTGGAGAGAGATTCACCAATTGCTGAAACAGCAATGAAATCAAAAAAAGATGAACAATTACTTCAGAAAGAGAGGCATACATGAAAGAGAAGCTGAAACAAACTTGGATGCTGGTCTCTGAAAATGTTGGAAGAACTGAGCCAGTCAAGCAGTATCTGTCAATTCTCCTTTTATCATATCCAATTAACACCTTTAGTTGGTCTGGTCTCCTCCTCCAGCTGGTATCAGTCTCTTTATTCTGTATCTTCCTGTTCCTTGCTTCTTCCTTGAAGAAGTGCTCAGGCTTGAAACACCTTTACATCCCCTGGATGCTGCGAGACTGGCTGAGTTCCTCCAGCATTTCTGTGTGTTTTTACAACAAATGTAGTCTCTGCAAACTTTTGTGTTTCACTTGCTAAAGAAGGAGTGCCCAGTACACAAAATTCAGAAACTTTTGTTTGCTGTAAAGGCAATACGTAGAAGTGCCAATAGCCCGGTGACCCAACCAATAAAAGCATGAGAGATCCTTCCATCCGCGAATTGGCTTCCTGACCTCTGTCGCTGCACAGTCTCCTCTCCAGTCCAGTGGTGACCCCCTAGTTCTGGATCTCCGACACAATCAGGAAGCTTTCAGTGCCAGAAGCACTTCTTGCTGTAGGCACCCTCTTTGGATCCCACTCCCAATGCCTGGTTCACGCCAGCCTGTCATGCTTCAGGTGGGCAAACCTTGCATGAAACTAGGGGAAGAGGAAACAAAGAATGCTGGAAATAATCAGCAGGTCAGGCAGTAACTGTGGAGAGGAGGAAAAGAACTCTGGTCAACAAATTTTTTCAAAAGGTTTGCTTCCTGAAATAAAATTGGGGTTACGATAGACAACTTCAAGCTGAACACAAAGATGATTTCAGATTCGCTGTATCACATAGGAAGTTGGAAAAACATTAACTTACATTGAATTTAGCACATTTAATTGTGTTAGTTCAACTGACCTCAAAATGTTTTGCCACTGATTTTCATTTGTACTCGGCATCTGATGCCTCTTGTGTCAGTGGCCAACAATAGTTGGTCAGCACTGATGGATTCCAGTTGCCCTGATTCTGCTTTTCCACATCCTGATGAAACCTTTCACCATGTTCGACCCTGACTGCACCAAGACCAGCAGGGAAGACGTCCGAGTGCCAAAGCAGAAAATGGTCATGGTGCACTTCATGGTTTTGTCGGCTTGAAGTAGATTTAAAATATGATAAGAAATCACAAAAATTGGGTTATATCTTCAAAGACAGGAATGTGATATGAAAATTTTACGACCATTATTGTGATCAGGAGCCCAAAATCCAAAAATACACCCAAAAGTGTTCTTGTGGCTCTCTTGCAGATTTCTCGCATCTGCAAGGTTTCCATTTTCAATATATGACGTGTTCTTTTCACCTACAGGAAATTCCAATATTTGCAAACAACATTCTTAATAGTTTGAGGCTGGATAATCTGAGCTCAACCCAAAAGGTGAAGGTAGCATCAACTGTAATGACCCTCTTGGAAAACATGGCGATGGTGATTGGACTGACGTTACTGAGGGAGTGGCGACTGTAAAAACAGAATCTTTCGGTAAGTATTGTTTCTGTAACAAAATTAGGGCAGCAGTTAGTGCAATGACATTAAGGTGCCAGTGTCCAGGACTGGAATTCGAATCTGGCACTATCTGTAAGGAGTTTATTCATTCTCCCTGTATCTGCGTGGGTTTTCCCCAGGGGCGCTGGTTTCCTCCCACCATTCAAAACATATGGGAGTCGTAGGTTAATTGAGGGTAAATTGGGCGGCGCAGACTCGTGGGTCAACATTTAAATTTAATTCACCTCCTGAAAACTGGTGCTTGCAGCCAAATGTGTGAAAATGATTTTAAATTTAGAAAAAGTGATGTGGTGTTTACTTTCATAATAATCTCCTTTAGCATGAATATCTGTGCATCAATTGGTGCTGAAAACAAGCTGATGAAATAAATGATTAAGATTTTGTCTCTTGAAATGCATTTTCAAGTTCAATAATATTTATCGTCTATTGCACAAGTTCAACCGATGAAACAGCATTCTCTGGTCCTCACTCCAAAAGAACATGCAAACACACAACCAGACAGAACACGCCTACAAACAAGTGATACATGTGCAGTACATATAAATTTAAATTTAGACATACAGGACAGTAACAAACTATCTCGGCTCACCAGTCTGTGCCACCCAATTTATACCAGATTAACCTACACCCCCAGTATGTTTCGAATGGTGGGAGAAAACCATAGCTCCCAGGGAAAACCCACACAGACACTAAGAGAAGGTACAATCTCCTGACAGACAGCGCAGGATTCAAACCAGTCCCGATCGTTTGCACTGTAAAGGCGTTGCGCAAACTGCTTTGCCAACAGTGCTGCCCATGTATAGACATACATTAAAAAAAATATTGATAATGAAATAGTAGAGTCGTGGACTCTAGCTTGTGCTAAAATGGGAGTTTGGAACAGTTCATCAGCCTCATGGCCCGTGGGAAGAAGCAGTTTCTCAGCCTGGTACTCTTGTATCTCTTTCCTGGCGATAGATCACAAGATATAGGAGCAGAAGTAGGTCCATTGGCCCTCGAGTCTGATCCACCATTCTAGTCATGAGCTGATCCATCCACCCACTCAGCCCCATTCCCCGGCTTTTTCTGTTACCCTTGATTAATCAAATACCTGTCAATCTCTGCCTTGTATGCACCCAATGACCTCACTTTCCTCAGCCATCCGTTGCAAGAAGTTCCACAGACTCACGACCCTCAGGCTAAAGAAATTTTTCCGCATCTCCTTTTAAATTGAAGCCCTTTTCTCCTCTTGACCTAGAATTCCCCCGTCATGGGGATCATCCTCGGGGGTCGTCAATAATATTTTTCATGCCCTCTTCAAACTATTTTTTAATATTTTAACACAATATTTCCTAATATTGGAAATCAACAAAACTTCAGATACAGTAAACTTTTGTGGGGGGTGGGGGGTGGAAAACGGGAAATGATAGAAAAACTCTGCAGGTCAGTCAGCATTTGCAAAAGAGAAATCGTTCATGTTTCTGGTTCAGGACGCGAACTCTCCACGGATGCAGCTGAGTTTGCAGGCATTTTCTGAGATTTTTTTGAGACTGCATTTGAGAGGCTGGGATATGGTGAGGAGCCAAATCTCAGAGGGAAGTTGGATAAAGGGGACCTCTGTCAGTCAGAGTTCCTGCTCCATACACTGAAAAGACGTGACTGAAAGAACAGGGATGCTGTTCCAAGGTCTCCTGAGAATTGACTGTATGCTCATGCCCACGGTTCACACACATTACTGCCAGCTGAATTGTTTCTTGTCATCTGCACTGAAAAAATTGACTTTAATCATATCATAGACCAATGTACATCAGTGAAAGAAAGGAAGGTGCAGTTATAATTTTCACATGGTGCCATAATTTGTTAATTAAAAGATTGACTAGTTTTACTTTTATTTTTGAGCTGATATTAAGGTAAAGTTATTTAAAAGATGGGTGTCAGACATTCGGACAGGCGTGTAATTTCAGTGCTTGCCATAGGCACTATTTTCCGTAGATACACCCCTGTGCATTGATGTAAACAGCTTTGTTCTGTGGGCTATTCAGCTGTTAACCCATACACAAGAGCATCAGATAATGCAATAAGCTCACAATCAAATAGCAGGGCAGACTCGATGGGCTGCATCGCCTATTTCTGCTCCTTTTTCTTATGGTTTTATGGACCTGGACAACATTTATCCCTGTATTCCCTACTCCAAGGTAGCCAAAGAACTGATGTGGTCATCGAACCATTGTTCTGGAGAAGCAATTCATTCACCCCCTCGAACGGATGCAAAGTTTACGCAGCGTATAGTCCAATCTGAGCATCCCCATCTTTCTCCCGATTGCTTTAACTATCCATACAGTCTCCCATTTGAAACCCCAGGATGAGTTAATTGCACCTCCCATCCAGGGACCACTCTCTGCATGAAAATGTTTTCTTGGCCATTCTAGTTCTATAGCAATCGGATTTAAATCTATGCTTGTTGATCCTCAGTGGAAAGAGTTTCTCTTCATTATTTTTTTCAATGTAGACATACAGCATAGTTAGAGGTCCACACCGCCTAAATACCCCAACTAACCTACAAATCCCGTATGTTTTGAAGGGTGGGTGGAAACCGAACCACCCGGAGGAAGCCCACGGAGAGAATTACAAACTCCTTACAGAGAGTGCCAGATATGAACTCCGGTCGCTCCCACTACAATAGCGTTGCGCTAACAGTGCCACCCAAATCTTTGCAGACCGTTGGTAACTTTGAAGACTTTTATTATATTATCTCTCAACTTTTTCTGCCAATTGCTACCGTTGCCAGTCTATCAATAGAACAGTGTTCCTCATCAATTGGATCTTATTACTTCACCTCTTCCGCACTCTCTCTCGAAGAGCACATCTTTGTTTTCCATTGTATGCTTCAAAGTTCTGTTCCTTTTATCTTAGTTCTTAAAGTCCAGTCAATTGGAAAACAAAATGCAGACAAGGTGGTGAAAATATAAGTTGCCAATAACTCCATTCACGTCCACCGGAGCACAATTATGGGAGAAAATAACCTCGGTAAATTTTTCTGCCTCTTTTCCATCATTACATTGCACAAAATTGTATTGTGAGTTGAACCAGGGTTTCCGGTTTACAGACGGCACAGAAGCTATTCGAACTTGCCAATGTTCTTCCCTGAACTAAGAAAAGCTGAAGAGATCAACATGGCAGGCAGCATTCATGGAGAGAAACAGTCAGTCAACTATTTGGGCTGGACCCTTTATTGAGATTGAGTTTTCCTGTTTGGACCACTTTTGTCAGAATACACTGCTGTGTTTAGACTTACTGGTAAACCTCAAAACAAGCAATTCCTCCTTGTGTTGAAGCCAACACAGTTCAGTCTTAATACATGACCAGAGTTTTTAATTCATACGCATTCCAACATCAACAACCAACCTTTGGTGTCAAGGGCTGAGTATAGAGTTAATAGTTGGTTGCTTAAAAGTGTGGATGAACAGAGAGACCATGGGGTTCAAATCCATACAACCTGGCACAGGTTCACTGGATAGTTAAGAAGGTCTATGGGATGCTGGGATTCATTAATAGAAGGATTGAATTCAGGAGGAGAGAGGTCATTTTACAACTCTACAAAACTTCTGAGAGTATTGTGTTCAGTTCTGGTCACCTCATTATAGGAAGGATGTGGAACCTATGGAGAAGGTGCAGAGAAGATTTACCAGAACATTGCCTGGTCTTGTGAAATAAGGTTAGCAGAGCTGTGACTTTTCTCTTTGAAGTGTACAAGGATGAGAGGAGACTTGATAGAGGTTTACAACATTGAGAGGGATAGATATGGTGAACATCCAGTGCCTGTTTCCCAAGAAAAAACACCAAACACCAGAGGGCATCTGTACAAAGTGTCAGGAGGGAAACATCAGGGGTAAAAAAAAATTTTACACTGAGAGATGTGGGTGCCTGGAGTGCCTTGATAGGGGTGGTGATGGAGGCTGAAATATTGGGGGCATTTAAGAGACTCTGAGACACATGGATGAAAGAAAAATAAAGGCTTATGAGGTAGGGAGGGTTTAGTACTTATTTTTCAGGAAGGAATATATGGATTGGCACAACATCAGGGGCTGAATGGTCTGTACTGTGCTGTACTGTGTTCTATGTACTCAAACGTTCTATGTTAATCTGAGAGGAATAATTTGTAGATATCATACCAACATCAGAATGTTTAGACATTATCTTGTGGCACAAAAGAAACACCACAGACTACGAATCATCTGAAAAAAACCAAAGGTCGGCGCTGCCGTTGGTGTGGACCCCAGAGAGTGGAGACACAGCACTGTCCAGAGGGTTCAACTGCCCGGTCCTAATACTGTTGCTGCATACAGGCATTAAACAGCCTGGAAGAGCAGCTGATAGTGCTTTTAAACTAAAATTCTGCATCCATAGGTCTGTGCCCAAGATGGCAGCACCTGTGCTTGGCAGCAGTCTCCAGGGCTTGTAAACTCTGGAGAGCAGAGATCCAGCACAGGGCACCAGAAACGGGGGAGAACACCCTCCATTGAGAAGCAGAAGCTGAGGAGATTACCCCTGCAGGGCAGTGACCACTGTGACGGACCAGTGAGGGGCTGAGGGACCCACACGGGCTGCGGCCAACTTGTGGTCGGGGGACCCACTCGGGCTGTGAGTTGCTGAAGACTGACTGATGGGAACCAGGTATCGGAGCCGAGATTCAAGAAGGTGCTGAGGGTAAGAAGGGCTCTCGAAGGGCCTTGAACGCTGAAGGCCTCCTGATCATGTCAGAAGTTTGGATCTGGGGCTCTGGTTACCGTTGGATCAAAGAGGAGTCTGTGCGTCTGCACAAGATGTGGGAGCACTGGAGGTGAATCCACAGGGCTCTGAAGGGACTCTCTTTTGCTTCTCTTTCCTTCGTACTGTAAGGGCACCAGGCAACACTAATGCCAACTCTCTGTCTGCCTTACAGCAAGCAGAAGGCAATTTCATGTACTATTACATTACAATAAAGGGATTTTGAATCTAGAATTCCTAGATTTTTAACCATCATGAGTTTTGAGTGTGACAGGGTGCCCTTGGCAGCCTGAATGAGTGCAGTTCCAACAACACTGAAAAATAACTTGCCACGACGCAGGATGCATCAGCCTTCTTGACGATCTCCATATCCACCATTGTTTTTAGCTAGACTTTATGCTCCAAACTTCTCCACAAAGCACCACTGGAATGGCTGGCATGTGGTTGTAGCCAGATGACAGAGTGTTTCAGATGATGTTTCTCCATATTCCTGCAAATTGGAGGAACAACACACCATTATCCGTCTGGACAATTCCAACGGGATGGTAATAACATATACTTCTCTGGTTTTCATTCAACTGTATCCCCCCCCCCCCTCCTCTTTCCCTCCCCCCACCTCTGTCTTTGTCTCTCTCTCCCTTTTTCCTCCATCTCCTTTGACAGAGCCAAAATCACCTCTCCTCTTATCAATCCAATTAACACCTTTTGTTGGTCAGTCTCCCATCCCCCCACCCTACCAGTCTTCTGATAGAAACCACAACCACATCCCCAATCTTTTCTCTGTGCCTCCTGACCTTGAGCACGCTCTCTCTCTTTCTTCCCTTTTCCCTCTGTATCCTTTCACTTTCTCACCTTTCCTCTCCCTTGTCCTCTATCATATCCAATTAACATCATTTGTCCATTAGTCTGTACTCCTCCCTTCCCATTCTTCCCCCATTCCCACCCCCCCCCCCCACACCCAACCTTCTATACAGAGGAAGGGTTCAGGCCCAAAACATTGGTAATATTACCTCCTATGAAAGCTGCGAGACCTGCTGAGTTCCTCCATGTCACTGGTGTTGTGATAGATTTGTGCCAGCTGTGGCTCTTTTTTAACTACAATCACAGCATCTGCAGACTTTCATGTTGCACTCTGTATTCACCAATGGCTGAACTGTTATCTCCAACAGATGTCATAGCTGTCTCCTTCCTCGTATTCAACAACATAGGAGCCCTGTTGAACAGAGAGATTGAAGGCGATCATCAATCCCACAAGACGACCAAATTAAGCTCCAAGGTGATATCAGCTACGATCAGCAACAAAGCCATCATCTCGAATCTGACCGAAATGGTCAATTTCACGCTGAGGTTCACCCAGGTTTGTAAATAATAGAAGCAATCTTTCCCATTGAATCATAGAACATTACAGTATAGAAAGAGGTCCTTCAGCCCTTCCAGTTTGTGCCAAACTATTATTTTGTCTCATCCCACTAACCTGCACCCAGTCCATAGCCCTCCATTCCTCTCCCATCCATGTACCTGTCCAAATTCTTCTTAAATGTTAAAATTGAGTCTGTCTGCATTCACCATTTCAGCTTGTTCCACACTCCCATCACTCTCTGTGAAGAAGTTCCCCCTCATGTTCCCCTTAAACTTTCCCCTTTCACCCTTATCCCATATCCTCTGGTTTGTATCTCACCTATCCTCTGTGGAAAAAGCCTACCTACATTTACTGAGTCAAGACCCCTGATAATTTTAAATACCTTTATTTCTCCCTCATTCTTCTATGCTCCAGGGAATCCCAAAGGAAAATGAGATTCCCACTCCAGCCTCCCCTCCTCCAAGGAAAAATCCTGAAATGTACTTCTTAGATATTCCTTTGGAAAGCCTAGACCAAAGGTAAGTCACTTAATCCAAGAAATTGGAAGGTGTTTTCCAGAACTAGCTGGGCAATGAGGTGAAAGAAAAACAAAAGTGTAGATGCTGAAGTGAAAACAGAAAGTGCCAGAAACTCTCAGCAGGGCACGCAGCACCCGTGGAGAGAGGATCAAAGTTAACATTTCATCTCTTCAGACCCTGTCTGATCTGCTGAGTTCTTGCATCATATTTTTTGCTTAGTTAGTTGAAAGGAATGGCACTCTTTACTCAGAGGGAAGATAACGAGGCAGAACCTTTGCTCCTGGTGATTAACCCAGGGAAGGCTAACTTGCCCTGGATAACTGTGGGTGGCAGTATGATTCTGGGTAATCATTATACCTTGCGGGTGTAAGGGTGTAACTGAATGTGAAGATTGAGGGGTTGAACAAGGTGTTGAGATGGGTTCATTTATAACACCTCTGTCGACTAGGTTCAAACTGTTTCAGGTCAGTTTAAAGTTGATTTTTCCTTTCACAGTTATTCAGGGTGAGTACAAGGCGGCCTGATGCAGGAACTGAAAGATCAGAGGGAGATGGTAAAATAGTTAGATTAATAACAAGACACATCAGAGATGTTTTGGCCACCATTTTATCAAGAGGTTGGGTAACCATAGTTACATAATTGCCAGGAAAATCCTCACTTTTGCAGTGACTAGTATTATGCTGAATCAGTCATAGAAACATAGAAAATAGGTGTAGGAGGAGGCCATTTGGCCCTTTAAGCCTACACCGCCATTCATTTTGATCATGGCTGATCATCCACTCAGTACCCTGTTCCAACTCTCTCTCCATACCCACTGATCCCCCTAGTCACAAGTACTAACTCTCTCTTAAATATAGCTGTGGAACCGGCCTCACTTCCTGTGGCAGAGAATTCCATAAATTCACCACCCTCTGAGTGAAAAAATTCTTCCTCATCTCAGTCCTAAAGGACTTCCCCTTTATACTTAAACTGTGACCCCTGGTTCGAGACTTGCTCAACATTGGGAACAATCTTCCTGCATCTAGCCTGTCAAATCCCTTAAGAATTTTGAATGTTTCTATTAAATCTCCTCTTAATCGTCTAAACTCCAGCCCAGTTGTTTTAGCCTTTCTTCATATGCAAGTCCCGCCATCCCTGGCATCAATCTGGTAAACCTTTTCTGAACTCTCTCCATGGCAGTGATGTCCTTCCTCAGATAAGGAGACCAAACTGAACACAATACTCCAGGTGAGGTCTCACCAAGGCCCTAAACAACTGCATCAATACTTCTCTGCTCCTGAACTTATGGACAAGTAAATGACATAAAATGGGATTGAAAAATAAGTGGTCGGGAAGATTACCATTATATAATAATCACCTTGTTCCTTTCACGGTATCTAATACTATTTTGAAACCATGGGAGGAGAAAGGAATACATAATTTATCTGACTGTTTTTTAGAAGGTCATTTTTGTTCTTTTGTCGAATTGCAAAAGAGATTTGATATAAGTGGTTATTCTATATTTGTGTATTATCAGTTAAGATCTTTTGTAAAACAGGTATGCGGTCGTCAAATGAATTTACTGTCTGAAACTGATTTTGAGAAATATGTGCTCTCATTTCCAAAAAAGGGTTATATATCAGGTTTGTATCGTATTTTGTTGGAAAGTGAAAGTAAAATAGATTGGGATAAAGATAAAATGAAATGGGAAAAAGATTTAAGTTTAACAATAACTGAAGAAGATTGGTCTGAAATCTGCCGTAATAGTGTTCGAAAATTGATTAATGCTAGATTGGCGATGATTAATATAGTTTTATACATCAATTATATTTAATACCCGAAAAATTTAAAAAATTTGGTTTTAGTAAGTCAGATCTTTGTTTTCATTGTGATCAGGTTTCTGGTACTTTTTTACATGCTGTTTGGTTGTGTGATCAGTTACAACAATTTTGGAAAGGTATTCAATCTGTATTTAATAATCTATATAATCTTCATATTGTATTAGAGCCTGATATATTTTTATTCGGGAATATGCAACTGTTGATTGATTTAGAATTAGATAATTACCAGATCTCTTTTATTTACTTAGCGCTGGCAGTGGCCAAGAAATGTATAGCGATTACTTGGAAGAATAGAAATGTATTGTCTTTAGATAGGTGGTATTCAGAGATGAAGTTTTATTTGGTTATGGAAAGAATATCTTTTTCTATACAAGATAAGATGTCTTTTCATGAGTTAAAGTGGACCCCATTTATTGATTATATACAATTTAAATAAGTTTGAATTAATCATTTTTTTTTCTTTAAAAAAACTTTTTTATTATATATTTTTTCTATATATATATATGTTTTCTTTTTTTTCTTTTTTTAAAGTTTTTTTAATTATTAGTTGGCTTTTTTGTTTAAGTTCTTTTTGTTTTTGTTTTTTCATATTTTTTGGATTAATAATTAAAACTTAATTAATATATATTTTTAATATATATCGATCTTTTTTTAAGATATATTTTTTTTATTATACTAATAGTATTAATTCTTCACTCTTTATCATGGGTGTGGGGAGGGGGGGGGCTTAGGGGTTAAAATAGTTTTTTTTAGTCTTAGTTTTTAGTTGTTAGGGGGAGATGCCGAGATTGGTATTGTATTAACTATGTCAGTTTGTACTTGTATTACTTTATTTTGTATTTTTCTGTACATGAATTACTTACTTTCTTCATATGTTAAAATTAATAAATAAAGTTTCGAAAAAAAAATCATTAATATAAATCGTAAATAACTGGGGTCCCAGCACTGAGCCTTGTGGTACCCCACTAGTAACTTACTGCCATTCCGAATAGTACCCGTTTATTCCTACTCTTTGCTTCCTATCTGTCAACCATTTCTCTATCCACCTCAATACCATATCCCCTATACCATGTGCCTTAAGTTTGTATCGTAATCTCCTGTGTGGGACCTTATCAAAAGCCTTCTGAAAATCCAGGTAAACCACATCTACTGGTTCTCCCCTATCCACTCTACTAGTTACATCCTCAAAAAATTCACTAAGATTAGTCAGACACTATTTTCCCTTCATAAAACCATGCTGGATCTGACCAATGAATTCACCACTTTCCAGATGTGCCGCAATCACATCTTTAATAACTGACTCTAACATGTTTGACAGGATAGCGGTCCTGTTGCAACTCTACACATTTCTGGTGAGACCACACTTTGAGTATTGTTTTCAGTTCTGGTCACCTCATTAGAGGAAGGATGTGGAAGCTATGGAGAATATGCAGAGGAGATTTACTAGAGGGTGGTAAATCTGTGGAATTTGCTGCCTATTTAAGCAGTGGAGGCGACCCCAGTAAATATATTTAAGACAAGGTTGGATAGATTTTTACAGAGTTAGGAATTAAGGGATACGTGGAAAAGGCAGGTAGGTGGAGGTGATCCTACCATCAGATCAGCCATGGTCTCATTGAAAGAGGAGGCTTGATGAGCCAGGTGGCCGACTCCTGTTCCTATATGCTCTAAACATCATAAGAAGGATTGAACAATGGTTTAAGGGGGATTTCTCTTTGGCACAGGAAAAGAAAGACAATGTAAAGCCAAGCTGTGTCTATTGGAAGAAAACAGAAACAGGAACTGTTTGGTCCCCTGATGGGTGTGAGCTATTTGATTCCAATACAACCCATGTAACCTGCCGATGTAACCATCTGACAAGCTTTGCAGTTTTAATGGCGCCGACTGAACTGGAGGTAAGGGGTAGCTCCACTGGAAACCTGTGATGAGATGAAGAAAAGGTGGTAAATTCTGAGAGAATAGCTCAGAAGCAGACCTTTAGCTAACTTACTACTCCTTTCTATACCTTGGCGATTCAAGTTCAACTGTGCAGTAAAAGTCATAAAATTTGGACTGCGCAGGGATTGTGTCAATCCAGACTTTTGGTTTTTAAACAGCGTTCCTGTTTTATTTCAGATTTCCTGCATTTACAGCTTCCTGTCATAAACCTGTAGAAGCCTGCTGAAATTAATTGTCCATGACTATTTATTTAACAATAATATATATTTATTTTAATATTTGTATGGACAGACAGTGCATATGCACTGGTTGTCTATATGTGTATAGTATCATTGTGTGTTTGCACTGAGGACTGGAGGATGCTGTTTTGTCGGATTGTACCAGTTTACCTATCTCGGCTGCACCATTTCATCAGATGCAAGGATCGACAACGAGATAGACAACAGACTCGCCAAGGCAAATAGCGCCTTTGGAAGACTACACAAAAGAGTCTGGAAAAACAACCAACTGAAAAACCTCACAAAGATAAGCGTATACAGAGCCGTTGTCATACCCACACTCCTGTTCGGCTCCGAATCATGGGTCCTCTACCGGCATCACCTACGGCTCCTAGAACGCTTCCACCAGCGTTGTCTCTGCTCCATCCTCAACATCCATTGGAGCGCTTTCATCCCTAACGTCGAAGTACTCGAGATGGCAGAGATCGACAGCATCGAGTCCACGCTGCTGAAGATCCAGCTGCGCTGGGTGGGTCACGTCTCCAGAATGGAGGACCATCGCCTTCCCAAGATCGTGTTATATGGCGAGCTCTCCACTGGCCACCATGACAGAGGTGCACCAAAGAAAAGGTACAAGGACTGCCTAAAGAAATCTCTTGGTGCCTGCCACATTGACCACCGGCAGTGGGCTGAAATCGCCTCAAACCGTGCATCTTGGCGCCTCACAGTTTGGCGGGCAGCAACCTCCTTTGAAGAAGACCGCAGAGCCCACCTCATTGACAAAAGGCAAAGGAGGAAAAACCCAACACCCAACCCCAACCAACCAATTTTCCCCTGCAGCCGCTGCAACCGTGTCTGCCTGTCCCGCATCGGACTTGTCAGCCACAAATGAGCCTGCAGCTGACGTGGACTTTTACCCCCTCCATAAATCTTCGTCCGCGAAGCCAAGCCAAAGAAGACCTGTGCAATCGGATGATAAATAAACCTGAACTTGAGATTCCAGTCAGGCTCTAGATCACCAGGGAACTCCCAGATACCAGGGAGCAAGGACCCAGAGTTTTAGAACATGATGGAGTTGGCGTCCAGTGTTCGAGGCTAGCCAGGAGTGGGACCGAGAGCTCCAAGACATCAGGGATTTATGATCCAGGGTTTCATGACACCAAGAATCGTGCAAAGTTCTGCAAGATCAGAAAATATGAAAGCCTTTCTGGAATAACAGAGACGGGAATATCAAAGACTTGCAGCCACCGTGGCTCCAAAATATCAGCAAATTGGGGTCCAGAGATCCTGAACATTGGAGGACGGCACGGATAGCGTAGAGGTTAGCACAATGCTAATACAATGCCCTTGACCTGGGTTTGAATCTGCAAGGAGTACAGTTCTCCCTATGACTGGGTATGTTTTTGAAGGGTGGGGTGAAACCTATGGGGTCTGTAGGTTAATTGGGGTATTGTTACTGTACTGAATCTCTAAAATTAAAATTAATAAGGGATTGAGATTTCTTGAACATCAGATACAGTGTGGCAGTTCAGCAGATACTGAGATGTTGAATATGAGGGGCTCAGAATCTGGAGGTATATTATGAAGGACTAGATATTAATATCCCTTATTGAACTTCTGAGATTTGCTGCCTAGACTCTATGGGGTAGCCCTGCATGGTGGCAACTTCTGGGTTATCAAATGGGCACCCTCCTTCCTTCCTCAATGATTTGCTGATAGACTCATGATAGACATCCCTCCCCCAATCACATTCTCAGCTCTTTGCTCTTCTGTCCTCCCAACCATATCCACCAATGACTCGCCTTTACTTCTTCGCCCCACCCGGACCTGCCCCTCCATTTTATTCTGCGCCTGCCTGCTTTTTGCTCATACCTTGATGAAGGGCTCAGGCCTGAAATGTTGGTTATGCATCTTTGCTGCACAAAGAACGCTGCATGACCTGCTGAGTTTATCCGGCATTTTTGTGTTTTATACTCAATCCCCCATTCAATGAAGGTAGGAAACCCAAATTCTAGTTCCTGCCATCACATCCCTCTATGCAAATCAGGAGACCAGATTTCAGATTTACTGTCAACATTCGAGGGCATAAAGCCATAACCTGATTTCAGATTTCAAATTTATTGCTAGAGCACATACATGATATCACGTATAATCCTGAGATTCCTTTATCCTGGGGCCCAGGCAGAATTACCACTTATTGGTAGTGCGTAGAAGAATGTACACATGTAAACAAATAAAGTAAACAAACTGTGCAATAAAGAAAATTTTAAAAATTCTTAAATGAGTTTGTCGTGGACGAGTCTGATTGTGAGGGGGTGTGAGTCTTGAGGCTCCGATACCTCTTTCCTGATGGCAGCAGTGAGAACAGAGCGTGTGGTGGGTGGTGTGGATCCTCGATGATTGCTCATGCATTCCGACAGCAGCGTTCCCTGTAGGTGTTCTCGATGGTGGGGAGGGTTTTGCTTGTGATGTCCTCGGCTGTATCCATTCCCTTTTGCAGGGCTTTACGCTCAGGTGTATTGATCCTCCCATACCAGATCATGATGCAGCTGGTCAGCACACTTCCCACCACACATCTATAGAAATTTGCCAGTGTTTTCAATGTCGTACAAGGATAGAGGCTGCTTTCATAAGACACTGGCTCTTGTTGATGTCCTCGATGAAGAGATGACTGGTGCCCGTGAGGTTGCAGGACAAGGTTTTTCCTGTCCTGTGCATTGGGACCTCCATACCAGACAGTGATGCAATGAGCCAAAATGCTCTCCATAGTACACCTGTAGAAGTTTTCAAGAGTCTTTGGTAACATACCGAATCTCCTCAAACCCCACTGCCGAGACTTCATGATTGCATTGATATGGAGGCTCCAGGACAGATCCTCAGAGATGTTGACACCCAGGGATTTGAAGTAGAGGTGGAGTGAAGCTGATAAAGGGGGTTGTGGAGGGATGAGAGGGGGACGCATGTGGAGGAGAAGAGACGCAGAGGGGGCAGACCACATCATGTCAGTCTTATCATTCTTAGTATCCCACTATGTCTTTGTTGTAAGAAGACAAACACTTGGAGATGATCACCTACATCGGCCTCATCATCTCCCTGATCTGTCTCGGTGCCTCCATCGCCATATTTATCAAGTGTCGTTCTATCCAGAATGCCAACACTATCCTCCACAAGCACCTGAGCTTAACCCTCTTCATCGCAGACTTCATCTTTCTGATTGGAATGTGAATGAAACACCCGGTAAGGAATCTGTGCTGCAGTGCCCACGCAGACACAGGGAGAATGTGCAAACTCCTTACAGACAGCGCTGGATTCAAAACCATGTTGCTGGTGTTGTAGTAGATTTGTGCTAACTGTGGCTCTCTTTGCCCTTTCCCCCAATCACCTCCTATTCTTTTTTTCTTCTTCCCCCTCATTTTTTTGAAGAATTTATCTTTTTACTGACTTCCTGCTTGCTTTCATCAATGTCTCTGCTCTGTCCACCGGAACACCTAGGATCTCCCGGTCGCAGTTCATCAATTCCATCCACACCCCCTTCCCCAAAATTACCATCTGGGTACACATCAACTTAATGTCAACTTCTCTGATTCCTTCTAGCCTACTCCATGTTCTCCCTTTCTTCCCCATATCCTTCTGTCTTCTTTCCTGCAGCTCTCCACCTCCTCCCCTCTTCATTCACAGAGCCACCCCCACCTTCTGTTTGCTACCGTGCCCTCACTTCCTTATCCATCTATTATCACCTGTCTGTGGAGCTGTGCTCCTCCCACTGCCCTAATTTTGCTAACACCTTGAAGAAGGGCCCAAGCCCAAAATGATGCTTATGTATCTTTATCTTTGTTGAACCTCTTAAATCCAGCGCTCTGTGGTCCGCCAACTTTAATGGTGCAACACCCGTCGCAGGCACAAACTCCTTACAGACAGCATGGGATTCAAACTGTGGTCCCGATCGCTGGCACTGTAAAGGTGTTGTGATAAGAATCCTGAAAAAGCCAAAGAGCCTGAATGTGCCTGAGATGGTCTAATCTCAGAAGCTAAGCAGGCACAGGACTGGTCAGTACTTGAAGGGGAGACCACCGAGGAACAGCAGGTGCTGTAGGTTTCTGTGAGGGGTACTGGACAAAGGTGCGACTCTCTGACTGTCTTACGGTAGATTAAAGTAGGTCACATTCTAAATTTAACCTTTACCTAACCGCGATTTGATTTGTGAATTAGTTGATCCTTTTAGCTCAGAAAATGGGTTTGATCAAGGCACCTACCGAACATTTGACAGCTATTTTCTGTGGTCTAGCAATGGCCGGGTCCCAACGAGGCCAGATTATAGAGAAGTTCGACCTGTACATGTTTGACCTGTTGATTCTCTCCATGGCCTGACATGACCGTCCATGGCCTCATATACTGCCAGTTTGAGGCCAAACATAGAGGAACAATACATTATCAGACTCCCAGTCAGCCTCTTCCTCAATCTCTCTTTCCCTCAGCCCTTCCTCCAGCACCCCCTACCCCTTCCCCTCCTTTTCCTGTCAGGGCTTTAAATTGAAAATGTAAACATGCAGCACGGTAACAGTCTCTTTGAGCCTATGAGTCCGTCCTGCCCAATTACACCCACAAGACCTACAGCCCCTGTATGTTTTGAACGGTGGGAGGAAACCGGAGCACCCAGGAGAAAATCCACACAGACACAGGGAGAATGTGCAAACTCTTTACAGACAGCGCTGGATTAGAAACCATGTCGCTGGTGTGCTAACTGTGGCTCTCTCTGCCCTTTCCCCCGATCTCCTCCTGTTCTTTTTTCTTCTTCCCCTCATTTTTTGAAGAATTTATCTTTTTACTGACTTCCTGCTCGCTTTCATCAGTTTCTCTGCAGGTGTCTGACCCATCTCAATGTTCCTGCCTGTGTGCCTGTCTATGACGGCACTCGGCCTTTGCCCAATGTTGGCCACTCTGCTCTAACCATTGTGCTGCTGTTTCCTTTAGGTGGTGTGTGCCCTGATTGCAGGATCTCTGCATTACCTCTTTCTTGTGGTCTTCGCCTGGATGTTCTTGGACAGTCTGCAGCTCTTCATTATGTCCAGGCACCTCACAGTCACAAATTATACTCGTACGCACATCATCAACCAAAAATATCTGTACATTTCCAGTTACACAGTGCCTGCTGCGATAGTCATTATCTCGGCAGCTGTATTTGTCAGAGGCTACGGAACAAAAACGCGGTGAGTAATTTAACAATAACAACATGTGAGTGGAACTCGAAAGTCTGCAGACCCAGTGACTGTAGTAAAAACTGGAGGAAATCAACCACCAACCGGATGGCATTAATATTAACTTTTCTGGCTTTCATTAACCCGCCCCCATCCCTCCTTTCCCCTGTCGCCTCCACCCCCTCCAGCTCTGTCTCTCCCTTTCCCCCAGAGGTAATAAATTCTCACCTCTCCCCTTATCATATCCAAGTAACAACTTTTTGATGGTCTGGATTCCTTTCCCCTCCAATCCCCTTCTAACCAGTCCTGTCTGGATTCTGAGATTTCCTGCCCTTGCCTCATTCTTTTTTTTAAACTTTATTTATTCGTTCAAAAAAACAAATAATATACGACATATACAGCAATTAAACATGAACTTTTTTTATATCTATATAGATATAAAAAAAGAAAACATCCCCCCCTTCAGCCAACTCTCCTAAGGAGAGCCATTAAAAAAAGAAAAAAAGAAAGAATATTTTTAAAAAAGTTAAAAATATACATATTAAAATCTAATCAATGTAATTATTCCAAGTATAACAACCACTTATTAATAAAAAAATTATAATTATCATGCAAAACATACGTAATTTTATCCTTTATTAAACAATATTTCATCTCATTATGCCATCTATTAATATCAATCATATTTGTATCTTTCCACATACTAGCAATACATTTATTCACTACGGATAAAGCTAAAGCTGAAACTTATCTAATCCCAAACCTTTCAGAGGTTGTAAACTACCCAATAAAAATACTGTTGGATCTAAAACTATTTTAATCTTATACAGATATTCTAAAAATGATTGAATTTTCTTCCAAAAAGATTGTATATGTATACATGACCAAACAGCATGAAAAAAAATTCCAACCGTATCAACACATCTAAAACACAAATCTGATTCATTAAAACCATATTTTTTTAATTTTTCAAGTGTTGAATATAATTGATGTAAATAATTGTAATTAATCATTGCATAACGTGCATTTATCAATCTAGTTACACTATCATAACAGATATCTAACCAATCCTCTTCAGAAAAAATAAAATCAATATCTGCTTCCCATTTAATTCTAGATCTATCCCAACCTTTTTTATCCATACCATCCTATAATATTTGATACATAAATGAAATATAACCCTTCTCTGGTACCTTCATAAGAAAAGTCTCAAATTTAGTCATTTTAGGTAAAATCATCTCTCTACCAAACATACATTTTACCAAAGATCAAATTTGATAATAAAGAAATAAAGAATTCTTATCAATGCCAAAATCTTCCCTCATCTGATTAAAAGATAAAAATTTACCCTCTTTAAAGCAATTCCCCCAAATTTTTCACACCTTTAAATCTCCAATGCAATAAACTTGGATTATGTAATGAAAAAGAAATAAGTTGATTATTATACAACAGAGTCAAAGCCAATAAAATCATTTTATTTTTCTTTATCCATAACTTCATGAAATGTTTTAGTATAGGCACATTATATTGTTGTAACAAATTCATATTCCACCTAAACAAAAACTGATATATTTCAAATTCAGAAATACTTGCCATCTCAATTTTAACCCAACTGGGAGGCTGTACCAAATCTATCAATGAACTAATAAATTTAAGTTGGGCTGCCTCATAATAATTTTGAAAATATGGTAAACGTAATCCCCCTAACTCATATTTCCAAGTTAATTTATTCAAAGCTACTCTCGAAAATTTACCCCTCCATAAAAAATCCCTAACCATTCTATTTAAATCTCGAAAAAAAATTTTATCAAGTAAATACGGAATAGATTGAAACAAATATTGTTTACGCGGAAAGATATTCATCTTAATTGTATTTATCCTTCCCATTAAATTAATAGGTAAATCTTTCCATTTAATCAAATCAGTTTTAATTTTTTTCATTCATGGAACATAATTTAATTTATGTAAAGATTGATAATTAACATTCAAAATTATACCCACATATTTAATTCGATCAGTCCATTTCAAATTAATAATATTCTTATAAACTGAATAATCCCCTCCTTCACTTACCGGTAATATTTCACTTTTTTCCCAATTAACTTTATATCGAGAAAGACATCCATATTGTATTAAACAGTCCTTCATATGCAAAAGTAACCAAGTTGGGTTTATTAAATACACCAATACGTCAACAGCAAATAAATTAATTTTATACTCATCTAAAACTTTCATACCTTTTATCTGTGTATTTTGTCTTATCAACTCTTCTAAAGGATCAATCACTAACGCCCACAAAGCTGGTGATAAAGGAGAACCTTGATGAGTTGATCGAGTTAACTTAAAAGATTCTGAAATCAAACCATTCGTCATTACTCCAGCTACCGGTTTACTATATAGAGCCCTAATCCAACCAATAAAAGAAGGACCAAACTTAAATTTCTCCAAAACTTTAAACAAAAAATTCCATTCAACTCTATCAAATGCTTTTCTGCATCTAAGGATATCATCATCGGATGATCTAAAGATTGTCGAAATAAATTAATCAAACTAATCACTCACAAAATGTTATCTGAAGCATATCCATTCTTTATAAAACCTGTTTGATCAATATGAATCAATTTTGGTAAAATTTAGCCAGTCTATTCGCTAATATTTTAGCTATTATTTTATAATCTACATTTAACAATGAAATTAGCCTATATGAAGATACCTTCAAAGGATCTCTATCCTTTTTAGGAATTACTGTAATTAAAGCACTAGAACAAGACTCAGGTAAATCATAATGTTCTCCAACTTGACGTAATACATCCCCAAACACTGTAGATAAATCATTATAAAAATGTTATAAAATGCAACCAGAAATCCATCATCACCAGGCGATTTACCGTTCGGCATTTTCAGCATAGCCATTTTCGAATCAGTAAATTGTTCTTCTAACTCCTGTATATCTCCATCAGGTAGCATTTCAATCTGAAGAAATTGTTTTTCTTCGTGAATTGATGAGAAAACAGCAAGATGCGGGGAGAAACCAGCGGCGACCCCCTGAGGAAGTCAGGGTGCCATCGCTGGGAGTCCAGACCCGCAGTAAAACTTTTAAAATGACTTCTGTTGAGTTTCAGCAGTTACCTGTTCTGCCACTATGTCAGAGAGAGCAGAGCTGAGCTTTACTGACTCACAGTGTATGCAATTGAATAGAATTATTCAAGCTGTTATAAAACCTTTGTTGACATCTCAAATGAATGAAATGGTTCAAATGAATGCTGGTATAAGTTCAGAATTAAATATGGTTAAGACATGTGTGGATGCATCTTATGAAGAATTTAAAAAATTTCAGACTGCTTTTTTGGACTGTTAACAACAAGTGATTTCTAACACAGAAAAAGTGTTGAAGGTGGAAAAATCAGTCATAGAATTAGGAAATCCTGAGAAGGAGCTAGAAAGAAAAAGATTATTTGGAAAATCAAAGCAGAAGGAATAATGTGAAAATTGTTGGTTTGCCAGAGGTATAGAAGGCAAGATCCTCTTTGTGTTTTTAAAGACTGGATTCTGCAAATATTAGGGCAAGAATTTTTCTCTGGGGGATTGGCACTGGAAAGAGCCCATAGAGCTTTAAGAAGAATACTCTCATCTGGTCAACCACTGAGACTGGTAATAATTCGATGTTTGAGTTATTTGGATAGAGAAGCAATACTTCGACTTGCAGTACAAAATGCGAGACAATGACAAACCCCATTGTTGATTCAGAATACCAGAGTCTTTTTTTAATCCTGATCTGAGTCAAGATGTCATTCAACGTCGACGTCGATTCAATCCAGTTAAAGAAGTTTTGTGGTGTAAAGGTTATAAGTCTGCTTTTCGATACCCTGCAGTGTTGAAGGAGTTTTACGGAGACTATCAATTTCGGTTTTTTGAATCTGATTGTGAAGCAATGATTTTTGCTGACTCATTGCCAGATATAAGAGGACAAAGACGTAGTCCACCATTATCTTCTAAATAAAAATTTGGTAGCTCTGGAAATGGAAGAAATGGCACAAATGGGAAAAATGGGAATGGAAAGAGTCTACCTCCTTCCGAAATGGGATCTTTGAGATTGGAGTCTTTTGGATGAAAAGAAGAATTTTTTTTCTATTTTTCTTTTGTTATTATGATATTTTGATGTTACTGATTGTTTGGCTGGGGAGGGAGAGATTTGCACCAAGTTCTTTACTAGTCATCAGCCACTGGTGGGTGACCCACACCCAATTTTTGTTGAGGGGATTACTATCTTTTGGTAGTTTTTTTGGGGGGGGGATTTTCTTTTTTTTTCCTTTTTCTTCATTTTTTTCTTTTTTTAAAATTTTTAGTTTTTGTGATATTTTTTATTATTGGAGGGCCTATATATGTTGATTTGAGTTTTTATATAAGGATATTCTTGGTATTTAGTAACAATAGTAGATATGTCAAAGCTACTTTTAATGTTTGAGGATTAAATAGTCTGATTAAACGTAAGCGAGTCTTGGCATATATTAAGAAAATTAAAATTGCCTTTTTACAAGAAACATTTGAATGTGAAGGAAAGCATGAAATTAAAAAAGGATTGGGTTGGGCATGTATACTCTTCTTAATTTAATTCTAGAGCTAAAGGTGTAGCAATTTTGATACATAAAAATTTATCTCTTGAATTACAATGAATGGAGGAAAAGGCAGGATGTGTTCTTAAAGTGATTTGTAAGATTTTTAGTGAATTTTGAACTTTACTTAATATTTATGCTCCAAATGCAGATGGTGAAGTATTTATTTCGGATGCATTTTTATGTTTGGGTCAAGCTA
Source organism: Narcine bancroftii (assembly GCF_036971445.1). Classification (NCBI taxonomy): domain Eukaryota; kingdom Metazoa; phylum Chordata; class Chondrichthyes; order Torpediniformes; family Narcinidae; genus Narcine; species Narcine bancroftii. Next base: position 241,267,732 of record NC_091471.1, read on the forward strand.
ATGATAATATTTTAGTTGCTGGTGATTTTAATTGTGTTTTGGAACCTTTATTAGATAAATCTCTGAAGAAAGTTAAAAATTCTAAGATGGCAATCCAGGTCCAAGCGTTGATGAAAGATCTTAATTTAGTAAATATTTGAAGACGTCTTAATCCGACAGAGAAAGATTTTTCCTTTTATTCATCTAGACGTGAATTGTTTTCAAGGATTGACTTCTTTTTAGTATCGGCACATTTACAAGGGAAAATACAAGAAGCAGAATATAAAAGTAGGGTGATTTCAGATCATTCTCTGTAATATTTTACATATGAAACTTCTGAGAAAATTCAAATAGCTTATCTTTGGAGATTTAATAAAATGTTGTTAAAAATAAGGAACAAATTAATTTTTTTAAAGAAAATTCTAATTCTGTTCAAAGTAAGTTTGTATTATAGGATGCTATGAAAGCCTATTTGAGAGGACAAATAATTAGTTATACTTCTAAAATAAAAAAGAATTGATTAAATCAGAGTCTTGAATTAGAGAAACAGATTGATGAGTTAGAAAAGGAATTTCAGAAAGATGCTACAGAAGATTGGAAAATAGAATTATCTAGGCTGAAATTGGAATATAATACTTTGCAATCTTATCAATTTGAATGTGTGATTAATAGGACTAAACAACGGTATTACGAATGGGGAGAGAAAGCACATAAGGTATTGGCATGGCAATTAAAGAAAGAACAGATATCAAGGACTTTTAATACTGTTAGACAGAATTCTCTTATTACTTATAAACCTCGTGAGATTAATGATGAATTTTATTCATTTTATAAAAGTTATATACATCTGAAGGAAAACAAGAAACTGGATTGATTGATTTTTTAAAAAATCACAGTTGAATTTACCGTTGCCTCTTTCTGTTTATCCTTTGAAGTAGGGCTCGGGCTCAAAATATCGGCAATATATCTTTGTCAAATCCTATGGATGCTGAAAGACCGTCGAGTTCCTCCAGCATTTCTGTTTTTAATAAGTGTATGGCATGGGTAGCATAGCTATTACAGTGCCAGTGACCATGGTTTGAATCCCATGATATCTGTAAGGAGTTTATATGTTCTCCCTGAACCTGCCTGGGTTTTCCCTATGTTCTCAGGTTTCTCCAAAATGTACAGGGCTGTAGGTCAATTTGGGTGTAATTGGGCAGCAGGGGTGTAAATTATAAATAGAATCTGAAAAAAAAAATTAAATGTATATGTAATAGAATTCTAAAGAAGAGGCCATTTGTTCAATAGGATCCATGCTGGAACCCAGTAGAGCAATATCATCAGTCCTACTGTCTCTCTCTGATTCTCTCTGTAACTCTGTATCTTATTAGAATGCAGCACATAGACTCCATTGTGTGGTGAACACCCCACCACCCCACATTCATATCAATGGTCACAGCCAATGGTTGTCAGCACACTGCTGTTTCCTGGGATCTTATTCGCTTTTCTGCATCATGTGGCAGCCGATGTTGCAGAAGTATTTCGTGAGCCGAGTAACACTCAGTAACCAAACTCTGTCGCCCTCACAGCTGCTGGCTGACACTCGAGTTGGGGTTTAACTGGAGTTTCCAAGGCCCAGTCTGTTTCATCATTGTGGTAAGCTTCTTATTTCTTTCTTTGATGCTGTGAATCCAGGCTGGGGCTGTCACTCGTCAATCAATTCGCCTGCAGGCATCTGCGGTTGGCTGCATGATGTCCTCTATGGGATCAAGCTCCACAAAAGGCTAGGTATCACTCTGTTCTCGCTGGCCCCAGAAAGGAGAAGAGTGAGCTTGGTAGCTCTGTGCAGCCAATGCAAGGGGGGCTGTGGGTGAGGAACACAGCCTTGAGTCCTCTACCTTTTGAGGGATGAGCCCTATGTAGTAACCCCTTGGACATCACTGGTGGAAAGCGAGAAAGATTAAAGTCTTCCACTACAAATTTAATGAATAAAGTAACATATTTGAACTTGACCCTTGGGTGTGTGTCAATCACCACCTCTGATCTGAGTGGTGGCCTTTGTTGCCTGACCAGCCCCTGAGCTGTTTCTTTCAGCCCCTGAGCCTTAATTCCAACCATGTGGAATCTAAACGCCAGCCCCATGATTAACAGGAGGTATGTACCCAGTTTACACATCCTGGACAGTTCCTCTCAGTTGTCTCTGACTCTTCAAACCATGGGTGCATTGGCCAATTCATGTCGGTATCCCCTTGGTCTCGTTCACCTCGTGCTTGAGTTTTGAGCAGGCTTCCAGATGCAAATATCAAGTAAATCAAGTTTATTGTCATCTGATTGAACAAGTACAAAACATGAAGACACCCAACCAGTCATAAAACACACACAAACAATATAAACACAGGACAAGTATTCGTCGAAACAAATAAATAAAAATTCTTTCGTGACTGAGTCTTGGAGGGTGAGTGTGAGCGGTTCCTTTGGTCATTCAGCATTCTCCCTGCCCGTGGGAAGAAGCTATTCCTCAGCCTGGTGGTGCTGGCTCTGATCCTCCTGGATCCCTTTCCCCGATGGAAGCAGCTGAAAGATGCTGTGTGTGGGCATAGAAGGGGTCCTCAATGATTTTGCCTGCCCTCTTCAGACAACAATCCCAGTAGATCATGTCGATAGGGTGACGGGAGACTCCAGCGGTCCTCTCTGCTACTCTTATGGTCCTGCGTCTGATCCATTTCTCTGCAGCAACCATACCACACTGTCAATCAGCCAGCCAGGATGCACCACTTCCATCTTCTCAGGAAGTGCAGTTGCAGTTGCACCTTCCTAACAAGTGAGGAGATGCTGAGTGTCAGTGATAGGTCACTAATTAAGTGAACTCCAAGGAACTTGGTGCCCTCCACTCTCTCTACTACAGAGGTGTTGATGTGTAGTGGAGGGTGGTCATTCCTGATTCTCCTGAGGTCCATGATCATTTCCCTCGTCTTGTCCACGTTGAGACTCAGGTTGTTACTCTCGCACCATATCACGAGATATGTGTTGCCGTTCAAGCCAACCACTGTTGAATCATCTGCAAATTTGATGCAGATGTTTCACTGTTGGAGGTTATTGTCTGATCCAAATGTAAGTTCCTGTTATTAAAATAGTAAAAACACAAAAATGCTGAAGGAATTCAGCAGGTTGTTCAACGTCCACAGGAGGTAAAGGTATAAAACCAACATTTCAGGCCTGAGCCATTCATCGAGTAAAAAAGCAGGTAGGCCCCTGAACAAAAAGGCTGGGGTTGGAGGGAAGAAATGACAGGGGGGAGGAACAAAGGGCAAAAAAAGGCCTTGATAGGCTTAGAGCTTGAGAGCAGCAGGGAGTTCAAAGGGGAGGCAGAGAGGCAGACTCTAACAGAACTCCCTTTGAAGAGGAGAACTTTTTAAAGCATGCCTTTCTATTTCCTCGATTGTCCTTTCATTTAACACTGACCAGGTTGGAGAAACTGCTTGGATTTGGATCTTGCCGGTTGCCCACTAAAGAGAACCCAAGAAGCAAAGTGGTCACGTTGTGGGATTCAGGGCTGGATGGAAGGGGGAGGTAGGGAAACTGGGCAAAGGCTTCCTGATCTTCTGGGATGGAGTTCCTAAGTCACAGACAACCCCCTTCCCTACCCCTATGGTGGAAGGGTTAGTGGCTCCCAGTTAATTCTTCTCCTGAGTTTCCCTGGGTTATGGAAGGATAATGCTATAAAGACCAGTGGATTTTCCAGCCCATAGTATATGAAAGGAGAACGTTGAGTAAGAATGGGGGGGGTGCAGTTGGCAAAACAGGGCGGCACAGTTAGCGTAGCGGTTAGTGCAATTCTGTTACAGTGGCAGCGACCTGGTTTAAAATCCCACGCTGTCTGTAAGGAGTTTGTACATTCTCCCCGTGTCTTTGTGAGTTTTCCCCAGGTGCATTCTTCAAAACGTTCTGGGGGTTGTAGGTTAATTTTGTGCATTTGGGTGGTACAGGCTTGTGAGCCAGAAGGGCCTGTAAAGTCTTTGACAAAGTATGGGGGTTGGGTCTACAGAGCAGAGAAAGTACAATTTGGCAGTGAGAGAGAAAGATACGAAGGAGAATTTCACATGCGGTTGGAGAGTGCCAACTCCACCTTCCTTAGGAAACTGTTTCTCTTCCTTTCCAGGTCAACACGGTGCTGTTAATTTCCACACTCATCTACCTGCAACACCATTTCAATTCACGCAACAAGAATGTGTCGAAGATCTCAGAAACCGGGTACACAAACCACACAGCATTGGGACAGACCTACCAGTCCACCAACTATACTGATATTGATGCTAAATTTAATCCCTGGACAGATTTGATATCTCTCCCTTTCCTGGTTGTTCCTGGGTCTGTCTAAACACTTCTAAAATGTGCTATTGTACCCGCTTCCACCACTTCCATTGTGAGTAGTTTTGGGCTCCTCGTTGAAGAAAGAATGTGCTGACATTGGAGAGAGTTGAGAGGAAGTTTACTGGGATGATTCTGGAATTAAAGGGTTATCATATGAGGGCTGTTGGACAGCTCTAGGTTCTAGGCCTGTATTCATTGGAACTTTGAAGAATGAAGGGGCGATCTCATTGAAACATTTCAAAAGTTGAAAGGCCTGGGCAGAATAGATGTGGAAAGATTGTTTCCCATTGTGTGAGAGTCTAGGACAAGAGGGCACAACTTCAGGATTGAAGGGCGTCCACTTAGAACAGAGGGTGGTGTAATTTGTTGTTATGGGAGGTTGTGGAGGCCAGATCATTGGGGTGTATTTAAGGGGGAGATTGGTAGGTTCTTGATTAACCAGGCCAACAACAGTGATGGGGAGAAGGCCGGGCAGTGGGGCTGAGTGGGAAAATAGATCAGCTCATGATTAAATGGTGGGGCGGACTTGATGAGCTGAATAGCCTATTTCTGCCCCTGTGTCTTATGTTCCAGGCGCCGACTACTCTCTGAGCAAAAATTTTTTTAAAAATAGACTTAGCTGGCTTTCATTCAACAGACCCACCACCCCCATACCAGCTCTGACTCTCTCCCTTTTCACTCCGCCTTCTTTCACACAGACCAAATCAATACTCATTTCTCCCCTTATCATATCCAATTAACACCTTTTGTTGGTCTGGACTCCTCCCCCAGCCAGCGCTGTCTTTATTCTGAGCATTCCTGTTCTTTGCTTATTCCTTGAAGAAGGCCTCAGGCCTGAAACATCGGACTGTAGCTCTGGACTGCTTTATATACAAGGTCACCAGGATGACCCCTGGTGCCCTAGTTATGTAATTACATATCACCAAAGTGAGATTTCAGAAAAATATTGTTTTAGTGTATTTACCTCATTCAATTTGCTTGGGGCCCCATCACTCCTTCCCTCCCTCCCTCCCATCGCTCGCTTGATGATCAGGTTTTGTTTGATGAGCCTGATCGAGGCCCAGCACTCTCCTCAAAGCACTGTGGGAGACGGCAAGCAAGGGGACCCCCGAGCAAACTGATTGAGGCATGGGGGTGGGTGGCACCTGCGCCGTGCCTCATTCAATCTATTCAGGGTGTTATGCTCATTGAACAAAGCCTGATCGTCAAGGCCCAGCGCTCCCGTCAAAGCACTGTGGAGATAGTAAGCGACGGGAGGGGGTGGAGAGATAGAGTTGCTAGGCAGGAAGGAGGGTGAGAGTGCGCCCTTACTATGGGAAATGAGTGGCGGCAATGCCAGAAACCACGGGTGAGTAGTTTGAGTGCTCTCCTGTCACCATCTTCCAAAATGGCAGCACCAAAATGTCATCTTCGCATATAGGACCTGGGGTGGTTTTTGAGGCTTTTTTGGGGGGGAAAGAGGGTGTACTATATTGCCGTCAAATACAGGAATTGCAAAAGAATACAATGTCAGTGTGAGTTTTTCATACACACAAATACAATGCAGAGATTATCTGAAATTCTTACTTGACCATAATAGTAAACATTTAAATTGCATAAATGCCAAGATAGAAAAAGAGATCATAAATCTCAGATTCAAATTTCAGATTTATTTTCATGGTACATACATGGCATCAAAACAACCCTGAAATTCTTTTTTCTGCGGGCCAGGCAGAATTACCACTTATTGGCAGTTGGGAAAAAACTGTACCCAACATACACAAGTCAACAAGTTAAAATTGAAACAAACTGTACACAATTTACGTGTGTAAACAAATACAGATGGTCCCCGATTTACGATGGTCCAACTTACAAATTCTCAAAGTTATGATGGTTTTAATTCGTACTTTCGAGTTCTGATGTGTCCCCGCTGTTGTGATATGCAGCACACAACTCTCTCGTGACGCTGACTCAACCACGCTTGCAGTCTCTGCATTCAACATAGTGAATTCAACATTTAATTATACAAATGGTAGGTGCAGTATTCTTTTATGATTGTACTATTTTTTCGACTTACACCGGGTGTGCTGGAATGTAAGTCGGGGACTACCTGTAGGGAAATGTAAACAAACTGTGCATTACAGAAAGAAAACAAATTTATAGAGGCAGCAAATCTCCGCCTTAACAGTCGCCATTATTTTTTCTTTATATAAAAGGTACTCCTGTGTCTCCTTTCCTTCAGCTTCCCACCCCTCCCCCATCACCTCAGCTTTTTAATCTCCTTTTCAATATTTTTTATTGGATTTAGACTAAATGATAAATTTTTATTAATAAATTCTCAGGATAGGCTGCTCAGTCTTTTTTTTAAGATTAGGTAGAGTTTAATAAACTGAATATCATAACAAACACAGGTCTTTTTATCTCTTCTACCCTCCTATCTGCATCTTACCTGTTAGCCTGTCCCTTCCCAGTGCCCCTTCCTCCCTCCTCTCCTCTCCTCCATCTACCTTTTTATTCAGGCACCTGCTTTTTGTCTGCACCTCGATGAAGGGCTCAGGCCCGAAACGCTGGTTACCCTTTACTCCCTATCGACGCTGCATGATCTGCGGAGTTTCTCCAGCCCTTTCGTGTATCGTGCAACATAAGACAATGTTCTGCTCAGGAGATCACATGGAGCATGGTTAGGTTAAGTATGGAAACTGTAAAGAACTCTCCTGAGCTGTTATGAGCCCAAAGGACCCCAAAACCCAGGAGCAATAGAAATTCACCAAGACAAACGGTTAAACAAAAGTTGCTTTTAATTTTCTTTAAACATAAAAACAGGATTAAACTTTAACTTATTACTATTAACAACTTAATTCCCTTCTAATTCTAAGCGCATGTGTATGTAATGTGTATATGTTTAGGAAAGTTCTTTGATTCACAGTCCAATCTCACTTCTCACTTCTCCCCGGTATCATGTAATTCTTATACTGTGCACAAAATTTAACATTTATGAATTTTCACCAGGTTCTGCTGCTTAAAGGTAAATGGTTACTGCTCAGGAAGGTTCTAGTTGGTTTCAGAAAGAGATTTGTTGCTCATTGGACACACACAACTGATTTCCTCTAATCAGCCACTTCAGTGTCTTGCAGAAGAAACTTGCACCATCATGGGTTTTCCAAATTATAACCTCTTCTTCCTCTTGTATCCCTTATTTTAGGAGAAACACTCTAGCCAGGCATTTCCTCTTGTAAGGACTATAAGGTTTTTCAACAGGCTGAACTCAGAACTCACAACCATCTTCAAAATGGGGTTTTCAATAAGCTTGCCATGTTGCAGCCTCCAAAAGCCACTGCAGAAACTCAGTTCTCTCTCTCTCTCTCTCTTTCTTCTTAAAGAATCACATTTTTTCTCTTTCTGTTTGCAATACCACATAACCCCCTCTTAGAACAGCAAATTGGAACCAGACAGATTGCTAGCAGCAGAATCAGTTTCCTGAGCCAGCCATCTGTTGCTTTAAAAACAATAGCCCATTTACTCCACAGCATCAGTCCACCTACTTGTGAAGTCTCCATAGGCATTCTTCAAAGTTTCTGTAAGGTCACTATGGACATGAAGTCTTTGCTTATCCTTAGCTCTTGCATTTCAAATGAGATGTCTTTTGTGAAATGTTAATTCTGTTTGTGAAGTGACCTACACTAAACCCCCACAATCTATCTCTTTTAAAGTCATATTAATGCATAACCCATAGCAACATGGTAGTGGGTTGTATAAAGGATGGGCATGAATCAGCATACAGGATGGAGGTAGAAAACTTGGCTGAATGGTGCACCAACAACAACCTTGCATTCAATGTCACTGAAAACTAAGAAGCTGATTGATTACTTAAGGAAGAGAAAGCCAGACGTATACAATCCGGAGATTATTGGAGGATCAGAGGTGGAGAGGGTGAACAAATTTAGGTTCTTGGGGGTCACTATCTCAAAGGATCTTTCCTGGACCCAACACACCAGTGCATTGTGAAGAAAACATGTCAGGACCTCTACTTCCTTAGGAGTTTGCAGAGGTTTGGTATGACACCAGAAACCCTGGCTAATTTCTAAGTGGTGGGGTTGAAAGTGTGATGACCAGTTACATCATGGACACAATACTCCTGAGTATAAAGCCCTGCAAATGACAGTGGCCACAACCCAGGACATCACATGCAAACTCCACCCCACCGTCAAGAACATCCACAGGGAACATTGCAGCAGCAATCATCAAAGACCCTCATCACCTAGTACACGCTGTTCTCGCTGCTGCCACCAGGGAAGAGGTATAGGTGCCACAAGACTCGCACCACAGGTTTAGGAACAGCTGCTACCTCTCCACCATGACCCCTCAATGATAAACTCAATCAGGAACTCATTTAAGGACTTATTTGTACACGTTATTGATTTTCTTTGTTCTCTCTGTATTGCACAGTTGGTTTATTTACATTTCTTTGTTTACATGTTTTATGCTGTGTACAGTTTTTTTTGCACTACCAATTAGTGGTAATTCTGCTGCGTCCACAGGAAAAAGAATCTCGGTGGTATATGTGAAGTCATGTGTGTACTCTAACAATAAAACTGAAATCTGAAGAGTTGGATCTGTGGAACCAGATTTTTGGGAGGAGGGAATACCTAGAATTATAAAAATCAATGTTCATGCCATTAGGTTTAAGGTTGTCCAAGAGGAATATGATTTAATGGTCCTCATATTTATGTTTGACCTGACCCTGACAGTGGATAAAGTCAAGAACAGACATATCGTTGCAGGAATTGATGGAGGATTTAAAATGTCAGGACGTGATGAAGGTCCCCGACTACGAAACAGTGACAAACCATTGACAAATCGTTGGCTCAAGTTTTCAGCCTCCGCAGACTTTGTGTTTCTATTACTTTTTATCAACCTGTTTTTTCTCCATTTGGCCAGAACCCTAACATTAAAGGCTGCTGCTCGAATGCTGGTGTTGGGCTGCCCCTGGATCTTCGGGATATTTCAAATCGATGAGAGCACGATGTTGTTCTCTCACTTATTCACGGTCCTCAACAGTCTCCAGGGTCTGTTTATTTTCCTGATTTACTGTGTTTTTAATCGCCAGGTAAGCATTCCTTCTGCAGAGATAAACACTTCCTACTTCTGAACAAAAATAACCACCTGGTGACCATTTATTCAATATTTTCATTTGTGGTGAGTTGATTGTCATAGATAGAGAATTTGGGTCAAAAAGGGTTTAAGTTAAAATGTGATGATTAGTCATAAAAGGGGGCTAACCACTAGAGTTTAGCTGGAAAATGTTACAACAGACTTGCAACAAATTGAACTACAGAGAGACATGCAGGAGCCAAAGATTGATAAAGAGTGAAAAACAGAAGTTGGTGTGAGCAGAGGTCATGAATGATCGTGGTGTGCGTGACTAACAGTAATCAGGATGATTCTGCTAAAACTAACCAATTAAAGCAGTGTAGTGGAGATGCCGAAGGACAAGCAAATTGTATAAAAAACAATGCACTGTATGTATCAGGGCTCGACTTGGCAAGAAGCCGGTTGAGTCCAACTCTGCAGACTTGTGAATAAAGCTTGTCGTGTCACCGATCTTAAAGAGACTCATTTGTGAGAATTTGTATTTCTGACATTGATCTGGCTCTGTTTTCTTTTTATGATTATGTATAATAATTGGGCTGTTAGATGAGATCGGAGTGATCGGCGTGGTTTAGCTATATCGGTAGGTATTTTAATTCAGATTTGTCTTTTCTTCCTTTTTGGGGTTTTTTTTCTCTCTTTTTTTATATATTTTTATTAATTATATCTTTTTTTTAGAGATAGTTCATACTCTAAACTGATCTAAAAAAAATTTTTATGATATATTTTTATTCTGCAATATTATTGTTTAATATCTCTATTAATTCATTATTTACTATGTATTTTTCATATCTCTTTGAACTGTATGTGTTTATAAATTATAATAATAATAAAAAGATTGGAAAAGAAAGAAAGAAAAATAACCTAGGGGTGGGGGGAGCTCATCGGCTTTGGAAAACAATAGTCGGTCAAGGTTTTGGGCCTGGATATTTGGCTGAGGTGTACCTCAATAAAAGGTCCTGACCTGAAACATATCAAATGTCTGCAAGAGGTCCACAAGTTTCTGAGAGGCATTGGTAGGGTAGACAGCCAACACCTTTCTGGCAAACACCAGAGCAAACCTGTACAAAGTGAAGGGACGGAAGTTTAGGGGAGACGGGAAAGTTTTTTTTCCAACAGAGAGTTGTGGGTGCCTGGAATGCCTTGCCAGGGATGGTGGTGGAGGCTGAACCAATAGGGGCACTTAAGGGACTCTTAGGCACAGGGATGAAAGAAAAAAATGCTAACAAGGCAAGGAGTATTTAGTACTCTTTGTTTGGAAGGAAAGCATCAGCAATCATTAAGGATCCACACCACCCACCACATGCTCTGTTCTCGCTGCTGCCATCAGCGAAGAGGTACAGGTGGCACAAGACTTGCACCACCAGGTTCAGGAACAGCTGCTCCCCCTCCACCATCAGACTCCTCCATGACAAAATCAATCATTTAAGGACTCTTACTTCGCACATCATTTACTTTTGAATATTTAGTTTCTGTATTGCCGTTTGTTTGCACTTCCTTCTTAGTTACATTTCTCTTGTACACATATCTTGAGTACAGTTTTTTTTTTAAACTCCCACTAAGGTAATTCTGCCCTACCCATAGAAAAATATCAGGGATGTTTGTGATGTTATGCATGTACCCTGACAATAAATAAAAACTTTGAACTTTATTTGAGACAGAGATTGATAGCTTCTTGATTAGCCAGCGCATCAAAGGTTATGGGGAGAAAGCGGACTGCGGGGCTGAGTGGGAAAGTAGATCAGCTCATGGTTAAATGGCCTATTTCCATTCCTTTGTCTTATTGATATGATTGTCTTTTGTGAGTTGCATGTCAATGGTTGGGACTTGAGCCATGTTCTTCCATAATCTTAACTCAAGACTAGCAGAATCCCAGCCATAAAGCAGAGAAACTCCATGGTGGGGTGGGGTGACCTGGTTGCAGCTGTGTCTAAATTCGGCTAAAGCGGAGCTCCAGAGAGCATTTCCGTCTCCACTTGGTTATTCGCTGCCATCTGCTGTTGGTTAGGACCTTGAATAACTTAAGTAACAATGCAGTTTGCTCCTCTTGTTGGTAGGATTAAGCCACGGTGCTCCATGTTTGCCCTATCCTCTCCGCTCCACCCCCTAAGTGAGTGCAAGGGTTTTTGGCATATGATTGTGCTATCACCTGCGGTGACCTGCAATCAGGGGGGAGGTAGATCAGCTAGTTGAGGGGTGTCACAATAGAACCTTGCACTGAAGATTAGCAAAACCAGGAGGAAATCAGAACATGAACCAGCCCTCGATGATGGGTCAGCAGTGGAGGGAGTCAAGAATTTCAAATTCCTGGGTGTCAACATCTCCGAGGATCTGTCCTGGAATTGCAAAAAGGCCGGCCAGCGGTGATACTTTGTGAGGAGTTTGAGGAGATTTGGTTTGTCACCCAAGACTCTCAAAACCATGAACCGGTGTATCATGCAGAGCATTCTCTGTATTGGTACGTAGGTGCCAATGCACAGGACAGGAAAAAAATCCAGAGTTGTTAACTTAGTCTGCAACATCACAGGCACCAGTCTTCACTCCATTCAGGGCATCTGCAAGAGGCGGTGTCTTAAGGAAGCAGCTTTTATCCTCAAGGACCCCCACCACCCAAGCCCTGCCCTCTACCATCAGGAAGAAGGTACAGGAGCCTGCAGATTAGCACCTAGTGGCACAAGAACAGCTTATTCCCCTCTGCCATCAGATTTCTGAATGGTCAATGGACCACAGACACCGCCTTACTTTCTATTTCCTTGCACTGTTTATTGATTTTTGAAATGTAATTTATTGAAATATTTGCCCTGTAATGCTACGGAAAAACAAAAAATCTTGTGCCATATTCACGACAATAAATTCTGAATTTGATTCTGAAACCCTGAGCGTCCAAACAGGATATTATCTCTCCTGGAGTATCTATTGAGGTACAGTCCAGCTTGTCAATGTTTACAGCAAGGGTCCTCAAACATTTTATACCATAGACTCCTTCATGGAATCTTTGATCCTTCATGGACCCCAAGGTGCAGAATCCTTGGAGTCATGGTGGCGCTGGATGAGAGGGGGTGCTGGCAGTACTGGACACACACCCACTTCTTCTCCACTCTGTCAAACTTTCATTCTCTACTTATTAAGAGGCTGAAGCCAAATAAATGACACCCTCCCTCCCCTGGTCGGCATTTATCAACCCCTTGCATTGTCCCATCAATACCCAGGGATCGATATCAACTACTTTGGAATCCCTTGGGTAACAGCAATAAAAAGTGAAGACTTACAGAGAGTGAGAGGTCACTTAAAACAAAGCTAAGACAATGTGACTGAGACACTGACAGTGGACAGTGAACAGAGAACTTTCAGTCCCACAACATTAGTCTTACCTGTGTGCTGGTTGGAGCAAACAAATAATGTCTTGTGTTTTCTTTCCAGACAACAGCATCAAATGTAACGAAGAAAAGGTTCAACGCTCAATGACAAAATTTGGCTCAGAGAATGTCTTTATTTCATGATCTTACTGTGCTTCTGACGCTGAAGGTAGTGAGTTCAAGTCCCATCAAACTTTATATAAAAACCAGAATTGAAATGGCCAAACCTTTCAATTCTGCATCCCACTCCCATACTCGTGCATGTCCATGCCCTCATGTACCATCTCTCCCGTAAATTGGAGGAACAATACCTGATTTTACCTCTGGGCACTCTCCAACTGGATGGCATTAATATCGACTTCTCTGGTTTCTGCTAACCAACTCTCCATTCACCCTCCCTTCCCTTTTTTTCTTCCAGCTCTCCACTCCTTCCCTCTCCATTCAGTCATCCCTCCTCCCGTTTGCTGGTGTCCCTTCCTCACTTATCCGCCTATTACCTCCCACCTGTTGGACCATGCTCTCCAGCCTCCCCCCCCACCCCCACACACACACCTCATTTTGTTCAGACGCCTGCTGACATTTTCCCATACCTTGCTGAAAGGCTCAAGCTTGAAAGGTTGGTTATGTATCCTTATCTGTGCTATATGAAGGACACTGTTGACCTGCTGAGTTTCTCCAACATTCTTTTTACATCAACCACAGTGTCTGCGGATTTTGGTGTTTTATATAGAACTTTAGATCTCAGGGCTGGTCACAGTTCCAGATTCTACCAAAGTTGTGAAAAGGCACTTTATGGTTTGAAGTTGTTAAGTTTTTGCATGAAAGTATGTTTGCATAGGAATGTATATATGAGATTCCATGCTCCGTCTGTGTGATTGTAAGTACAGTAAAATTTGGAATTCAATCAACCAGCAAAAAAAATCAAGGAAAATGAATAAATGAAAATTAAAATAAAGAAGGATAAAAATGTAAATGGTGTTGGCATAACACGATTGGTATAGCAGTTAGCACAACACCTTACAGCACTCTGCTGTCTTTGGGTTTGTGTGGTTTTCTCCCACCCTTCAAAACATACCAGGAGTTGTAGGTTAACTGGGGGTAAATTGGGCAGCTCACACTTGAGGCTGAAATGCTGTTTGCCTAATTTAAAAAAAAAATTAAATTAAAAGTTTAAAATTGTAAAAGTTTAAGGTTCTCTGAAGTAAGACATAAACCTTTGGTGAAGATGGGAACAAATATTCAGCCAGCGGAGGGCTTGGTCATGCTTTCTATCCAGAATTTTGTGATTTACTTAGTGTTAATGCAAATATATTAGTTTAGCATTGTAGGAGTGAGTCTCGACCAACTGGAAAACTCACTTATCCGGCATCTACCAATCCCTGTTGGGACTGGATGCCAGGTGTTTTGCTCCATATTCAGCCATTCTACATTGCTTTCTTGTTATTCCCCATTCGATATGCAAAGGTAGAACACACACACCTACCTACCTTTCGGGAGTTGAGACTAATTTTAGCCTGAGATAACACACCACCTCTTCTGGTTTCGTGATAACGAACTTTTATAAACTTAACTCATGCGCTTATTACATTCATTTAAAACTAAGTCTATAAAATGCATACTTAAATGATTTTGTTTAATTTCAGTAAAACTGTTAATTTGCAAAAGAGGACATGCTTGAAAATCACTGTATTGATAAATATATCTTATTGCACCAACAATGCCAAGTGTAATGCATGTTACTTAAGATTGGATGATTGTCTAATCTTCCCATCAGTCACATCCAGAGCCAGCCCTCCTGTGAGTGGTGGGTATTGATTTTTAGCTGAGAATTTGTGGTGAACCCTGACTTCATTTCTGTGGACCCAGATGTATCCTCTGGAACAAACCCCATTTAAAGTGTACTCTGATTCAAACAACTGAGTCGCACTTTGTCTTCAAATCCTCGGTGACACAACCACCAAAATCATTCTGTTTACACTGGACAACATTTTTCCCCCCTAAAGGATTGCTTCCTGAAAAAATAATAAAGGATTATGATAGACAACTTCAAGCTGAATACAAAGATAATTTCAGATTTTCTGTATCATGTAGGAAGTTGGAGAAACATTAACTTTCATTGAATTTAGCATGTTTGATCACATAATAATGCTAACCATTGTGTTAGTTCAAATGACCTACAAATGCTTTGCCACTCATTTTTGTTTGTCCTCAGCATCTGATGCCTTGTGTCAGTCTCCAACAATAGATGGCCAGCATTGGTGGGTTCCAGTTGTCCTGATACTGCTTTTCCATGATCGCAGTGTCCTGGTGAAATCTTTCACCATGTTCATCACTGACTGCACCAAGATCAGCAGGGAAGACGTCCAAGTGTGAATGCAGAAAATGAATTTTCAATGACATTTTGTACTTCATGGTTTTGTTTGTTTGAAGTAGACTTAAAATGTGACAGGAATCACAAAAATAGATTATATCTAAAAAAACAGTACATGATAGGAAAATGTTACGGTGATTTTCATGATTAGTAGCCCAAAATCCATAAAACACACCCAAAAGTGTTCAGGAAGAAAAATCTTTTGTTGTCCAGTGTAATTGGTTCAATGAAGGCCCCCTCTCTACTTTGTCTCCACTCCCACCAACATTCAAACGGACTCCACTTGCAGACCTTCATTCCAATGAACCCCCTCAAGTTCATAGCAATTTTAAGATTCTGTCAGACCTCTGCAAATCACACCCTCAATTGTGAAATAATGGTAGCCAGAGAGAGGAAGGTGCAGAAGTTTTTTTGTACTACAGATAAGCAGAAATTCTGCCTGGCCACAGGAAAAAGAATCTCAGGGTTGTATGTGATGTCATTAAATTTTAAAATTTAGACATATAGTATGGTAACAGGCCCTTTCACCCCTGATACCTCAGTGGTTAGAGCACTGGTTTTATAAAGTTCATTACTCGTTGGAGCCTCTTTTCTGAGGGGGGGGGGCACTCTGTCTTCCTTTCAGTAGGCAAAACTTAAAGAACTTCACATATTTTACATTCTAAATTTAATATACGTGACAATAATAAAAACTTTACTACACATAGGGTGGTCATTGTATGGAACAAACTGACAGCGGAAGAGGTAAAGGTGGGATCAATTATATTTAAAAGACATTAGGGCTACATGGATAGGAAAGGTTTAGAGGGATAGCCCAACAGGGACCAAATGCAGGCAAGCAGGGCCATCAAAAAATTGGGCTAGGATGGACCAGTTGGGCTGAAAGGCTTCCATGCTGTAGGATTCCATGCTGTTGCAATACCTCTCCTCCACCCAAAGCCTCCCCCTGGAATCTCACTACCATCCCAATTCCTGGTTACCCAGCTCTGGTGAGGGCACAGAAAACAAAATCAGTTGAAACCCAAAAAAAAGAGTGAAGGAATGGAACAAGAAGGAAAGTTGGCATCAATTCGGGCAGTGGATTGGAATACGGTGAAGTTGCTCTTAGCCCAGCCTCCTCACATCCGGGTCCGTGTTTAAACCTGCCGTTCTCAATGGTTGAGGAATCACAGCACATTTAAGTAGAAGCCCTGCTTTCTTTTCACCTCAGGTAACATAAGTATTTTTAAGTGGTCATTAGAACCTAAAAACTTTAAGACAAACCCTATGGGGGTCTCAGCCTTTAAAAAAAAAGAGAATGGCTGGTTTGAACTGAGAGATCTGTCCATAGCCTGCTTTTTGCTACCTTGACTAAGGGCTCAGGGCTCAAAACATTGGTTATGTATCTCTATCTTTGCTACGTGAGACGACCACCTTCCACTGCACATCGACAATTCTGGATTGGAGAGAACAAAGTTCCTTGGAGTTCACTTATAACCAGTGACCTCTCATGGACCCTCAACATCTCCTCACTTGTCAGGAAGACACAACAGCAACTGCACTTCCTGAGGAAGGAGCCTCTCTTGAGAGAGAGTGTCCTGGCCGTCTGCGTCACAGCGTGGGTACAGTTGCTGCAGAGAAATGGTTCAGAGGTCAATCCACAGGTCCATAAGCATGGAAGAGGATCACTGGGGTCTCCCTCCCCCACATCAATGTGATCGTCATCTTACAAGAGTGATCAAATTCACTGAGGACCCCTTCCACCCTGCATGCAGCATCTGTCGGGGAAGAGATATGGGAGGATCAGGACCAGCACCATCAGGCTGAGGAACAGCTTCTTCCCGTGGGCAGGGAGAATGCCCACTCATATCAAACCTCCAAGACTCACCTATTATTGAACAATATTTATTTATTCTTACATATGTACTGCTTGATTCTGTAATTCACTTGTGTATAATGTCTATATAATACATTATTACGTTGTGTATAATGTCGATATGTTAATATCTATATTACATTATTACATTGTGTATAATGTCTATATAGACAACAGACTCGCCAAGGCAAATAGCGCCTTTGGAAGACTACACAAAAGAGTCTGGAAAAACAACCAACTGAAAAACCTCACATAGATAAGCGTATACAGAGCCGTTGTCATACCCACACTCCTGTTCGGCTCCGAATCATGGGTCCTCTACCGGCACCACCTACGGCTCCTAGAACGCTTCCACCAGCGTTGTCTCCGCTCCATCCTCAACATCCATTGGAGCGCTTACATCCCTAACGTCGAAGTACTCGAGATGGCAGAGGTCGACAGCATCGAGTCCACGCTGCTGAAGATCCAGCTGCGCTGGATGGGTCACGTCTCCAGAATGGAGGACCATCGCCTTCCCAAGATCGTGTTATATGGCGAGCTCTCCACTGGCCACCGTGACAGAGGTGCACCAAAGAAAAGGTACAAGGACTGCCTAAAGAAATCTCTTGGTGCCTGCCACATTGACCACCGCCAGTGGGCTGATATCGCCTCAAACCGTGCATCTTGGCGCCTCACAGTTTGGCGGGCAGCAACCTCCTTTGAAGAAGACCGCAGAGCCTACCTCACTGACAAAAGGCAAAGGAGGAAAAACCCAACACCCATCCCCAACCAACCAATTTTCCCCTGCAACCGCTGCAATCGTGTCTGCCTGTCCCGCATCGGACTTGTCAGCCACAAACGAGTCTGCAGCTGACGTGGACTTTTTACCCCCTCCATAAATCTTCGTCCGCGAAGCCAAGCCAAAGAAAAAAAGAATATATTACATTATTACATTGTGTATAATGTCTATATATTAATGTCTATATATTACATCATTACATTGTGCATAATGTCTATATATTATGCAAGGATCGACAACGAGATAGACAACAGACTCGCCAAGGCAAATAGCGCCTTTGGAAGATGACACAAAAGAGTCTGGAAAAACAACCACCTGAAAAAACACACAAAGATCAGCATGTACAAACCCGTTGTCATACCCACGCTCCTGTTCGGCTACAAATCATGGGTCCTCTACCGGCATCACCAACGGCTCCTAGAATGCTTCCATCAGCGCTGTCTCCGCTCCATCCTCAACATTCATTGGAGTGACTTCATCACCAACATCGAAGTACTCAAGCTGGCAGTGTCCGCAAGCATCGAATCCACACTGCTGAAGACCCAACTGCGCTGGGTGGGTCATGTCTCCAGAATGGAGGACCATCGCCTTCCCAAGCTCGTGTTATATGGCGAGCTCTCCACTGGCCACCGAGACAGGTGCACCAAAGAAGAGGTACAAGGACTGCTTAAAGAAATCTCTTGGTGCCTGCCACATTGACCACCGCCAGTGGGCTGATATCGCCTCCAACCGTGCATCTTGGCGCCTCACAGTTCGGCGGGCAGCAACCTCCTTTGAAGAAGACTGCAGAGCCCACCTCATGACAAAAGACAAAGGAGGAAAAACCCAACACCCAACCCCAACCAACAATTTTCCCTTGCAACCGCTGTAACCGTGCTTGCCTGTCCCGCATCGGACTTGTCAGTCACCAACCATAAATCTTCGTCCGCGAAGCCAAGCCAAGCCAATGTCTATATATTAATGTCTATATATTACATTATTACATTGTGTATAATGTCTATATATTACATTATACACAAGTGGCATTTTTTACACCGTGGACCGAAGAACAGTGTTTCTTCCTGTTGTACTTTACAATTGTATGATAATTGATCTGGAGGATGCTCAAAAAAGATTTGTTAAGATAGCTCTAGCCGTAGCAAAAAAAATGTATTATGTCAACCTGGAAATTGGAAGATAATTTGAAATTACAACAATGGTATATAGAAATGAATAAATGTATTCCATTAGAAAAAATAACATATAGTTTAAGAAATAATATTGAAATATTTGAACAAATATGGGAGCCTTACATGAAACATAATAGCGAAAACCTACCGGGGACATGCACTACCTAAATTAACGAAAGAAGGAAATGATAAGAATTGACTCAGTGGAATTTCTTGTTTATTTTTATTGAATGACAACATTGTTTGACTGGTTTGATGTATCTTAGATTTTGTACTTTGAATGGATGGGGGGGGAGGTAGGGAGGGTGGGATGGGAGGAGGGAGGTGGGGGGAGAAAATGGCACTGTATATGTTTGAAAAGGAAAAAGTGTGTATCATGGTTAATGTGGTTTATGGTGTGAAAAATTAAAAATTAAAAATAAAAAAAAAAGATCCAAATCTCTGTCAGGAGTCACGTGATGGAGTAGTGGCCGGTAGGGTAAAACCAGCCCTCTCCAGAAAAAAAGTCAAGAAAAGACAAAGTTCAACAAATATAAAATATAAGAAATAAAAGATAAATTGCAGAGAAGAAAAAGAAGATGGCACCCAAGAAGGAAAAAGTAAAAACAATGGGAAAAAAAGAAAAGACACTGGAAAAGAAAAGAGAAGGCCTTACCTGCACAAAGGAACAGGGAGCCGTGGTGGCGAAGAACGTCCATTCTCCGAGGTTGGTGCTGGCCCTGTGGAGTTGCGACCCCTGACCGATGGACTGCAAAAATGGCTCTCTGAGGCAAACAAAAGCGCACAACTGCACAAACTAAGGTAAAGGAAAACACCAACGGGACAGGGGCTCAGCCGAGGAGCGGGCACCACGGCGCGATCAGCTGAGGGATGCCTGACACCAGGGCTCTCAGCTGAAAGATGAGGAAAGTGGCAGGAGAGGGAGTGAGGTACCAGGTGAGAAAGAAAGTCAACGGGGTGAACAGCAGGAGGCCCAACAGATGAGCAGCCCAGAAGGGGAGGACCATCAGCAAGAGGCCCAGCAAGAAGAGGCCCGACAAACAACTCATCAGGAAAATCAGAAGATACAGATACAAAGAAGAGAAATCGACACAAACACAGGTACAGACACAGAAGAAGAGCAAGATCTTCACAGGGAAATGGAAGGTAAAACAGGTGGACAGAATATAGATAAAACTTTTTTTGAAGAACGATTGAGAGCATTAAAAGAATGGTTGTCATTAGAATTTAGTGCAATTAAAAGAAAAATGAAAAGAATAGAAGAAAAAATGTAAAGATTAGAACTAGTCATGACAGAAATATGGAAAAGAGTAGAAAATGTGGAAGAACGTGAAATGGCTGTACAAATGGAAGTAAACGACTTATGAGGAAAATTGGAAGAAAGTGACAAAAAAATTAAAGAAACACAAGAGCTGTTAGCTCAGAAAATTGATATGTTGGAAAATTATAGTAGGCGAAACAACATAAAAATAGTGGGCCTAAAGGAGGGTGAAGAAGGCACAGACATGAAGGAATTTATAAAAGGATGGATCCCGAAGGTCCTGGGAATGACAGAAATGCAGGAAGAAATGGAAATAGAAAGGGCTCACAGAACACTAGCTCTGAAACCTTCTTTGGCTTGGCTTCGTGGACGAAGATTTACGGAGGGGTATGTCCACGTCTGCTGCAGGCTCGTTGATGACTGACAAGTCCAATGCGGGACAGGCAGGCATGGTTGCAGCGGTTGCAAGGGAAAATTGGTTGTTGGGGTTGGGTGTTGGGTTTTTCCTCCTTTGTCTTTTGTCACTGAGGTGAGCACTGCGGTCTTCTTCAAAGGAGGTTGCTGCCCGCTGAACTGTGAGGCGCCAAGATGCATGGTTGGAGGCGATATCAGCCCACTGGCGATGGTCAATGTGGTAGGCACCAAGAGATTTCTTTAAGCAGTCCTCATACCTCTTCTTTGGTGCACCTCTGTTTCGGTGGCCAGTGGAGAGATCGCCATAGAACACGATCTTGGGAAAGCGATGGTCCTCCATTCTGGAGACGTGACCCACCCAGCACAGTTGGGTCTTCAGCAGCATGGATTCGATGCTTGCGGACTCTACCAGCTCGAGTACTTCGATGTTGGTGATGAAGTCATTCCAATTGAGGATGGAGCGGAGACAGCGCTGATGGAAGAGTTCTAGGAGCTGTAGGTGACGCTGGAAGAGGACCCATGATTCGGAGCCGAACAGGAGCGCGGGTATGGCAAGGGCTCTGTACACGTTGATCTCCAGAAATAGTTTGACCTAAAAGAGGAGGCAGGCCTCTTCAGTCCGGTTAAGCAACCTGCATTAGAGAAGATCACTCCGATATAAAACCTACGACCCAAGGACCTCGCTGCCACGTCCCAGCTTCCTTGGCCACAGCACACGAACCATGGGTGTAAAGAGTGGGGCCAGTACTGCGCACATTGCACTCCACCTAAAACCTCCTTTGAGCAGGCCCAAGGACAGGTCCACGTCCTCACCCTCAAAAGATGCACACAAACTCAAGCTCGCATGTTGGAACATCAGAATCATGCTAGACAAGTCTGACAGCCACCGACCTGAACGTCGATTTGCTCTCATCGCACATGAACTCCTCAGACTCGACATCGACATAGCCTCTCTCAGCGAAGTCCGCCTTGCAGATGTAGGCAGCCTCCAAGAACACGGCGCGGGCTACACACACTACTGGACTGGCAAGCCTCAGGCTGAATGACGCCTATCTGATGTTGGCTTCATGGTCAAGAACCCCATTGCCACCCTGGACCAGGCTACCACCAAACACGCGCTGCACCTCGTTCAGTACCCACCCGCCGAAGGCAAATACAAGACCTTCAAGCGAGTGTTCACCGGTTCCCTCGGACTATCCAGGAGCCAGCGTGCCACTCGAATGTGGCACCTTGAAGCCCTGAGGGACAGGTCCCTGATGGAGCTGATGGACAAGATGCCCGCGCTCATGGGTGATCATACCAACTGCCCAATCTTCGAGCGCATTTTCCTTGACCATCTGCCTGAGGACATCCGGCCATTACTGGCCCAAGAGAGCTTTACCAAGCCGAGGAAGGTCACTCAGAAGGCCCAAGAGCTATGGCTCGAACAATTCCTAGAGGGCACGGCGATCCAGTAGGTCATGAGGCACAGGCATAACCATGCCAAGCCCGCCCTTAGCGCTGCGGTAGAGCATCCAGCCCCTGCAGGGGCCACCAAGAGCATAACCAGGGGCACAGCATCCACTCCAGGCCTCTGCTTGGCCACCAGCACTGGGAGCCAAGGCTCAGAAGTGTCATCAGCCCTGCTCATTCCAGGAAAACGAGCAGGTTGGCTGTTGTTAATGGCTGTGGCAGCTGGCCAAGGACACAGCCTCCTCTCCATGCAGGACTCAGTCAGCGGCCAGCGGTTCCTCATCGACACTGGGGCCCAGATCAGTGTCGTCCCGGCCACAGCCAACGAATCCAGGAACCGACCTCGAGGACCTCACAACAGAGATCCGGACATATGGAGACAAGGCAGTCCATTTCCAGATTGGCTGAATAAAGTTCTCGTGGAGGTTCACTGTCTTGTCCCTTCCGACCACCATCCTGGGTGCCGACTTCCTCCTTGCCCATGGGCTTCTGGTGGACATTCGGGGTAGGTGCCTGGTGGATGCCTGTACTTTCCAGGCCATTCGCCTCAATGCCTCCCGCACAGAGCAGCCACAGATGTCCACGATCAGCACGCCCAGAAATGAGTTCCAGCGAGTCCTGGACGAGATTCCGACCCTCCTCAAGCCACATTTCTCCGCTGCCTCACCACGCTATAGGCTGTTCCACCACATCCCCACCCAGGGCCTACCAGTTCATGCCAAGGCACACTGGCGCCCATGCGGAGACTATCGATGGCTCAACGAGGTGACAGTTCCTGACCATTACCACATCCCTAACATCCAGGACTTTGCAGCCAACCTGAATGGTGCGAGGGTTTTCTCCAAGGTTGACCTGGTGCGCAGGTATCACCAAATCCCCATGCACCCTGAGGACATACCCAAGGCGGCCATCATCACCCCCTTCGGTTTGTTCGAATTACTTCGCATGCCATTCAGGCTCAAGAAAGCCGCTCAGACTTTCCAGCGCCTTATGGAGTCAGTGGGCAGGGACTTGGATTTCGTCTTCATTTACTTAGACGATAT
Source organism: Narcine bancroftii (assembly GCF_036971445.1). Lineage (NCBI taxonomy): Eukaryota > Metazoa > Chordata > Chondrichthyes > Torpediniformes > Narcinidae > Narcine > Narcine bancroftii. The sequence goes on from NC_091471.1 coordinate 241,290,890, forward strand.
CCTCGTTGCCAGCAGGGATCGGGCACAATACAAGGCCCACCTGTGCACCCTCTTCTCCCGGCTGGCTGATTTTGGCCTCACCATCAACCCAGACAAGTGCCAATTTGGGAAAGAGTCCATGCAGTTCCTGGGCTAGACCATTACGGCTGGGGAGCCACACCCGCCGCTACGAAGGTCGCCGCTATCAAAGAGTTCCCACCTCCAGACAATCTCAAGGGGCTGCAGGAGTTCGTGGGTATGGTCAACTTCTACAACTGATTCATCCTGGGAGCTGCGCGCATCATGCAGCTGCTATTCACCCTCATCGCAGAAAAGCACCAAATGCTCACCTGGAGCCCAGAGGCCTGCAGTGCATTCGAGGCCACCAAGGATGCCCTAGCAAAGGCTACCACGGTCACCCACCCTCACTCCAACCTGCATATGGCACTCTCCGTTGATGCCTCTGCCACAGCCGTCGGCGCTGTCCTGGAGCAGCAGGTGAACGGACAATGGAAGCTGCTGGCATTCTTCAGCTGGCTTCTCCGCCCACCAGAGTGCATGTATAGCGCTTTTGACTGTGAGTTACTGGGCATGAACCTGGCAGTGTGGCATTTCCACTATTTCTTGGAGGGGAGGATTTTTACCATCTTCACTGACCACAAACCCCTCACCCAGGCACTCGCAATGGTGAAGGACCCCTGGTCATCATGCCAGCAGCGTCACCACTCCTTCGTGTCGGAGTTTATCACTGACCTTCAGCACAAGGTGGTGAAGGACAACGTGGTCGCCGATGCACTCTCACAACCGGCCATCTCTGCGCTGACACCCGGCCTCAACTTCAAGCAGCTTGCCCAGGACCAGAAGTACGATGAGGAGACGCAATCCTTCAGGACTGCCATCATGGGCCTGTGGTTCTGAGACCTCCCAACTCCGAGCGGCGGAAGCACCATCCTGTGTGATGTCTCCATGAGCACCCCGCAGCCAGTGGTTCCCCAGCAGTGGCACAGGCAAATCTTCCATCACATCCACGACCTTTTGCACCCATCCATCAGGTCCATGGTCCGGATGGTGGCAGAGCGGTTCGTCTGGCAAGGGCTGGGCCAGAACATGCACCCATTGCCAAATGTCCAAGGAACACAGGCACACCAGGGTGCCCATGCAAGAGTTCGAGCACGTCTGGGAATGGTTCAGCCACATTCACGTGGACATAGTCAGGCCTTTACCCATTTCCTGGGGCAACCGTTACCTGTTCACGGTGGTGGACCACACCACTCATTGGCCCAAGGCGATCCTGATGCCAGACGCCTCCACGGACTCCTGCTCCCAAGCGCTGTTGCACGGTTGGGTCGCCCAGTTTGGCATTCTGAATCACCTCACCATCGATCAGGGCACCCGGTTCAACTCTGCGCTCTGGGCACAGCTCGCCAACAGGTTGGGGATCAAGCTACACCGCACCACGGCGTATCACCCACAGGCCAATGGGCTGGTCGAGCGGCCTTAAGTCAGCATTTATGGCCCGCCTCACCGGTCCCGACTAGGTGGATGAACTGCCTTGGGTGCTCCTGAGCATCCACTCCATGCCCAAGGAGGATTTCCAGGCATCATCAGCTGAGCTGGTCTACGGTACACCACTGGCACTTCCTGGTGAGTTCATCAATGTGCCTCACAACCTCCAGTGGTCGCTGCATGAGCTGCTTCCCCACCTCCAGGCCCGCTTGGACTCCTTCACACCCCCACCGTCACCCAGACATGGCACACGGCCATCTCACGTCCCCAGCGAGCTGCTTTCCGCAGAGTACATTTTTATTCAGTGCGGCCCATCCGCGGCACCTCTGTAGAGACCTTACAAGGGGCCATACAAGGTAGCCCAGCGTTCAGGGTCTACGTTCATGCTGGACATCGGCAGCAGGTGGGAACTGTTTACAGTGGACAGGCTGAAATCAGCACACCTCGACCCCTCCGAACCAGTGATTGTGGCCCAGCCCAAGAAGTGAGGCCGCCCAGCTAAAAAGGACATTGACGCCGGTTCTGGGGGGGGGCTGTGTGGCGGCACACCACTAGGTAGGAAGACCGGCCCCACTTGTAATCCACGCAGCGGGGCAGTCAGCCAAAATGGCGCCTTCGGGGGTTTCCCCTTCTTCTCAGCAAGGGGCTCAGAAGCCCGGTTCTCAGCCAGGTCCAGGCTGGGAGTATAAGTCCAGCCCGGCAGCCTCCAATAAACTAGTCTGCTCTCTGAGCTCAACCCGTCTGGTTGAGTGTTCTTTCAGTAGCGGTGGAGCTGCCGCTACAAAACATTAATTTAACTTTTACTGAATTTACCACACTAATTCAATTTAAGGTAGTTCATCGACCACACTTTTCTAAGATTCAGTTATATCCTAATAATTCCTCTAAATGTGATAAATGCATAGCTGAGGAAGGCATGTTGTAAAATATGTTTTGGTTATGTCCTTCTCTTCTTAATCTTTGGCAAGGGAGTATCTCGCATTTTATCGTTGGTTCTTAATGTTCATGTGATTCCGAGCCCTTTCATTGATTTTTTTTGGAGTGAGTGGGCCAATGGATTTAATTCCGACTTTACTTCCTTTATTGCTCAAGGGTTTTTTTTTTGCTGAGCTGGAAATGCCATGTCTGTCTTGCGAAAAAAAAAGTGTTCCTTCTTTCTTTCTTTCTTTCTCTTGTGAGAAATCAGAAAGTGAAGGATGAATCCCTCTTCACCGACCCCATCGCTTGCTCTCAGAGGAGGGAGAGCCACAGGGCAGATGCAGAGTAAGGTTCACTCCACGCCAGAGAAACACAAGAACCACAGATACTGGAAGTTAAGCACAAACAAGAAACTCAGCAAGTCAGGGAGCATCATTGAGAGAAATGGTCAGTCGCCGTTTTGGATCAGGACATTGATGGGATTAACTATTTCTCAGCTGCCTGGGAAATATCCCAGCCACACTCTCTTCAATCCCACCCCCACCCCCACCCCCAGCCATCAAGAAGAAGATTCACAAATGTGAGATCATGCACCACCACATTTCTCTCTTGCCGCTTCCAGACTTCTGAATGAACCACAAATTATGTTGCCTTTTGTATAGTGCTTTACTTGTGGTATTATTTATGAGACGTCTGGTGGACTGCTTGCAGAACAACCTCAATCGCTGCATCTTGCTACGCGACAATAAACTTGAACTTGACCCCTTGAGTTTGATCTTCCTGGCTGTATGTATGTAGTCAGAGCAAGAATGCTATGGAGAAGTCAGGACTCATGGGATCAGTGGAACCTTGGCTGTAGGTAGAAGGCAGGAGAGTGGTAGTGGAAGAAACATATGTTGCCTGGAGGTCAGTGACTAGTGGAGTACTGCAATGATCTGTTCAGGGACCCCTGCTTTTTGTGATTTTTATCAATGACCAGAGAAGTGGCAGATAGAATCCAATCTGGATAAGGAGATGCATTTTGGAAGGACAAAGCAGGGTTAATGGTGAGTTACTTAAGAGTGTGGATGAACCGGGGAACTTTCGGGTCTAAATTCTTGCATCCTTCAAGGTCAATGCACAGGCTGATAGGATTGTTAAGAATTTGGGCTTCATTAATAGGGAGATTGAGTTCAAGAGTCGGGAAGTCATGTTGCAACTTTACAAATCTCTGGTGAGACCACATTCAGAGTTTTGTGTTCATTTCTGGTCACCTCATTATAAGAAGTATGTGGAAGCTATGGAGGGGGTGCAGAGTAGATTTAACAGCATGTTGCCTGGATTAGAAAATAGGTCTTATGAGGCAAGGTTAGCCGAGCCTGGACTTTTCTCTTTGGAGTGTAGAAGCATGAGAGGAAACTTAATAAAGGTCTGCAAAATTATGAGATGCATAGATAGGATGGACAGCCAGCACCTGTTTCCCAGGACAGGAATAGTAAACACTAGAGGACAGGTGTACAAAGTGATGGGAGGGAAGTTTAGGGGAGACATCAAGGAGACGCAGAGAATGTGGGTACCAGGAATGTTTTGCTAGAGATGATGGTGGAAGGCTGAAACATTAAGGGCATTTAAAGGACTGTTAGATAGACAAATAGATAAAGGATAAGTAGAGGGTTATGGGGTAGGGAGTGTTTAGTACATTTTTTTAAAGGAATATATGGTTCGGCAGAACACTGAAGGCCGAGGAGCCTATATTGTGCTGTAGTGATCTATGTTCTACGTTCTATGTTTTATGTTCTAAGGAATTGGGATCAGAGATCCAGCATAGACTAGTGGGCTAAATTACTTCCTTTAATGTTATGAGAAATTGATCAATATAGATACCCTTCTCAGAACTTGCGAAAATTTATTGTTGAACTTCCTTCACTGATATAAAGATAACAAACCTCTTCCCCAAGTGAAGTTGCTGGTGGAAGAATACAACATTGTTCCAAACTGATGCAAACAATATCATCTCATCTCACACTTTGAATAGAGCAAGCATTCCAATAAATCATGTGGGGGTACTCCATCTCATCTTGGGCATGGTCCAGGATTGTGTCAGGCTTGAAATTACTGTGTGGAAATTGGCAATGATGGAAGTCCTGTCCGACTCTTGCATGTATATCTTAAATAGCTGGATAACATTTTCCTTCATCTTCAGGTCTAACAGAATCATTATGTTTGCGGATGATACAACAGTAGTTGGCCTCATCGACATCAATAATGATTCGACTTCCAGAGAGGAGTCTGGATGATGGTGTGAGAACTAGAACCTGAGTCTCAACGTGGACAAGACTAAGGAGATGATTGTGGATTTCAGGAGGACCAAGTTCGATCACTGGCCGTTCATATCAATGGTTCCGACTTGGAGAGATGGGAGAGTGCAAAGTTCCTTGGTGTGCATATAGATGACGACCTATCCTGGACTCACAGCATCTCCTCATTAATCAGGAGGGCATAGTGGTGCCTACACTTCCCTAAGAGGATGAGGAGAGCAAGGCCATCAGCCTCAATCTTGACAATGTTTTACATGAGCACAATTGACAGTGTTCTGTCAGGCTGCAACAGGGACAGTAGCTGCAAAGCATTGATCTTGAAATCAATACAGAGGATCATCAGAATGGCCAAGTAGATCATTGGGGTCTCCCTTTCTCCTATTGATAACATTTAAGTCTTGCCTAAAAAAAGGCTTAAAGAATTATGAAAGACTCTTTCCATCCAGCACATAGTATTTTTAACTCAAATCATGACTGCCAGGCTGAGGAATAGCTTCTTCCCATAGGCTGTGAAATCGATGAACAGTATTGTGTAACCAAGTGAATCATCCCAAAATATCTTAATTTTTAAAAATTAAAATTAGACAGCACAGTAACAGCCCCTTTCAGCCCACAAGTCTGTGCCACCCAATTGACCTACAACGTTTTGAAGGGTGGGAGGAAACCAGAGCTCCTGGGAAAACCCACACAGACATTAGAATGAACCAATTCTTTACAGATTATGCAGGGTTCAAACCCCAGTGCCGATTGCAGGTGCTGTAACAGCATTGCACTAACCACTACACTAATCGTGCCGCCCACTGAATGTTGTATGGTCCAGAGAAACTCTGTCTTGTCTGGTTGTCTGCTTGATAATAAACTTGAATTTGAACTCGTGAATCCTCTACTTGATGGGAGGAGGAAGAGGCATGTGTCCAGGATAGGATACTTTTTCAATATGTTGGCTGCTTTTACAAGGCAGAGGGAAGTGTAGGCCAGTCATCCTCGACAATTTTTTAGCTATGGCCCTCTCTTAGGACTCTGTTCAAAGTTTAAGGGCCCCCTTCCCTGTGAAGCAGTCAAGTTCTGGTTTCTTCCATACTTCTCTGGTGGTGGATGGATGCTTCTCAGACTGGAGGTCTGTGACACGTGGTGTACTTCAGGGATCTGTGTGGGACCATTAATGATTATCTATATAAATGACTTAGATGATAATGTGGTGAATTTTGCTGATGACACAAAGATAGGACACATCGAGGAAAAGACCTGGATGGGGGAAGGGAAGGGGGAGGAGAGGAGAGCAGATTAGCAGAAACCGGAAAAGTCAAGGTTGATGCCATCTGGTTGGAGAGTGCCCAGACGGAAAATCAGGTGTTGTTCCTCCAATTTATGATTGATCTTGGTGAGATAGTACTTAAGGCCATGGACAGACATGAGAGTATGGGAGTGTGGCTTCTGGGAGGTCCCTGTCACTTGTGCAGACAGAGCAAAGGTGCTCAGCGAAGCGATCTCCCAGTCTGCGTCCATTCTCTCTGAAGTAGAGAAGGTCACAAAGGGAGCACCAGATACAGTAAATCAATTCTGTGGATACACAAGTGAAGTGTTGCTTCAGTTGAAAGGTCTGTTTGGAGTCCTGAACTGTTGTGAGGGAGGAGGTGTGGGCGCAAGTGGGGCACCTCCTGCAGCCACAGGGGAAGGTGCCAAGAGGGAGATTGGTGGTAATGGATGAGTGCATGAGGAAATCACAGAGAGAGCAGTTCTTACGGAAGGGGGAGAGGGGAGGAGGAGGGAAGATGTGCCCGGTAGTGGGATCCTTTTGTAAGTGCCGGAAATTCCGAGAGATAATGTGTTGGATGCAGAGACTGGTGGGGTGGTAGGTGAAGATGAGATGGATTCTGTGTTGTTGTGTCTGTGGGCAGAGGGGGCCAGAGCAGATGAGGGGGAAATGGAGGAGATGTGGGTGAGGGCTGAGTTGATGGTGATGGAGGGGAAGCCACATTTATGGAAGAAGGCAGACTTTTTGGAAGATGTAGACTGGAAGATCTCATCTTGGGAGAAGATGTGGTGGAGATGGAGAAATTAAGAGAAGCGAATAGAATCATTGCAGGGGACAGGGTGCGACAAAGTGGTGTCAAGGTAGTTGTGGGAGTTGGTGGGTTTGTAATATATGTCAGTGGAAAGCTTGTCTCCTGAGGTGGAGACAGAGAGATCCAGGAAGGGGAGAGTGCTGTTGGAGATGGACCAGTTGAGTTTGAGATCAGGCTGGAAGTTAGCCGCGAAGTGGATGAAGTTGACAAGCTCATTGCGGCCCCAATGTAGATATTAATATAGCAGAGGAAGAGTTGAGGGGTTTTGCCTGTGTAGGCTTGTAGCATGGATTGATCCAGTATTGTGCTTTTACTTCAACCACGGTGTTTACAGATTTTCTTGTTTTATTTCTCACTGATTGTGGTCTGGAGGTGAGGAAATCCATGACCCATTTACATAATTGGGGTGTTGAGTCCCATGTCTTGGAGGGGACTGAGAAGTGTGGCAGAACAGAGGGACCTAGGAATATAGATACATAATTTCCTGAAAGTGGCATCACAGGTGGATAAGGTTGTAAAGAGAGTTTTTGGCATATTGGCCTTCATAAATCAAAGTAATGAGTACAGGAGTTGGGATGTTATGATAAAGTTGTATAAGGCATTGGTAAGGCCAAATTTGGAGTATTGTGTTCAGTTTTGGTCAACTAACTACAGGAAAGATATCAATAAGGTAGAAAGAATACAGTGAAGATTTACTAGGACTTGTAGATGTAGATAGACTTCTTTCCCACTGAGGTTAGGCAAGATACAAACTAGAGGACATGGGTTAAGGGTGAAATGGAAAAAGTTTAGGGAGGGATTCTTCAACAGAGAGTGGTGGGAATGTGGAATGAGCTTCCAGCTGAGGTGGTGAATTTTAACATTTAAGAAGAATTTGGATAGGTTCATGGATGGGAGAGGTATGGAGGGCTGAGTGTAGGTCAGGAGGACGAGGCAAAAAAAATAGTTTGGCACAGACTAGAAGGACCGAAGGGGCCTGTTTCTATTCTGTAGTGTTCTGTGGTTCTTAATATTTTTGTTCAATGAGGTAAAATGAAAACAAGGCTTTTACTTATATGTGCTGTGACCTCCAGGGCAGGGGCTTCATTGGGAATGTCTGGTATCGATCCCATGTAAGATAATCCTGTTAGACTGTGTCTGGATCATATCCATTTAAACCTTTCCTAGCCACGTGTGTGTCTGTTTACACCACGTAACTGTGGATATGTGTCCTGTATATGTATCGTTTTTCTGTATACGTGTTATGTCTCTATATGTGTTAGATCTGTATGTGTGTTTGCAGTGTGTTGCACCAAGGACCAGAGGATGCTTTTTCATCAGGTTGCACTTGTGCAATCAGATTATAAATAATCTTGAACTTGTACTTGTTCCCACCTCTACTCCTTCCTCTGGCAGCTCTTTCCATTTACATGTCATCCCTAGTGTGATAACTTGCCCCTCTCACCTTAAACCCAAGTCCTTTGGTTTTAGATTCCTCTCCCCTCTGAAAAAGACTGTGACTATCCACTCTATTCTCAAGTTCAAGTTTATTATGATCTGATTACACATATCTTCTTCTTTGGCTTGGCTTCGCGGACGAAGATTTATGGAGGGGGTAAATGTCCACGTCAGCTGCAGGCTCGTTTGTGGCTGACAAGTCCAATGCGGGACAGGCAGACACGGTTGCAGCGGTTGCAGGGGAAAATTGGTTGGTTGGGGTTGGGTGTTGGGTTTTTCCTCCTTTGCCTTTTGTCAGTGAGGTGGGCTCTGCGGTCTTCTTCAAAGGAGGTTGCTGCCCGCCAAACTGTGAGGCGCCAAGATGCACGGTTTGAGGTGATTTCAGCCCACTGGCGGTGGTCAATGTGGCAGGCACCAAGAGATTTCTTTAGGCAGTCCTTGTACCTTTTCTTTGGTGCACCTCTGTCACGGTGGCCAGTGGAGAGTTCGCCATATAACACGATTTGGGAAGGCGATGGTCCTCCATTCTGGAGACGTGACCCACCCAGCGCAGCTGGATCTTCAGCAGCGTGAACTCGATGCTGTCGATCTCTGCCATCTCGAGTACTTTGACGTTAGGGATGAAAGCGCTCCAATGAATGTTGAGGATGGAGCAGAGACAACGCTGGTGGAAGCGTTCTAGGAGCCGTAGGTGATGGCGGTAGAGGACCCATGATTCGGAGCCTAACAGGAGTGTGGGTATGACAAAGGCTCTGTATACGCTTATCTTTGTGAGGTTTTTCAGTTGGTTGTTTTTCCAGACTCTTTTGTGTAGTCTTCCAAAGGCGCTATTTGCCTTGGCGAGTCTGTTGTCTATCTCGTTGTCGATCCTTGCATCTGATGAAATGGTGCAGCCGAGATAGGTAAACTGGTTGACCGTTTTGAGTTTTGTGTGCCCGATGGAGATGTGGGGGGGCTGGTAGTCATGGTGGGGAGCTGGCTGATGGAGGATCTCAGTTTTCTTCAGGCTGACTTCCAGGCCAAACATTTTGGCAGTTTCCGCAAAACAGGACGTCAAGCGCTGAAGAGCTGGCTCTGAATGGGCAACTAAAGCGGCATCGTCTGCAAAGAGTAGTTCACGGACAAGTTTCTCTTGTGTCTTGGTGTGAGCTTGCAGGCGCCTCAGATTGAAGAGACTGCCATCCGTGCGGTACCGGATGTAAACAGCGTCTTCTTTGTTGAGGTCTTTCATGGCTTGTTTCAGCATCATGCTGAAGAAGATTGAAAAGAGGGTTGGTGCGAGAACACAGCCTTGCTTCACACCATTGTAAATGGAGAAGGGTTCAGAGAGCTCATTGCTGTATCTGACCCGACCTTGTTGGTTTTTGTGCAGTTGGATAATCATGTTGAGGAACTTTGGGGGGCATCCGATGCGCTCTAGTATTTGCCAAAGCCCTTTCCTGCTCACGGTGTCAAAGGCTTTGGTGAGGTCAACAAAGGTGATGTAGAGTCCTTTGTTTTGTTCTCTGCACTTTTCTTGGAGCTGATTACACATGTACAACCTGATGAAACAGCGTTTTCTGGTCTTGGTGCAAAAGCATGTAAACCACCAGATGTACCACACATGGAGACAAACAATACGCATGCAGAACAAACATATATATGCAAAAATAAATAAATAAATGTTGATTCGTACATATTAGAGTCTCAGATGGTTGGTGTGAACAGTTCCTTTAATTCATTGTTCAGTGTTCTCACTGCCCGTGGGAAGAACCTGTGGCTTGGCCTGGTGGTGCTGGCTCTGATCCTCCTGTAGCTCTTCCCCGATGCGAGCAGCTGAAAGATGTGAGCTGGGTAGAAGGGGTCCTCAGTGATTTTGCACATTGTTCAGACAATAATCCTGGTAGATCACATCTACCCCACTGATCCACTCTGCGGCTCTCATGGTCCTGTGGATTGATCTCTGATCCATTTCTCTGCAGCAATCATATCACACTATGATGCAGCCGGCTAGGACGCTCTCGATAGAGCTCTTGTAGAAGGCTGTCAGGATGGAGGCCAGTGCCTTTGCCCGCTGCAGTCTTCTTGCACCTTCTTGACAAGTGAGGTGATGTGGCACGATAGGGCACTTCTTAAGTTGATTCCAAGGAACTTGGTGCTCTCCACTCTCTCCACTACCAATATGCATTAGAGGGTGGTCATTCCTGATTGTCCTGAAGTCCACAATCATTTCTTTTGTCTTGTCTGTGTTGAAATTCAGGGGACAGGGCCTAGCAGTCGGGAGAGGAGAGGACAGAAGATAGAAGACAGAAAAGAAAAGAGTCGGGGGCAGGTAGGAAAACTTTTTTTAAAAAGTCTCTTACCAGGGCCTGAGGGGAGGAGTCGGCGTTGGAGGCGGCCATTGGTCGGGAGGCCGTGCAGGTGAGCGTATCGGGAAGGTAAGGCGTTTTAAAAAGGCTTTTACCAGGGACAGGGCCTAGCAGTCGGGAGGGGAGAGGACAGAAGACAGAAGACAGAAAAGAAAAGAGTTGGGGGCAGGTAGGAAAACTTTTTAAAAAAAGTCTCTTACCAGGGCCTGAGGGGAGGAGTCGGCGTTGGAGGCGGCCATTGGTCGGGAGGCCGTGCAGGTGAGCGTGTCGGGGTTAATTGGGTAAAAGGCAGATAAATAAGAGGCCCAGCGCGTGAGTGGCCCAGCGAAGGAGTGGGACTTCCAGGCTTTGGCTCATCAGGCTTCGGCGAAAGCAGGCGTAGAGAAAGACCTTCCTAGGTAAAGTGCATTGTGAGTACCCTACCATTAAAGGGCTGAGCCATGTCCATGGGGTTGGTGCTATGCTCAAGTTGCCAGATGTGGGAGCCATGGGTGACCTCCACCCTCCCAAAAGACCATATCTGTGCCAGGTGCAAGGAGGTGGGGTTCCTTAGGGGCCGAGTTGAATTACTAGAGCTCCAACTAGATGACCTTAGGCTCACCAGAGAGTGTGAGGAGGTTGGTGACAAGACCATAAACATTTCCACAGGACATACCTGCAGGTGATGTAATGAGACACAAGCATTTAGGAAAAAAATTAAAGAAATGGAGATGCAGCTAGATGATCTGAGGCTAATCAGAGAGAACGAGGAATTTATTGATTCAACACTCAAGGAAGTGCTTACCCCTGGATTGGGGGGGTCAGGAAAGTGGACTACTGTCAGGAGTGGGGCAAAAGTTGCTAGCTCTGTGGAGAGCACCCCAGTGGCTACAGATCTTAGCAACGAATATACAGTATTGGATGAAGTAGGGGAAGATAACCTGCCAGAGGTAGCGCCAAAGGAGACAGTGGTACGGAAGGAGAAGAAGGGGAACAAGGTGGTCATTGGGGACTCCATCGTTAGGGGAACGGACAGAAGATTCTGCAAACCTGACAAGTGTTCCCGTATGGTGTGTTGCCTCCCAGGAGCCAGGGTACGTGACGTCTCGGATAGGGTTCAGAGTATCCTGGGGGGGAAGGAGACCGGCCAGAGGTCCTGATACACGTGGGCACAAATGACGTAGATAGATTGAGGGAGGAGATCCTGAAGAGAGACTACCGTGAGCTCGGAAGGAGGTTGAGAAGCAGGACCTCCAGGATTGTAATCTCGGGGCTGCTTCCTGTACTGTGCGAAGGTGGGGGCAAGAATAATAAAATCAAGAGGTTAAACGTGTGGCTGAGGGAATGGTGCAGAGTGCAGGGATTCAGGTTCATTGACCATTGGGATCTCTTCTGGGGAAGACGGGACCTATACAGGAGGGATGGATTACACCTGAATGCGAAGGGGGCCAATATACTGGCAGTTAGGTTTAATAAAGCTGTCGGAGCTGATTTAAACTAATTTGGCAGGGGGAAGGGAACAGGACTGATAGGGAAGTAGATAGGAGAGAGAATATAGGGGTGGTTCCGATAGACGGTGAAACAATAAGGAATAAGGGAGCTAAAAGTGATAGGAGAATAAGAACGAATGCACCAAGAAACAAGGTGGAGGGAGAAAGGAGGTATGGCATCAAGGTATTGTGTATGAATGCAAGGAGTGTAAGGAATAAAATGGATGAGCTTGAGGCGCAAATGGCGATGGGAGGTTATGACATTGTCGGAATAACGGAGACATGGCTGCGGGAAGGGCAGGATTGGGAAATAAATGTTCTAGGGTACACGTCCTTTAGAAAGGACAGAAGGTTAAGAAGAGGAGGTGGGGTAGCTCTGTTGGTAAGAAATGAGATTCAGGCATTTGAAAGGAAGGACATTGAAACAGGTGAGGTAGAGTCTGTTTGGATTGAATTAAGAAATTGCAAGGGCAAGAGGAATATAATGGGGGTCATTTACAGGCCTCCGAAAAGTAACTCAGATATCGGTAGTAGTATAAATCAGGAATTAAGAGTGGCATGTCAAAGTGGTAGCAATACGGTAGTTATGGGGGACTTCAACATGAAGGTGAACTGGGATAATCAGACGGGGGCAGGAACACAAGAGAGCGAGTTTATTGAATGTCTACGAGATACTTTCTTGGAGCAGCTAGTGGAGGAACCTACCAGGGGGAAGTCGATTCTGGACTGGGTGCTGTGCAGCGACGCAGACTTAATAAGTGACCTTGATGTAGGGGAGCCATTAGGGAATAGTGACCATGGTATGGTTACTTTTAAGCTGCAATTAGAAAGGGAAATGGAAAGGAAGTCAGAAGCATCTGTACTTCAGGTAAATAAAGGGAATTTTGCAGCTATGAGGGAGGAGCTATCCAAAATAAAATGGGAAGATACACTAGCTGGGAGGACAACTGGGGAAAAATGGCAGGTTTTTATGGACATTTTTCACAGGATTCAGGACAAATTTATTCCAAAGTGGAGGAAAGGCTCTAGGAGATGCAAATGGCAGCCCTGGCTAACTAAGGAAATCAAGTGCATTATCAAGTCCAAAGGGAGTAATTATAAGATAGCGAAGCGGAGTGGGAAATTAGAGGATTGGGAAACCTTCAAAGAACATCAGAGGGTAACTAAGAAAGCCATAAGAGATGGGAAAATGAAGTACGAGAGGAAATTAGCAGATAATATAGCGGAGGATAGCAAAAGTTTTTTTAAGTATGTGAAGAGGAAGAAATTGGTTCGGTCTAAAATTGGCCCTTTGAAAATGGGCAGGGGTGAAATTACTACCGGAAACAAGGAGATGGCAGAGGAATTTAACAAATACTTTGCAACTGTCTTCACCAAGGAGGATATAGGTTATAGTCAGTTAGGGGGTAGTGGTCATGCGGTACCAAGAGACTTGGGGAACTTTACTGGGGAGGTAGGGGATCTAATGGATATCCGGATCCAGAAGCAGGAGGTTATGAGTAAATTGTTGGGACTGAGGGCTGATAAATCCCCAGGGCCTGATGGGCTGCATCCTAGGGTGCTTAAAGAGGTGGCTATGGAAATTGTGGAGGCACTGGTCGACATTTTCCAAAGTTCCATAGATTCCGGGGAGGTCCCTGAGGATTGGAGAGTGGCTGATGTGGTGCCGCTTTTTAAGAAAGGAGGGAGGGAGAAAACGGGAAATTATAAACCGGTTAGCCTGACATCAGTGGTGGGGAAGATATTGGAGTCCATCATAAAAGGAGAAATAGCAGAACACTTAGTCAGTAATAATAGTATAAGGGCTAGTCAGCATGGATTCCTTAAGGGTAAGTCATGCTTGACTAACCTTCTGGAATTTTTTGAGGATGTGACAAAGAGGATGGACTCGGGAGAGCCAGTGGATGTGGTGTATTTGGACTTCCAGAAGGCCTTTGATAAGGTAGCGCACGGGAGTCTAGTGGGCAAGATCAGGGAGCATGGTATTGGAGGTAAGGTGCTGACATGGATAGGAAATTGGTTAAGAGATAGGAAACAAAGGGTTGGAGTAAATGGGTCTTTTTCAGAATGGCAGGATGTGACGAGTGGAGTGCCTCAGGGATCGGTGTTGCGTCCTCAGTTGTTTGTAATTTATGTTAATGATTTGGATGAGGGGAATATAAATAACATGAGCAAATTTGCAGATGACACTAAACTGGGTGGCGGTGTGGGGTGTGAGGAGGAGGTAAGGAAAATGCAGAGGGACTTGGACAGGCTGGAGGAGTGGGCGGCTAAATGGAAGATGAATTTCAATGTGAACAAATGTGAGGTTATTCATTTTGGGGGAAGTAATAGGAAAGCTGAGTATTATTTAAATGGAGACAAGCTAGGGAGTGGGGAAGTGCAAATGGATCTGGGTGTACTTGTTCACCGGTCACTGAAGGCTAGCATGCAGGTTCAGAAAGCTGTGAAGAAGGCAAATGGAATGTTGGCTTTCATAAAGAGGGGATTGGAGTATAGGAGCAGAGACACCCTTCTGCAGTTATACAGGGCCCTGGTGAGACCCCACCTGGAGTATTGCGTCCAGTTCTGGTCTCCAAACTTGAGGAAGGACATACTAGCTATAGAGGGCGTGCAGCGCAGATTTACAAGGTTAGTTCCAGGGATGGCAGGGTTGTCATATGCAGCAAGGCTAGAAAAACTGGACTTGTATCCATTGGAGTTTAGAAGGATGAGGGGGGACATGATTGAGGTATACAAAATTATCAGGGGGATAGACAGGGTGAAGTCGGATTACTTGTTCCCAATGATGGGGGAGACGAGGACTAGAGGGCATAGTTTAAGAATACAGGGTAGGCCCTTTAGGACGGAGATGAGAAAACATTTTTTTACCCAGAGAAGTGTGAATCTATGGAATGCTCTGCCACAGAGGGTGGTAGAGGCGGATTCGCTGACTATGTTCAAAAGAGAGTTAGATAAGACTCTTGTAGGTAACGGAGTTAAGGGTTATGGGGATAAGGCTGGAAAGGGGTACTGATGGTAATGATCAGCCATGATCTAAAATGGCGGTGCTGGCCCGACGGGCCAAATGGCCTACTCCAGCTCCTATTGTCTATTGTCTATTGTCTATTGTTATTCTCACAACATATCACAAGATTTTCCTCTTTTCTGTACTCTGACATCATTATTGCAGCTGAAGCCAACTCCATTTGTGTCATCTGAAAACTTGATGACTGATTTAGATCTGGATCTGGTTATGTAATCATGGGTCAATAGTGTGAACAGGAGCAGGATGAGCACACAGCCCTGAGTGTGCCAGTGTTCAGCCTGATCATGCTTAACGTTCTGCTACCAATCCGGACAACCTGGTCTTTCCATTAAGAAGTCCAGAATCCAGTTAGAGAGAGAGGTGCTGAGTCCTAGTAAGAACAGCTTCACCACCAGCCTCTGGGGAATGATCATATTAAAACATTTTATACATATTTTAAATGTAGACAGCACAGTAACAGGCCCTTACAGCCCATGAGCCTGTGCCGCTTAATTACACCCAATTGACCTACAACCCCCGGTGCGTTTTGAATGGAGGGAGGAAATCAGAACCCACATCGAAAACCCACATGTTCAAACTCCTTACAGATACATGGGATTCAAACCCGGTCCCAATTGCTGGCGCTGCCATAGCGTTGCGCTAACTTCTATGTTAACCGTGCTTCCATCTATGCATCTCTAGAAGCTTTCTCCCCTCAGACTCCTGCACTCCAGGGGAAAATGGTCTCAGCTTATCCAATCTCTCATGATAACACAAACCCTCCAGCCCAGGCTACATTCTCTATGATTCAAAGACGTCTCCCTCCCATCCAACACCAGGTATTCGAGTTCATTTAAATGAAAACTGCATCACATCCTCAAGCCAACCAGTAAGCATGAAAGTTGTAATCTTTGCCTTGACAGGAAAAGCACTATGTTTCCTTCCCCTTCTGATTTCAATTAAATATTTATAAAATCTTGACTTAACCACAGCTGATGACACAGGAAAGGGAAAAGCATGCAGAGAACTGGTCTCGGCAGCATGAGCAGAATTCTGCCTCTACTAGGTAAATATTAACTGTAATATTTCCCTTTCTCTCTCTGCTCCACTCCTTTTCCCACTATTTTTCTCCTCTCCCCACATCACCCTTCCTTTGCTTGTCCATCTCTTTCCATCTCCCACTTTACTCCCCTCATCCACTCCTTTCCTTCTACCTTGCTGACTTAAGGATTGGGAAGGCGTGTACATCTGGTGGAGAGAGCCAGTTTCGTAGCTCAGCGCCTGTATGAACAAGTTATTTGGGGGGCTTTTCAGCCAATAAGGCTGAGTGGGAGAATGAGGGTGGGCTCCGTTTATTTCAGATCAAACTAAAGGTTGGCAAACGCGTGTGGAATGAACAAAGAGAAGCAAAAAGGAACTCAGTATCAGAATTTATTGTTATAAACAAGTCATGAAATTCGATGGTTTGCAGCAGTGTCTTTATGCAAACGTTCAGATTATAACCGTCTTACAACATTACTATAAAAATAATAGAGCACAAAAAGTAAGGCAGCTTTTGGTTCATTGATTATTCAGGAATCTGATGGCAGCGGAGAAGAAGCTGTCCTTGTGCTGCTGAGTGTTCGTCTTTAGGCTTCTGTACCTTTTCCTAATGGTAGCAGAGTGAAGAGGTCCTTGAGGAGAGAGGCTGCTTTCTTAAGACACCTCCTCTCGATGGAATGGAGACTGATAGCTATGATGGCCCTTGCTCAGTTAAAAAATCCCTGGAGTTTTTTTTCCTGTCATGTGCATTGGCACCTCCATACCAGACAATGATGCAACAGAAAGAATGCTCTCCATAGTACACAAGCAGAAATTTTTGAGTGTCTTTGGTTTCATGCCAAATCTATTCAAACACCACATGAAGTAAAACCGCTGATGAGCCTTCTTCATGATTACATCGACATGGGGGCTCCAGGAGAGATCCTCAGAGATATTGACACCCAGGAATTTGAAGTCCTTGACCCTTTCCACTGTAATCCCCTCGATGAGGGCTGCTTCATGTTCTCCTGATTGCCTCCTGGACCACAATCATTTCCTTGGGTTTTGCTAACGTTGAGTGAAAGGTTGTTGAGACACAACTCAACAAGCTGATCTATCTCCCTCCTATATGCTTCATGGTTCTGCCAATATCCGTGTGCCATTGCTAAATTTGTACCTGGTATTTAAATTGTACCTAGCCACACAGTCATGGATGTAGAATGGGTTAAGCATGTGTTAATCGCCAGTGAGGTGGAGACATTGTTCCCTCTATGTACTGATTGAGGTCTTCCGATGAGGAAGTCAAGGATCCAGTTGCTGGATGGTGGGGGGAGGGTGCGCAGTGGCCCAGCATTTGGAATTCGTTGACCAACTCTGAGGGAATGATGGTGTTGAAGGCTGAGCTGTTGTCTATGAAGAGTATATTTTGCTTAAGAACTGATCTCTAAAAGTCAAAGTTAAAGATGAAACATTCTTTTCAACATTTAAAGCAAGATCAATGTATTATTTTTGTTTTGTACAATTTTAGAGAGGAAACAAAAAGGAAAGGAGCACCATGCAAAAGTTTGGGCATGCCAAGAGATTTGAGATAACTCTCAGATAACATTTACCAAGGTCTCAGGCCTAAATTAACTTGTTAGGGCTTGTTAGCTTGTTCACAGTCATGGTTAGGAAAGGCCAGGTGATACAAATTTCAAAGCTTTATAATGACTCCAACTCTTCAAACTTTGTCCCAATAGTCAACAGCCGCGGGCTCCTCCAAGCAGCTGCCCAGCACTCAGAAAATTAAAACAAATCATGCCCACAAAGCAGGAGAAACCTGGAAGAAGAGAGCAAAGTGTTTTCAGGTGGCTGTTTCCTCAGTTCCTAATGTAATTAAGAAATGGCAGTTCACAGGAACAGTGGAGGTCAGAGAGGAGAGGATAGGAACAGGAAGTTGAGGCAGATGAATGTGTGCTTGAAGAGTTGGTGCTGGGGCTAGAGGTTCAGATTTCTGGATCATTGGGATCTCTTCTGGTGAAGGTCTGATTGGTACAAAAAGGATGGGCTGCACCTGAATGGAAGGGACCAATATCCTGGTGGGCAGATTTGCTGGAGTTGTTGGGAGGGGTCTGGCAGGGGGTGGGAATCAGAATGTGAGTGCAGACATTAGGGTAAAGAACAAAAGCATGATGCAATGTGTTCTGAGTTGGTGATGAAGGACAGGCAGGGGACGAACATAAATGTAGCTAGTTGGAGGGGTTAAAATGTGTCTATTTCAATGCAAGGAGTATTTGGAATAAAGGGGATGGATGGAGCATGGATCAGTATGTGGAACTAAAATGTTGTGGACATTACTGAAACTTGGCTGGAGGAAGGGCAAGATTGGTTGATGAACATACTTTGGTTTAGGTGTTTTAAAAAGAATAGAATGGGAGGTCAGAGAAGGGGTCAGAGTAGCATAACTGGTCAGGGATAGTATCACAGCTATAGAAAGGGTGGAAGGGAGGTATCACTGGGCTGGGAGTAGTCTATAGGCCCCCAAATAGCCCTTGAGACCCGAGGAGCAGATAAGCAGGCAGATTTTGGAATGATGCGGGAAATACAGGGTTATAGTTATAGGTGATTCCAACCTGTAATATTAATGGCACCTATTGACTGCAAGAGGGATAGATGGGGCTGAATTTGTCAGGTGTCTTCAAGAAGGATTCATGACACATTATGTGGACCAGCTGCTGAGAAGAGAGGCCATACTGGATCAGGTACTGGGGAATGAACCTTGCCATGTGGGGGTGCATTTTGATAAGGGTGATCACAACTTCCTTAGCTTCAACATAGCTATTGAAAAAGATATAACAGTCAAACTGCAAAAGTGCTTAACTGGGGAAGGGCTAATTATGAAGGGATGAGGCAGGAATAGCGAGAATAAATTGGAAATGTATATTTAAGGGAGAAACCACAGATGTGATGTGGAGGAAGTTTAGGGACTGCTTGTGCAGGGTTCAAGTTAGGTTTGCACCACTGGAACAAGGAAATGATAGTAGGAAAAGGGGACAGTGGGTGATGAAACAGGCAACAAGTGAAGAAGAAGAAAGCATATAATTAGATATATGAAACAGGAAGGGCTGTGAGAAGGTTATGTTAGCCAGGAAGGAGCTTAAGAAAGGACTTGGGAAAGCTTGAAGGGGACATGAGAAGGCCTTGGCATGTAGCCTTAAGGAGAACCCCAAGGCATTCTATGTGTATGTGAAGAACAGAAGATAATGAATATGAAGATGGGGCCCAGGGTCAGTGCCAGAATGAGTGTAAGCAGGGGCACAGTCCAACAGTCGTAAACTCGCTCAGCGGGTGGGGGAGGAGGTGTACCTGTCAAACAGACGTAGACCTACTTTGTCCCTCTGATGTAACAGCTGACAGCACTGATTTTATTGCATGGAGAATCAATAGCATGTGTCAAGCTAGACTCTAGTGGTCTAAAGGATAAGTGAGGCAACGTGCACCTGGAGGCGGAGGAGGTTTGGAAGGTCCTAAATGAATACTTTGGGTCAGTATTCACAAGTGAGCATGGTGAGGCTGAAATTGAATAGGCTTGTGTGCTGGAAAATGTGGAGATTAAGGAAGCGGAAGTGTTCGATCTTCTTAAAGACATCAAGACAGGTAAGTCCCTGGACCAAATTTGATATACCCCAGGCATCTGTGGGAAGTGAGAAAAGAGATAGGTGGGGTAATAGTTATGATCTTTTAGTCCTCTTTGGCCATGGGAGCGTGCTGGAGGATTGGAGAATGACAAATGTAGTCCCTTTGTATTTTTTAAAATGGTAATAGGGATAATCTTGGGAATTATATATTGATGAGTCTTATGTCATAGGATCAGTGAGCATTTGGAGATGTACTCCAGGATAGCCAGCATGGGTTTGTAAAGGGAAAGTCATGACTCACGAGTCTAATTGAGTTTCTTGAAGTGGTAACAAAGATATTGTTACAGGTTATTATTGTATTTAATATATAAATGTTTTTAAAAGAGCTAGATTGTTTTTTGGGGGGTTAGTGTCGGTCAGCACAAACTGAGTAACACCACATCTCATTCAAAATGCAAGAGCTTGGCTAAAGCCAGTCATGAGGCACCAGGGGCTTTGCAAAAGACAATGGGACTGTTGGAAGGAATTTTTAAAAGGCAGGGTGCAAATGAATCGAAGCCCAGGCTCAAAGGCTGATAAAGATCTTTCAAAGATTGGGTTTGGAGGCCTACAAGGAGTTCTGGAGAGTGTGAGTGTGTGTGTGATTTTTAAAAAACCAAACAAGCACGAGAACCGACTTCTGCTGTGGCAAATCCCATTTTGAAGATGGGTTGTGAGTTCAGACTGTTGCAAAAACCTTTCTGGTCCTTACAAGAGGAAATGGCTAGAGTGTTTCTCCTAAAATAAGGGAAACAAAATGAACTCTGAAAGGTGAACTGGAAGAAGAGGTTATCCAACAAGCAATAAATCTCTCTCCAAAACTGAGTGGTAACCATTTACCTTTTCACTAGAGCCTGGGGAAGATTCCTAAATGTTAAATTCTGTGCACAGTATAAGAATTGCCTGATACCAGTGAACTTGAGAAGGCAGATTGCACTGTGAATCAAAAAACTTTCCTGAACATTATGTTAGAAATAGAAATACCTTAACAGAAATTGCTCGAGACATAAATTGAGAACAAAGAACATTTATTTTACAACAATGCAAAGTTGGGTGCTTCCCCTTACCCTGGGAATACACACATACACTGGGGCTCACCCAACTTTTATACAGTGAATTTCAGTATCAGAATACCCTCCCCCTTACATTCTTCTGCCCCCTGGATGGGTTTGGCATAGGCAATCCTTCCTGCCTACGTGCAGTTTCATTGGACTTGGAGGACCAGGGGGTATCCTGTCGGTGTCTTCTCATGTCATTATCCCCATTGTCCTTATTCACAACCTTGCCCTTGTCCCCATTCACACCTTTCCAACTCTGAGCTACAGTCTCTTCATATGCAGAGTTTGCTAATCCTGTCTAGGGTTTACTAATTAAATATGCATAACTTGATAAATCTGTGTATGGCTTACTTATATATGTAGAACTTGGTACTTCTGTCTAGGGCTAGGAGACCCTTATCTCATCCAGACTATCTCAACTTCCTACATTCTATTATTCCTTACCTCTCCTTATCTTATTCATATGGTGGGCTCACTGATCCTGTCGAAAGAACTAGAAGGTTCTTATCTTACATAGGCTGACTCTACTTCCTGCATCCTAATTTCCATGCTTAGCCTGTTCATACTGGTTTAATCCATCACTCCATGTGTCTGTACTAGTTTCCCCATCTTTCATATTTTTATGTCAAGTTTACTCATCTCTCACAATCCTCACTTCTCTTTTAGATCAGTGATACTGATCTCTCAAAAAGATCAGTGTTACTGATCTCTCACAATCCTCACTTCTCTTTTAGATCAGTGTCACTGATCTGTCAAATGAAATGTGCTATTGCTAAAGTTGGTCTTTCTCCCAGTGGGTCAATAAACGAATTGCAGTGTCATAAGCATCCATTTGGGAAACACACACCCCTTGGGTTATAGAAATAGGGGTCCGCAAAATCATGAAATGAATACCAGCCTTTAGGTAGGGGAGCACCACACTGACCAGAATAGTGAGTCCTGCTCCTATCAGGGCTGTGAGTATCAGGCTCCAGTTCTCAATAAAAAGTCTAGTCCATCCCACATCAGTCCAAGGTTGCCAAGTCTGAACATGGGCATGGGCAGATTCTTGTCGAAGTCCTGAAGCAGTGTCTTTAACCGCCTGACTGTTGTAAGCATTGTCAGTTCTGAGTCTCGCACAGACGCTGCCTCCAGCAGCCAACGAGCAATAGAGAGCCAGGCGGTTTCGTTGAATCATTGCTTGTAGCTGTCGTCTTTCTTCAGCCCCTACATTCAGGGCCATCGCCGTCCGTTTGGCGATGATCTCCAAAGCCACCTGGAGTCTGAACAAACGATTTAAATGCCCAGCAGCTTTAGTATTCTGGAGCTGTTTATTTCATTTACCATTGGGACTCCCCTTAAAGTAGTGGTATTTAAGAATTGAAATGGCTGTGTAACCCAAAGGATGCTCTACAATAGCACAGGTTGGGGAGGGGTGTTTCTTCTAACTTAATCTGTGAGTTGTTGCCTGCCTGTGAACATTAGCATATGTATCAACTCTCTCTCTGCCACATGTACAATCCTGACAATTATCCTGTCTGCCTTTGTGCTCACATCTGCTTTGTGCTAAACGTTTAAAACTGATCTTGTTAATATCTGCACAGTCCAAAATACCATTAAAATCATCATATTAGAGGTGTTCTGTTCCCCTGGTCCATATTTGAAATCTATATTAACCCCTACCTTACTATGATCGTACCCTATATCTATGCCCCGTCTACATTCTAAAGTAAAATACTGGCCATCTATGCTGCCCCTATTCCAGGAGGACTTAATACATTTTGAATACTTCAGTGATGTCCCAGAATTTGGGAGGAAACAATTAAACAGTACAATAAATAACAAAAACAACATTACAAGACTTTTTCCCGGCGTAGTGTAACTTTCAAGTCAGGATGAAGGACTGCACGCCAGGTGGAGGGTGGATTTTCAAGATCTGTAGTCTGTGGTTCAGCAGCTCGTTTGATTCGTTGGATGTGGCTCCAACCCTTTTCTTTCGTTCGTACAGCAGTGTCTGTAATCAAAAGTACACAGTAGGGGCCATCCCAGACAGGTTTTAGTTGTTTATCTTGCCAAGCTTTAACAAATACCCAATCACCAGGTTTAATAGAATGAATAGGATACTCCAGGGGTGAGTTTGAGCTAGTAAACCCTTCTGAGCTGCCAGTCTATGCCCAGTCTTTTACAAGCACCCTGGAGTACCCGAGAGGTAAAGTGTGTACCCCGATCCGAGTCAATGGTCTGGATCATCCCATACCGTGGAATCACAGAATCCAGCAGTACTCAGATAATGGTGCTAGCACGATCATTCGGGGTCGGGAAAGCCTCAACCCATCGCGTGAAATGATCTACCATCACCAACAGGTACTTGTGAACACCTATCTTAGGTAACTCTGTAAAATCCACTTGTATCCATTGGAAAGGGCGTACAGCGATATCGCGACCGCTAGGCTTTACCTGCCACATGACTTTCTCATTAATTATCTGACAAATTGGACACCGCTGAGTACTCTGCTTGGCTACAGTGTATACGCCCGAACAATGAAAGGAGCGGACAAAAGTGTTGACAAGTGCCTGGGCTCCCCAGTGTGTCTGTTGGTGGAGCTGGTCAAAAATTTGCTGTGCCAATGCTTTGTTCAGCACTTGGCGTCTTTCAGCTGTCCACCACAACCCATCACTAGTTTGACGCATCCCCTGATCCCTCATATAAACCTCCTCTTCTCGTGAAAAGATGGGAGTCTTTTTAAGCTCCTGTGGGATGGGGAGTAACAGCTGCATGTCCACTTTCGCAGTGAGCGCAGCCTGTTTAGCAGCTGCATCTGCCTGTCTGTGCTTCAGGGCTGTCACCAGTTTGATGGCTCCATACATGAACCACAGCTATTTCTTCAGGTAACGTCAGAGCCTCCAAGGATTGGACAATTAGGTTCTCATGCATCAATTTCTGTCCTTTTCCCGTTATCATTCCCCGTTCCTTCCAGATTTTCCCAAAGGTGTGCACTACCCCAAAAGCGTATTTTGAATCTGTATAGATTGTGCCCACCTTATTTTCCAGACCTTGGAGAGCTCGACAGAGGGCATATAATTCGCAAGACTGGGCTGACCTGTGACCGGGAAGGCAACCGGCTTCAATAACTACCCCCTCTTTCCCATCCACAACACTATAGCGAGTGCCATCAATGCAGCGGGAAGAGCCATCAATAAACCATCGTTCTCTCTCCTGTAAAGGCTCATCACTTAAATCCTCTCTAATCTTAGTCTGCAGGTCTATCACCTCCAAGCATATATGCTCTAACTCATTGATGGTGTTGGCAGAGCTTGGAGAGACTAAAAAGGCTGCTGGATTATGTTCTCGACTTGTAGTCATAGTCAGATCATCCCTATCCATCAAGATCGCTTCGTATTTGAAAATTACACCATTAGCCATAACGATTCGGCGAGTGATATTAACTGTATCCTGAAATGAATTTATTTTAAAAATAGCCAAGTGGGAATAAGACATGTCTTTGTCACTGCAGACGGCAACGAATTTAACGATTATTTAACATCGCTATTGTAGTTTAAACATTAAATGCCTTGCGCCACAGCCCACAGGAGCTGGCCTTATTTAAAACAATCTGTAAAAACCGGCACCGAAAACATTCAAAATATGTACTTATGAGGATTGCACACACAATCATTTAAGTACAGTCTAGTTTTTATTATATTCCACTTAGAGTTCTACTACATGAATCCTGGAGCTTGTGGGGTCATTATTGAATCGAGAAATATTGGTGCCCTGCCAATCTCATTCTAACATGCCAATTTCTCCAGTGCTTAAGTCAAGATGTGATGTAGACAGCTCCAAGAAAAGTGCAGAGAACAAAACAAAGGACTCTACATCACCTTTGTTGACCTCACCAAAGCCTTCGACACCGTGAGCAGGAAAGGGCTTTGGCAAATACTAGAGCGCATCGGATGTCCCCCAAAGTTCCTCAACATGATTATCCAACAGCACGAAAACCAACAAGGTCGGGTCAGATACAGCAATGAGCTCTCTGAACCCTTCTCCATTAACAATGGCGTGAAGCAAGGCTGTGTTCTCGCACCAACCCTCTTTTCAATCTTCTTCAGCATGATGCTGAACCAAGCCATGAAAGACCCCAACAATGAAGACGCTGTTTACATCCGGTACCGCACGGATGGCAGTCTCTTCAATCTGAGGCGCCTGCAAGCTCACACCAAGACACAAGAGAAACTTGTCCGTGAACTACTCTTTGCAGACGATGCCGCTTTAGTTGCCCATTCAGAGCCAGCTCTTCAGCGCTTGACGTCCTGCTTTGCGGAAACTGCCAAAATGTTTGGCCTGGAAGTCAGCCTGAAGAAAACTGAGGTCCTCCATCAGCCAGCTCCCCACCATGACTACCAGCCCCCCCCACATCTCCATCGGGCACACAAAACTCAAAACGGTCAACCAGTTTACCTATCTCGGCTGCACCATTTCATCAGATGCAAGGATCGACAATGAGATAGACAACAGACTCGCCAAGGCAAATAGCGCCTTTGGAAGACTACACAAAAGAGTCTGGAAAAACAACCAACTGAAAAACCTCACAAAGATAAGCGTATACAGAGCCGTTGTCATACCCACACTCCTGTTCGGCTCCGAATCATGGGTCCTCTACCGGCACCACCTACGGCTCCTAGAACGCTTCCACCAGCGTTGTCTCCGCTCCACCCTCAACATCCATTGGAGCGCTTTCATCCCTAACGTCGAAGTACTCGAGATGGCAGAGGTCGACAGCATCGAGTCCACGCTGCTGAAGATCCAGCTGCGCTGGATGGGTCACGTCTCCAGAATGGAGGACCATCGCCTTCCCAAGATCGTGTTATATGGCGAGCTCTCCACTGGCCACCGTGACAGAGGTGCACCAAAGAAAAGGTACAGTTCATTTCAGTGTAGAGGTACCCTCCCCCCCTTAACATTCTTCTGCCTCCTGGATTGGTTTGGCATTTGGTAATTCTGTCTGCCTAGGCGCAGTTTCTGTAAACTTGGAACACCATGGGGTATCCCGTCTGGGTCCCATCATGTCATTGTCCTTATTCATGAATCTGCCTTTGTCCTTATTCACACCTCTCAACCCCCAGGACTTACTAATTCTGCAGAACTTGCTAGTTCTTTCTATCACTACAAGACCTTTCTTCTATTATACTTACGTAACCCTTCCTCACCTTCCTCACACTCTTATCAGAATTCACCCCTATTCAGCACTTATTTAACTTCCTCTAGTCTATATATTCTTTATTTTATTCATACTAACTTTACTTCCTATATTCTATTATCTCTCACAAAAGTATTCTGCCTGGAGGTCGGTGACGAGTAGAGTGCCACAGGGATCTGTTATTGGACCCCTCCTCTTTGTGATTTTTAAAATATATATATATAAATGACCTGGATGAAGAGGCAGAAGGATGGGTCAGTAAGTTTGTGGATGACATAAAGGTTGGAGGAGTTGTGGATGGAGTTGAAGGCTGTCGAAGGTTACAAGAAGATATAGATAGCATGCAGAATTGGGTAGAAATGTGGCAGAAGGATTTCTATCTGCATAAATGTGAGTTGATGTATTTTGGATGGTATAACTGGAAGCCTGAGTACCGGGTTAATGGTTGGTTACTTAAGAGTGCAGATGAACAGAGGGACTTTGGGGTGCAAATCTATACATCCCTCAAGGTCGCCACAAAGGTTGATAGGAGAGTTAAGAAGGCCTATGGGATGTTGGGCTTCATAGGGGGATTGAATTCAGGTCATGTTATAGCTCTACAAATCTCTGAGAGTATTGTGCTCAGTTCTGGTCATCTCATTATAGGAAGGACGTTGAATCTGTGGAGAGGGTGCAGAGGAGATTTACCAGCATGTTGCCTGCTTTAGGTCTTATGAGGCAAGGTTAGCAGAACTGGGACTTTGGAGCATAGAAGGATGAGAGGAGACTTGATAGAGGTCTACAAGATTATGAGAGGCATAGATAGGGTGAACAGCCAGTGCTAGTTTCCTAGGGCACGAAAAGCAAATACCAAAGGGCATCTGTACAAAGTGAAAGGATGTTGGTTTAGGGGAGACATCAGGAGTAAGTTTATTACACAGAGTTGTGGGTGCCTGGAATGCCTTGTCAGGGATGGTGGTGGAACCTGAAACATTGGGGGCATTTAAGAGACTCTTAGACTGGCACATGGATGGAAGGAAACAGAAGGGAGGGTTTTGTATTTTTTTAGGAAGGGATATGTGGGTTGGCACAACATTCTTTCTGAGAGAATTTCTCATAGGATTGCTAGAAATCCCCGTATGACTGCAAAAGACCTTCAGGACTCTGGAGTGGTGGTGTACTGTTCTACTGTGCAGAGACACCTTCATGAAAGAGTCATCAGAAGAAAACATTTTCTGAAGCCTCACCACAAAATACAGCGTTAGAAATACGCAAAGGAACTTTGAAACAAGCCAAGAAACAAGGCCTATCGACTGAACTTAAAATAACCTTTGACCACAATGAGCAAAGGTTTATTTAGAGAAAAAAAAGGTGCAGAATTTCATGAAAAGAACACCTCTCCAACTGTTAAGAACAGGGGTGGATCGATCATGCTTTGGGCTTGTGTTGCAGCCAATGGTGCGGGGAACATTTTAGAGGGAAGAATGAATTCAATTAAATACCAGCAAATTCTGGAAGCAAACATCACAGTCTGTATAAAGATGAAATAAAAGAATGGCTTCGACAACAGGGTAACGATCCTAAACACATCTCAAAATCCACAAGGTGCAAGCTGAAGGTTTTGCCATGGCCCTCTCAGTCCCCTGACCTAAACATCATCGAAAATCTGTGCATGCAAGAATCTCACAGAACTAGAAGCCTTTTGCAAGGAAGAATGGGTGAAAATCACCTAAACAAGAATTGAAAGACTTGGCTGGGTACAGAAAGCGTTTACAAGCTGTGATACTTGCCAAAGTGGGTGTTACTAAGTACCGACCATGCCCAAACTTTTGCTTCGGGCCCTTTCCCTTTTTTGTTGTTTTGAAACTGTAAAAGATGGAAATTTTAAAAAAGTTGATGCACCATCAATAATCACAAAAGGCTGATATTGTGAACTTTCAGGCTCTTATTAACTTGAGACAGGAAGTACCATAAACCTCATTGAAGCAAAGAGATGGGAACATGTAAGTGACTATGGGTAGGATTGGTCTCGGGAGACGTGTCTAGCCGGCAGCAGCCACAAAAATAATCTTGCTTAAAATATTAAAGACCTGTGTCATCTTTAACGTAACGGGTCTGTGTTAATATTAATCTTTAGTTTAATGTTAAAAACTATATTTTATCTTGATTATGGTTTTAATAAGTTAGTTTAGGTGCTTACAGGGGAACAAAAACAACACATTAGCATTTTAAACACATATGGTTCTTTGAGATGGAAGTAATTTGAGATGAAAATGGCTGCTGATTGAAGATGAAAGGATTTATGGTTTTTGAGATACCAAAAACAGATTTTATTTCAGAAGCACCCTTAAAAATGCACAACAATTTTAGTTCTGAGGTGAGTAGACTTCACTAGGCATAAGTTGACTTGCATGCTTTTAGCACATTTGTGTCAAAAAAAATCTTATGAACTTCAAAGAGAGAAATTGTGTCACATACCAGGTGACAAGAGAGATTTGCCAATATTCCATTGAAATATGAGACAGAGGTCAGTTTAAGGAAGTTCAATGTTCCGTTAAAATGCAGAACTGACCAGCAGCAATTTATTTTGAGTGGGGAAAATTTGCCTATGTGTTTCTTCTAACAAAAGGGCAACACAGAGTAAGAGAAGTTGACTTCTGATTGTCACTTTAAGACAAAGAGAACAGTTTAATCTTTTGGAAAACAGATTCCAAACTCTTCATTCAAGAGAAAAAAAAATCTCCTGGGAAGACGGGTATTATCCATTTGACAGAAAGACAGAACTTGTATTCTCTTTTTCACATGAGATACATTTGTGGCTCAGAAGATGGCCACTTCTATTTAAAGAATATATCTCAAGGACAACTCATTGAAAGAATTGTGAATTTAGAGGGCTGAAGCTATTTGTGGCAGCTCACCATCGTGGCAGGTGAACTGGCGCCAGCAGTTGTGGTCGAGTCTGCAGTCAGAGACATACTTAGGAGCTCTCAGTGCAGGGAAAAACAACAGACAGCAAGTTGGTGTCACTTCTGCCCCACATGAGCATTGATACCAGCACGGACCTTTTAAGTGCGCAAGTTTGAATCAGTAAATCAGTTGGTTTGAAATTCTACTCGACTCAGCGTGTTTCTTCCATTTGAAGTGGCCGAAAGCCACATTGGTGATCCTGACGGTCCAACAGCATTTGGACCCGACACAAACAAACTCCAACAACATGGACAACGTAAGCGACTCAACTTTTCAAAATGTAATTTCGCTTAAACTACCAACTTTCTGGACCGCTCAGCCCCTCGTCTGCTTTCAGCAAATAGAGGCCCAGATCTGGCTCAGGAACATTATCTCCAATGAGACCAGATACTACTATATGGTAGTGGCGCTTGACCAAGAGACAGCAGGATAAATAATGGACTTTCTACAGCAGCTCCCAGAGGGTGGCAGGTATAAGGCACTTAAAGCCTTCTTGGTTGGCACTTTCAGCCTAGGTGACCACGTACTGTCGACCTAATGAGTGACATGTTAGTGATGGCAAACGCCTGTAAGCCATGTCTACACATTGAACAGATAATTTTGGAGCAGATGCTGGAGGACATCCGCCTCCTACTAGCAACTGAGGACTTCTCCAACCTGTGGAAGGTGGTCGTGCACGTGTATGTTCTGTGGCGCACAAAAAGAGATGGCAGAACAAGTGTTAGAATTAGTGCTGCGTTATGACCGAAGGGCCAGCCAACCTGCCACCCAACAGCAAAGTCTCCAACAACCACACCAAGAGACAACAACAATTCCAAGTCTTGGTGCTTCTACCATCAGAGGTGGGGATCTGGGGCCTACCAATGCCAACTGTCATGCTCGTTCCAGGGAAATGACCAGGCCTACTGATGGCTATGGTGGCTGGCCATCAGGATAGCCTCCTATATATCTGGGACAGACACTCCGGGCACAAATTCCTAGTAGACCTAGGAGCAGAAATCAGTGTCCTTTTTCCCTCTTCCCCCCCCCCCCCAAACCCCCTTGAGCCAAGTTACCAGGACCAGAAGGGCCAGAACTCACAGCAGCACCATACAAACTTAAGGCACGCGCACCACTCTTTTCCCATTAGTGTCACAGCCATTATTGGGTGCAGACTTCCACTGTGCACACTGTTTGTTGGACCTGAAGGGCAATGGCCAGTTGATGCAAAGACATTCCAAACCATCCCCTCAGTGAGGCCAGATTGCCAGCTCTGCACCTGGACTCAGTCACATGTTTGGACAACAAATTTGCCAGGGTGTTGTCGGAGCCCCCAAATACAGAACAGCTCCCAAATACAGAACTGTGCAAAGCCATCAAAATGCTGAGACTGGGTGTCATTTCACACAGAAGGCCGGCATTGCTGCACCAAAAGAGATGGGTCATGTGATACAATGGCGTCAGCATCCACTAATGCAAAACATATGCGTCTGACATATCAATCTACAAAAATGATGGCAGTACAGCTTGAAGTGATAACGCTACTAGTTGTGAATGTGTTTACCATCATTTGAGTGCAAGCAAATTTTATGCGAATCCGAATCCCAACAGTTGCCTCAGTTGTTCACATTTCCCGTTGAAATATCACAGACATTGTGCTTCATCTCAACATCATCTTCCATTCTCAAGCTTGTCCTGGAATAAAGTAAGCAGCTTTCAGCCAGCGCGGCATTCTGGGCCTGTGACTTGGTCCACTGTTGGAAAAATGCTGGCACAAAATGACATCCCCCACCCCCCCCCCCATTCCGAGTTGGCATTTTTCATATTGCAGCAATGAGAGGTTGAACATGGCTGTACCATGCCAGATACGCTATCAGGGCCTGATGTCTGACATGTAACAAAATGTTGTCAACATCAGCCACCACTACATGCTCTGTCTCCAGGGACAGTAAGGGTTCAGAGTGTCCTCAAAAGAGGAGCAGGGAATTGTCTTGAATTTCACGGACATACAGAAATCAACCCTGAGTCATGAAAGGCAGCATTGGACTGAATGCACAGAGTCCAGAAAAGGTAGTTGTCATCTGCCCAGTCAAGCATCTGGCTAAAGATTTATTGTCAGAGTACATACATGACCTCACATACAACCCTGAGATTCCTTTTCCTGTGGGCCAGGCAGAATTTCTACTTACCAGTAGTGCAAAAAACTACTCAAGAAAAGATGACATCATCTATCAGCCAGGAGCTCTTAATGACCCTCCAGAGCCTTATCCAGAGGAAGCTGAGCCTCTGCTCACACCAGCCAAAAGTGGTCTCTGCATAATGAGCTCTGCCATCCAGGGGTCATCTGCATAGCTCATTTTGTCAAGACGTGCAATCTACCCTACTCCATGGAAGACGTCAAGGAAATGACCAGGTCTTGCCAAGTCTATGCAGAGTACAAGGCGCACTTCTACCACCCTGCAAAGGTGCACCTGATCAAGTCATTCAGGTCAAACAGCTCAGTGTTGATTTTAAGGGACCTCTCCCCTCCACGAACGGTAACACCTTCCTCTCTATCATTGATGAATACTCCCACTTCCCGTTTGCCATTCCACATCCAGACACGTTCACCTCATCAGTCATATACGCCCTCGTCTCCATTTTCGTCATGTTCAGGTATCCCAGCTATATTCATAGCGACCATGGCTCATCCTTTATGAATGACAGATTACGTCAGTACCTGCTGGTAAGGGGCATCGTGTCCAGCAGGACTACTAGTTAAACCCCCCGGGGGAGCGGGCAGGTTAAAAAGGAGAATGCCATGGTCTGGAAGGCTGTCAAACTGGCCCCGAAATCTAGAGGCCTTCCAGACTCAAGCTGGCAGGAAGTCCTCCCTATGGCATTCTATCCAGTCGCTACTATGTACTGTGACCAATGCTACTCCTCATGAGTTCCTGTTCAATTTCAAAAGAAGGTCAGCATTTGGAACTGCACTCCCAACCTGGCTTACAACTCCTGGTCCGGTTCTTCTCAGGAAGCACATGAGGAGAAACAACACTGTCCCCATGGTGGAAAGAGTGAATCTGCTCCACTCCAATCCCACATATGCCTATGTGGAGTACCCGGATGGCAGGGAGGACACCGCTTCTATCAGGGACATGGTACCTGCCGGACAGAGAGTCTGTTGCCTTAAGTGCCCTGCGAGGCACGGAGCTCATTCTCATCACCCCCAGTCAGGGCCTCAGGGGACAAGTTCAGGAGGAAAGTGCATCCCCCTCTACCATTGAGCCAGAGACTTAGCCTGCCTCTCCTCCCTCACAAGGGGTCCAAGAGACCCAAGGAGTCCAAGGCCCTCCAGTGTTAAGGTTCTCCACCAGGATCTCCAGATCCCCGGACTGTTTAAATCTGTAAATAACTATATTTTTAACCTTTTTCTATGTCTGCGTTCTCTGTTTTCATTCACAGACCCTAAATTCTACAGGAAGGGGTGAAGTGCAGTGAACTGGGGTTCAGTGGTAGTGCTGTGCTGATGGCTGGCCTCACCTCCTAGCTCAGTTCCTATCTGCTCACTTATAACCCTGGTTTACCGCCTAAACCCAGAACCCTTCTGAAGACCATTGTGAAACCCTACTCATAGTTATAAGCTAATAAAAGCATTTGTTCTCCCTCTATTCGTGCTGCAGTGGATGACCATCTCTGCTCCACTGCAGTCATCTTGGGGACAACGTGCGATGTTCTGGTTGTACTAGAAGGATCTGACTGGGAGGAGTCCTCTCTCTGCCAACCAGGCCAAAGTCCTGATGCTTGTTTGTGAGGCCTGGCGATGAGGTATTCCACCAGATGACCTGGACTGACTGCTCAGGGAACCATCCCATCTGGTCCATCGAGTCATTGTCTCTCAGTTTCTGCAGGATGTTCTGTGCTGACCACAGCCTGATAGCCTTGTGGTCGAAGGTGTTGTTCTGGAGGGGTTTCAGCAATCCAACCTTCCAAGAGTAACATCAGTGCTGGTTTTGTGTAGTATGTACTGGGTTGTTTTATTTAGCATTTGGGATGGTTGTCGACTAAAGGAAGGTCTAGAGAGATCAGGCTCCATTGACCATTGATGGCTCTCCCATTGAGGTCATTCAGAGTATTAAGTTCCTTGGAGAGCACCTGGCAGAGAATCTCACCTGGTCCATAGCCAAGCAAGCCCAGCAGCACCTCTACTTCCTGGAAGGCTGAGGAAAGTCCATCTCCCGCCCACCATCCTCTCTACATTCTACAGAGGATGTATCGAGAGCATCCTGTGCAACTGTATCACTGCCTGGTTTGGAAGCTCGGGCTGCAAGACCCTGAAGAGGATAGTGAAGTCAGTGTAAAACATCACTGGGGGCTCAATTCCTACCATGAAGGATGTCTACAACACTCGATACACATGGAAAGCAATAAACATTGTGAAAGACTCCACACATCCCGCATGTAAACTGTTCTCCCTTTTGCTATCTGACAGGATGTTCCATAGCACTTGAGACCTTTCGTCCAGATTGGGCAACAGTTTTTTCCCCAAGCCATCAAGACTCCTGAATTCCCAGTAAAAATGTGGATAGTGTACCATGGACTTCCAGTGTATATGTCTTAATATTTTAATGTGTTAGCTGCTTCCCTAATTTGTATCTATGTCAATATGCTCTGTGGTCTTGGAGAAAAGCTATCTCGTCCTCCCGTGCAACAATGATAAATAGTGATGGTGAACGAAAAATAAAGGTTGACTTGATTTGAGAGGGGAAGCAAAGAAGGGAGAACTAAAGTCTAACCATTTCATTTTGTTTCTTCTAGTTGTCTTTTGGGCTGTTCTATCTCCAGTCAATACATGCTCATCAGGCTATCAAATCGATCCAAATTCACAGACTGATTGTATAGGTGAGTGTTCAATTATCTCAGAGGATTGCTCTTTGTTTGAAGTTAAAGTGGTGAAATCATTCAAATTAGTGTCTTTCTTGAATTAATATTATGTGGGTGTATGTATGGTCACACCTGTATACTCTTTGTAGGGCCGGAGGCTGGTGAACACATTCAAAATCAGGGGAGGGTAGAAAGGTGGGGATGTATGTTGCTATTTCCAACACTGTGCCACCTTAAATGGTGTGTACTATACCTGCATGTTTGTTACCCCAGTTCACCCGCTCCCTGCGGTGGTTCCATGGGTGAAGATGGCATTACCCCCTGAATTTTGTTCCAGTAGTTCAAATGTTTCCCTCTTTCTCTCTCCTCCTTTCTTTTTCTCACTCTTGTAGAGGCAACTAAAAGGAGACGATAAGAACGAGACCAATAGTCTGTGAGTTCATTTGCACTCCAGTTGTTTTTTTTTAAACTTTCCACGCTGTTCTTTGTAAGGCTGTGGGCAGGTCCCCCCCTTGGGCCAGACATGGCATCATGACATTGCCCCTCACGTCTGTGGACCCATTTCGACCAGCGAAAAAGACGGTCCCAGCGGTTGTCGCGACATTAACATGCAGAACTGGTTCGCCTGCCACACTGAGGTGGACTGCCACATTTTTCTGTCTCTCTCATTCTCTCTCTCTCTCTCTCTCCTTTTTTCCTGACTTTTCTTTCTTTCATTTTCTTTCTCCAGCTTTCTCTAGTCTCTTTTGTCTTTCTATTTTGTTCTCTTTCCTTTTCTCTCTCCCTCACATTCTCTCTCCCAATTTAGGCATTGGTCCCCAGATGTTTGTGGGAGGGTCTTTATGAGTACGATTGAGCCATACATCATGCCATGTCTTCTGTCCCTTTAAACACAGCAATGAAGTTACAATATAGAGGCTGTTTAGGCTGCTGACAGGATATGAGAGTCCAACATACAGAGCATCTTAAAATGCACATAAACCACTTTGATTTTCTTCTGTGAAAGGCATGCAAACTGCATGAGTTTGAAGGCATCAGTCCAAAAGACGCTTTCCCTAAAATTCCACCAGTTTGGTGGGAGTTGAATTTGGGTTTTTGATTATACCTGTTGTATCGATCACTACACTCGAATTGGGAATCAACAGGAACAGAGCAAATGATGTGAAGACTTCTCTTTTTATACAGATATCAATGAATGTACAAATGATCCATGCAAACCTTCCAAGAAGTGTATAAACACAGTAGGTTCCTATAGGTGTACATGCAAGAATGGGTTTCGGTTATCACAGTATTCCTGTAAAGGTAAGCATTTAAATAGCTATGAATGAAGAATGAATCTCAAGTTCTGAATGATTTAAAGACTGGGAAATAAACACATTGTCCTGCCAGAGTTTTGGAAATAGAAGACTGTGTGATGCAACTTGCAGGAACTTTGTGTTGTATATTATTTGGATTGTGGCCAGGTTTGCACGGATACAAAGATAGGTGGAGGAGGAAACACGGAGGCAGCAGAAAGACTTAGATGGGCAGAGATGTGGCAAATGAAGTACAATGTCAGAAAGTGAAGGTCTTGCACTTAGGAAGGAAAAAAAAAATGGCAGACTATTTTTTTAAATGGAGAGAAAAATGAAAATACCCAGATGCAAAGGGGACCTGGGAGTTCTCGTGCAGGATCGCTGGAAGGTAAACTGACAGGTTGAGTTGGTGGTGAAGAAGGCAAATGCAACACTGGCGTTCATTTCAAGAGGAATAGAATATAAGAGCAGGGATGTGCTGTTGAGGCTTCATAAGGCACTGGTGAGACCTCACTTGGAATATTCTGAGCAGTTTAGAGCACCTCTTTTATGGAGAGGTTTCAAAAGAGGTTCCCTAGAATGATTCCGGGAATGAAAGGGTGATCATATGAGGAGGGTTTGACAGCTCTGTATTTGCTGAAATTTAGGAGAATGAGGGGGATCTCATTGAAATAGTTTGAATGTTGAAAGGTGTGGATAGAGTAGATGAAGAATGGTTGGTTCCCATGGTGGGAGAGTCTGGGACAAGATTTCCGATTTATTAACATAACATAACATAACAATTACAGCATGGAAAGAGGCCATTAGGCCCTTCTAGTCTGCACCGAACCAAACACCCCTTTCTAGTCCCACCTCCCTGCACAATGCCCATAACCCTCCATCTTCTTCTCATCATATATCTGTCCAACCTTTTCTTAAATAATACAATTGACTCCGCCGCCACTATTTCTCCTGGAAGCTCATTCCACACGGCTACTACTCTCTGAGTAAAGAAGTTCCCCCTCATGTTACCTCTAAACCTCTGCCCCTTAATTCTTAACTCATGTCCTCTTGTTTTAATCTTTCCTCCTCTTAACGGAAATAGTCTATCCACATCCACTTTGTCTATCCCTTTCATAATCTTAAATACTTCTATCAAATCCCCTCTCAACCTTCTACGCTCCAAAGAATAAAGACCTAATCTGTCCAATCTCACCCTATACTCTAGATGCTTAAACCCAGGTAACATTCTGGTAAACCTTCTCTGCACTCTCTCCACTCTGTTTATATCCTTCCTATAATTAGGCGACCAGAACTGCACACAGAACTCCAAATTAGGCCGCACCAACGCCTTATACAATCTCAACATCACCTCCCAACTCATATATTCCATGCAATGATTGATAAAGGCCAGCATACTAAAAAGCCTTCTTCACCACCCTATTCACGTGAGTTTCTATCTTCAGGGAACGATGTACCATTACTCCTAAATCTTTCTGCTCTTCTGTATTCATCAATGCTCTCCCATTTACCACGTATGTCCTATTCTGATTCTTCTTACCAAAATGAAGCACCTCACACTTATCAGCATTAAATTCCATCTGCCATTTTTCAGCCCACTTTTCTAAGCAGCCCAAATCCCTCTGCAATCCTTGAAAACCTTCTTCATTATCCACTATTCCACCTATCTTAGTATCGTCTGCATATTTACTAATCCAATTCACCACCCCATCATCTAGATCATTAATGTATATAACGAACAACAATGGGCCCAATACAGATCCTTGAGGCACACCACTGGTCACCGGCCTCCAACCTGACAGACAATTATCCACTACCACTCTCTGGCCTCTCCCTTTCAGCCAATGTTCAATCCATTTGACTATCTCAAAATTTATACCTAAAGACTGCACCTTCCTAACTAACCCTCCATGTGGTACCTTATCGAAGGCCTTACTGAAGTCCATATAGACAACATCCACTGCGCTACCCTCATCCACATTCCTAGTCACCTCTTCAAAAAATTCAATCAGATTGGTCAAACATGACCTTCCTCCCACAAATCCATGTTGAGTGCTCCTGATCAGACCCTGTCTATCCAGATGTTTATAAGTACTATCTCTAAGAATTTTCTCCATTAATTTACCTACCACAGACGTCAAACCTACAGGCCGATAGTTGCCAGGCTTCCTCCTTGAACCCTTTTTAAATAACGGAACCACATGCACAATGCGCCAATCCTCCGGCACTATCCCCATATCTAATGATATTTGGAAAATTACCGCCAGAGCCTCTGCTATTTCCTCCTTCACTTCTCTCAATGTCCTGGGGAAGATCCCGTCTGGTCCCGGAGACTTATCCACCTTTATATTCTTCAAAAGCCTTAAAACTACACCTTTTGTAATCTCTATATTCCCCATATTTACCCAATTTGCTTTTTTTATCTCACATCTCCCAATATCCTTCTCCTTAGTGAGTACCGAAGAAAAGAAACTGTTCAATATCTCCCCCATTTCTCTTGGCTCCACACACAGTTTTCCGCTCTGATTTTCTAAGGGACCAATTTTGTCTCTAGCTTTCCTCTTACCATTAACATATTTGTAGAACTCTTTTGGATTAGTCTTCACCCTGCTTGCCATAGTTTCCTCGTACCTTCTTTTAGCTTTCCTAATTCCTCTCTTAAGATTCCTCTTACATTCAATGTATCTTTCAAACATCTCCTTAACTCCATGCTTCTTATATCTAATGTACGCCTCCCTTTTTCTTCGAACCAAGTTTCTAATATTCCTTGAAAACCACGGCTCTCTCAAACCTTTTGCCCCTCCTTTTAATCTAACAGGAACATAAAGCTTTTGCACTCTCAAAATCTGATCTTTAAAAGACTTCCATCTCTCTACTACATCCTGCCCATAAAACAAATTGTCCCAATGCACACCCTGCAAGTCCTTTCGCATCTCCTCAAATCTAGCTTTTCCCCAATCAAAAACCTCAACCCTTGGCCCTGACTTCTCTCTTTCCATAATGACATTGAAGCTGATGGCATTATGATCACTGGACCCGAAGTGCTCGCCAACACTAACCTCCGTCACTTGACCCATCCCATTTGCCAACAGTAGATCTAACACTGCTCCTTCTCTGGTCGGCACCTCAACATATTGTTGTATGTCCAAGTACATACACGATGTCACATACAAACCTGAGATTCCTTTTTCCTGTGGGCACAGCTGAATGACCATTAATTGGTAGTGTAAAAAATAAATTATACACAGCATATTGTTGTATGTCCAAGTACATACACGATATCACATACAAACCTGAGATTCCTTTTTCCTGTGGGCACAGCTGAATGACCACTAATTGGTAGTGTAAAAAATAAATTGTACACAGCATATTTTTTCTTTGGCTTGGCTTCGCGGACGAAGATTTATGGAGGGGTAAAGTCCACGTCAGCTGCAGGCTTGTTTGTGGCTGACAAGTCCGATGCGAGACAGGCAGACACGGTTGCAGCGGTTGCAAGGGAAAATTGGTTGGTTGGGGTTGGGTGTTGGGTTTTTCCTCCTTTGTCTTTTGTCAGTGAGGTGAGCTCTGCGGTCTTCTTCAAAGGAGGTTGCTGCCCGCCAAAGTGTGATGCGCCAAGATGCACGGTTTGAGGCGATTTCAGCCCACTGGCAGTGGTCAATGTGGCAGGCACCAAGAGATTTCTTTAGGCAGTCCTTGTACCTTTTCTATGGTGCACCTCTGTCACGGTGGCCAGTGGAGAGCTCGCCATATAACACGATTTGGGGAGGCGATGGTCTTCAATTCTGGAGACGTGACCCACCCAGCGCAGCTGGATCTTCAGCAGCGTGGACTCGATGCTGTCGATCTCTGCCATCTCGAGTACTTCGACGTTAGGGATGAAAGCGCTCCAATGGATGTTGAGGATGGAGCGGAGACAACGCTGGTGGAAGTGTTCTAGGAGCCGTAGGTGATGCCGGTAGAGGACCCATGATTCGGAGCCGAACAGGAGTGTGGGTATGACAACGGCCTTGTATACGGTTATCTTTGTGAGGTTTTTCAGTTGGTTGTTTTTCCAGACTCTTTTGTGTAGTCTTCCAAAGGCGCTACTTGCCTTGGCGAGTCTGT
Organism: Narcine bancroftii; assembly: GCF_036971445.1. NCBI lineage: Eukaryota > Metazoa > Chordata > Chondrichthyes > Torpediniformes > Narcinidae > Narcine > Narcine bancroftii. The sequence goes on from NC_091471.1 coordinate 241,330,015, forward strand.
TGTCTATCTCATTGTCGATCCTTGCATCTGATGAAATGGTGCAGCCGAGATAGGTAAACTGGTTGACCGTTTTGAGTTTTGTGTGCCCGATGGAGATGTGGGGGGGCTGGTAGTCATGGTGGGGAGCTGGCTGATGGAGGACCTCAGTTTTCTTCAGGCTGACTTCCAGGCCAAACATTTTGGCAGTTTTCGCAAAGTAGGACGTCAAGCGCTGAAGAGCTGGCTCTGAAAGGGCAACTAAAGTGGCATCGTCTACAAAGAGTAGTTCACGGACAAGTTTCTCTTGTGTCTTGGTGTGAGCTTGCAGGCGCCTCAGATTGAAGAGACTGGCATCCGTGCGGTACCGGATGTAAACAGCGTCTTCACTGTTGAGGTCTTTCATGGCTTGGTTCAGCATCATGCTGAAGAAGATTAATATTTCTGGATATTAAGGCCTTTAATCACTCACTTTGTGTCTGCTTGTAGTTATTTGATCATGTCACAGTCTTATTAATAAACATATAAAACTATGAAAGGCATAGATAAGATGGAGGTAGGCAAGTAATTTCCATTAGTGGGGAAGACTAGATTAGGGGACACGGACTCAAGATTCAGAGATTAGCCACTATGGTCAGGAACACTGCCAGGTGTTTACGTTTGTAAAGGATTTCTCCTGTTTACATAGATATTAATGAATGTGATACCTTTCCGTGCGCCCAGGAAGCAACTTGTCAGAACACCGAAGGTTCCTTCCGTTGCGTCTGCAGCACAGGCTATAAGCACCAGACTCTAAGCGACAAAAATAGTATCTGTGAAGGTAAGGTCCTTGAACAAATGATAGTCAACTTCAAGCTGAACACAAAAGATAATTTCAGATTTCTGCGTCACTTCGGAAGCTGGAGAAACATCAAATTAACTTTTATTGAATGTAACATGTCTAAGTGGTTATTCATGAATCTGATGACAATGCGGAAGAAGCTGTCCTTAAAGATTTTCTGTTTTTGCACAGACATTGATGAATGTGAATCCTTGCCCTGTGGCCACCACACAATTTGCAGCAACACACTGGGTTCATACCAGTGTAACTGCATCCCAGGTTTTAAACCAACACCCACCACCGCCAACCTCTCCATGCAGAAAGTCTGTCAAGGTAAGAACTTTAAGAGCTCCATAATAGTGAGACTATCCAGTACAATAAAACAGGCAGGGATACCACATTTCCATCCCTGCTACGCTTGAGTTTTCAGATATAGTCAGATCTAAGATTTATTGTCAGAGTTCATCCATGACATCACATACAACCCTGAGATACTTTTCCTGCGGGTGACTTATTGGTGGTGCAAAACAAAACCATGCAGAATGTGCACATGAAAACAAAGAAAGAAATGTACTGTATATACTCTGGTCAATCCCATGTAGTATTTGACCCCCATCACTATTTCTGGCCTCAACCAATCCAGACACAAACTCTCTCCTTGCCACCACCCAATCTGAGCACCGATGCTCTGAATGCGGACCTATGTCCTGGTGAAAAAGTAAGAGTCCATAAATGAGTCCCTGATTGAGTATGTTGTTGAGGAGTCTGATGGTAGAGGGGGAGCAGCTGTTCCAAAACCTGATGGTGCGAGGCTTGTGGCCCCCAACACCTCTTTCCTGATGGCAGCAGTGAAAAAAGAGCGTGTGCTGGGGGGTGTGAATCCTTGATGATACCTGCTGCTTGCCAACAACAGCATTCCTTGTAGATATATTCAATAGTGGGGAGGGTTTTGCTGTGATGTCCTGGACTTTGTCCATTACCTACTGCAGGGCTTTACAGTCAGGGGTACTGGTGCTCCCATACCAGACTGTGACGCCGCCAGTCAGCACGCTTTCCACCACACGTCTGTAGAAATGCGCCAAGGCACCCAATGTCATCCCAAATCCCCACAAACTCCCGAAGAAGTAGAGGCTCTGACGTGCTTTCTTCATGATGCCATTAGTGTGTTGGGTTCAGGAAAGATCCTCCAAGATAGGGACTTCAGCAATTTAAATGTCCTGCAAGCTCACGGGCACCAGTCATCTCTTCATCGAGGACATCAACAAGAGCCAGTGTCTTAAGAAAGCAGCCTCTATCCTTGTACGACATTGAAAACACTGGCAAATTTCTATAGATGTGTGGTGGGAAGTGTGCTGACCAGCTGCATCATGATCTGGTATGGGAGCATCAATACACCTGAGTGTAAAGCCCTGTAAAAGGGAATGGATACAGCCCAGGACATCACAGGCAAAACCCTCCCCTCCATCGAGAACACCTACAGGGAACGCTGCCGTTGGAAAGCATGAGCAATCATCGAGGATCCACATGCTCTGTTCTCTCTGCTGCCATCAGGAAAGAGGTATCGGGGCCTCAAGACTCACACCCCCTCACAATCAGACTCGTCAACGACAAACTCATTTAAGAACTCTTGCACTTTATTGATTTTTAAAATTTTCTCTATTGCACAGTTAGTTTACTTTATTTGTTTACATGTGTACATTCTTCTACGCACTACCAATAAGTGGTAATTCTGCCTGGGCCCCAGGATAAAGGAATCTCAGGATTATACGTGATATCATGTATGTGCTCTAGCAATAAATTTGAAATCTGAAATCAGGTTATGGCTTTATGCCCTCGAATGTTGACAATAAATCTGAAATCTGGTCTCCTGCTTTGCATAGAGGGATGTGATGGCAGGAACTAGAATTTGGGTTTCCTACCTTCATTGAACGGGGGATTGAGTATAAAACACAAAAATGCCGGATAAACTCAGCAGGTCATGCAGCGTTCTTTGTGCAGCAAAGATACATAACCAACATTTCAGGCCTGAGCCCTTCATCAAGGTATGAGCAAAAAGCAGGCAGGCGCAGAATAAAATGGAGGGGCAGGTCTGGGTGGGGCGAAGAAGTAAAGGCGAGTCATTGATGGATATGGTTGGGAGGACAGAAGAGCAAAGAGCTGAGAATGTGATTGGGGGAGGGATGTCTATCATGAGTCTATCAGCAAATCATTGAGGAAGGAAGGAGGGTGCCCATTTGATAACCCAGAAGTTGCCACCATGCAGGGCTACCCCACAGAGTCTAGGCAGCAAATCTCAGAAGTTCAATAAGGAATATTAATATCTAGTCCTTCATAATATACCTCCAGATTCTGAGCCCCTCATATTCAACATCTCAGTATCTGCTGAACTGCCACACTGGATCTGATGTTCAAGAAATCTCAATCCCTTATTAATTTTAATTTTAGAGATTCAGTACAGTAACAATACCCCAATTAACCTACAGACCCCATAGGTTTCACCCCACCCTTCAAAAACATACCCAGTCATAGGGAGAACTGTACTCCTTGCAGATTCAAACCCAGGTCAAGGGCATTGTATTAGCATTGTGCTAACCTCTATGCTATCCATGCCGTCCTCCAATGTTCAGGATCTCTGGACCCCAATTTGCTGATATTTTGGAGCCACGGTGGCTGCAAGTCTTTGATATTCCCGTCTCTGTTATTCCAGAAATACTTTCAAATTTTCTGATCTTGCAGAACTTTGCATGATTCTTGGTGTCATGAAACCCTGGATCATAAATCCCTGATGTCTTGGAGCTCTCGGTCCCACTCCTGGCTAGCCTCGAACACTGGACGCCAACTCCATCATGTTCTAAAACTCTGGGTCCTTGCTCCCTGGTATCTGGGAGTTCCCTGGTGATCTAGAGCCTGACTGGAATCTCAAGTTCAGGTTTATTTATCATCCGATTGCACAGGTCTTCTTTGGCTTGGCTTCGCGGACGAAGATTTATGGAGGGGGTAAAAGTCCACGTCAGCTGCAGGCTCGTTTGTGGCTGACAAGTCCAATGCGGGACAGGCAGACACGGTTGCAGCGGCTGCAGGGGAAAATTGGTTGGTTGGGGTTGGGTGTTGGGTTTTTCCTCCTTTGCCTTTTGTCAGTGAGGTGGGCTCTGCGGTCTTCTTCAAAGGAGGTTGCTGCCCGCCAAACTGTGAGGCGCCAAGATGCACGGTTTGAGGCGTTATCAGCCCACTGGCGGTGGTCAATGTGGCAGGCACCAAGAGATTTCTTTAGGCAGTCCTTGTACCTTTTCTTTGGTGCACCTCTGTCATGGTGGCCAGTGGAGAGCTCGCCATATAACACGATCTTGGGAAGGCGATGGTCCTCCATTCTGGAGACGTGACCCACCCAGCGCAGCTGGATCTTCAGCAGCGTGGACTCGATGCTGTCGACCTCTGCCATCTCGAGTACTTCGACGTTAGGGATGAAAGCGCTCCAATGGATGTTGAGGATGGAGCGGAGACAACGCTGGTGGAAGCGTTCTAGGAGCCGTAGGTGATGCCGGTAGAGGACCCATGATTCAGAGCCGAACAGGAGTGTGGGTATGACAACAGCTCTGGATACGCTTATCTTTGTGAGGTTTTTCAGTTGGTTGTTTTTCCAGACTCTTTTGTGTAGTCTTCCAAAGGCGCTATTTGCTTTGGCGAGTCTGTTGTCTATCTCATTGTCGATCCTTGCATCTGATGAAATGGTGCAGCCGAGAAAGGTAAACTGAGTTGACCGTTTTGAGTTTTGTGTGCCCGATGGAGATGTGGGGGGGCTGGTAGTCATGGTGGGGAGCTGGCTGATGGAGTACCTCAGTTTTCTTCAGGCTGACTTCCAGGCCAAACATTTTGGCAGTTTCTGCAAAGCAGGACGTCAAGCGCTGAAGAGCTGGCTCTGAATGGGCAACTAAAGTGGCATCGTCTACAAAGAGTAGTTCACGGACAAGTTTCTCTTGTGTCTTGGTGTGAGCTTGCAGTCGCCTCAGATTGAAGAGACTGCCATCCGTGCGGTACCGGATGTAAACAGCCTCTTCACTGTTGAGGTCTTTCATGGCTTGGTTCAGCATCATGCTGAAGAAGATTAATATTTCTGGATATTAAGGCCTTTAATCACTCACTTTGTGTCTGCTTGTAGTTATTTGATCATGTCACAGTCTTATTAATAAACATATAAAATTATGAAAGGCATAGATAAGATGGAGGTAGGCAAGTAATTTCCATTAGTGGGGAAGACTAGATTAGGGGACACGGACTCAAGATTCAGGGATTAGCCACTATGGTCAGGAACACTGCCAGGTGTTTACGTTTGTAAAGGATTTCTCCTGTTTACATAGATATTAATGAATGTGATACCTTTCCGTGCGCCCAGGAAGCAACTTGTCAGAACACCGAAGGTTCCTTCCATTGCGTCTGCAGCACAGGCTATAAGCACCAGACTCTAAGCGACAAAAATAGTATCTGTGAAGGTAAGGTCCTTGAACAAATGATAGTCAACTTCAAGCTGAACACAAAAGATAATTTCAGATTTCTGCGTCACTTCGGAAGTTGGAGAAACATCAAATTAACTTTTATTGAATGTAACATGTCTAAGTGATTATTCATGAATCTGATGACAATGCGGAAGAAGCTGTCCTTAAAGATTTTCTGTTTTTGCACAGACATTGATGAATGTGAATCCTTGCCCTGTGGCCATCACACAATTTGCAGCAACACACTGGGTTCATACCATTGTAACTGCATCCCAGGTTTTAAACCAACACCCACCACCGACAACCTCTCCATGGAGAAAGTCTGTCAAGGTAAGAACTTTAAGAGCTCCATAATAGTGAGACTATCCAGTACAATAAAACAGGCAGGGATACCACATTTCCTTCCCTGCTACGCTTGAGTTTTCAGATATAGTCAGATCTAAGATTTATTGTCAGAGTTCATCCAAGACATCACATACAACCCTGAGATACTTTTCCTGCGGGTGATGCAGAATAACCACTTATTGGCGGTGCAAAACAAAACCATGCACAATGTACACATGAAAACAAAGAAAGAAATGTACTGTATATACCCTGGTCAATCCCATGTAATATTTGACCCCCACCACTATTTTTGGCCTCAACCAATCCAGACACAAACTCTCTCCTTGCCACCACCCAATCTGAGCACCGATGCTCTGAATGCGGACCTATGTCCTGGTGCAAAAGTAAGAGTCCATAAATGAGTCCCTGATTGAGTATATTGTTGAGGAGTCTGATGGTAGAGGGGGAGCAGCTGTTCCAAAACCTGATGGTGCGAGGCTTGTGGCCCCTACACCTCTTTCCTGATGGCAGCAGCGAAAAAAGAGCATGTGCTGGGGGGTGTGAATCCTTGATGATACCTGCTGCTTGCCAACAGCAGCATTCCTTGTAGATATATTCAATAGTGGGGAGGGTTTTGCTGTGATGTCCTGGACTTTGTCCATTACCTACTGCAGGGCTTTACAGTCAGGGGTACTGGTGCTCCCATACCAGACTGTGACGCCGCCAGTCAGCACGCTTTCCACCACACATCTGTAGAAATGCGCCAAGGCACCCAATGTCAACCCAAATCCACACAAACTCCCGAAGAAGTAGAGGCTCTGACATGCTTTCTTCATGATGCCATTAGTGTGTTGGGTTCAGGAAAGATCCTCTAAGATAGGGACTCTCAGCAAGTTACATTTTTTTCACACTCTCCAACTCTGATTTTCCTCAATGATCACTGGATTGTACATCTCTGGTTTTCCCTTCCTGGTCAACAATCAGCTCCTTGGTTCTGGTGACATTGAGTGGAAGTTGTTTTTGGTGCACCATTCCACCGTTTTCAAGCTCCATCCTGTATGCTAAATCTTCGCCCCTTTATTTACAACCCACTTTCCAATGGCAGTGTTCCCTGTAGGCGTTCTCGATAGTGCATAGAGTTTTGCCTGTGATGTCCTAGACTGTGTCCACTACCTTTACACTCAGGCGTCCCAGTACCAGACAGTGATGCAGCCAGTCAGCACACATGGCAAGTTGTTCATTGTTTTAAGCACAGCTGCTAAATAATTCATTGATTTCTAAATCCTATCAACTGTGGTGGGCTTCGAATTCTAGTTTGTAGATACTATTCTGGTTGTTCAGTCACTGTTGTATCAACGTACTCTCACCTGATTCTGCACATTTAGCAGTTAATAATGTTTACAATTGTGAAGCATTTTTTGTGTTTGCACAGACGTTGACGAATGTGAATCCTCGCTCTGTGGCCGTCACACAACTTGCAAAAACACACTGGGTTCCTACCAGTGCAACTGCATCACGGGGTTTCAGGCCACACCTGACACTGCCGCCCTCTCCTCGGGGAAAGTTTGTCAGCGTAAGGACTTTTTCTCATCATTGAAACTGAATAATCTCAAGGCAGTGTTGGGGCCGTCAACCCACAAAGATTATCTCACAAAGATTATCTTGCAGATTCCTGGAATTCTTCACAACGGATGTCTCCTGAGCAAATCCCACTGTAAATTCATGAGCAGGGTAGAGTGGGTTCATTTTATGTGGATTCTTTATTTCTTTTGTGCTCTTTAATGTAATTCCAAATAACCATATAACCATAGATGCATCAATGTCGGAAGGGATGTGGTTCTGAGGAATGAATTTGGAGAGTGTGGAAGGAGACTTACAAAGTGGGTATCTGGAGGTTGCCTTGGATTACACCCTACAAGCTGGTGAGGTTAGGAATAGAAAGATAGGCCAGATAAATTGAGCTGGATCAGGGGGCTCTTGAATCATTGGGATCTCTTCTGGGGCAGAAGTGACCTGTGAAAAAGGGATGGCTCACATCCGAACCAGCAGGGGAACTAATATTCTGGCCGGGAGATTTAGGGAGTGCCTCTCTGGAAGGTTGAAATAAGAATAACAGTAAGTTGGAGTTCAGATGAGAAGTTGGGGGCTAATACTAGACCAAGAGGGCAAATGTCGTGGAAAGGATAAGCAGAAGAACAGCAAAGTGAGGGGAAAGAACCATGGTTGAAACTGCATTTATTTCAATGCAAAAGACATGCAGGTAAATCAGGCCAACTCGGGCTGAGTGTAAAGGTAGTGGACACAGTCCAGGACATCACAGGCAAAACTCTATGCACTATCGAGAACACCTACAGGGAACACTGCCATTGGAAAACGGGTTGTATATAAAGGGGCGAAGAGTTAGCATACAGGATGGAGCTTGAAAACGGTGGAATGGTGCACCAAAAACAACTTCCACTCAATGTCACCAGAACCAAGGAGCTGATTGTTGACCAGGAAGGGAAAACCAGAGATGTACAATCCAGTGATCATTGAGGAAAATCAGAGTTGGAGAGTGTGAAAAAATTTAAATTGCTGAGAGTCCCTACCTTGGAGGATCTTGGGAGATTGGAATATTATTGACACGAGAAACGTAGCAGAGAGTAGAATCAGAATTTATTGCCACGAACATGTTACGAAATTCTCTTCTGGGGCGGAGGTGACCTGTGAAAAAAGGATGGCTCACATCTGAACGGGCGGGGTAAACTAATATTCCGCTGGGAGATTCTGGAAGGTTAAAATAAGATTGGCAGGGACTGTAAAAACATGGCAGTATAACTGGATGGATAGGCTGGGCTCGTTAGGCTTGGTTGGCAACCAGCCTAAGAGAAGGATAACTCTGATTTCTCTCTCCCCCTCTTCCTTTTCCCTCCTTAAATAGTGGGGGTGGGGGGGGTGGGGTGGGTGGGGGAGGGAAGCGAATGTAAACATAGATATCCTTTGCCTTAAATTGCTTCATTTACCTTCATAAAAGGTCCAGAGGAGGATTGACTGGTCCAACTCGCTCTTTGTTCCCTCCGTAGCGGAGGGTGATGTCAGAGGTGGAGTGAAGTCGCCTCACCTCCTCCGTAGAAGGAATGCTGCTGAATGCCATCAGCCCACAACCCTAGAGCGCTTTCGGTCGCCATTTTCAGTTTTGGCCACTTTTCCTTTCTGGTGCATATGTTTGATGTCATGGAGGAGGGCAACGCTACTGCACTTCTCACCCTGTCTCCCTCAGCTTTGTGAGCAGCTCATGGATTTGCCCCTGCATCAAAGCATATTGCGACCACATTTTTGGTCATCAGCATAAAAGGGAAATTTGCTTTTTTTTTAAACGAGCAGGAGATTTAAAAACCCCTTCTGTCTCCTTTCACACAGACAAAATCGATTCTCACCTCTCCCTTATTGTATCCAACTTTTTGTTGGTCTGGATTCCTCCCCCAGCCAGCGCTGTCTCTATTCTGTGATTTCCTGCTTATTCTTTGCTTATTTCAGTTGAAGCCACCAGAAACTCACCAGAACTGTAAAGGTAAAAACAGAAAGAGTTCTTTGAGAGGAATACAAAGAGTAACTGCTGGAAACAGGCAGAACCTGCGGAAAGAAACAAGAGTGTTTCAAATATCAATGAAGGGTTTTAACTCTGTTTCTCACTTGTCTACTCCTTCCTTCCCACCAATCACCCCCACCCCCTTGGCACCAAACCCTGTGACTGCAGGTGAACCTCCACTTGCATCCCTCACCACCTTTCAGGGCCCCAAACAGTCCTTCGTAGTGAAGCAACATTTCACCTGTGAATCTACAGTGGGGGCCATCCGGTGCTCCCGTTGTGGTCTCTTCTACATTGGAGATACTGGGCGCAAACTGGGAGATCACTTTGTGGAGCACCTCAGCTCTGTCTGCTGCAATAGCGTGGATCTCCCAGTGGCCACTCAGTTCAATTCCCCGTCCCATTCCCTTGCCAAAATGTAAGTTCGTGGTCCCATGCACAGCCAGACTGGACCATTTGCAAATTGTCTGGGCACCCTCCAAATGGATAGCAATAACAGTGACTTCTCCAGATTCCATTAGCCTCCCCATGTCTTCTTTTCTCTAGCTTGTGCTCTCCCCTTTCTCCCTCTGTCTCCTTTACCTCAATTCTGCATCCACAGAGCCAACCCACTCAATTCCCCCTATCAATTCTCGCCTTTCCTCTTTCCTGGCCTCCCCTCCATTTCCAATTATCACCTTTTGTCTGCATTCCTCCCCCTACCATTTCTTTTAATTCAGATGGCTGCCTGCTTTTTGCTCACACCTTGAAGAAGGGCTCAGGCCCAAAACGTTGGCAATATATCTTCATCTCCCATGGTCACTGTAAGACCTGCTGAGTTCCTCCAGGATTTATTTATCCCTCTCCACGGATCCTGCCTGACCTTCTGAGTGTTTCTGGCATATTTTGCTTCTGGTTCAGATTTTCTGCTGACTTTTGGTTTTCATTCACTGTTAAATAGACGAGCGGGGTTGTGGGGGGGGGGGGTGGTGGTGGTGGTGGGGCAATAGAGGAATTGGAAGAGGGTGGAGATGGGACTGGGGCCAGTGCAGAGTATGGAGCTGCATTAGAGGAGAGTATTTGGGTTTGATCACTGTTACAAATATTCCCAATCTCTTCTGTGAGGCAGGGATCTAGTGTTGGGTCCAAAGCTCGACGTTGTGAGGGTGAGTTGTTGTGGAGTGACTGTTGGAGTTTACAGCTGGACACTTAGATTTCCTTTATGTAATTTTTCCACCAGTTAATCCACTTGATTGTGCTAATACGGTTGAAAAGAATTTCACAACAATGCCCTGCAATTCAATATATTCATGGAATTCAAACCAGGTACGTGAACTATGTCTGACTTTCACCCACCCTGTTTCTCCAGGGTACATCTCCTTTTCATGTGGATCTATTGCAATGTATTCTTAAATTTTTTTAAATTTAAATTTGGGCATACGGCACGGTGACAGGCCCTTCCGGCCCACAAGCCTGTGCCGCCCAACTCCCATTCCTTTTGGAGGGTGGAAGGAAACAGGAATACACAGAGTAATCCCTCATAGACATGGGGAAAATGTATAAACTCTTCACCAACAGAACCAGATTCAAACCCGGATTTGCTGGCACTGCAACCGTCTTCACTAGATTGATCCCACCCTCCTTAATGCACTCTGCTCCCACTCTTCCATCTTTGTGGCTTTCTTCACCCACCGTACAGAACTTCCCAACCATTGAAGACACCTCTGTGAGGCACAGCCTCCAGAAAGCAGCCAACATCACAAAGGACCCCTGTCACCTTGTCACAACCTCTTCTCACTGCTACCTTCTGGAGAAACTTCAGCAACCACAGGAAGTAAAAGGCAGTCATCATTTTGGGCTGAGCCCTTCCTAGAAAATGTGGAAAAACAGGTGGACACCTGAAAATAAAGATGGGGGGGGAGGAGGAGAGGAGAGAGGAATGGGAGGAGCAGAAGCTATTTTCAGACATTAAGAGGTCGATTCATAGAACTGTAGAACACTACAGCACAGAAACAGGCCCTTCCGCCCTTCTCATCTGTGCCAAACCATTTTCCCGCCTAGTCCCACTGACCTGGACCATAACCCTCCCAAATTTTTCTTCAATATCAAAATTGAACCCATATTTACCACTTCAGCTGGTGCTTGTTCCATGCTCCCAACACTCTCTGCATGAAGTAGTTCCCCCTAATGTTCCCTCCAAACTTTTCCCTTTTCACCCTAAACCCATGTTCTCCAATTGTTTTTTCTCCTTACATCATTTGGGTTAGGATTAGGTAAGAATTATTTTCAGTTGCTCACTACTACTGTGTAACTAACTGTCCAGTTAGCATATAAGGAACAGTTGTATAGGGGATGAGGGGAGACCTCATAGAGGCATCTCAAATGCTGAAAGGCCTGACAGAGTAGATATGGCAAGGATGTTTCCCATGGTAGGAGATTCTAGGACAAGAGGGCATAATTTCAGGATAAAAGGCATCAACTTAAAACAGAAATAAAGAAAACTTTCTTTAGTCAGAGGGTCGTAGAACTTGTTACCATAGGCGGCTGTGGAAGCGAGGTCGTTGGGTGTATTTAAGGCAGAAATTGACAATCAGGGCATTGAGGGCTACGGGGAGAAATCCGGCGAGTGGGTCTGAGTGGGAGGTTGGATCAGCTCACAATTAGAATGGTGGAGCAGACTGGATGGGCCAATGGGCCTCCTTCTGCTCCTATATCTTGTGATCTTGTGATATTAAATTGATATCTTGTTCTTGTCCAGTCAAGCTCCATATTGCAATCAGCTGACTGCTTTCAGAGTAAACTCTGCCATAACTCAAGTGGGAGAAACATCACCAAGGTAAGCTTTTATCGGTTGTATAGTTTCATCTTTGGGTAGGAGTTGTGTGCTTCTGAGGAGGGGAGAGTCGAGGGGTTTAAAAGATTTATTGTCAGAGACATCACGTACAATATGAGATTCTTTTCCCAGCGGGCGAGGCAGAATTAACATTTATTGGTACAATAGTGCAAAAAAAACTATAAACATACACATGTAAACAAATAAGGAAATGTAAACATACTGACTATGCAATACAGAGAGAATGGGGAAAAAATTCAATAAAGTTCACAAGACTCCTTCAATGAGACCCTGACTGAGAAGTCTGATGATGGAGGGGTAGCTGCTGTCCAGCACTGGTAATGCAGCCCTGTTAACCACAGCTATTCAAGTGCTTCTTAAACATAGACACTACAGCACAGTAAGGCCCTTCAGCCCTTGATGTTGTGCCAACCCATATATTCCTAAAAAAAACTAAACTCTCCCTACATGTAACTCTCTATTTTTCTTCCGTCCATCTGCCTGTCCAAGAGTCTCTTAAATGCTCTTAATGTTTCAGCCTTCACCACCACCCCTGGCAAGGCATTCCAGACACCCACAACTCTCTGTGTGTGTAAAAAGCTATCCCTAAATTTCCATCCCTTTATTTTATACATGTTTGCTCTCCCTGTCCTGGGAAAAGATGTTGGATGTCCACCCTATCTACTGCCTCACATAATCTTGTAGCCGTCTATTACGCTGGAATTACAGGTGTCCTAATGTAGACACCGAACCTGGATGACATTTCAACCCACTAGAAGAGTGATTTACATCCACGAGACAAAGCTCCTTGCAGTTACTGACAATGTAACTGCTTAGGGCAGTCAGACAGAATGAGGAATGGAGCGGAAAAGTGATGGAGAAAAAGAGAGAGGGGGTGGCATGAGAAAGTGGGAGCATGGGATGACAGAGAAAGAGAGGAAATCAATGAATAAAAGGAGAAAGAGGATTAGAGAAGAGGGTCTGTCCATGGTCTCATGCACTGCCAGACTGAGACGACCCACAAATTGGAAGAACAACACTTCATCTTACATCTGGGCTCGCTCTCTCTCTCTCTCTCTTCCTCCCCCCCCCCCTCACTTTACCCTCTGTCTCCTTCCACAGAGCTAACCTCTCCTCTTCTATCCAATTAACACCTTTTGTTGCCGTTGCCCTCCCTCCCCTAGCCAGTCTTGTCTTTATTCCGACACCTTCCTTTTTCCTTATTCCTTGAGGAAGGGCTCAGGCCTGAAATATCCTTCATATAATTTTACCTTCTATGGATGCTGCGAGACCGGCTGAGTTCCTTCAACATTTACTGTGTGTTTTAGGGAATTGGAGAAAGAGAGAATGAAGGAATGAGAGTGGAGAGAGATTCACCAATTGCTGAAACAGCAATGAAATTAAAAAAAGATGAACAATTACTTCAGAAAGAGAGGCATTCATGAAAGAGAAGCTGAAACAAACTTGGATGCTGGTCACTGAAAATGTTGGAAGAACTGAGCCAGTCAAGCAGTATCTGTCAATTCTCCTTTTATCATATCCAATTAACACCTTTAGTTGGTCTGGTCTCCTCCTCCAGCTGGTATCAGTCTCTTTATTCTGTATCTTCCTGTTCCTTGCTTCTTCCTTGAAGAAGTGCTCAGGCTTGAAACACCTTTACATCCCCTGGATGCTGCGAGACTGGCTGAGTTCCTCCAGCATTTCTGTGTGTTTTTACAACAAATGTAGTCTCTGCAAACTTTTGTGTTTCACTTGCTAAAGAAGGAGTGCCCAGTACACAAAATTCAGAAACTTTTGTTTGCTGTAAAGGCAATACGTAGAAGTGCCAATAGCCCGGTGACCCAACCAATAAAAGCATGAGAGATCCTTCCATCCGCGAATTGGCTTCCTGACCTCTGTCGCTGCACAGTCTCCTCTCCAGTCCAGTGGTGACCCCCTAGTTCTGGATCTCCGACACAATCAGGAAGCTTTCAGTGCCAGAAGCACTTCTTGCTGTAGGCACCCTCTTTGGATCCCACTCCCAATGCCTGGTTCACGCCAGCCTGTCATGCTTCAGGTGGGCAAACCTTGCATGAAACTAGGGGAAGAGGAAACAAAGAATGCTGGAAATAATCAGCAGGTCAGGCAGTAACTGTGGAGAGGAGGAAAAGAACTCTGGTCAACAAATTTTTTCAAAAGGTTTGCTTCCTGAAATAAAATTGGGGTTACGATAGACAACTTCAAGCTGAACACAAAGATGATTTCAGATTCGCTGTATCACATAGGAAGTTGGAAAAACATTAACTTACATTGAATTTAGCACATTTAATTGTGTTAGTTCAACTGACCTCAAAATGTTTTGCCACTGATTTTCATTTGTACTCGGCATCTGATGCCTCTTGTGTCAGTGGCCAACAATAGTTGGTCAGCACTGATGGATTCCAGTTGCCCTGATTCTGCTTTTCCACATCCTGATGAAACCTTTCACCATGTTCGACCCTGACTGCACCAAGACCAGCAGGGAAGACGTCCGAGTGCCAAAGCAGAAAATGGTCATGGTGCACTTCATGGTTTTGTCGGCTTGAAGTAGATTTAAAATATGATAAGAAATCACAAAAATTGGGTTATATCTTCAAAGACAGGAATGTGATATGAAAATTTTACGACCATTATTGTGATCAGGAGCCCAAAATCCAAAAATACACCCAAAAGTGTTCTTGTGGCTCTCTTGCAGATTTCTCGCATCTGCAAGGTTTCCATTTTCAATATATGACGTGTTCTTTTCACCTACAGGAAATTCCAATATTTGCAAACAACATTCTTAATAGTTTGAGGCTGGATAATCTGAGCTCAACCCAAAAGGTGAAGGTAGCATCAACTGTAATGACCCTCTTGGAAAACATGGCGATGGTGATTGGACTGACGTTACTGAGGGAGTGGCGACTGTAAAAACAGAATCTTTCGGTAAGTATTGTTTCTGTAACAAAATTAGGGCAGCAGTTAGTGCAATGACATTAAGGTGCCAGTGTCCAGGACTGGAATTCGAATCTGGCACTATCTGTAAGGAGTTTATTCATTCTCCCTGTATCTGCGTGGGTTTTCCCCAGGGGCGCTGGTTTCCTCCCACCATTCAAAACATATGGGAGTCGTAGGTTAATTGAGGGTAAATTGGGCGGCGCAGACTCGTGGGTCAACATTTAAATTTAATTCACCTCCTGAAAACTGGTGCTTGCAGCCAAATGTGTGAAAATGATTTTAAATTTAGAAAAAGTGATGTGGTGTTTACTTTCATAATAATCTCCTTTAGCATGAATATCTGTGCATCAATTGGTGCTGAAAACAAGCTGATGAAATAAATGATTAAGATTTTGTCTCTTGAAATGCATTTTCAAGTTCAATAATATTTATCGTCTATTGCACAAGTTCAACCGATGAAACAGCATTCTCTGGTCCTCACTCCAAAAGAACATGCAAACACACAACCAGACAGAACACGCCTACAAACAAGTGATACATGTGCAGTACATATAAATTTAAATTTAGACATACAGGACAGTAACAAACTATCTCGGCTCACCAGTCTGTGCCACCCAATTTATACCAGATTAACCTACACCCCCAGTATGTTTCGAATGGTGGGAGAAAACCATAGCTCCCAGGGAAAACCCACACAGACACTAAGAGAAGGTACAATCTCCTGACAGACAGCGCAGGATTCAAACCAGTCCCGATCGTTTGCACTGTAAAGGCGTTGCGCAAACTGCTTTGCCAACAGTGCTGCCCATGTATAGACATACATTAAAAAAAATATTGATAATGAAATAGTAGAGTCGTGGACTCTAGCTTGTGCTAAAATGGGAGTTTGGAACAGTTCATCAGCCTCATGGCCCGTGGGAAGAAGCAGTTTCTCAGCCTGGTACTCTTGTATCTCTTTCCTGGCGATAGATCACAAGATATAGGAGCAGAAGTAGGTCCATTGGCCCTCGAGTCTGATCCACCATTCTAGTCATGAGCTGATCCATCCACCCACTCAGCCCCATTCCCCGGCTTTTTCTGTTACCCTTGATTAATCAAATACCTGTCAATCTCTGCCTTGTATGCACCCAATGACCTCACTTTCCTCAGCCATCCGTTGCAAGAAGTTCCACAGACTCACGACCCTCAGGCTAAAGAAATTTTTCCGCATCTCCTTTTAAATTGAAGCCCTTTTCTCCTCTTGACCTAGAATTCCCCCGTCATGGGGATCATCCTCGGGGGTCGTCAATAATATTTTTCATGCCCTCTTCAAACTATTTTTTAATATTTTAACACAATATTTCCTAATATTGGAAATCAACAAAACTTCAGATACAGTAAACTTTTGTGGGGGGTGGGGGGTGGAAAACGGGAAATGATAGAAAAACTCTGCAGGTCAGTCAGCATTTGCAAAAGAGAAATCGTTCATGTTTCTGGTTCAGGACGCGAACTCTCCACGGATGCAGCTGAGTTTGCAGGCATTTTCTGAGATTTTTTTGAGACTGCATTTGAGAGGCTGGGATATGGTGAGGAGCCAAATCTCAGAGGGAAGTTGGATAAAGGGGACCTCTGTCAGTCAGAGTTCCTGCTCCATACACTGAAAAGACGTGACTGAAAGAACAGGGATGCTGTTCCAAGGTCTCCTGAGAATTGACTGTATGCTCATGCCCACGGTTCACACACATTACTGCCAGCTGAATTGTTTCTTGTCATCTGCACTGAAAAAATTGACTTTAATCATATCATAGACCAATGTACATCAGTGAAAGAAAGGAAGGTGCAGTTATAATTTTCACATGGTGCCATAATTTGTTAATTAAAAGATTGACTAGTTTTACTTTTATTTTTGAGCTGATATTAAGGTAAAGTTATTTAAAAGATGGGTGTCAGACATTCGGACAGGCGTGTAATTTCAGTGCTTGCCATAGGCACTATTTTCCGTAGATACACCCCTGTGCATTGATGTAAACAGCTTTGTTCTGTGGGCTATTCAGCTGTTAACCCATACACAAGAGCATCAGATAATGCAATAAGCTCACAATCAAATAGCAGGGCAGACTCGATGGGCTGCATCGCCTATTTCTGCTCCTTTTTCTTATGGTTTTATGGACCTGGACAACATTTATCCCTGTATTCCCTACTCCAAGGTAGCCAAAGAACTGATGTGGTCATCGAACCATTGTTCTGGAGAAGCAATTCATTCACCCCCTCGAACGGATGCAAAGTTTACGCAGCGTATAGTCCAATCTGAGCATCCCCATCTTTCTCCCGATTGCTTTAACTATCCATACAGTCTCCCATTTGAAACCCCAGGATGAGTTAATTGCACCTCCCATCCAGGGACCACTCTCTGCATGAAAATGTTTTCTTGGCCATTCTAGTTCTATAGCAATCGGATTTAAATCTATGCTTGTTGATCCTCAGTGGAAAGAGTTTCTCTTCATTATTTTTTTCAATGTAGACATACAGCATAGTTAGAGGTCCACACCGCCTAAATACCCCAACTAACCTACAAATCCCGTATGTTTTGAAGGGTGGGTGGAAACCGAACCACCCGGAGGAAGCCCACGGAGAGAATTACAAACTCCTTACAGAGAGTGCCAGATATGAACTCCGGTCGCTCCCACTACAATAGCGTTGCGCTAACAGTGCCACCCAAATCTTTGCAGACCGTTGGTAACTTTGAAGACTTTTATTATATTATCTCTCAACTTTTTCTGCCAATTGCTACCGTTGCCAGTCTATCAATAGAACAGTGTTCCTCATCAATTGGATCTTATTACTTCACCTCTTCCGCACTCTCTCTCGAAGAGCACATCTTTGTTTTCCATTGTATGCTTCAAAGTTCTGTTCCTTTTATCTTAGTTCTTAAAGTCCAGTCAATTGGAAAACAAAATGCAGACAAGGTGGTGAAAATATAAGTTGCCAATAACTCCATTCACGTCCACCGGAGCACAATTATGGGAGAAAATAACCTCGGTAAATTTTTCTGCCTCTTTTCCATCATTACATTGCACAAAATTGTATTGTGAGTTGAACCAGGGTTTCCGGTTTACAGACGGCACAGAAGCTATTCGAACTTGCCAATGTTCTTCCCTGAACTAAGAAAAGCTGAAGAGATCAACATGGCAGGCAGCATTCATGGAGAGAAACAGTCAGTCAACTATTTGGGCTGGACCCTTTATTGAGATTGAGTTTTCCTGTTTGGACCACTTTTGTCAGAATACACTGCTGTGTTTAGACTTACTGGTAAACCTCAAAACAAGCAATTCCTCCTTGTGTTGAAGCCAACACAGTTCAGTCTTAATACATGACCAGAGTTTTTAATTCATACGCATTCCAACATCAACAACCAACCTTTGGTGTCAAGGGCTGAGTATAGAGTTAATAGTTGGTTGCTTAAAAGTGTGGATGAACAGAGAGACCATGGGGTTCAAATCCATACAACCTGGCACAGGTTCACTGGATAGTTAAGAAGGTCTATGGGATGCTGGGATTCATTAATAGAAGGATTGAATTCAGGAGGAGAGAGGTCATTTTACAACTCTACAAAACTTCTGAGAGTATTGTGTTCAGTTCTGGTCACCTCATTATAGGAAGGATGTGGAACCTATGGAGAAGGTGCAGAGAAGATTTACCAGAACATTGCCTGGTCTTGTGAAATAAGGTTAGCAGAGCTGTGACTTTTCTCTTTGAAGTGTACAAGGATGAGAGGAGACTTGATAGAGGTTTACAACATTGAGAGGGATAGATATGGTGAACATCCAGTGCCTGTTTCCCAAGAAAAAACACCAAACACCAGAGGGCATCTGTACAAAGTGTCAGGAGGGAAACATCAGGGGTAAAAAAAAATTTTACACTGAGAGATGTGGGTGCCTGGAGTGCCTTGATAGGGGTGGTGATGGAGGCTGAAATATTGGGGGCATTTAAGAGACTCTGAGACACATGGATGAAAGAAAAATAAAGGCTTATGAGGTAGGGAGGGTTTAGTACTTATTTTTCAGGAAGGAATATATGGATTGGCACAACATCAGGGGCTGAATGGTCTGTACTGTGCTGTACTGTGTTCTATGTACTCAAACGTTCTATGTTAATCTGAGAGGAATAATTTGTAGATATCATACCAACATCAGAATGTTTAGACATTATCTTGTGGCACAAAAGAAACACCACAGACTACGAATCATCTGAAAAAAACCAAAGGTCGGCGCTGCCGTTGGTGTGGACCCCAGAGAGTGGAGACACAGCACTGTCCAGAGGGTTCAACTGCCCGGTCCTAATACTGTTGCTGCATACAGGCATTAAACAGCCTGGAAGAGCAGCTGATAGTGCTTTTAAACTAAAATTCTGCATCCATAGGTCTGTGCCCAAGATGGCAGCACCTGTGCTTGGCAGCAGTCTCCAGGGCTTGTAAACTCTGGAGAGCAGAGATCCAGCACAGGGCACCAGAAACGGGGGAGAACACCCTCCATTGAGAAGCAGAAGCTGAGGAGATTACCCCTGCAGGGCAGTGACCACTGTGACGGACCAGTGAGGGGCTGAGGGACCCACACGGGCTGCGGCCAACTTGTGGTCGGGGGACCCACTCGGGCTGTGAGTTGCTGAAGACTGACTGATGGGAACCAGGTATCGGAGCCGAGATTCAAGAAGGTGCTGAGGGTAAGAAGGGCTCTCGAAGGGCCTTGAACGCTGAAGGCCTCCTGATCATGTCAGAAGTTTGGATCTGGGGCTCTGGTTACCGTTGGATCAAAGAGGAGTCTGTGCGTCTGCACAAGATGTGGGAGCACTGGAGGTGAATCCACAGGGCTCTGAAGGGACTCTCTTTTGCTTCTCTTTCCTTCGTACTGTAAGGGCACCAGGCAACACTAATGCCAACTCTCTGTCTGCCTTACAGCAAGCAGAAGGCAATTTCATGTACTATTACATTACAATAAAGGGATTTTGAATCTAGAATTCCTAGATTTTTAACCATCATGAGTTTTGAGTGTGACAGGGTGCCCTTGGCAGCCTGAATGAGTGCAGTTCCAACAACACTGAAAAATAACTTGCCACGACGCAGGATGCATCAGCCTTCTTGACGATCTCCATATCCACCATTGTTTTTAGCTAGACTTTATGCTCCAAACTTCTCCACAAAGCACCACTGGAATGGCTGGCATGTGGTTGTAGCCAGATGACAGAGTGTTTCAGATGATGTTTCTCCATATTCCCGCAAATTGGAGGAACAACACACCATTATCCGTCTGGACAATTCCAACGGGATGGTAATAACATATACTTCTCTGGTTTTCATTCAACTGTATCCCCCCCCCCCCTCCTCTTTCCCTCCCCCCACCTCTGTCTTTGTCTCTCTCTCCCTTTTTCCTCCATCTCCTTTGACAGAGCCAAAATCACCTCTCCTCTTATCAATCCAATTAACACCTTTTGTTGGTCAGTCTCCCATCCCCCCACCCTACCAGTCTTCTGATAGAAACCACAACCACATCCCCAATCTTTTCTCTGTGCCTCCTGACCTTGAGCACGCTCTCTCTCTTTCTTCCCTTTTCCCTCTGTATCCTTTCACTTTCTCACCTTTCCTCTCCCTTGTCCTCTATCATATCCAATTAACATCATTTGTCCATTAGTCTGTACTCCTCCCTTCCCATTCTTCCCCCATTCCCACCCCCCCCCCCCCCACACCCAACCTTCTATACAGAGGAAGGGTTCAGGCCCAAAACA
The DNA here is from genome assembly GCF_036971445.1 of Narcine bancroftii. Taxonomy (NCBI): domain Eukaryota; kingdom Metazoa; phylum Chordata; class Chondrichthyes; order Torpediniformes; family Narcinidae; genus Narcine; species Narcine bancroftii. The sequence continues at coordinate 241,350,717 of NC_091471.1, forward strand.
TTGGTAATATTACCTCCTATGAAAGCTGCGAGACCTGCTGAGTTCCTCCATGTCACTGGTGTTGTGATAGATTTGTGCCAGCTGTGGCTCTTTTTTAACTACAATCACAGCATCTGCAGACTTTCATGTTGCACTCTGTATTCACCAATGGCTGAACTGTTATCTCCAACAGATGTCATAGCTGTCTCCTTCCTCGTATTCAACAACATAGGAGCCCTGTTGAACAGAGAGATTGAAGGCGATCATCAATCCCACAAGACGACCAAATTAAGCTCCAAGGTGATATCAGCTACGATCAGCAACAAAGCCATCATCTCGAATCTGACCGAAATGGTCAATTTCACGCTGAGGTTCACCCAGGTTTGTAAATAATAGAAGCAATCTTTCCCATTGAATCATAGAACATTACAGTATAGAAAGAGGTCCTTCAGCCCTTCCAGTTTGTGCCAAACTATTATTTTGTCTCATCCCACTAACCTGCACCCAGTCCATAGCCCTCCATTCCTCTCCCATCCATGTACCTGTCCAAATTCTTCTTAAATGTTAAAATTGAGTCTGTCTGCATTCACCATTTCAGCTTGTTCCACACTCCCATCACTCTCTGTGAAGAAGTTCCCCCTCATGTTCCCCTTAAACTTTCCCCTTTCACCCTTATCCCATATCCTCTGGTTTGTATCTCACCTATCCTCTGTGGAAAAAGCCTACCTACATTTACTGAGTCAAGACCCCTGATAATTTTAAATACCTTTATTTCTCCCTCATTCTTCTATGCTCCAGGGAATCCCAAAGGAAAATGAGATTCCCACTCCAGCCTCCCCTCCTCCAAGGAAAAATCCTGAAATGTACTTCTTAGATATTCCTTTGGAAAGCCTAGACCAAAGGTAAGTCACTTAATCCAAGAAATTGGAAGGTGTTTTCCAGAACTAGCTGGGCAATGAGGTGAAAGAAAAACAAAAGTGTAGATGCTGAAGTGAAAACAGAAAGTGCCAGAAACTCTCAGCAGGGCACGCAGCACCCGTGGAGAGAGGATCAAAGTTAACATTTCATCTCTTCAGACCCTGTCTGATCTGCTGAGTTCTTGCATCATATTTTTTGCTTAGTTAGTTGAAAGGAATGGCACTCTTTACTCAGAGGGAAGATAACGAGGCAGAACCTTTGCTCCTGGTGATTAACCCAGGGAAGGCTAACTTGCCCTGGATAACTGTGGGTGGCAGTATGATTCTGGGTAATCATTATACCTTGCGGGTGTAAGGGTGTAACTGAATGTGAAGATTGAGGGGTTGAACAAGGTGTTGAGATGGGTTCATTTATAACACCTCTGTCGACTAGGTTCAAACTGTTTCAGGTCAGTTTAAAGTTGATTTTTCCTTTCACAGTTATTCAGGGTGAGTACAAGGCGGCCTGATGCAGGAACTGAAAGATCAGAGGGAGATGGTAAAATAGTTAGATTAATAACAAGACACATCAGAGATGTTTTGGCCACCATTTTATCAAGAGGTTGGGTAACCATAGTTACATAATTGCCAGGAAAATCCTCACTTTTGCAGTGACTAGTATTATGCTGAATCAGTCATAGAAACATAGAAAATAGGTGTAGGAGGAGGCCATTTGGCCCTTTAAGCCTACACCGCCATTCATTTTGATCATGGCTGATCATCCACTCAGTACCCTGTTCCAACTCTCTCTCCATACCCACTGATCCCCCTAGTCACAAGTACTAACTCTCTCTTAAATATAGCTGTGGAACCGGCCTCACTTCCTGTGGCAGAGAATTCCATAAATTCACCACCCTCTGAGTGAAAAAATTCTTCCTCATCTCAGTCCTAAAGGACTTCCCCTTTATACTTAAACTGTGACCCCTGGTTCGAGACTTGCTCAACATTGGGAACAATCTTCCTGCATCTAGCCTGTCAAATCCCTTAAGAATTTTGAATGTTTCTATTAAATCTCCTCTTAATCGTCTAAACTCCAGCCCAGTTGTTTTAGCCTTTCTTCATATGCAAGTCCCGCCATCCCTGGCATCAATCTGGTAAACCTTTTCTGAACTCTCTCCATGGCAGTGATGTCCTTCCTCAGATAAGGAGACCAAACTGAACACAATACTCCAGGTGAGGTCTCACCAAGGCCCTAAACAACTGCATCAATACTTCTCTGCTCCTGAACTTATGGACAAGTAAATGACATAAAATGGGATTGAAAAATAAGTGGTCGGGAAGATTACCATTATATAATAATCACCTTGTTCCTTTCACGGTATCTAATACTATTTTGAAACCATGGGAGGAGAAAGGAATACATAATTTATCTGACTGTTTTTTAGAAGGTCATTTTTGTTCTTTTGTCGAATTGCAAAAGAGATTTGATATAAGTGGTTATTCTATATTTGTGTATTATCAGTTAAGATCTTTTGTAAAACAGGTATGCGGTCGTCAAATGAATTTACTGTCTGAAACTGATTTTGAGAAATATGTGCTCTCATTTCCAAAAAAGGGTTATATATCAGGTTTGTATCGTATTTTGTTGGAAAGTGAAAGTAAAATAGATTGGGATAAAGATAAAATGAAATGGGAAAAAGATTTAAGTTTAACAATAACTGAAGAAGATTGGTCTGAAATCTGCCGTAATAGTGTTCGAAAATTGATTAATGCTAGATTGGCGATGATTAATATAGTTTTATACATCAATTATATTTAATACCCGAAAAATTTAAAAAATTTGGTTTTAGTAAGTCAGATCTTTGTTTTCATTGTGATCAGGTTTCTGGTACTTTTTTACATGCTGTTTGGTTGTGTGATCAGTTACAACAATTTTGGAAAGGTATTCAATCTGTATTTAATAATCTATATAATCTTCATATTGTATTAGAGCCTGATATATTTTTATTCGGGAATATGCAACTGTTGATTGATTTAGAATTAGATAATTACCAGATCTCTTTTATTTACTTAGCGCTGGCAGTGGCCAAGAAATGTATAGCGATTACTTGGAAGAATAGAAATGTATTGTCTTTAGATAGGTGGTATTCAGAGATGAAGTTTTATTTGGTTATGGAAAGAATATCTTTTTCTATACAAGATAAGATGTCTTTTCATGAGTTAAAGTGGACCCCATTTATTGATTATATACAATTTAAATAAGTTTGAATTAATCATTTTTTTTTCTTTAAAAAAACTTTTTTATTATATATTTTTTCTATATATATATATGTTTTCTTTTTTTTCTTTTTTTAAAGTTTTTTTAATTATTAGTTGGCTTTTTTGTTTAAGTTCTTTTTGTTTTTGTTTTTTCATATTTTTTGGATTAATAATTAAAACTTAATTAATATATATTTTTAATATATATCGATCTTTTTTTAAGATATATTTTTTTATTATACTAATAGTATTAATTCTTCACTCTTTATCATGGGTGTGGGGAGGGGGGGGGCTTAGGGGTTAAAATAGTTTTTTTTAGTCTTAGTTTTTAGTTGTTAGGGGGAGATGCCGAGATTGGTATTGTATTAACTATGTCAGTTTGTACTTGTATTACTTTATTTTGTATTTTTCTGTACATGAATTACTTACTTTCTTCATATGTTAAAATTAATAAATAAAGTTTCGAAAAAAAAATCATTAATATAAATCGTAAATAACTGGGGTCCCAGCACTGAGCCTTGTGGTACCCCACTAGTAACTTACTGCCATTCCGAATAGTACCCGTTTATTCCTACTCTTTGCTTCCTATCTGTCAACCATTTCTCTATCCACCTCAATACCATATCCCCTATACCATGTGCCTTAAGTTTGTATCGTAATCTCCTGTGTGGGACCTTATCAAAAGCCTTCTGAAAATCCAGGTAAACCACATCTACTGGTTCTCCCCTATCCACTCTACTAGTTACATCCTCAAAAAATTCACTAAGATTAGTCAGACACTATTTTCCCTTCATAAAACCATGCTGGATCTGACCAATGAATTCACCACTTTCCAGATGTGCCGCAATCACATCTTTAATAACTGACTCTAACATGTTTGACAGGATAGCGGTCCTGTTGCAACTCTACACATTTCTGGTGAGACCACACTTTGAGTATTGTTTTCAGTTCTGGTCACCTCATTAGAGGAAGGATGTGGAAGCTATGGAGAATATGCAGAGGAGATTTACTAGAGGGTGGTAAATCTGTGGAATTTGCTGCCTATTTAAGCAGTGGAGGCGACCCCAGTAAATATATTTAAGACAAGGTTGGATAGATTTTTACAGAGTTAGGAATTAAGGGATACGTGGAAAAGGCAGGTAGGTGGAGGTGATCCTACCATCAGATCAGCCATGGTCTCATTGAAAGAGGAGGCTTGATGAGCCAGGTGGCCGACTCCTGTTCCTATATGCTCTAAACATCATAAGAAGGATTGAACAATGGTTTAAGGGGGATTTCTCTTTGGCACAGGAAAAGAAAGACAATGTAAAGCCAAGCTGTGTCTATTGGAAGAAAACAGAAACAGGAACTGTTTGGTCCCCTGATGGGTGTGAGCTATTTGATTCCAATACAACCCATGTAACCTGCCGATGTAACCATCTGACAAGCTTTGCAGTTTTAATGGCGCCGACTGAACTGGAGGTAAGGGGTAGCTCCACTGGAAACCTGTGATGAGATGAAGAAAAGGTGGTAAATTCTGAGAGAATAGCTCAGAAGCAGACCTTTAGCTAACTTACTACTCCTTTCTATACCTTGGCGATTCAAGTTCAAGTGTGCAGTAAAAGTCATAAAATTTGGACTGCGCAGGGATTGTGTCAATCCAGACTTTTGGTTTTTAAACAGCGTTCCTGTTTTATTTCAGATTTCCTGCATTTACAGCTTCCTGTCATAAACCTGTAGAAGCCTGCTGAAATTAATTGTCCATGACTATTTATTTAACAATAATATATATTTATTTTAATATTTGTATGGACAGACAGTGCATATGCACTGGTTGTCTATATGTGTATAGTATCATTGTGTGTTTGCACTGAGGACTGGAGGATGCTGTTTTGTCGGATTGTACCAGTTTACCTATCTCGGCTGCACCATTTCATCAGATGCAAGGATCGACAACGAGATAGACAACAGACTCGCCAAGGCAAATAGCGCCTTTGGAAGACTACACAAAAGAGTCTGGAAAAACAACCAACTGAAAAACCTCACAAAGATAAGCGTATACAGAGCCGTTGTCATACCCACACTCCTGTTCGGCTCCGAATCATGGGTCCTCTACCGGCATCACCTACGGCTCCTAGAACGCTTCCACCAGCGTTGTCTCTGCTCCATCCTCAACATCCATTGGAGCGCTTTCATCCCTAACGTCGAAGTACTCGAGATGGCAGAGATCGACAGCATCGAGTCCACGCTGCTGAAGATCCAGCTGCGCTGGGTGGGTCACGTCTCCAGAATGGAGGACCATCGCCTTCCCAAGATCGTGTTATATGGCGAGCTCTCCACTGGCCACCATGACAGAGGTGCACCAAAGAAAAGGTACAAGGACTGCCTAAAGAAATCTCTTGGTGCCTGCCACATTGACCACCGGCAGTGGGCTGAAATCGCCTCAAACCGTGCATCTTGGCGCCTCACAGTTTGGCGGGCAGCAACCTCCTTTGAAGAAGACCGCAGAGCCCACCTCATTGACAAAAGGCAAAGGAGGAAAAACCCAACACCCAACCCCAACCAACCAATTTTCCCCTGCAGCCGCTGCAACCGTGTCTGCCTGTCCCGCATCGGACTTGTCAGCCACAAATGAGCCTGCAGCTGACGTGGACTTTTACCCCCTCCATAAATCTTCGTCCGCGAAGCCAAGCCAAAGAAGACCTGTGCAATCGGATGATAAATAAACCTGAACTTGAGATTCCAGTCAGGCTCTAGATCACCAGGGAACTCCCAGATACCAGGGAGCAAGGACCCAGAGTTTTAGAACATGATGGAGTTGGCGTCCAGTGTTCGAGGCTAGCCAGGAGTGGGACCGAGAGCTCCAAGACATCAGGGATTTATGATCCAGGGTTTCATGACACCAAGAATCGTGCAAAGTTCTGCAAGATCAGAAAATATGAAAGCCTTTCTGGAATAACAGAGACGGGAATATCAAAGACTTGCAGCCACCGTGGCTCCAAAATATCAGCAAATTGGGGTCCAGAGATCCTGAACATTGGAGGACGGCACGGATAGCGTAGAGGTTAGCACAATGCTAATACAATGCCCTTGACCTGGGTTTGAATCTGCAAGGAGTACAGTTCTCCCTATGACTGGGTATGTTTTTGAAGGGTGGGGTGAAACCTATGGGGTCTGTAGGTTAATTGGGGTATTGTTACTGTACTGAATCTCTAAAATTAAAATTAATAAGGGATTGAGATTTCTTGAACATCAGATACAGTGTGGCAGTTCAGCAGATACTGAGATGTTGAATATGAGGGGCTCAGAATCTGGAGGTATATTATGAAGGACTAGATATTAATATCCCTTATTGAACTTCTGAGATTTGCTGCCTAGACTCTATGGGGTAGCCCTGCATGGTGGCAACTTCTGGGTTATCAAATGGGCACCCTCCTTCCTTCCTCAATGATTTGCTGATAGACTCATGATAGACATCCCTCCCCCAATCACATTCTCAGCTCTTTGCTCTTCTGTCCTCCCAACCATATCCACCAATGACTCGCCTTTACTTCTTCGCCCCACCCGGACCTGCCCCTCCATTTTATTCTGCGCCTGCCTGCTTTTTGCTCATACCTTGATGAAGGGCTCAGGCCTGAAATGTTGGTTATGCATCTTTGCTGCACAAAGAACGCTGCATGACCTGCTGAGTTTATCCGGCATTTTTGTGTTTTATACTCAATCCCCCATTCAATGAAGGTAGGAAACCCAAATTCTAGTTCCTGCCATCACATCCCTCTATGCAAATCAGGAGACCAGATTTCAGATTTACTGTCAACATTCGAGGGCATAAAGCCATAACCTGATTTCAGATTTCAAATTTATTGCTAGAGCACATACATGATATCACGTATAATCCTGAGATTCCTTTATCCTGGGGCCCAGGCAGAATTACCACTTATTGGTAGTGCGTAGAAGAATGTACACATGTAAACAAATAAAGTAAACAAACTGTGCAATAAAGAAAATTTTAAAAATTCTTAAATGAGTTTGTCGTGGACGAGTCTGATTGTGAGGGGGTGTGAGTCTTGAGGCTCCGATACCTCTTTCCTGATGGCAGCAGTGAGAACAGAGCGTGTGGTGGGTGGTGTGGATCCTCGATGATTGCTCATGCATTCCGACAGCAGCGTTCCCTGTAGGTGTTCTCGATGGTGGGGAGGGTTTTGCTTGTGATGTCCTCGGCTGTATCCATTCCCTTTTGCAGGGCTTTACGCTCAGGTGTATTGATCCTCCCATACCAGATCATGATGCAGCTGGTCAGCACACTTCCCACCACACATCTATAGAAATTTGCCAGTGTTTTCAATGTCGTACAAGGATAGAGGCTGCTTTCATAAGACACTGGCTCTTGTTGATGTCCTCGATGAAGAGATGACTGGTGCCCGTGAGGTTGCAGGACAAGGTTTTTCCTGTCCTGTGCATTGGGACCTCCATACCAGACAGTGATGCAATGAGCCAAAATGCTCTCCATAGTACACCTGTAGAAGTTTTCAAGAGTCTTTGGTAACATACCGAATCTCCTCAAACCCCACTGCCGAGACTTCATGATTGCATTGATATGGAGGCTCCAGGACAGATCCTCAGAGATGTTGACACCCAGGGATTTGAAGTAGAGGTGGAGTGAAGCTGATAAAGGGGGTTGTGGAGGGATGAGAGGGGGACGCATGTGGAGGAGAAGAGACGCAGAGGGGGCAGACCACATCATGTCAGTCTTATCATTCTTAGTATCCCACTATGTCTTTGTTGTAAGAAGACAAACACTTGGAGATGATCACCTACATCGGCCTCATCATCTCCCTGATCTGTCTCGGTGCCTCCATCGCCATATTTATCAAGTGTCGTTCTATCCAGAATGCCAACACTATCCTCCACAAGCACCTGAGCTTAACCCTCTTCATCGCAGACTTCATCTTTCTGATTGGAATGTGAATGAAACACCCGGTAAGGAATCTGTGCTGCAGTGCCCACGCAGACACAGGGAGAATGTGCAAACTCCTTACAGACAGCGCTGGATTCAAAACCATGTTGCTGGTGTTGTAGTAGATTTGTGCTAACTGTGGCTCTCTTTGCCCTTTCCCCCAATCACCTCCTATTCTTTTTTTCTTCTTCCCCCTCATTTTTTTGAAGAATTTATCTTTTTACTGACTTCCTGCTTGCTTTCATCAATGTCTCTGCTCTGTCCACCGGAACACCTAGGATCTCCCGGTCGCAGTTCATCAATTCCATCCACACCCCCTTCCCCAAAATTACCATCTGGGTACACATCAACTTAATGTCAACTTCTCTGATTCCTTCTAGCCTACTCCATGTTCTCCCTTTCTTCCCCATATCCTTCTGTCTTCTTTCCTGCAGCTCTCCACCTCCTCCCCTCTTCATTCACAGAGCCACCCCCACCTTCTGTTTGCTACCGTGCCCTCACTTCCTTATCCATCTATTATCACCTGTCTGTGGAGCTGTGCTCCTCCCACTGCCCTAATTTTGCTAACACCTTGAAGAAGGGCCCAAGCCCAAAATGATGCTTATGTATCTTTATCTTTGTTGAACCTCTTAAATCCAGCGCTCTGTGGTCCGCCAACTTTAATGGTGCAACACCCGTCGCAGGCACAAACTCCTTACAGACAGCATGGGATTCAAACTGTGGTCCCGATCGCTGGCACTGTAAAGGTGTTGTGATAAGAATCCTGAAAAAGCCAAAGAGCCTGAATGTGCCTGAGATGGTCTAATCTCAGAAGCTAAGCAGGCACAGGACTGGTCAGTACTTGAAGGGGAGACCACCGAGGAACAGCAGGTGCTGTAGGTTTCTGTGAGGGGTACTGGACAAAGGTGCGACTCTCTGACTGTCTTACGGTAGATTAAAGTAGGTCACATTCTAAATTTAACCTTTACCTAACCGCGATTTGATTTGTGAATTAGTTGATCCTTTTAGCTCAGAAAATGGGTTTGATCAAGGCACCTACCGAACATTTGACAGCTATTTTCTGTGGTCTAGCAATGGCCGGGTCCCAACGAGGCCAGATTATAGAGAAGTTCGACCTGTACATGTTTGACCTGTTGATTCTCTCCATGGCCTGACATGACCGTCCATGGCCTCATATACTGCCAGTTTGAGGCCAAACATAGAGGAACAATACATTATCAGACTCCCAGTCAGCCTCTTCCTCAATCTCTCTTTCCCTCAGCCCTTCCTCCAGCACCCCCTACCCCTTCCCCTCCTTTTCCTGTCAGGGCTTTAAATTGAAAATGTAAACATGCAGCACGGTAACAGTCTCTTTGAGCCTATGAGTCCGTCCTGCCCAATTACACCCACAAGACCTACAGCCCCTGTATGTTTTGAACGGTGGGAGGAAACCGGAGCACCCAGGAGAAAATCCACACAGACACAGGGAGAATGTGCAAACTCTTTACAGACAGCGCTGGATTAGAAACCATGTCGCTGGTGTGCTAACTGTGGCTCTCTCTGCCCTTTCCCCCGATCTCCTCCTGTTCTTTTTTCTTCTTCCCCTCATTTTTTGAAGAATTTATCTTTTTACTGACTTCCTGCTCGCTTTCATCAGTTTCTCTGCAGGTGTCTGACCCATCTCAATGTTCCTGCCTGTGTGCCTGTCTATGACGGCACTCGGCCTTTGCCCAATGTTGGCCACTCTGCTCTAACCATTGTGCTGCTGTTTCCTTTAGGTGGTGTGTGCCCTGATTGCAGGATCTCTGCATTACCTCTTTCTTGTGGTCTTCGCCTGGATGTTCTTGGACAGTCTGCAGCTCTTCATTATGTCCAGGCACCTCACAGTCACAAATTATACTCGTACGCACATCATCAACCAAAAATATCTGTACATTTCCAGTTACACAGTGCCTGCTGCGATAGTCATTATCTCGGCAGCTGTATTTGTCAGAGGCTACGGAACAAAAACGCGGTGAGTAATTTAACAATAACAACATGTGAGTGGAACTCGAAAGTCTGCAGACCCAGTGACTGTAGTAAAAACTGGAGGAAATCAACCACCAACCGGATGGCATTAATATTAACTTTTCTGGCTTTCATTAACCCGCCCCCATCCCTCCTTTCCCCTGTCGCCTCCACCCCCTCCAGCTCTGTCTCTCCCTTTCCCCCAGAGGTAATAAATTCTCACCTCTCCCCTTATCATATCCAAGTAACAACTTTTTGATGGTCTGGATTCCTTTCCCCTCCAATCCCCTTCTAACCAGTCCTGTCTGGATTCTGAGATTTCCTGCCCTTGCCTCATTCTTTTTTTTAAACTTTATTTATTCGTTCAAAAAAACAAATAATATACGACATATACAGCAATTAAACATGAACTTTTTTTATATCTATATAGATATAAAAAAAGAAAACATCCCCCCCTTCAGCCAACTCTCCTAAGGAGAGCCATTAAAAAAAGAAAAAAAGAAAGAATATTTTTAAAAAAGTTAAAAATATACATATTAAAATCTAATCAATGTAATTATTCCAAGTATAACAACCACTTATTAATAAAAAAATTATAATTATCATGCAAAACATACGTAATTTTATCCTTTATTAAACAATATTTCATCTCATTATGCCATCTATTAATATCAATCATATTTGTATCTTTCCACATACTAGCAATACATTTATTCACTACGGATAAAGCTAAAGCTGAAACTTATCTAATCCCAAACCTTTCAGAGGTTGTAAACTACCCAATAAAAATACTGTTGGATCTAAAACTATTTTAATCTTATACAGATATTCTAAAAATGATTGAATTTTCTTCCAAAAAGATTGTATATGTATACATGACCAAACAGCATGAAAAAAAATTCCAACCGTATCAACACATCTAAAACACAAATCTGATTCATTAAAACCATATTTTTTTAATTTTTCAAGTGTTGAATATAATTGATGTAAATAATTGTAATTAATCATTGCATAACGTGCATTTATCAATCTAGTTACACTATCATAACAGATATCTAACCAATCCTCTTCAGAAAAAATAAAATCAATATCTGCTTCCCATTTAATTCTAGATCTATCCCAACCTTTTTTATCCATACCATCCTATAATATTTGATACATAAATGAAATATAACCCTTCTCTGGTACCTTCATAAGAAAAGTCTCAAATTTAGTCATTTTAGGTAAAATCATCTCTCTACCAAACATACATTTTACCAAAGATCAAATTTGATAATAAAGAAATAAAGAATTCTTATCAATGCCAAAATCTTCCCTCATCTGATTAAAAGATAAAAATTTACCCTCTTTAAAGCAATTCCCCCAAATTTTTCACACCTTTAAATCTCCAATGCAATAAACTTGGATTATGTAATGAAAAAGAAATAAGTTGATTATTATACAACAGAGTCAAAGCCAATAAAATCATTTTATTTTTCTTTATCCATAACTTCATGAAATGTTTTAGTATAGGCACATTATATTGTTGTAACAAATTCATATTCCACCTAAACAAAAACTGATATATTTCAAATTCAGAAATACTTGCCATCTCAATTTTAACCCAACTGGGAGGCTGTACCAAATCTATCAATGAACTAATAAATTTAAGTTGGGCTGCCTCATAATAATTTTGAAAATATGGTAAACGTAATCCCCCTAACTCATATTTCCAAGTTAATTTATTCAAAGCTACTCTCGAAAATTTACCCCTCCATAAAAAATCCCTAACCATTCTATTTAAATCTCGAAAAAAAATTTTATCAAGTAAATACGGAATAGATTGAAACAAATATTGTTTACGCGGAAAGATATTCATCTTAATTGTATTTATCCTTCCCATTAAATTAATAGGTAAATCTTTCCATTTAATCAAATCAGTTTTAATTTTTTTCATTCATGGAACATAATTTAATTTATGTAAAGATTGATAATTAACATTCAAAATTATACCCACATATTTAATTCGATCAGTCCATTTCAAATTAATAATATTCTTATAAACTGAATAATCCCCTCCTTCACTTACCGGTAATATTTCACTTTTTTCCCAATTAACTTTATATCGAGAAAGACATCCATATTGTATTAAACAGTCCTTCATATGCAAAAGTAACCAAGTTGGGTTTATTAAATACACCAATACGTCAACAGCAAATAAATTAATTTTATACTCATCTAAAACTTTCATACCTTTTATCTGTGTATTTTGTCTTATCAACTCTTCTAAAGGATCAATCACTAACGCCCACAAAGCTGGTGATAAAGGAGAACCTTGATGAGTTGATCGAGTTAACTTAAAAGATTCTGAAATCAAACCATTCGTCATTACTCTAGCTACCGGTTTACTATATAGAGCCCTAATCCAACCAATAAAAGAAGGACCAAACTTAAATTTCTCCAAAACTTTAAACAAAAAATTCCATTCAACTCTATCAAATGCTTTTCTGCATCTAAGGATATCATCATCGGATGATCTAAAGATTGTCGAAATAAATTAATCAAACTAATCACTCACAAAATGTTATCTGAAGCATATCCATTCTTTATAAAACCTGTTTGATCAATATGAATCAATTTTGGTAAAATTTAGCCAGTCTATTCGCTAATATTTTAGCTATTATTTTATAATCTACATTTAACAATGAAATTAGCCTATATGAAGATACCTTCAAAGGATCTCTATCCTTTTTAGGAATTACTGTAATTAAAGCACTAGAACAAGACTCAGGTAAATCATAATGTTCTCCAACTTGACGTAATACATCCCCAAACACTGTAGATAAATCATTATAAAAATGTTATAAAATGCAACCAGAAATCCATCATCACCAGGCGATTTACCGTTCGGCATTTTCAGCATAGCCATTTTCGAATCAGTAAATTGTTCTTCTAACTCCTGTATATCTCCATCAGGTAGCATTTCAATCTGAAGAAATTGTTTTTCTTCGTGAATTGATGAGAAAACAGCAAGATGCGGGGAGAAACCAGCGGCGACCCCCTGAGGAAGTCAGGGTGCCATCGCTGGGAGTCCAGACCCGCAGTAAAACTTTTAAAATGACTTCTGTTGAGTTTCAGCAGTTACCTGTTCTGCCACTATGTCAGAGAGAGCAGAGCTGAGCTTTACTGACTCACAGTGTATGCAATTGAATAGAATTATTCAAGCTGTTATAAAACCTTTGTTGACATCTCAAATGAATGAAATGGTTCAAATGAATGCTGGTATAAGTTCAGAATTAAATATGGTTAAGACATGTGTGGATGCATCTTATGAAGAATTTAAAAAATTTCAGACTGCTTTTTTGGACTGTTAACAACAAGTGATTTCTAACACAGAAAAAGTGTTGAAGGTGGAAAAATCAGTCATAGAATTAGGAAATCCTGAGAAGGAGCTAGAAAGCAAAAGATTATTTGGAAAATCAAAGCAGAAGGAATAATGTGAAAATTGTTGGTTTGCCAGAGGTATAGAAGGCAAGATCCTCTTTGTGTTTTTAAAGACTGGATTCTGCAAATATTAGGGCAAGAATTTTTCTCTGGGGGATTGGCACTGGAAAGAGCCCATAGAGCTTTAAGAAGAATACTCTCATCTGGTCAACCACTGAGACTGGTAATAATTCGATGTTTGAGTTATTTGGATAGAGAAGCAATACTTCGACTTGCAGTACAAAATGCGAGACAATGACAAACCCCATTGTTGATTCAGAATACCAGAGTCTTTTTTTAATCCTGATCTGAGTCAAGATGTCATTCAACGTCGACGTCGATTCAATCCAGTTAAAGAAGTTTTGTGGTGTAAAGGTTATAAGTCTGCTTTTCGATACCCTGCAGTGTTGAAGGAGTTTTACGGAGACTATCAATTTCGGTTTTTTGAATCTGATTGTGAAGCAATGATTTTTGCTGACTCATTGCCAGATATAAGAGGACAAAGACGTAGTCCACCATTATCTTCTAAATAAAAATTTGGTAGCTCTGGAAATGGAAGAAATGGCACAAATGGGAAAAATGGGAATGGAAAGAGTCTACCTCCTTCCGAAATGGGATCTTTGAGATTGGAGTCTTTTGGATGAAAAGAAGAATTTTTTTTCTATTTTTCTTTTGTTATTATGATATTTTGATGTTACTGATTGTTTGGCTGGGGAGGGAGAGATTTGCACCAAGTTCTTTACTAGTCATCAGCCACTGGTGGGTGACCCACACCCAATTTTTGTTGAGGGGATTACTATCTTTTGGTAGTTTTTTTGGGGGGGGGATTTTCTTTTTTTTTCCTTTTTCTTCATTTTTTTCTTTTTTTAAAATTTTTAGTTTTTGTGATATTTTTTATTATTGGAGGGCCTATATATGTTGATTTGAGTTTTTATATAAGGATATTCTTGGTATTTAGTAACAATAGTAGATATGTCAAAGCTACTTTTAATGTTTGAGGATTAAATAGTCTGATTAAACGTAAGCGAGTCTTGGCATATATTAAGAAAATTAAAATTGCCTTTTTACAAGAAACATTTGAATGTGAAGGAAAGCATGAAATTAAAAAGGGATTGGGTTGGGCATGTATACTCTTCTTAATTTAATTCTAGAGCTAAAGGTGTAGCAATTTTGATACATAAAAATTTATCTCTTGAATTACAATGAATGGAGGAAAAGGCAGGATGTATTCTTAAAGTGATTTGTAAGATTTTTAGTGAATTTTGAACTTTACTTAATATTTATGCTCCAAATGCAGATGGTGAAGTATTTATTTCGGATGCATTTTTATGTTTGGGTCAAGCTAATGATAATATTTTAGTTGCTGGTGATTTTAATTGTGTTTTGGAACCTTTATTAGATAAATCTCTGAAGAAAGTTAAAAATTCTAAGATGGCAATCCAGGTCCAAGCGTTGATGAAAGATCTTAATTTAGTAAATATTTGAAGACGTCTTAATCCGACAGAGAAAGATTTTTCCTTTTATTCATCTAGACGTGAATTGTTTTCAAGGATTGACTTCTTTTTAGTATCGGCACATTTACAAGGGAAAATACAAGGAGCAGAATATAAAAGTAGGGTGATTTCAGATCATTCTCTGTAATATTTTACATATGAAACTTCTGAGAAAATTCAAATAGCTTATCTTTGGAGATTTAATAAAATGTTGTTAAAAATAAGGAACAAATTAATTTTTTTAAAGAAAATTCTAATTCTGTTCAAAGTAAGTTTGTATTATAGGATGCTATGAAAGCCTATTTGAGAGGACAAATAATTAGTTATACTTCTAAAATAAAAAAGAATTGATTAAATCAGAGTCTTGAATTAGAGAAACAGATTGATGAGTTAGAAAAGGAATTTCAGAAAGATGCTACAGAAGATTGGAAAATAGAATTATCTAGGCTGAAATTGGAATATAATACTTTGCAATCTTATCAATTTGAATGTGTGATTAATAGGACTAAACAACGGTATTACGAATGGGGAGAGAAAGCACATAAGGTATTGGCATGGCAATTAAAGAAAGAACAGATATCAAGGACTTTTAATACTGTTAGACAGAATTCTCTTATTACTTATAAACCTCGTGAGATTAATGATGAATTTTATTCATTTTATAAAAGTTATATACATCTGAAGGAAAACAAGAAACTGGATTGATTGATTTTTTAAAAAATCACAGTTGAATTTACCGTTGCCTCTTTCTGTTTATCCTTTGAAGTAGGGCTCGGGCTCAAAATATCGGCAATATATCTTTGTCAAATCCTATGGATGCTGAAAGACCGTCGAGTTCCTCCAGCATTTCTGTTTTTAATAAGTGTATGGCATGGGTAGCATAGCTATTACAGTGCCAGTGACCATGGTTTGAATCCCATGATATCTGTAAGGAGTTTATATGTTCTCCCTGAACCTGCCTGGGTTTTCCCTATGTTCTCAGGTTTCTCCAAAATGTACAGGGCTGTAGGTCAATTTGGGTGTAATTGGGCAGCAGGGGTGTAAATTATAAATAGAATCTGAAAAAAAAAATTAAATGTATATGTAATAGAATTCTAAAGAAGAGGCCATTTGTTCAATAGGATCCATGCTGGAACCCAGTAGAGCAATATCATCAGTCCTACTGTCTCTCTCTGATTCTCTCTGTAACTCTGTATCTTATTAGAATGCAGCACATAGACTCCATTGTGTGGTGAACACCCCACCACCCCACATTCATATCAATGGTCACAGCCAATGGTTGTCAGCACACTGCTGTTTCCTGGGATCTTATTCGCTTTTCTGCATCATGTGGCAGCCGATGTTGCAGAAGTATTTCGTGAGCCGAGTAACACTCAGTAACCAAACTCTGTCGCCCTCACAGCTGCTGGCTGACACTCGAGTTGGGGTTTAACTGGAGTTTCCAAGGCCCAGTCTGTTTCATCATTGTGGTAAGCTTCTTATTTCTTTCTTTGATGCTGTGAATCCAGGCTGGGGCTGTCACTCGTCAATCAATTTGCCTGCAGGCATCTGCGGTTGGCTGCATGATGTCCTCTATGGGATCAAGCTCCACAAAAGGCTAGGTATCACTCTGTTCTCGCTGGCCCCAGAAAGGAGAAGAGTGAGCTTGGTAGCTCTGTGCAGCCAATGCAAGGGGGGCTGTGGGTGAGGAACACAGCCTTGAGTCCTCTACCTTTTGAGGGATGAGCCCTATGTAGTAACCCCTTGGACATCACTGGTGGAAAGCGAGAAAGATTAAAGTCTTCCACTACAAATTTAATGAATAAAGTAACATATTTGAACTTGACCCTTGGGTGTGTGTCAATCACCACCTCTGATCTGAGTGGTGGCCTTTGTTGCCTGACCAGCCCCTGAGCTGTTTCTTTCAGCCCCTGAGCCTTAATTCCAACCATGTGGAATCTAAACGCCAGCCCCATGATTAACAGGAGGTATGTACCCAGTTTACACATCCTGGACAGTTCCTCTCAGTTGTCTCTGACTCTTCAAACCATGGGTGCATTGGCCAATTCATGTCGGTATCCCCTTGGTCTCGTTCACCTCGTGCTTGAGTTTTGAGCAGGCTTCCAGATGCAAATATCAAGTAAATCAAGTTTATTGTCATCTGATTGAACAAGTACAAAACATGAAGACACCCAACCAGTCATAAAACACACACAAACAATATAAACACAGGACAAGTATTCGTCGAAACAAATAAATAAAAATTCTTTCGTGACTGAGTCTTGGAGGGTGAGTGTGAGCGGTTCCTTTGGTCATTCAGCATTCTCCCTGCCCGTGGGAAGAAGCTATTCCTCAGCCTGGTGGTGCTGGCTCTGATCCTCCTGGATCCCTTTCCCCGATGGAAGCAGCTGAAAGATGCTGTGTGTGGGCATAGAAGGGGTCCTCAATGATTTTGCCTGCCCTCTTCAGACAACAATCCCAGTAGATCATGTCGATAGGGTGACGGGAGACTCCAGCGGTCCTCTCTGCTACTCTTATGGTCCTGCGTCTGATCCATTTCTCTGCAGCAACCATACCACACTGTCAATCAGCCAGCCAGGATGCACCACTTCCATCTTCTCAGGAAGTGCAGTTGCAGTTGCACCTTCCTAACAAGTGAGGAGATGCTGAGTGTCAGTGATAGGTCACTAATTAAGTGAACTCCAAGGAACTTGGTGCCCTCCACTCTCTCTACTACAGAGGTGTTGATGTGTAGTGGAGGGTGGTCATTCCTGATTCTCCTGAGGTCCATGATCATTTCCCTCGTCTTGTCCACGTTGAGACTCAGGTTGTTACTCTCGCACCATATCACGAGATATGTGTTGCCGTTCAAGCCAACCACTGTTGAATCATCTGCAAATTTGATGCAGATGTTTCACTGTTGGAGGTTATTGTCTGATCCAAATGTAAGTTCCTGTTATTAAAATAGTAAAAATACAAAAATGCTGAAGGAATTCAGCAGGTTGTTCAACGTCCACAGGAGGTAAAGGTATAAAACCAACATTTCAGGCCTGAGCCATTCATCGAGTAAAAAAGCAGGTAGGCCCCTGAACAAAAAGGCTGGGGTTGGAGGGAAGAAATGACAGGGGGGAGGAACAAAGGGCAAAAAAAGGCCTTGATAGGCTTAGAGCTTGAGAGCAGCAGGGAGTTCAAAGGGGAGGCAGAGAGGCAGACTCTAACAGAACTCCCTTTGAAGAGGAGAACTTTTTAAAGCATGCCTTTCTATTTCCTCGATTGTCCTTTCATTTAACACTGACCAGGTTGGAGAAACTGCTTGGATTTGGATCTTGCCGGTTGCCCACTAAAGAGAACCCAAGAAGCAAAGTGGTCACGTTGTGGGATTCAGGGCTGGATGGAAGGGGGAGGTAGGGAAACTGGGCAAAGGCTTCCTGATCTTCTGGGATGGAGTTCCTAAGTCACAGACAACCCCCTTCCCTACCCCTATGGTGGAAGGGTTAGTGGCTCCCAGTTAATTCTTCTCCTGAGTTTCCCTGGGTTATGGAAGGATAATGCTATAAAGACCAGTGGATTTTCCAGCCCATAGTATATGAAAGGAGAACGTTGAGTAAGAATGGGGGGGGTGCAGTTGGCAAAACAGGGCGGCACAGTTAGCGTAGCGGTTAGTGCAATTCTGTTACAGTGGCAGCGACCTGGTTTAAAATCCCACGCTGTCTGTAAGGAGTTTGTACATTCTCCCCGTGTCTTTGTGAGTTTTCCCCAGGTGCATTCTTCAAAACGTTCTGGGGGTTGTAGGTTAATTTTGTGCATTTGGGTGGTACAGGCTTGTGAGCCAGAAGGGCCTGTAAAGTCTTTGACAAAGTATGGGGGTTGGGTCTACAGAGCAGAGAAAGTACAATTTGGCAGTGAGAGAGAAAGATACGAAGGAGAATTTCACATGCGGTTGGAGAGTGCCAACTCCACCTTCCTTAGGAAACTGTTTCTCTTCCTTTCCAGGTCAACACGGTGCTGTTAATTTCCACACTCATCTACCTGCAACACCATTTCAATTCACGCAACAAGAATGTGTCGAAGATCTCAGAAACCGGGTACACAAACCACACAGCATTGGGACAGACCTACCAGTCCACCAACTATACTGATATTGATGCCAAATTTAATCCCTGGACAGATTTGATATCTCTCCCTTTCCTGGTTGTTCCTGGGTCTGTCTAAACACTTCTAAAATGTGCTATTGTACCCGCTTCCACCACTTCCATTGTGAGTAGTTTTGGGCTCCTCGTTGAAGAAAGAATGTGCTGACATTGGAGAGAGTTGAGAGGAAGTTTACTGGGATGATTCTGGAATTAAAGGGTTATCATATGAGGGCTGTTGGACAGCTCTAGGTTCTAGGCCTGTATTCATTGGAACTTTGAAGAATGAAGGGGCGATCTCATTGAAACATTTCAAAAGTTGAAAGGCCTGGGCAGAATAGATGTGGAAAGATTGTTTCCCATTGTGTGAGAGTCTAGGACAAGAGGGCACAACTTCAGGATTGAAGGGCGTCCACTTAGAACAGAGGGTGGTGTAATTTGTTGTTATGGGAGGTTGTGGAGGCCAGATCATTGGGGTGTATTTAAGGGGGAGATTGGTAGGTTCTTGATTAACCAGGCCAACAACAGTGATGGGGAGAAGGCCGGGCAGTGGGGCTGAGTGGGAAAATAGATCAGCTCATGATTAAATGGTGGGGCGGACTTGATGAGCTGAATAGCCTATTTCTGCCCCTGTGTCTTATGTTCCAGGCGCCGACTACTCTCTGAGCAAAAATTTTTTTAAAAATAGACTTAGCTGGCTTTCATTCAACAGACCCACCACCCCCATACCAGCTCTGACTCTCTCCCTTTTCACTCCGCCTTCTTTCACACAGACCAAATCAATACTCATTTCTCCCCTTATCATATCCAATTAACACCTTTTGTTGGTCTGGACTCCTCCCCCAGCCAGCGCTGTCTTTATTCTGAGCATTCCTGTTCTTTGCTTATTCCTTGAAGAAGGCCTCAGGCCTGAAACATCGGACTGTAGCTCTGGACTGCTTTATATACAAGGTCACCAGGATGACCCCTGGTGCCCTAGTTATGTAATTACATATCACCAAAGTGAGATTTCAGAAAAATATTGTTTTAGTGTATTTACCTCATTCAATTTGCTTGGGGCCCCATCACTCCTTCCCTCCCTCCCTCCCATCGCTCGCTTGATGATCAGGTTTTGTTTGATGAGCCTGATCGAGGCCCAGCACTCTCCTCAAAGCACTGTGGGAGACGGCAAGCAAGGGGACCCCCGAGCAAACTGATTGAGGCATGGGGGTGGGTGGCACCTGCGCCGTGCCTCATTCAATCTATTCAGGGTGTTATGCTCATTGAACAAAGCCTGATCGTCAAGGCCCAGCGCTCCCGTCAAAGCACTGTGGAGATAGTAAGCGACGGGAGGGGGTGGAGAGATAGAGTTGCTAGGCAGGAAGGAGGGTGAGAGTGCGCCCTTACTATGGGAAATGAGTGGCGGCAATGCCAGAAACCACGGGTGAGTAGTTTGAGTGCTCTCCTGTCACCATCTTCCAAAATGGCAGCACCAAAATGTCATCTTCGCATATAGGACCTGGGGTGGTTTTTGAGGCTTTTTTGGGGGGGAAAGAGGGTGTACTATATTGCCGTCAAATACAGGAATTGCAAAAGAATACAATGTCAGTGTGAGTTTTTCATACACACAAATACAATGCAGAGATTATCTGAAATTCTTACTTGACCATAATAGTAAACATTTAAATTGCATAAATGCCAAGATAGAAAAAGAGATCATAAATCTCAGATTCAAATTTCAGATTTATTTTCATGGTACATACATGGCATCAAAACAACCCTGAAATTCTTTTTTCTGCGGGCCAGGCAGAATTACCACTTATTGGCAGTTGGGAAAAAACTGTACCCAACATACACAAGTCAACAAGTTAAAATTGAAACAAACTGTACACAATTTACGTGTGTAAACAAATACAGATGGTCCCCGATTTACGATGGTCCAACTTACAAATTCTCAAAGTTATGATGGTTTTAATTCGTACTTTCGAGTTCTGATGTGTCCCCGCTGTTGTGATATGCAGCACACAACTCTCTCGTGACGCTGACTCAACCACGCTTGCAGTCTCTGCATTCAACATAGTGAATTCAACATTTAATTATACAAATGGTAGGTGCAGTATTCTTTTATGATTGTACTATTTTTTCGACTTACACCGGGTGTGCTGGAATGTAAGTCGGGGACTACCTGTAGGGAAATGTAAACAAACTGTGCATTACAGAAAGAAAACAAATTTATAGAGGCAGCAAATCTCCGCCTTAACAGTCGCCATTATTTTTTCTTTATATAAAAGGTACTCCTGTGTCTCCTTTCCTTCAGCTTCCCACCCCTCCCCCATCACCTCAGCTTTTTAATCTCCTTTTCAATATTTTTTATTGGATTTAGACTAAATGATAAATTTTTATTAATAAATTCTCAGGATAGGCTGCTCAGTCTTTTTTTTAAGATTAGGTAGAGTTTAATAAACTGAATATCATAACAAACACAGGTCTTTTTATCTCTTCTACCCTCCTATCTGCATCTTACCTGTTAGCCTGTCCCTTCCCAGTGCCCCTTCCTCCCTCCTCTCCTCTCCTCCATCTACCTTTTTATTCAGGCACCTGCTTTTTGTCTGCACCTCGATGAAGGGCTCAGGCCCGAAACGCTGGTTACCCTTTACTCCCTATCGACGCTGCATGATCTGCGGAGTTTCTCCAGCCCTTTCGTGTATCGTGCAACATAAGACAATGTTCTGCTCAGGAGATCACATGGAGCATGGTTAGGTTAAGTATGGAAACTGTAAAGAACTCTCCTGAGCTGTTATGAGCCCAAAGGACCCCAAAACCCAGGAGCAATAGAAATTCACCAAGACAAACGGTTAAACAAAAGTTGCTTTTAATTTTCTTTAAACATAAAAACAGGATTAAACTTTAACTTATTACTATTAACAACTTAATTCCCTTCTAATTCTAAGCGCATGTGTATGTAATGTGTATATGTTTAGGAAAGTTCTTTGATTCACAGTCCAATCTCACTTCTCACTTCTCCCCGGTATCATGTAATTCTTATACTGTGCACAAAATTTAACATTTATGAATTTTCACCAGGTTCTGCTGCTTAAAGGTAAATGGTTACTGCTCAGGAAGGTTCTAGTTGGTTTCAGAAAGAGATTTGTTGCTCATTGGACACACACAACTGATTTCCTCTAATCAGCCACTTCAGTGTCTTGCAGAAGAAACTTGCACCATCATGGGTTTTCCAAATTATAACCTCTTCTTCCTCTTGTATCCCTTATTTTAGGAGAAACACTCGAGCCAGGCATTTCCTCTTGTAAGGACTATAAGGTTTTTCAACAGGCTGAACTCAGAACTCACAACCATCTTCAAAATGGGGTTTTCAATAAGCTTGCCATGTTGCAGCCTCCAAAAGCCACTGCAGAAACTCAGTTCTCTCTCTCTCTCTCTCTTTCTTCTTAAAGAATCACATTTTTTCTCTTTCTGTTTGCAATACCACATAACCCCCTCTTAGAACAGCAAATTGGAACCAGACAGATTGCTAGCAGCAGAATCAGTTTCCTGAGCCAGCCATCTGTTGCTTTAAAAACAATAGCCCATTTACTCC
This sequence comes from Narcine bancroftii, assembly GCF_036971445.1. Taxonomy (NCBI): domain Eukaryota; kingdom Metazoa; phylum Chordata; class Chondrichthyes; order Torpediniformes; family Narcinidae; genus Narcine; species Narcine bancroftii. The sequence continues at coordinate 241,373,414 of NC_091471.1, forward strand.
ACAGCATCAGTCCACCTACTTGTGAAGTCTCCATAGGCATTCTTCAAAGTTTCTGTAAGGTCACTATGGACATGAAGTCTTTGCTTATCCTTAGCTCTTGCATTTCAAATGAGATGTCTTTTGTGAAATGTTAATTCTGTTTGTGAAGTGACCTACACTAAACCCCCACAATCTATCTCTTTTAAAGTCATATTAATGCATAACCCATAGCAACATGGTAGTGGGTTGTATAAAGGATGGGCATGAATCAGCATACAGGATGGAGGTTGAAAACTTGGCTGAATGGTGCACCAACAACAACCTTGCATTCAATGTCACTGAAAACTAAGAAGCTGATTGATTACTTAAGGAAGAGAAAGCCAGACGTATACAATCCGGAGATTATTGGAGGATCAGAGGTGGAGAGGGTGAACAAATTTAGGTTCTTGGGGGTCACTATCTCAAAGGATCTTTCCTGGACCCAACACACCAGTGCATTGTGAAGAAAACATGTCAGGACCTCTACTTCCTTAGGAGTTTGCAGAGGTTTGGTATGACACCAGAAACCCTGGCTAATTTCTAAGTGGTGGGGTTGAAAGTGTGATGACCAGTTACATCATGGACACAATACTCCTGAGTATAAAGCCCTGCAAATGACAGTGGCCACAACCCAGGACATCACATGCAAACTCCACCCCACCGTCAAGAACATCCACAGGGAACATTGCAGCAGCAATCATCAAAGACCCTCATCACCTAGTACACGCTGTTCTCGCTGCTGCCACCAGGGAAGAGGTATAGGTGCCACAAGACTCGCACCACAGGTTTAGGAACAGCTGCTACCTCTCCACCATGACCCCTCAATGATAAACTCAATCAGGAACTCATTTAAGGACTTATTTGTACACGTTATTGATTTTCTTTGTTCTCTCTGTATTGCACAGTTGGTTTATTTACATTTCTTTGTTTACATGTTTTATGCTGTGTACAGTTTTTTTTGCACTACCAATTAGTGGTAATTCTGCTGCGTCCACAGGAAAAAGAATCTCGGTGGTATATGTGAAGTCATGTGTGTACTCTAACAATAAAACTGAAATCTGAAGAGTTGGATCTGTGGAACCAGATTTTTGGGAGGAGGGAATACCTAGAATTATAAAAATCAATGTTCATGCCATTAGGTTTAAGGTTGTCCAAGAGGAATATGATTTAATGGTCCTCATATTTATGTTTGACCTGACCCTGACAGTGGATAAAGTCAAGAACAGACATATCGTTGCAGGAATTGATGGAGGATTTAAAATGTCAGGACGTGATGAAGGTCCCCGACTACGAAACAGTGACAAACCATTGACAAATCGTTGGCTCAAGTTTTCAGCCTCCGCAGACTTTGTGTTTCTATTACTTTTTATCAACCTGTTTTTTCTCCATTTGGCCAGAACCCTAACATTAAAGGCTGCTGCTCGAATGCTGGTGTTGGGCTGCCCCTGGATCTTCGGGATATTTCAAATCGATGAGAGCACGATGTTGTTCTCTCACTTATTCACGGTCCTCAACAGTCTCCAGGGTCTGTTTATTTTCCTGATTTACTGTGTTTTTAATCGCCAGGTAAGCATTCCTTCTGCAGAGATAAACACTTCCTACTTCTGAACAAAAATAACCACCTGGTGACCATTTATTCAATATTTTCATTTGTGGTGAGTTGATTGTCATAGATAGAGAATTTGGGTCAAAAAGGGTTTAAGTTAAAATGTGATGATTAGTCATAAAAGGGGGCTAACCACTAGAGTTTAGCTGGAAAATGTTACAACAGACTTGCAACAAATTGAACTACAGAGAGACATGCAGGAGCCAAAGATTGATAAAGAGTGAAAAACAGAAGTTGGTGTGAGCAGAGGTCATGAATGATCGTGGTGTGCGTGACTAACAGTAATCAGGATGATTCTGCTAAAACTAACCAATTAAAGCAGTGTAGTGGAGATGCCGAAGGACAAGCAAATTGTATAAAAAACAATGCACTGTATGTATCAGGGCTCGACTTGGCAAGAAGCCGGTTGAGTCCAACTCTGCAGACTTGTGAATAAAGCTTGTCGTGTCACCGATCTTAAAGAGACTCATTTGTGAGAATTTGTATTTCTGACATTGATCTGGCTCTGTTTTCTTTTTATGATTATGTATAATAATTGGGCTGTTAGATGAGATCGGAGTGATCGGCGTGGTTTAGCTATATCGGTAGGTATTTTAATTCAGATTTGTCTTTTCTTCCTTTTTGGGGTTTTTTTTCTCTCTTTTTTTATATATTTTTATTAATTATATCTTTTTTTTAGAGATAGTTCATACTCTAAACTGATCTAAAAAAAATTTTTATGATATATTTTTATTCTGCAATATTATTGTTTAATATCTCTATTAATTCATTATTTACTATGTATTTTTCATATCTCTTTGAACTGTATGTGTTTATAAATTATAATAATAATAAAAAGATTGGAAAAGAAAGAAAGAAAAATAACCTAGGGGTGGGGGGAGCTCATCGGCTTTGGAAAACAATAGTCGGTCAAGGTTTTGGGCCTGGATATTTGGCTGAGGTGTACCTCAATAAAAGGTCCTGACCTGAAACATATCAAATGTCTGCAAGAGGTCCACAAGTTTCTGAGAGGCATTGGTAGGGTAGACAGCCAACACCTTTCTGGCAAACACCAGAGCAAACCTGTACAAAGTGAAGGGACGGAAGTTTAGGGGAGACGGGAAAGTTTTTTTTCCAACAGAGAGTTGTGGGTGCCTGGAATGCCTTGCCAGGGATGGTGGTGGAGGCTGAACCAATAGGGGCACTTAAGGGACTCTTAGGCACAGGGATGAAAGAAAAAAATGCTAACAAGGCAAGGAGTATTTAGTACTCTTTGTTTGGAAGGAAAGCATCAGCAATCATTAAGGATCCACACCACCCACCACATGCTCTGTTCTCGCTGCTGCCATCAGCGAAGAGGTACAGGTGGCACAAGACTTGCACCACCAGGTTCAGGAACAGCTGCTCCCCCTCCACCATCAGACTCCTCCATGACAAAATCAATCATTTAAGGACTCTTACTTCGCACATCATTTACTTTTGAATATTTAGTTTCTGTATTGCCGTTTGTTTGCACTTCCTTCTTAGTTACATTTCTCTTGTACACATATCTTGAGTACAGTTTTTTTTTTAAACTCCCACTAAGGTAATTCTGCCCTACCCATAGAAAAATATCAGGGATGTTTGTGATGTTATGCATGTACCCTGACAATAAATAAAAACTTTGAACTTTATTTGAGACAGAGATTGATAGCTTCTTGATTAGCCAGCGCATCAAAGGTTATGGGGAGAAAGCGGACTGCGGGGCTGAGTGGGAAAGTAGATCAGCTCATGGTTAAATGGCCTATTTCCATTCCTTTGTCTTATTGATATGATTGTCTTTTGTGAGTTGCATGTCAATGGTTGGGACTTGAGCCATGTTCTTCCATAATCTTAACTCAAGACTAGCAGAATCCCAGCCATAAAGCAGAGAAACTCCATGGTGGGGTGGGGTGACCTGGTTGCAGCTGTGTCTAAATTCGGCTAAAGCGGAGCTCCAGAGAGCATTTCCGTCTCCACTTGGTTATTCGCTGCCATCTGCTGTTGGTTAGGACCTTGAATAACTTAAGTAACAATGCAGTTTGCTCCTCTTGTTGGTAGGATTAAGCCACGGTGCTCCATGTTTGCCCTATCCTCTCCGCTCCACCCCCTAAGTGAGTGCAAGGGTTTTTGGCATATGATTGTGCTATCACCTGCGGTGACCTGCAATCAGGGGGGAGGTAGATCAGCTAGTTGAGGGGTGTCACAATAGAACCTTGCACTGAAGATTAGCAAAACCAGGAGGAAATCAGAACATGAACCAGCCCTCGATGATGGGTCAGCAGTGGAGGGAGTCAAGAATTTCAAATTCCTGGGTGTCAACATCTCCGAGGATCTGTCCTGGAATTGCAAAAAGGCCGGCCAGCGGTGATACTTTGTGAGGAGTTTGAGGAGATTTGGTTTGTCACCCAAGACTCTCAAAACCATGAACCGGTGTATCATGCAGAGCATTCTCTGTATTGGTACGTAGGTGCCAATGCACAGGACAGGAAAAAAATCCAGAGTTGTTAACTTAGTCTGCAACATCACAGGCACCAGTCTTCACTCCATTCAGGGCATCTGCAAGAGGCGGTGTCTTAAGGAAGCAGCTTTTATCCTCAAGGACCCCCACCACCCAAGCCCTGCCCTCTACCATCAGGAAGAAGGTACAGGAGCCTGCAGATTAGCACCTAGTGGCACAAGAACAGCTTATTCCCCTCTGCCATCAGATTTCTGAATGGTCAATGGACCACAGACACCGCCTTACTTTCTATTTCCTTGCACTGTTTATTGATTTTTGAAATGTAATTTATTGAAATATTTGCCCTGTAATGCTACGGAAAAACAAAAAATCTTGTGCCATATTCACGACAATAAATTCTGAATTTGATTCTGAAACCCTGAGCGTCCAAACAGGATATTATCTCTCCTGGAGTATCTATTGAGGTACAGTCCAGCTTGTCAATGTTTACAGCAAGGGTCCTCAAACATTTTATACCATAGACTCCTTCATGGAATCTTTGATCCTTCATGGACCCCAAGGTGCAGAATCCTTGGAGTCATGGTGGCGCTGGATGAGAGGGGGTGCTGGCAGTACTGGACACACACCCACTTCTTCTCCACTCTGTCAAACTTTCATTCTCTACTTATTAAGAGGCTGAAGCCAAATAAATGACACCCTCCCTCCCCTGGTCGGCATTTATCAACCCCTTGCATTGTCCCATCAATACCCAGGGATCGATATCAACTACTTTGGAATCCCTTGGGTAACAGCAATAAAAAGTGAAGACTTACAGAGAGTGAGAGGTCACTTAAAACAAAGCTAAGACAATGTGACTGAGACACTGACAGTGGACAGTGAACAGAGAACTTTCAGTCCCACAACATTAGTCTTACCTGTGTGCTGGTTGGAGCAAACAAATAATGTCTTGTGTTTTCTTTCCAGACAACAGCATCAAATGTAACGAAGAAAAGGTTCAACGCTCAATGACAAAATTTGGCTCAGAGAATGTCTTTATTTCATGATCTTACTGTGCTTCTGACGCTGAAGGTAGTGAGTTCAAGTCCCATCAAACTTTATATAAAAACCAGAATTGAAATGGCCAAACCTTTCAATTCTGCATCCCACTCCCATACTCGTGCATGTCCATGCCCTCATGTACCATCTCTCCCGTAAATTGGAGGAACAATACCTGATTTTACCTCTGGGCACTCTCCAACTGGATGGCATTAATATCGACTTCTCTGGTTTCTGCTAACCAACTCTCCATTCACCCTCCCTTCCCTTTTTTTCTTCCAGCTCTCCACTCCTTCCCTCTCCATTCAGTCATCCCTCCTCCCGTTTGCTGGTGTCCCTTCCTCACTTATCCGCCTATTACCTCCCACCTGTTGGACCATGCTCTCCAGCCTCCCCCCCCACCCCCACACACACACCTCATTTTGTTCAGACGCCTGCTGACATTTTCCCATACCTTGCTGAAAGGCTCAAGCTTGAAAGGTTGGTTATGTATCCTTATCTGTGCTATATGAAGGACACTGTTGACCTGCTGAGTTTCTCCAACATTCTTTTTACATCAACCACAGTGTCTGCGGATTTTGGTGTTTTATATAGAACTTTAGATCTCAGGGCTGGTCACAGTTCCAGATTCTACCAAAGTTGTGAAAAGGCACTTTATGGTTTGAAGTTGTTAAGTTTTTGCATGAAAGTATGTTTGCATAGGAATGTATATATGAGATTCCATGCTCCGTCTGTGTGATTGTAAGTACAGTAAAATTTGGAATTCAATCAACCAGCAAAAAAAATCAAGGAAAATGAATAAATGAAAATTAAAATAAAGAAGGATAAAAATGTAAATGGTGTTGGCATAACACGATTGGTATAGCAGTTAGCACAACACCTTACAGCACTCTGCTGTCTTTGGGTTTGTGTGGTTTTCTCCCACCCTTCAAAACATACCAGGAGTTGTAGGTTAACTGGGGGTAAATTGGGCAGCTCACACTTGAGGCTGAAATGCTGTTTGCCTAATTTAAAAAAAAAATTAAATTAAAAGTTTAAAATTGTAAAAGTTTAAGGTTCTCTGAAGTAAGACATAAACCTTTGGTGAAGATGGGAACAAATATTCAGCCAGCGGAGGGCTTGGTCATGCTTTCTATCCAGAATTTTGTGATTTACTTAGTGTTAATGCAAATATATTAGTTTAGCATTGTAGGAGTGAGTCTCGACCAACTGGAAAACTCACTTATCCGGCATCTACCAATCCCTGTTGGGACTGGATGCCAGGTGTTTTGCTCCATATTCAGCCATTCTACATTGCTTTCTTGTTATTCCCCATTCGATATGCAAAGGTAGAACACACACACCTACCTACCTTTCGGGAGTTGAGACTAATTTTAGCCTGAGATAACACACCACCTCTTCTGGTTTCGTGATAACGAACTTTTATAAACTTAACTCATGCGCTTATTACATTCATTTAAAACTAAGTCTATAAAATGCATACTTAAATGATTTTGTTTAATTTCAGTAAAACTGTTAATTTGCAAAAGAGGACATGCTTGAAAATCACTGTATTGATAAATATATCTTATTGCACCAACAATGCCAAGTGTAATGCATGTTACTTAAGATTGGATGATTGTCTAATCTTCCCATCAGTCACATCCAGAGCCAGCCCTCCTGTGAGTGGTGGGTATTGATTTTTAGCTGAGAATTTGTGGTGAACCCTGACTTCATTTCTGTGGACCCAGATGTATCCTCTGGAACAAACCCCATTTAAAGTGTACTCTGATTCAAACAACTGAGTCGCACTTTGTCTTCAAATCCTCGGTGACACAACCACCAAAATCATTCTGTTTACACTGGACAACATTTTTCCCCCCTAAAGGATTGCTTCCTGAAAAAATAATAAAGGATTATGATAGACAACTTCAAGCTGAATACAAAGATAATTTCAGATTTTCTGTATCATGTAGGAAGTTGGAGAAACATTAACTTTCATTGAATTTAGCATGTTTGATCACATAATAATGCTAACCATTGTGTTAGTTCAAATGACCTACAAATGCTTTGCCACTCATTTTTGTTTGTCCTCAGCATCTGATGCCTTGTGTCAGTCTCCAACAATAGATGGCCAGCATTGGTGGGTTCCAGTTGTCCTGATACTGCTTTTCCATGATCGCAGTGTCCTGGTGAAATCTTTCACCATGTTCATCACTGACTGCACCAAGATCAGCAGGGAAGACGTCCAAGTGTGAATGCAGAAAATGAATTTTCAATGACATTTTGTACTTCATGGTTTTGTTTGTTTGAAGTAGACTTAAAATATGACAGGAATCACAAAAATAGATTATATCTAAAAAAACAGTACATGATAGGAAAATGTTACGGTGATTTTCATGATTAGTAGCCCAAAATCCATAAAACACACCCAAAAGTGTTCAGGAAGAAAAATCTTTTGTTGTCCAGTGTAATTGGTTCAATGAAGGCCCCCTCTCTACTTTGTCTCCACTCCCACCAACATTCAAACGGACTCCACTTGCAGACCTTCATTCCAATGAACCCCCTCAAGTTCATAGCAATTTTAAGATTCTGTCAGACCTCTGCAAATCACACCCTCAATTGTGAAATAATGGTAGCCAGAGAGAGGAAGGTGCAGAAGTTTTTTTGTACTACAGATAAGCAGAAATTCTGCCTGGCCACAGGAAAAAGAATCTCAGGGTTGTATGTGATGTCATTAAATTTTAAAATTTAGACATATAGTATGGTAACAGGCCCTTTCACCCCTGATACCTCAGTGGTTAGAGCACTGGTTTTATAAAGTTCATTACTCGTTGGAGCCTCTTTTCTGAGGGGGGGGGCACTCTGTCTTCCTTTCAGTAGGCAAAACTTAAAGAACTTCACA